>NC_067487.1:50469520-51069520 GCF_947179515.1 Apodemus sylvaticus
TGGTTCTGGTAAGTAGACCCATAGGGCATATCTTATGCTGACAGGTAGCTAGATTAAGAGGCCTAAAACTCCTTTGAAATTTCCAATCTCTTGGACTTGTAACATGATTAAGTAATGTACAATGTATTAAATAACATAATTACTTTGGGTTTTGTCTTCTTGACACATGTAGCTCAGGTTGGTCTTGAACTTCTGATCCTCCTTCCCTCATCTCTCAAGAGCTGGGATTACAAGCATGCCCTACCATATCTCCTAAATAATAGAATTACTTTGAAGGACTGTTTCTCCTGTTTGCATCCGATTCAGACTCAGCCTATCCTGAAAAGTTCTATGCTCACTGAATTAGTTTCTGCTGTGTGGTCATTGCCCAGTCTTCTATGTTCAGTATGATATGCTTATATTTGGACTATTATTATTATTTAAACATACTTAACTATAACTACTGTGGTTTCCCATAATATCTGCATCTTAAGCAGCTCCCTTATTCTCAATGATGAAACTCAAGAAGAATGCCATTTGCACACATGTGACTAAATCTGATCTTCTTTATATTAGCAGTAATAGGAAAAGATAAGTTACTAGCACTCTAGTGAAGAATGTCTAAGATAAGACATAATACAACAAAAATCAAGGACTCTCCAAGCACAAGGCATACCGAGGGAATTCTGGTGTCCAGTGGATCGGGGACACTTGGCATCATGTGAACAGAAAAGAGAGTATTAGACACTGGGAGGCAAAGTGTTAACCGGAGTTCAAATCTATACTCCTGAACAAAAACTTGTTTCAGCTCAGATATCAATACAAATCTGCCACAGGAGAACTGTAGCTATTCCTTTAAAGACCCTTTTCCCTTAAAGCTATCACTGAAGAAATGGTTATCTGAAGCCTCTCAGAGGCTAACCTCTGATTCCTAGTCTGGAAGCAGAATGAGGTAGAAACGTCCAATTATTAGATGTTGTTGATCTAGTTAGTGATAGACCTCACTGCCTGGGATGCCTAGAACCACCAAGGATGACGTCATCTCTACCTGGGACAGAATGATCTGGAGACATAGCTGAAAGAACCCTTACTAACCGAACAGGTCGCCCTTGTTTGCTCTACCTTGTGACTGTAGAGTATACAGTGAGAACACACACTGGACCCGGTGCAGAAGCCTTTCAGGAGCTGTCCTGGCTTTAGCTCACCAGCTATGTCTCCTCCTCTCTCGCTCATAACAGACTTCTTATTCCAGAAAGACTGCCACAGCATTTCCGAAAACTCTTTTCTTCAGGCTAAATAAATTAATAACCACAAAACATGTCTAATAGAAGCTCAAAATGGAGAGAGGGGGGAGACACACACACACACACACACACACACACAGAGAGAGAGAGAGAGAGAGAGAGAGAGAGAGAGAGAGAGAGAGAGAGAGAGAGAAATTATATGATTCTGAAATTTTACATATAGGAAAGCTAGTTGTTGGCAGGAGAAAAACAATTTCAGCGTTCCATACTCTAGAACTACCTTGAGCTTGAATACTAATATAAGTCGTTGTTAGACCAGATTTTATGTGTTGAAATTCTAATCCTCATTTGAGAGGTATGTAGGAGCAGTGCCTTTGGGTGATGTCTAGGTTTAGAGGAGGCCGTATCGTCAGGGCCCCCATTGTTATGCATGGGACTGGTGTCATGTAAAGATCACTCTCCTCATCTCCCTTCTGAATCTGTAGGCACTCTACTCTTACACACCTCAGACTTCAAAAGGATCAAGGGGAATTTTTGTTGCCTGAGCTAACCTATCTGAAGTTACCTGTCTGGTTACAATCTGAGCTGCCTATGGCATGCTGCATACTAGCACCACTACTGTTTAGGTTAAAGTTTATCTTTCTGGGGTTGATAGAATTTATGAGGGAGAACTCACTGCATCATTATTTAGAATTGTTCTTTTGTTTCATGTTGTTGTGATGCACGGAAACTCAAAATGGACATGGGCTGGGGTAGCAAAAGGCTGAGCTGGTGGAAGTTAATAAATTACCAATTACCATAATCCACTCGGTTAAAGTTAGGAAGCTAATATTGGAAAGCTTCTCTTGAAGCAATGAGCGAAGAGCCCGTGCATCAAAAATGGATATTAATTATTAATTAGGCAGTGGAGGTGGTTCATAGGTAAAGGCACCTGCCACCAGTGCTAACAACCTAGTTCAGTTCCTTGGATACATCTGGTAGGAGAACACTAGCTTCACAAGTTATTCTCTGACCTCTATATATACATCATGGCAAATGTCACACACACACACACCAAATAAAAATATAATGAAAAAGTATGGATGTTAGTAAGTGCACACAGGACATCTTTTCTTTATGGATTGCTTGCTTATTCACTTACTTTAATGAGCTTCTGGAGCTTTCTTTGCCAAAATGGTCTGGCCATGACATTGTTTGCCTCTAAACAACATGGCATGAACACCATTCTGATCACAAGATACAGGCAGGTCAAGACTTTAGCTGAAGTTTGGTGATGCGCTTCTCCACTGGGTAATAAAGTATGGTATCAAAAGTGCTGGTCCTGGTGTGCAGAGCCTGATCATGGAGCCATTACAGATTGCATCATTTGATGGAAAATCTGAAGCGTTGGATAGCAATTACTCCCTACAGCCAAGGGCAAATGGCATCTGCTAGCCTTGGCCTTTTCACATTTTCTTCTTTCCTGAGGCCAGAGTTCTGTACAATGACAAAAACTCTTTGCTCTAGTTCATTTGAAAACCACTGTCATTTTAAAGGTTACTGAAGTGGGGGTGGATTTAACAATCCGTAGGACTTGGATTCAGAAGCCTTTAATAAGAGGAATTATAAAGGCAAGCATCCTTCTGAAAGGGGGAGGATAGTTGTGGCTCCTTCTGATCTCATTTGCCAAACTCCTAGAGCCAAAGAAGGGATAGTGACCCTCCCTATCAACTGCTCCTGAGTTAATCTTTCCTTGCCTCCCTGCATACGGAACTGTCTTTCTCGTTCTTCCTCCCTTTCTCAGTGCTCAGAGCTCATGGATATCCTGGCGCCCATGCCCTGCTCTTCCCTCTCACATATCCCAAGACAGCATTGGATAAAGTTATGAAAGTAACGGTGGCTTCAAGAACAAATCTCCAGAGCCACCGTCCTTTCATAGGTTCCCACTCACAGGGTGGTCCAGTGCCCATAGCCAGTTTCAGCCTCCTTATTTCCTTTATCTCTACACTCTGGGGACCTCGGTTCCTCTTGAGTACCCAGCAGCCTCCAGATCCTGGGAAGAACACCTCAGGCTTCAGGTTGCAAGGATGCCCTACTTCACCTACACCATTTCACCAACTTCCCAAGCCAGACATGGCTATGGGGAATACAGTAGTGTGACTACAGAGTCATCTACTCCTTAGACTTCTACCACACTACAGTACCTACCAAGGTATGGCCTGGTAGCTGGCACTCTGCAATCACCCAGGTTTTCTGAGTCAGAACATCCAGGTGATTCTAATGCTTGCTAATTTTTGAAAAACAACAGCGTATGCTGTGGACACTCAGGGCTCATGCAAGCGGTTTCTTCTTAAGTACGTGCTGATTTTAGCATATGTGAGAACCATACATAAGGAAACAGACACCAAGCTCTCTGAGAAGAGACCAACCTCATGGCTGTGTGCTTCTTGTCCAAAGTCTGGCAACATATTTTTGAGGTGAAATAGAGGCAGATAGTATTTTTTTTCTCCTACTGTGACCTTTATGGTTGAAGATTAAAAAAAATACCAAGTCACAATGAAAATTGCCTAGAGAAGGAGTTTACAATATTATGCCAATGTCATGTGGGAAATTCAAGAGTAATTAATATTAGTTTCTCTCAATTATGTAACACTCGGTGGTTAAAAACTCTTGGAAATCTAATGAGAAGATGAAAGAATTTTATTCATCTTTGCTAGAGGAGAAAGCAGAAAGCTTGGAGAGATGGTCCTAGTTCTTCTAATCATGGTAACAAATGCCAGAATCCAGGAAGAAAGAAAATTGGATCTCTGGGAGCATGACACTGGAGATCTTTGCATTTTAGAATTTATCTTTTCTGCTTTCTTTTTGCTTCCTGGACTCTGCATGGTCAGCAGTTTCCCCTTGTTGTGTGACCCTGCCTAATCCCAAAAGCTCCAGGGCCAAGTGGTGATGACCTACTGAACCTCAGAAACCATGAGCAAAGTGTACCTTTTCTCCTTTAAAATGAAAGTGTTTCTTACCATTTTGATCTCTTTTTGGCTAACTCTGTTCAGATCTCAAACCAGTTTTGTAAATGGGCTATTTATTGTTATTGTTATGTTGTGTTTCTGATTCTTCTTTTGTAAGGGGGGGTGGTTGTGTTTTTTATTTTATTTTTTTAGTGTTTCTAATTGAAATAAAATTATACCACTTCCCCCACTCCCTTCCTTTCCTTCAACTCCTCCCACCTGCCCCCCCCACAAACTTTTCCCATGCCCAACTCACAAGTCGTTAGCCTCTTTTTCTTTGATTGTATTTGTTACAAACACACACACATATACACACACACAAATTCACACGCACTCACACACAGACATGCATGCACAAATACATATAAGAACTGCTGAGTCTGCTGTATGTTTGTACATGGTCTCAAGGCTGACCACTCTGCATTGGGTAACCAATAAGGTTGCTCATTCTCTGGAGATTGTAATTCTCATTCTCCCAAAAGTCAATAGTTTCCTATAGTTCTTTGTCCATGAGAGGAACCCAGCAAAAATGTTTTGCCTTTCATGTTAATGTGTCCATTGATATCGGTATTGTTTTGGTCTTGTTTATTCAGCCATTCTGAGGACTGTTTCACATTAGACTTCTCAGTGGTCTGACTCTTACAGTCTTTTCACCCCCTTCTCCACAGTGTTCCCTGTGTCTGATGAGGAAGCTGTGGTGTAGATGTATCTGTTGGGGATGAGATATCTCCCAACCTCTGATCTTTGCATTGTGTCCAGTTGTGGTTTTCTGTCATGGTCTCCATATGCTGCAAAGGGAAAACTCTTTGGTGAGGGTTGATAGCTGCAATTGTTTGTGGGTATAAGGATAATATTTAGAATGTAGGAAGGAATTGTGTTGGTTTAGCAAAGTGGTGGTAATAAATTCTTTTCTGAAATCCATCACCTCACTAGACCTGGGAAACTGGCTAGTTCCAGAAGCAATCATGATTTCCCTCCTCTTGAGCAGGTCTTAAATCCAACTAGACAGACATCCTAAACATCCTTCAACAGATTAACGGATAATGAAAATGCGTCCATATACACACAGCTGTAAAGAAAAATAAAATGTGCAGGTAAATGGAAAGACCTAGAAAAGATTATATTGAGTGAGGTAACATAGATACAGAAAGAGAAAGGCTTCATGTTCTCTCTCATCTCTGGTTCCCAGTTCCAAATCCTCAGATGTAAATATACAACCAAGATTGACCATCTAAACCAGGAGAATATAAAGGGTGCATATGCTCAGGGAGTGGGATGACCTTGGGAGGGGAATAGAAGGATACAGGTAATGTCAAGTGGAAAATGGAATAACAGGAAGGGGGCTCCAACTGCACAGGAGAGGGGAGAACACAGACGGGGAAGGAAGAACAAATAACACCAGAGTTATTTGATAATGCTGCAAGGAATCGTGTCATTTTACATTTACCTAAAACTCCAATAACAGGAGTTGTTATAATAAAGGAAGTTAAGCCATTTGGGTTGACCATACCCCCACAAGAACCCATAGACTAACAAAAACCCCAGTACCAGACACAAAGAAACCTCCTTTCTAAGGTTTGGTCAGGGTAGTCCAAGAGACCACGAAAATGACATTGATTATCTGTGAAGCCCTTGGTTGTCTCTCGGGGCTTGAGGGTGGCCCCTTGTTGCTGAAGACACCTCACACTTAGAAAATGGGACTCAGGTGACTCGAGCTGGATCTGACCTGAAGGTTTCTTTCTTGTAGTCCAGCTCTTGTAGGTCCAGAAAGTACTATGCAGGCTGCCAAGAGAGAGAGAATTCATATGCTAAATATCCCATTATCTTTCCATAACAACAACAGCAACAGAATGGTTCCTGGAGACTTCTGCATATCCCTGGATATGAACAATGGCAATTAACAATTCTTCCCAGCTACAGTGCCTGTGAACCCCAAGAGTCACCAGCATGCCACAGTGTGCACATAGGCACAATAAGCGGCAATCACTCATCAGTGGCAACTAAGAGTTGTGCAATTGGACTTTGGACCTTTTCGCACTTTACATTGATTGTGTCAGGTATTTTGTCACAGTAGCAGAACGCAGTGACTAGCACACCATCTCAGTACATTCTCCCTTGCCTGAAGCTCCCATGGCAAAGCCTTACAAACTAACTGGTATCCCACTTCTCTTTGGAAGACCTTCTTCTTTCAGGAGAAGAGGAAGTTCCCTCCTCCTTGGTTTCATCTTACTATCTTTCTGCCTCGATGTCTGGGATCAGATGTAATATATATTAAGTATAGCCATAAGCGGTGCAGAAAGTGACAAGAAGCTTCTAGCATCCAGCTCGGGGCAGGACAGGTTCTAGGTCCTCACTTCCCCTTCAGCAAGCCTTGACCTTTAGCCTTTGAAGCAAGTACATCTTGTCAAAGACCATTAATTCTTCCCAAGACTCCATAATATTGAAAGTCTATGAACTGGGTATCTCTAACATGACTTTGTCTTTGTTCCATGCTGAAGAAAAGCCACACTTTCTCCTGCTGACAAATATCTTCCTTGGTCATACTGCCTGAGGACAGACTTCCATTCCTGTCTTTGTTGTTCAGAAGGATAACCTTTGCTACACTGATTTATTTCTATTTCTCTCGTAGGAAGGAAATGTTCAATTTTTGTGCTATACATACTATTCTTAAAATAGACTTTGACATTTTATGAGGTCAAGATAAGGTCAGAGGGATGGGTTGTGGTCGAGTTGATTGAGGGTTTTCCTAGCATGCAAGAAGGCATTTGTTTGATTCCTAGCACTGCATAAAAACAACACAAAATGGATGCTGGATGATCAGAAAGCTAAGATCCTTCCTTGCTACACAGTGAGTCCTAGACCATCGTGTGGGCATGAGGAAAACAAAAACAAGAAACAAACACTCATGAAATCAAAATCGATAAGGTAGGCACTATGAAAAAGATAAGGAAGGCATAAAGAAGAGAGCCAAAGGCTAGATTTAGACTACAGAATTTAGACTATCAGAGGGGCTGAACTGCATCCAGTATCAGCGCACAGCAGCCGAATTGCAGCAGAGAAACAAATCAGACACACCCATTCAGGCACATCTAATTCTGTTCATTTCTACACCTAATAGAAGGACACTCTTGTATGTTCAGAGATCCTGGGATGTGGAGATGTCTCCATGAAACATTCTTTTGCTATTGTTGTTATGAAAAGATAATCAGATATTTAGCATATGAATTTCTTCCCTCCCTGATGGAAGCAGTCTTCAAAGAGAATTCTTGGGAGGCTTGTGTTATAAACCTGAGCAGCTGTACCACTATAATCAAGTTACTTCCCATCTGTAGTCTTAGATTTGTCACTAAACTGAAAGAGATGGACCAGGGTCCCCACACACAATGAGTCCATGGTTTAAAGGTTCTCCCTGAGGTGGCCCTGACTATTTGTACTGAACCAGAAAGGAAATGTGTCCCTTCCCAGACTAGAATGAAAAGCTAATCAAAAAGAAAGCCTGCAGGTCTGAAAGGAGCCAGCACTAGCCTTCTGGTACCATGAGCCCCACAGGGTTTAATAAGCTATAAAAGAACTCTGTCCACCATGCATCCTAAAATAGATGCAGTAGGCACTTGTCATCACAGGAGATGACAGTTCCCTTCCTGTTTCTGCTGGCTTTGTGCTTATATTTGAAATACCAGACTTCATAGGCATTTCTCCATAGTCAGTCTGTCATTTGCTCATTTCTTCCATCACTAATGTGCCCTTACAGTCTGAGCACTTTTCCTGTGCTATGGAGCTGGTTGAATGCAGAGACATAGCAGTGACTAAGCGGTGGAGGTCCTTGGGCTCTTTAACGTAACAGTAGCTGAGACATACAGTCATGTATGCAAGTGACAGTTATGGTGAGTGATACCCAGGGCTTCTATGGGCCCTCATTAGGGGAACCAGACCCAAGAGGATATAGGTAATAAGACTAGATGCAAAACAGTGAGCAGGCCTGACAGATGATAAATTCATTTAAGATAGGTAGTGGCACAGAGGTTTCTTACAAAGCTAATAAAGTCTAAATTCAATGATAACCTTAAACTGGATCCCTGGGAAAGGGAAAGTGGTTAACAGCCATTACTATAAAGCCTGCATCATTAGTCAGGCCAAAGAAAACAGTTTAAGGGAAGATGGATTTATCACCGCTCACAGTTTCAATGGCAGCATTGCTGCTAGGACTATGAGCATCAGGCTGGGAAGCATATGGGACTCTGCAATGGTTCATATCATGGTGGACAGGACACAAAGACACAGGAGGCAAAAATGACACAAAGACAGGAACAAGGCAGGTCTTCTCAGGTCACATCTCCAGTGATGTCATCTACAATACGTTCCTCCTCCTGAGTCTTCACCACCTCCTAATAATACTATCAAATGATGAATAAATCCACCAGTCCATTAATCATTGCTTTTATCAGAGTCTTTTTGACTTGATCATTTCTCAAAAGCCCCACAGAAGGTGTCTTAGTTACCACTAGTGAGTCATTGTGAAAGTGTCGACGACCAAAACAAGTTTTAGAAGGGAGGGTTTCTTCTGGGTCTATGGTTCCAGAGAAACAAGCATCCATCATTGTCAAGATAAAGAGTGGCGGCCGGCAGGCAATGTGGCAGGGACAACTGAGAGGTCACGCTTCCCTCAAGCAAGCAAACAGAAAGGCAGCAAACTGGGTATGGCCTGAGGTTATTGAAAACTCAAAGCCCATTGGGAGTGACACACTTCCTCTAGAAAGACAACACCTGCTCAACCTCCCCAAATAGCACCATCAACTGGAGATCAAGTATTCAAATCAAGTATTCAAACTATAGGGGAACCTCTCATTCAAACCACCATAACATGCAAAGCACTCAAGGGGACATTTAACGATTCATCTCCAAACCCTACTTCCAGCACTACCAACTCTTTGAAACGTTGGGTCCTTTTCCAGAAGAAGCACTCTGAGCACGTCTTTATGGGATTTCCTCAGAATCGGGCTCTAAGGTAGAAGTTCTAAGAGAGAAGTTTCCAAATTAGTACATTTGGAAACACCTAAAAGTGCTGGAGAAGTGAGCTGTGAAAGGGGCGGGGCCAACAGATGGTACATTTTCGAGCCAGCTACTGTTATGGGTGTCTAGAGCTTTTCCTGTTTACAAATTTGGGAATAAGAATGGTAGCAATCTGGGGGGAAAGGGAGCTTGGGTATTAGACAGCAATTCCTATCAGTCGTTGGCTGAGGTCTGTTCCTTGGTGTGTTATTTCCTTGTTATTTTTGGCTTCCCTACTGGGCAAAAGGCCCTTATGTTGCTCTATAGAAAGCTATAAAGTAAAGAGAAGCAGATACAGGCAGCTGGAAGTCAGCCAGCAAGCACCAAAGCTATGAGTCCTAGGGGAGAGGGACAGAGTAGTAAGAACACCTGCTACGAAATACCCTGTATCGAATGGTACGCTTGTAACCCACATTTTGTCTTAAATGAGCTCTTGGTCTTTCGTTAATTTTAAGCATCACAAACTTGAACCTTCCCAGAGCGCTCATAGTTTTCAGTTGCTGAAAATGCAGCACGTGTGGACACATAAAACCACACCAATGTGCTCCTACAGGAGATGGAAGGATGGGAGAGAGCAAGAGGTAAAGAAAGGCACACAAGGCCACAGAAGGATGCTGCGGCAAACTGGATACACTACTCAGAATGTCTGTTGCTGTGGTAAAATGCCCGATGCTGCGTATAACTTAAGGGAGAGAAAGGTTTGCTTTCTCTCATGATTTCATAGGTCTTAGTACATGATTCCCCTGATCTATTTCCTTTGGGTCCAGCACAGCAAGAGCACATGACAGAGGATAGCATTCATCTCATGGTAACCAGGAACCAAAGAGGGTGACTGACAGACAGTACACAGAAAACTTTTGAAACAAATTATAACCTCAAAGGCATGCCCCAGTGACATGCTTTCCCCAACCAGGTCCCACCTCCTACTTTTCAGTACTCACCAATGACAAAATCACATTACAAATCCATCAAGGGATTAATCTATTAATTAAGTGGGAGCTCAGAGGATCCAGTCACTTACCCCAAAGTTCATCAATTGGCAGCCACAACACCAAACCATAAGCTTATGAGAAAACATGACACTGGCCTTTTCTAGACTGGATGAAGTTTTGTTGATGTCTGAGCACAGTGGACTGCTTATGTTTCTCATCCTGGGACTGTATAAGGGAGAGCGGGCTGTTTCCAGGATGAACAGACTACTGCAGACTGGAGAGATGGCTCAGCACTTTAGATCACTGACTGCTTTCACAGGCTCGGTTCCCAGCACCCATGTGGTGGCTCATAGCTATTTATAACTCCTGTTCCAGGGGCTCCAGCACTCTCCTCTGACCTCTGTGACTACCAGGCTTGCACACTGAACACAGTCAAAAGATCCATACACAAAATAATAAAGTATTTTTTTAAATAGAAAAAAGAACACACTGTTGGAACCCAAGCACGCCTCCTTGTCTGAGGTCCACAGTGGCGTGACATGAATAATCACCGTTGGCCAAAGCAACTCACTTATTCAACTTTGCTTTCTTCTGGACAGAGAAACATAATCTGCCTACAAGGGAGGAAGAAATGAGAAGTGAGAACAGTGACCTGTCTATTATTGTGTCATCACCAGAGAGCTCAGCAAGGGGAGTGAAAGCTAAGGATGCAATTTTTAACAACTACTTCACTTTTTATCTAGCTTCTTACACTAATATACTTATTTTTACCATGTAAAACCATTTCGTTGAACAATAGTAAGTGGTATCAGCATCACAAGGCAGTAATTTAATACTATAATTTTTCTTGGAAATCTTCCTAAGGAACGTGTTACTATAAATATACAAGACCTAGCTCCTCAGCTTCATAAACCGTTCATTCACATTTATCCCCAAGTCAACAACATTCTATTACGTCCATATTTCTGTTTCCTTACTGAGACTCCCCCATTGCAGAGGTTCTTTATTTTGTGCACATCTGTGTGCGCCACCTGCAAGTGCATAGTGGTGTTATATGTGAAATAAGTAAATCAGTCATTTATACACAAGCAGGAAAGTGTAAGTAAAGAAAATAATTTCATAAATCTCCTGTCCTCAGTGCATATATGATTGCAGCTTGATAGTAATTGTTCTAGTAGTTTTATCTGGTGCCGGTAGTGTCTGAGTTAACTGGGATTAAAACACTAATCTGGAGAGATGTTTTTAATATGTCTGGCAAGTGTTCTAAATTATTTTGTCACTCCATTTTCAAGTATGTGTACATGTGTGTATACGTGTGTGTGTGTGTGTGTGTGTGTGTGTGTGTGTGTACACAAGTATGGATGTTTGAAAAACAACTCACAAGAGTCAGTCAGTCCTCTCCTATACATGTGAGTTCTCAGACAAACCTTGAACCATCTTACAAGTCTAAAATTCTGATTTTATTGTTATGAGTTAGAATAAGTTTCAAGAGCTCTCCAAAGGTTTAAATAAATAATCAAATAAATAAATAAATAAGAATAAATCAATGATTAAATTGAATGGGGGAAAAATAACAATAAACAATAAACCAATAACAGGAGCTGCCTTCCCCTTGTGGTGAGCACTGGTAGCGAGGGAGTTTCCTGATACACTGAGTGTTCTCCCTGACAGGGATCCTTGTGGATGCTGAACAGAGCAAGAGTGATGGATAGAAATGAGAGCTCCCCAGATTGACAGAGGTTGAGAGCAGGGTCTGCCTGAACTGTACTGACCGAGGAGTAGCAGAGTTACATTCTCTCTCTCCCCTTATTTTTCCAAAAACAGTCCTAAGAGGACCCTAAGAAGCAATTGCTTGTAGTCACTGGGACTGCTTTTTGAAGCAGCTTGAGTAGCAAGGACTGGTGATTCTTTATAAGAAGCCGAGTTCACGAGAAATCCGTGACATACACAGAACACTATCAAAGAACCAATACTGTAGGAACCTGCCATTCTTCATGTGTACAATTTACAGTTCCTCATATGTAAATTGTTTTATTCTGCGAAGAGTTCACCTGTGTGTAAAATGTTATAAAACATCAGACTCTTTGCTCTCCTTGTACACCTCCCCAGCTTTTAGAAGCTCAGTTTTTCTTCTTTCTTTTTTCCTTTTCATTTTGGTAAGACCTGAAAGGAAGAAAGTATATCCCAACCAGTGTCGCATAAACGTGTCGAAGGGAGGTTTGAAGTGCTTTTGTTCTGTTTTTTGCTGAATGGCAGCTAAAGGGTTATTATTCAACCGTTTCATCCTGTGCTGGTAAGGTCTGAGTTAACTGAACTTGGAAGAGTAACCATGGAGACGAGCATATGGTTTCTGATTCCATTAATCTTGTTGAGATTAACAGGAAATCCCCCTGGGGAACTTTTGCAGCGATTCAGAAATAAATCATCTTTTCACGTGCATATTGTTTGGTGACAGCTATTCTCTTTAAATATGCATCTTCCCAACAAAGGACTTGCCCAGTTCTTCTAATTATGTGACAAAATGCAGCAAGTAACCGAAACACACGTGATATGTAAATCTCCCACAAAATGAAGATTTATTCAACAAAAATGTGCATTGCCCTAGCAGACGCACTAGAGGAAGTTTATTTACTCTCAGCTAAAATTTTACCAATGTGGAGGCTGGGTGTGCCTCACTGGTAGACCCAGTGTGCTTAGTGTGTATGAGTCCCTCAGTTCTATCCTCAGAAATATCCCCAGGAAAAATTACAAATGTGGGACCTCTCAGCTTGTAGATAGGAACTAAAAATAAAATTTGAGGTTCTTTAGTGAAAAATTCTAATTATCATTTAAAGGAAATGGATGGTTTGAGTGGGATTTAAGGAGACGCTGTTGTGATTACTTCCTGCCGCACCCCAAGCTGCCCCCCTTACACACTGGTGGTAGGGAGCCAGAGAAAGCCAGAGGAACATTTTCAACCCCGTTTCAGGCAGGTGTAAACTCAACCAATTCTGCTGCCTTAGCAAACATTTGCTCTCCTTGGCACAAATGCCACAGATCACTATTTTTATTTTATTTGAAAGGAAACCATAAGCTCCCTATATTTTTAAGCCAATTATCTTTTCTAATTATAGGATCATTATAGAAGATATTCATTTCATACTACTTGTGTGTGTTGTGGAGCACATAACAAATTCAAAAACTTATTACAGAACGATCAATAGGAAGGAGGATAGTTCTGATAACCAGAGACAAAATATGTTCTCCTTTTAGCGTATTTCTATGCATTGTTACAAAATAAAAACTGTCAAGGTGTATAAAAGTGGGTGATCTAAAGTGCTTTCCTGCGATCCGGCAGGATGCTCAGTCGCAGAAGAAAGGTACCCAGGTGTGGTTAATTATAGAAACAAGTACTCTGTCACCTGGGCCTGCATAAAGAAGACAGCGAGTTCTGAGCTCAATACTTTCACGACCTAGGCAAGGCCTCAACTTCAACCTCAGCTGAGTTTACACAGTTCACACTGTGGTCTAGGGGTGCCCAAAGCACAGGGGGGGAGCACAGCTTACACCGTGGGATAAGTTTATTCAGGGCAGACTTCAAGTAGGCACTGGTTCTCAGCAAACTCAGCCAGGTCATTGACCATCCTGGCCCCCAGTCCTTTACAACACAACTGTGACACTCTCTGATGAGCTCCAAGCACCTAAACACCCCTTCAGTGTCCTGATTTCTAACTACATTATCAGGATTAGACCATGCCCCATTAAGGTGGAAACTTAAGCTAGAGCCTTTCTAAGTATTGTCTCATGTTGGTTTTCAAGACATTAAATAAATAAATAAATAAATAAATAAATAAATAAATAAATAAATAAATCAGATAATTCTTTAAAAATACCTAAGGAAATTGTTCAGATTTAAGGTCCTCTGAAAGAAAATATTAATTTTCTTAGCAAAAATATATTAATGAGGTGACTGAGGTGGTGCCATCTTGCCCTGACCTTCCCCTCATTCCATCTCCTGTGTGCTAAAGGCACTTTTCAGCCAATAACCATCTGAACAGTCACCTCTTTCTTGGAACATATCCTGGACTCTCCATGATCCTGACCGTGGGCCAGCTATATAACCAAAGAAAATGTTACCAGGTTCCTTTGATCTATACAGGACAATGATATTACTGTAATTATTTTATGATAATTTCATTTTTAAGTGCTGCATCCCTGAGCTTCATTGCCAAGAGATCTTAGTGGCAGAGCCTGCCCTAGGCCACCATCTTAAATAAAGGGCTCTTACCTGACCTTATACGCACACTAATCTGTAACTTTCTCTTCTGAACGTTAATACCTGAGTTATGACATGTGCTCACATATGTGATATTTTTAAACTTTAATTCATGATGAGTATGCCAATTTTCATATTTTCTGTACATATTATGGTGAAGGGGAAAAAAAGCATAGAATTTAGAGCTTCTGTAGTTATATATACCCTGCCCATTGGGTGTCTTAATCACTGTTCTATTGCTGTGAAGAAACACCATGACAGCAACACAACGCTTATAAAAGAAAGCATCTAACTTGGGACTTGCTTACAGTTTCAGAGTTTAGTCTGTTATTGTCATGGTGGGAGCATGGCTGCATGGCTCTGGAGCAGTAGTGGAGAACCACATCCTGATCTCCAGGCAGAGAAAGAGATGCTGGACCAGTTATGGGCCTCTGAAACCTTAGAGCCCACTCCCAGTGACACACTTCCTCCAACAAGGCCACACCTGCCAGCCTTTCTAATCCCCAAACAGTGCCACTCCCTGGGAGCTAAAAAAAAAAAAAAACCAAACTGGTCCTATGAGAGCCATTCTTTTCCAACCCACAATGGGCACATGTGAATGCTACTGTGAGAATATACTTTTAACTTGTCAGAATTTAAATGGTCATTCCCCTTCCCCTTCCACCCTCGCCTCAGATTTTTCGGAGAATCTAGACTATGCCTCTGTCCAGGTGGAATCCAAGTTGTAGTAATCCCACTTGAAAACTTGGGCTTGAACCAGAAGAATTCTGAAATAAAACCTTATCTGCCTCTGCACCTCTTCCCATGACGGAGAAACCTGGCTCCCAGTTCACAGAAAGCTCCTTGGCTCCAGCGGGAAGCTCTTCGCCTTCTTGTCTTGTCTCTTCTTGAGAACAGCTCATGTCTGTCTTCTATTCGATAACCCTGAAGGATGTGACAATTGTCAGCAAAACCACCGGAGCTCTCCTGGCACTTCACACATCTATCCTTTCGGAGTTTAATTATTTGTTGAGCTTTTCAGGATTCCGGTGTCCCTCCCCCTGGCCCCCTGCTGGAGATAGGTACCCCACCCATCCTATCTTGTTATTCTTACATTGTAGAAATGAAGAAAATTAAAGACCATGGCTTCGTCTCCTCTGGGCTTCTGCTCCAGATGGCAGCACACTAGAACAAGACTTCTCAAACTTTTAATGAATAACTGGAAGGGAAGACATCTTTAGGGGCCCCGCATTGAAAAACATGCCACTTGGGTAGAATTCCCAGCTCTCCCACTTTAGAAGCTGGTGACCTATAACAAATTATTTAACCTCTCTGTACCTCATTTTCTTCCATTGTCAACTAGCACAACAGTTTCTCCTTAAAATAGTTTATGAATTAAACGAATTGGGTATAAGCAAAGCTCCTAGATTTACCATGCTGCAAATGACAACTGCTGCAATTATTACATAAGCTGCTAAACCAAGGGTTGTTTGTTCCATGCTATATAGGGGGGGGGGGGTTGGGGGGGGGAGGGTGGGTGGAGGGGGAGGGGGGCTGATCTGAGTTCTGATCAGAAAGCATGAAAATGCCAGCCTACTGTATTGTGGTTTTATAGAAATGTGGCATGATTATTTTAACTGTGAGGTGTGAGCATAATAGTTTTATGTTTCTTGCTTAAATATTATGATTTCCTCTGTGTGTGAGATTAAGGGAAATGGTGGTCTTATTTGCATGTCGGTCAGTAGGGCAGCTGTCATTAGACAAAGAAACCAGCCATCTTAGTGTCTAGAGCTGAGGGGATTCTGAAGACACAGGGCTTTCACTGTTCGAACGAGGAAGATCCTTGTCAACTTAGCCTTACGGTTCATAACCAATGTAGACCTTCGAGAAAGGGGTGCAGTGGTGCTTGTCTCCCAGACTCAAAATAGCCCTTGGCGCAGCACCTACTGCCTTGACTATTCTCTTCCATAGCTGGGGCCAAACCCACAGCCTAGCACGTGCTATAGCCGCATGTGCTCTGCCACCGAACTGCACACTGAGCTCTGACTTCCGGCTCTGTCAGTGCCTTGTAAGAATCCAAGGATTGCAACTGCACTGGGATCATTAATTCTAAATGTCAAGTGTCTGTCTAGGCTCCGTTTTTACTGTGCTCAAGCATTCTGAGACTTTTTCCTTTTTTGCTTTTCGATTTCCCTCTGATTGTTTTTGTACTTGTTGTTTTTCTTTTAGGTCAACTCAGATCAAGACATACTCTTGGGATAATGCCCAGGTTATCCTGGCTGGAAATAAATGTGACATGGAAGACGAACGGGTCGTCTCAACCGAGAGAGGACAGCGCTTAGGAGAACAGCTCGGTAAGACTCAAGTCACAAGGAAAGTACACTTGGTGATTGTCATGCTGATCAGAGTCTCAGGAATGTGCATGTGTGTGTGTGTGTGTGTGAGTGTATGTGTGTGTGTGTGTACATATGTATGTGGTGTATGGTATATGGGTGTGCATGTGTGTGTGGTATGTGGTGTGTGGTGCATGTGTATGCATGTGTGGTATGTGTAGTATGTGGTGTGTGTGTCCATGTGTGTGTGGTATGTGGGGGTCTGCATGTTTATGGTGTGTATGTATGGTGTGTGTGCATGTGTGTGGTATGTGGTATGCGTATGCATGTGGTATAAGCATGTGTATGTGTGCATGTATGTTACATGTGCATGTGTGGGGTATGTAGTATGTGGTATGTGTGTTCATGTGTGTGGTATGTGGGGTATGTGTGTACATGTGTATGGTGTATATGTATGGTGTATGTGTATGTGTGTATAGTATGTGGTATGTGTGTGCATGTGTCTGGTATGTGGGTATGTGTGCACTTGTATGGTATGTATCTGGGGGTGTGCTTGTGTGTAGTGTGTGAGTATTGTGTGCGTGTGGTGTATGTGTGGTATGTATGTGTGTGGTTGTGTGTATGTGCATTGTGTAGTGTATGTGCATGGTGCAGTGTGTGTATGTGTGATATGTGTATAGTATATGTGGTATAGTATGTGTGTGTGTGTGTAGTTGTAAGTATGTGTTTGTGTGTGTGTGTGTGTGTGTGTGTGTGTGTGTGTGTGTGTGTGTGGTATGTGAGTGAGTGTATGTAGTTTGTCAAGAGACCTTGACAAACAACAGACCTTCTACAAGCCCTGAGTGTATTCCCTCTCATTTCTTGTGGCATTGGTTGAGTTCAGAAACAATTAGAAACAAAAGTGATGCCAAAACCCTAGTGTGAACTCAAAAAAAAAAAAAAATCCCAATTATTTAATGAGGACCGCAGGCCTGCTGTCCTTGTTCCCTTACTGTGTTCTATGTTTGTTCACACATCATTCTACTCATCTCTTGAGAATATACCTTCTAAACAAAGACCCCTTTGAGATAATATCCAATGAAATGACGTATGGAGTTCTCGAAATAGCATGGCCACTTCAAACACAAAACCTACCTGAAGATGAAATATCACTGTTGAGTCAGGGGAGTTTCAGGAGAGACCAGCGGCTGACTGATTCAAAATAGTTTTACTCAATACCCCTTAGGTGGCTTGTGTCAGTCATTGTAGAGGAAGAAAATAATAATCACAACATGTGACCATATGGAAAGATTAAGGGTACAATTAATAGAGCAAAACTAATGAAGAAACCAAAACAGGTCTGTGAGGAGTTCATGATCTGGAGGGCAGAGACAAGAGGAGAGCAACAGGGAAAAAGTGGGTGGAGGCGGGTAGAGAGAAAGCTGCCAGGAGGGGCTGGGAGAGCCAGGGTGGGGCAGGAGCAGAGGGTACACAAGAAAGATGGCACCGGCAGGGATGATGGGTACGCTGGGCAGTGCAGCTTGAAGGAGAATTGATGGGAGAAGATGGATTCAATAGCAAGATACAGTCTGAAGGATTGCTAGAGGAGGAAAAAAGTTAAAGCCAGTAAAATGAGATGGCGAGTAAGGGTCACAGCAGAGCACAGACACTGAAGGCAGGGAAGCTGCGGGAGCAGCAAAGTTACAGCCTGGGGACAGCATGTGCGTTGATGTGGGGGACGATCCCACTTCTGCAGCATAGCATATACATACAAAGGGAGAAGATGCAACAAGAGGTTCCCAAAGGACCTTGGCCCCAGAAGACACCCTAACTGGACTCTCACCCCCTTCCCTGTCTGTAACGATAGCCTCAACTATCCCTGTAATGAGGTGCAACCCAAAACGCGGCCATGTAATGGGTGGTCTGCGCTTTGCTCTCTTACTAGAAACACGGGCTGTCAGCACAGCCATTCCCCATGAGTCTGTGTGCCACCGGGAAATCTCAAGAGCTGAGCAGAGCCCGTTCTCCAAACGTTATGATTTCCTTGTGAGATCAATAACCTCATCACACTGGAAACTGTCACTGGATGACCACGGAGGCCAGTCCATGGGACTTCCCCGGCAACCAGTTATGAAAGCATTACTAGACTGGTATTCAACCTTGATAGTCAACCTATAAATGCTCCTTAACCTCTGTATTCTCTGTCATGGGGCCCCTCATGCTACCAGCGTGGGAAAGTCTTAGAAGATTGCTGGTATTTCCTAGAACCTCAAGAAGATAGGAGTGGGGACGAGTAGGTCCTCTGTGTGATAGAGAAAGGGAGTCTTCAGGGTGTTCCATGTGGTTTCCTCCAGATCCTTTCTCTGTCCCTGGATTTATCTAGCTAAGCATATCCACCTGGGAGGAGAAAGGCTCCACAGAAGCAGGCTGTCGTTATAAGGAAAGCTAAAAAACATAGAGTAACATCAAGAACTATTCAATGTCATCGTCAAAAAGAGCCAGGTAACAGCTTTATGTTTAACATGTTTTTAACAACCTAATAAAAAACTTGGATGCTGATAAGATGTGGAAGAGAAGTTAGAATACTGAACATATTTCTGGAGATACTTTCTCTCTCTCTCTCTCTCTCTCTCTCTCTCTCTCTCTCTCTCTCTCTCTCTCTCTCTCTTTCGCTCTCGCTCTTGCTCTCGCTTTCTCTTTCTCTCTCATGAACACATACACATGAGAACACACGTACCCTGACACACACACTCTCTGGATTCACTGCACACATGTGGAAATTGAAGGATAGATAGATTTTATGCTCCTGTGCAAACTCTTCCAATAGTCTCTAATTGATTTTTTTTGCTAGTCAATAAGACTCAGCAGTTGTCATGGTAACCAACAAATGTGCCTACTCGGAGACCATTTACCTCCCATGTGATTCATTCTCCTCATGACTACACAACCTCTACAAATGATCTGGAGAGACAATTCTTAAGACTAATAACTCTTCATCTAAATTACAAGGTTTTGAGAGGTTTTACTTTTAAAAACAATTATCAGTAAAACTGCATTTCTGGAAGATTAGGCATTCTTTTTATAAAAGTTATTACCACATCTTGGCAGATGGCTCAAAACAACTGCTTTATTTATCCCTTTATGATTAACTCTCCATTATTGATGGTTACTTCTGAATATCATTTGCTCATCCAAATGAGGGGCTGGAGAAAACTCTATTATAGCTGCCTATAGCTGAGGGTAAGATCTTTGGAATTCTTGTAAGGAGGGTGCTCTTGAAACAAATGTTTATTAGCTGTTTACAGTATTCTGAATACTTGGCATGCAATTGACAGATGACCTTGCCTTCTAAAAACAATAATCAGGAAGCCTGCAGATGCTATACAGACAAGGAGCATCTCCTCCTGTCCCTCTCCTGGAAGTTTTATTCCATCTGACCCTGAGAAGCAGCTCCTCATCATTAATTCTGGGGTTCCCCATTCCTCCACCCTGTCCATCACTGGACTGTGTTCTGTCTTCTGGGTAGCCATTGGTTCTTCTTCCAACTGCTTCTTATATCCCTGACCCACCACACCCTCCTACATATTTCCTTGGAAGTTCTAATTCGCCCTGAGCTTTTAACTCTACCTAACAGGAGGCAACTCAAATGTCTTCAGTGAACCCATGGCTAAGATTCAGGTACCTATTTCTAGTAGAACCAGCTGAGCTTTCAAATAAATTCAACACCAACACAAACTATCTGTAAACCCTCAAGGGTTCAAAGTTAAACCCTAGTAAGTTACAAACAAAAACATTTGGAGTATCATGTATACTAACTTTTTAGTACTATGCCACACTAATTTCCGTGAGCTGGGTGTCTGAAGAGGGTGAGCTACTACTCAAGCTGAACGTGATCCTGTGACTAACATTTTTTCCCTCCCTAAATTTTTAAACATTTAGTCTATTATAGCACAGCCTATAACAACATAGGAAATGCTTTGCATTTTTAATTTACATAGTTAAGTTTTTTTACGTTAGAAACAAAGTCTGGCAGAATATCACCTTCTATCTCTGTGAATTCTAAGTCATGTATATTTATTTGATAATTCCTGGTTTAAGTAGACAATTCACTAAAGGGAATCATCTTTTTAAAGAGGAAAAGGTAAAGCTATAGAATGGGGTATTCTTTCACACAACAGTATTTCTGGACGTGTGAGGTGGGACAGGCAGAATGTCCTTGTTTTCCAGAAGATACAGATAAATCATTGTAGGCAAATCCAAGAGCTAACAAATGAGGCTTGCCTCTGTGGACTGTTTCTCTACCATCAAAGACAAGAGTTGGTCACATTGGCCATGGAGCTTGAATGTCCTTGTAAAAAAAGAAAACTGAGGTGTATGAAGCATCATTAACATCCAGATGGGAAAGTCTACCTCTGGACTTCAGTAACCCTGGTTCTGATTGTAGCTGAACTGGAATAACTGCCATGGTACTGATTTTGATTCTAGCATCCTCAAATATTTTCCTGAAAATCTAGGCTTCCATTGCTAGCCAAGGTAGGAAAGAGAACAGAGGGAGCTGTATGTGCAGTTGTCGACTTGTGGAATCTCTGAGCTTTTGGAATCCCTTGGCTAACCCTAAGGAACTCTCACCAAGGGAAATTATCATAGCCATCTATCCCTAG
This sequence comes from Apodemus sylvaticus, assembly GCF_947179515.1. Taxonomy (NCBI): domain Eukaryota; kingdom Metazoa; phylum Chordata; class Mammalia; order Rodentia; family Muridae; genus Apodemus; species Apodemus sylvaticus. The sequence continues at coordinate 50,490,919 of NC_067487.1, forward strand.
AGCTGAGTTCTGCTCCAGACACAATAACCTTAAAATAACCTGGAATTATGGAATAGATTGTTTTACTGAATTTAGTTTTATCTTAAAATCCAGGAGAGAATTCAGGTGTGTGCTTCTAGTAAGCCTACTTAAACTCTTCTCCTGGGTCCTGTGATCTTCAAATGATCCCATAATCCTAGGAAAGAAGCCAGGAATGCTTTTGTTGTTGCTAAGAAAGAATTCTCCTAAATACAATCTCACTCGTGCTCAAATTTTCTCCTTTAAAATATATCCATCAAATTGGTACAGACATTTTCAAGGAAACTTGGGGAGGTCCAAAAAAGAGGTTGTGGACAAACTTGTTATTTGTTAATCCAGTAAGGATGCAGAGAAGTCCACTGGGACTTGACTAAAATCCATCAAACTAAAACCAATAGGCAAGGGTTCTTACTAAACTGGCATTAGAGTCACACTATAAGGTAGTATCTTGATGGCCAAGGGAGATGCTTCACAATGAAATTTAGGAACATGATACAGAATTATTTTCATTTATTCTTTCATTCCATTCAGTATTGTCAAGCACTTGTCATTAGAAGATTCTAGACTCCAAAGGGACACAAACACAATCACTTCATTTTTTATTTATTCAGTTTGCATCCTACTCACTGCCCCTCCCAGTCACACCCTCCCACAATCCTTGCCCCCACACCCCCATTCCTCCTCCCCTTCTCTGAGCTGGTGGGAGTACCCCTGAATATCACCCCCCCACCCTGGCACATCAAGTCTATGCAGGGCTAGGCGCATCCTCTCACACAGAGGTCAAACAAGGCATCCCAGATAGAAGAACATATCCCAAAGACCAGCCACACCTTTTAGGATAGCCTCTGATCCGCTACACAATGACTTTTACAAGCCAGTCTATGGGTCTCCAACAGAACTGAAGATGAGTTTTAGAGGAAGTCAGAAGATTAAGACCAGAGGCATGAAGGAAGGCCATGTTGAGAGTGTTTGCAGCAGGCTTAAAGAAAGAAAATCGAATTTTCATGGATAGGAAAGAGATGATGGCACCTTTATGAAGAAGAACCTGTGTGCTGAAGAGATCTAAACCCATAAAAAAATGACATATCACTGAGAAGCCATTTACCACACTGAATAGACTGGTATTGGTTCTACTGGTTCTCATGAACCAGTGCCAGAGTTTAAAGAATAGAGTTGCAAGACTGGATTTCATTTCAGACTAAGGACAAAGATAGCATTCCTAAAAGTGGGGTGTTTAATGTCAGGCAGAGTACAGGAAGAAAGTATTATACATACTTACCTGTATCTCAGCATCAAGTTTCCAGTTCTTAGATACGTTGTTCCAATAGTATACTATATAAATTATAAAACTGATCTTCATATATTAGAATTGAATCTTCCAAAAACTGGGTTTTATAATAGTAAATATTCTGCTGAAGCCACTGGTTAAAAAGTAGACTGGAATTGATGGACAGGAAGCATGGAGTCCAACAGGAGTGGAACATAGCACAGGAACATGGCCAGGGCATGAATCAGTACAACAGCATTACTCAGGGAACATTAAAAAGTCAGGTCAGCTCTCTCTCTCCTCTCTCTCCCTTCTCTCTGTCTCTCTCTCTGTCTGTCTGTCTGTCTATCTCTCTCTCTCTCTCTCTCTCATATATATATATATATATATATATATATATATATATATATATATATATATATATATATATATATGTATTCTAGTTTGTTTTCTGTTTCTGTGATAAACACCATGATTGAAAGCAGCTTGAAGAAGAGTTTATTTGGCTTAGCAGTTACAGTTAGTCATCAAGGGAAATAGAGGCAGGAACCTAAGGCAGGAACTGAAGCAGAGACCTTATTGACTAACTTGCTTTGTTTCCTCTGGCTTGCTCAGATACCTTTTGCATACAACTCAGGCCAACCTCCCTAGGGTAGTACTGGCCACGGTAGGCTGGCCCTTCCCAGGTCAATTAGCAATCAAGAAAATGTCCCCACAGCCTTGCCCAAAGGCCAGTCATATGGAAGGAATTATTCAAATGAGATTCTCTTGTCTCAAGCACACCTACATTTCTGTCAAGTTGACAACAGCTGTGAGATACCATTCATTGTTAACTGAACACACAAACATCTCTAAAGCTACAGAAGCTAGAGAAGTATATGCAGTCTTAATGATGGACTCCATCCAAGATAACAGTCAGGTGGTATCTAAAGGTTTTATGGCTCTGATTTGAGAGTTTCAGGATGATGGGTGCTTGGAGGCACTTTCGTAGGATAAGGATTTTGTGTATTCCAAGTAGCCACCGAGTTCTTTTCTATGAAATTCAATTAACTTTCTAAAAGTTGCCTCTATTAAATCTATTCCTATATGATGAAAGGTGCTACTATTTCACACACACAAACACACACACATACACACACACACACACACACTTACAACTAATCCAATTTCACAGGCATCAGCTTCTCATTACTGTGTAAGTTCTACATGCCAAGGGCCATTTAGCAATCTCAGCACTAAAACCAAAGATGCGTAAGCAGCCTGTGACAGACATACTCCCCTTCAGTCATTTTTCAAATGGACCATACCATTGCCTCCTGGCACTACAGTTTAATGAAGGATGTTTTTTTTTTCCTTCAGTTTAAAAAAAATTATTTTCTCCTTGCTCCTGCAAAAACAATTACACACTAAACCAGGTTGAGTCGTCAGCAGCCCTAATGAGGATACAGCATTGCCCCAATGCCTATTTTTAAAACTCCCACCACCTGCTCCACATTTGCACTGACTGCTCTTCAGCAGTTTTTTAAAGATTTATTTAAATCTTAATTGCAATGTTTATGAAAGAACAGGGATTGCCAACTTCTGGATTTGGCAAGGAGTCCCAGCAATGCTATTTAAATGTTCTAAGTACCTGACTGCACAGAGCTGTCAGTGGAAAAAAGAAGGCACCCTACCATTATTTCCCCTGGATCACATTCTCTCTGGCTAAGTTTTCCCAGGAGGTAGAAAACAGATCAAGGGTACGCTAATGTGTTTGGTATACTTAGATGTGCTTACATCCATGGATTAAAAAGGGACTGCTCCTCCATCCACCTTTTCCTGGTCCTTTGAGTTTACCCTGTCTAATTAGCTCCTGATTTATGTTTCATAACTCTCTGTCCTCCTTATCGACAGCTGGGATCCATTCCTCGGAAAATACTGTTTATGAACAGCGAGGCCATACGTCCCATGCATCCCACATTGCTCAGGATAGTCCAACTGGTGCTCACTCATTTCCCAGTAAACATGGATAGCACTCAGTTCAAGCTCAAAGAGACTCACTCGAATGAAAGGCGCTATGGTGGCTTGGCTGGTGATGCCACACCCTGCAGAACTAGAAGTGGCATTACCCAATTTGCTCTTCTATGTCAGGTCTCAGACTCTTAAACTCCCCACTGAACGACTTTCCAAGACCTTGACAAATCCCTGTTCTAATCATCATTGATTTACTTAACAAAGCCAACCTGTGAAGCCTTTTCTTGGAGAAAAAAAAAACATCTTACTACTTCAGATCTCTACCAACATTTGACCCCTAGAAAGCCCCCATTCCCTCCAAGAGCCACAGAGTGCAAAACTGTATTTTTGCTATAGAGATTCCAGACTTTCATCTTGTTCAGCAAATCTCACAAATTTCCCCATCCTTTCGAATCTCAATCAGAACCCACCTTGGCATATTATCTCACTGTGCCTTTCTCAGTGCTACGCACAGATTCAACCTGTGCAGCATTTAAAGTATGAATGGATGAATCCAGTTCTAGGAGATAATGGTCTGTATAAACTACTGAACTTACCTCTTGTTTCTTCTTCTAACAACACAAAAAGTGTTAAGAACAATGTTACTAAAATTTTAAAGTTGAATATAAGAAATGTAAACTGCCTCATTTTAATTACCAGCACTGAAAAAGAAAAGAAAGGGAAACAAGCAAGACTCATCTAAATCATTTGGGTGTGTTTGGTTTTGAAAGTTGAAAGGGCTCAAATCCAGGATGGGCTGAGATGCCTGGCAGAGGTCCAGATCTGTTTATTAGCTTTGCATACTGGTTGGTGTGATTTTCCTTTTCTCAAGGTGAAATTATCATAACTGAGAGCAGGAGATAATAAATCCCACCAACTAAACTCACAAGGGACTGATTTCTAATTTAAAATGCTTATTATTATTTGCCCCCAAGAAATGTAAATACCTCACATTTGGGACTACAGATGTATTTGACTTAAGGTGGTATTATTATGTCCCAATAAACCTACCAGTAACTAGACAACATCGGAGGCTACAAATGCATTCAATATACTTAGCATGCAAGCATCATGTCTCTTCCTCCGACATGTTCATTCCAGTTAAATCAGCCTGCATCCAACATAAGTCCTAGTCTATATTAATATTGGATCTCTCATGTAATTTACTGAATAGTGTTCTGACATTTTAAAATAGCACCATTTTTTAAAATGTTTAAAGTAAACAAATTGTCAGCAAACCATCCCTATGCTGGCTTCTCACTTATTTCTTATTCTAGTGGTTGCTTCTAGAATTTAAACAAGCTCATGCCATTAAGGGACTGCTATTGAACAAGCCTCTCAAGCACGCAGACAAAGCTGTGTGTCTATCCATGTGATTTCATCCAGACCCTGCCCCACTCTTCTACACTGCAAGAGTCTAGGACGGTGCCTACTCCTTTCCTGTCCCCTTCAGCAGTTCAGCTCCATTATCCTCTGATGGTCTCACCTTGGAAACTTGTGGCTTATTAGATCACAGGTTAAAAAAAGACATCGTGCCCTCCGTGTTGGGAATTTAGGAGATACCTGTATTCCTTTATGGATCTGTGAAAGGGTCTCATTCTCACCAGAAGTCATTTGTAAATGTCATGTGGGGAGAGTTGCTTTCTGCAGAATGTTAACCCTGTGTACTTTGTGGTGCTTACTAACTTTGTTCTCAACAGAGGACTTCCTCTAGTCTCTCTCAAACCCAAGTCCCAGCACTAAGCTCTGTTGGATGCTGACATATGCTTCACCCCTCCCCCATGCACACAGAAACCATGGTATTTCATCTGTGAAAAATCATTCCCATAAACGTCCCTTCTCTAGCTAGATAACATACTCTATACTGGCTTTCTCTTTTGCCCTTAACTGTAATTAGTTTCCAGTCACCTGAATTGGCTTTCTCTGACAAGGAATCAATAGTTTGTTTAAAGGAAGAATTCTAAAGACTGCAAATTTTCATCACCATCTCCTCTGTTCTAGAAGACCAAAGACCAACGGGGGGAAAAAGTCCTAAATATAAACCATCAAGAGACCATATGAATTAATTGAATTTTTCAGAATTTATCACTATTAAAAAAAGAAATTCATTTAAATAATCCTTTGTGTAGCTTTCTGTGTCTGCTCTGGAGAGGCTGAACTGCCTGGGAATGGAGCTAGATTCAGACTTTCTGAGGAATTTTCTGACTTTTAGAAATTGCAATTATGGTAAATTTGGTTAAAATACCAGATCCAGTTGCACCAAAAATGTCTTTATGAAAGCCATTTCTTTGTAAAATAAACATATGCAAGTAAGAATTATTGAGCATCAAAGCCTGTTGCACAGGCTAGCTAAGAGTCCCCATGACTGGTTTTATGTAGCCAACAGAGATCATCCCATTGTGTTTGGGCCTGAACCTGCCAGATGACATAACGTAGAAATTACAAGTGTTCTGGAGGAAAGAGCCTGAGGCTATGGAAACAGACTCTAATCTTTGCCAGGGTTTTCTATCTGTGCAACATATCTACATTTCTATATTGTAAAATGAATATTTTAAAGGCACTACTTCACAAAACAGTCTGGATCCAGAGGAAGGATCCAGTGTAATGGTGGCATAGCACAGTGATCTTTACATGATGCTCCACAAAGATCGCCCATCTGTGGATGCCACAATGAAACTTCATTCATTTGGGCACTGCTACTTGAAAATGTATTTCAATAGCTACTTCGTTTCATAGGCATCTCTCACAGCAAATGTAACCTACTAAATGATAATGCACAAAAATGCTATTGCAAATTGAAAATCCTATACAAAGAATAGTTATTAATGTTCATGTTAACAGTTCATTAACAGGCAGGGGTGGAAATTGTCTCCTTTATCATTAAAAGCTTAATGCAATGTTAAGAAGTTACAAAGGAAATGTTTCGTGGATTTAAAGGAACAAACACCACTTGGAAAATACTTGGCACTTACGTGCATACAAACAGTGGCTCTTGCATCGTGGATGACACTTAACTCTCCGAAAGTTCAGAGAGAGTCTTGACTTTCCTACCCTTTAAGAGGTTTTTTTTATATATATTTTAAAGCAAAGCAGAAAATTTAGTAGGGGTTTAACAATTCTATACTTCTTCCTATTGTTCAGAAATGTCTTTCCTCGTGAGTAAATAGGAGTGCTTTGATTTTTTTGATATAACAAATTTCCCACAGGGCACATCTGAAATGATATGATATGGATCTCCATCTAGAAATAATGCAGCTGACAAATTACTTGCAAGTTCAGTCGCTTCATAACAAATAACAAAGAAATAACTCATTCTCTTCCCTTCCATTTCGATCTACCAGCTTCTCCCAACCAATTAATAGCAATCAATCCTGTAATTACCCAACATCTGCTGGGCACCTGCTTCTACTAAATGCTGTGTTAGATATTTCCAGGGAAAGGGGAAACCCCATATGGGATGCACAATTTAACTGGGGAGCAAAATGTACCTAGTAGAGGGGACTGGCAAGGATGCACAGTAACTGGCTCTTTGGATACAGACTCCTTCTGGATATCATGAAGATGCTCTAGAATTGGATTCTGGTGTTCATACATTGTATCCTAAAGGCTATGAATTATACACTTCAAAATTACTAGAATGCTGAATTTCATGTTGTATCAATTTGTAGCTGATGAAAAAATAGTAATTAAGTCCAAAGTATATACTTGAAAATAATTACCAGGGAACTGGAAATGTTCAGGGTGGGTGGTTCACCATGCAAGACCTTAGAGCTATTACCCAAGGGAACTCAGCTTTTTCTAGAAGGCTTCAAACTGAAATAGCCACAGGGGATGAGCAGGTGATATAAATAATTTTAAAAGGGAAGTAGCCAGGTGTGAAATTTAAACATGATTTGTTTGTTCATTGGATGCATAGGGAAAAAAAATTATAAAATAATGGATGCTTGTGCCTTTCTCTTAACAAAGAAGTCTTCTTTGTGTAGCTTCCACCTTCCCACCAATGGTACAGATATGGATGCCAAGAAATCCACTAGGAGTGCAAGGACAATGGACAATTGAAACATTGATCTCATGTCCTGGACAACAGGAAGGGCAGGAGGGGTCAGCATCCAGAGAAAGGCTCCAGCAAGTATGTCAGAAACAGGCTCATTGGGTTGAAAACTTCAAGTTTCAATGACATTTCCCAAACTCGAATATATACAGTGCTGAAGGCCAACACTGACAATGTGTTCAGCTATCCAAGAACAGGATGTGGGGTTCAGCAGCAAATAAAATAGGCACACACACACTCACACACTCACACACTTACACTTGGTGGACGAAGCAAGCTCCACAGGGTCCAATAGGCAATCTCTAATAACTTCACACACACACACACACACACACACACACACACACACACACACGTGTCACATAATAATCAAAACACCAAATGTACTAAACAAAGAAAGAATATTAAAGGCAGTAAGAGAAAAAGGCCAAGTAACATATAAAGGAAGACCTATCAGAATCACAGCAGACTTTTCACCCAAGACTATGAAGGCTAGAAGATCCTGGGCTGATCTCATGCAAACTCTAAGAGAACACAAATGCCAGCCAAAACTACTATATCTAGCAAAACTCTCAATCACCATAGATGGAGAAACTAAGATATTCTATGACAAAACCAAGTTTACCCAATACCTATCCACAAACCCAGCCCTACAAAGGATAATAGGAGGGAAACACCAATACAAGGAGGGAAACTTCACCCTGGAAAAAGCAAGATAGTAACCTTTCATCAAACCCAAAAGAAGTTAACCAATCAAATTTAAAAAATAACGTCAAAAATGACAGGAAGTAACAATCACTATTCCTTAATATCTCTTAACATCAATGGACTCAATGCCCCAATAAGAAGACATAGACTAACTGACTGGATACGTAAACAGGACCCTACATTTTGCTGCTTACAGGAAACATACCTAAGGGTCAAAGACAAACACTACCTTAGAATAAAAGGCTGGAAGACAATTTTACAAGCAAATGGTCGCAGGAAACAAGCTGGAGTAGCCATTTTAATATCAGATAAAATTGACTTTCAACCCAAAGTCATCAAAAGAGACTCTGAGGGACACTTCTTGCTGATCAAAGGAAAAATACAACAAGAAGAACTCTCAATCCTGAACATCTATGCTCCAAATGCAAGGGTACCCTCTTTTGTAAAAGAAACTTTATTAAAGCTCAAAGCACACATTGCACCTAACACAATAATTGTGGGTGACTTCAACACTGCACTTTCCTCAATGGACCGATCAGGAAAACAGAAACTAAACAGGGACATAATGAAACTAATTGAAGCTTTGGACCAATTAGATTTAACAGATATATATAGAACATTCTATCCTAAAGTAAAAGAATATACCTTTTTCTCAACACCTCATGGTACCTTCTCCAAAATCGACCATATAATTGGTCACAAGACAGACCTCAACAAATATAAGAAGATCGAACTAATCCCATGCCTCCTATCAGATCACTATGGAGTAAAAGTGGTCTTCAATAGCAACAAAAACAACAGAAAACCCACATACACGTGGAAATTGTACAATATTCTACTCAATGATACCTTGGTCAAGGAAGAAATAAAGAAAGAAATTAAAGACTTTTTAGAACACAATGAAAATGAAGACACAACATACCCAAATCTATGGGACACAATGAAAGCAGTGCTCAGAGGAAAACTCATAGCCCTGAGTGCCTACAAAAAGAAAATGGAGAGAGCATACACTACCAGCTTAATGACACACCTGAAAGCCCTGGAACAAAAAGAAGCTATTTCACCCAGGAGGAGTAGAAGGCAGGAAATCATCAAACTCAGGGCTGAAATCAATCAAGTAGAAACAAAGAGAACCATACAAAGAATCTACAAAACTAGGAGCTGGTTCTTTGAGAAAATCAACAAGATAGATAAACCCTTAGCCAGACTGACCAAAGGGCACAGAGAAAGTATCCAAATTAACAAACTTAGAACTGAAAAGGGAGATATAACAACAGAAACTGAGGAAATCCAAAAAATCATCAGATCCTACTACAAGAGCCTGTACTCAACACAACTGGAGAATCTGGAGGAAATGGACAATTTCCTTGACAAATACCAAATACCAAAATTAAATCAGGACCAAATAGATCATCTAAACAGTCCCATAATGCCTAAAGAAATTGAAGGAGTCATAGAAAGTCTTCCAACCAAAAAAAGCACAGGACCAGATGGTTTCAGTGCAGAATTCTATCAGACCTTCAAAGAAGAGTTAACACCAATACTCTTCAAATTATTCCACAAAATAGTAACAGAAGGAACACTACCCAATTCCTTCTATGAAGCCACAATTACGCTGATACCAAAACAACACAAAGATTCAACAAAGAAAGAGAACTTCAGACCAATTTCCCTTATGAACATCGATGCAAAAATACTCAATAAAATTCTTGCCAACCGAATCCAAGAACATATCAAAACGATCATCCACCATGATCAAGGAGGCTTTATCCCGGGAATGCAGGGTTGGTTCAATATACGGAAATCCATCAATACAGTCCACTACATAAACAAACTCAAAGAACAAAACCACATGGTCATTTCATTGGATGCTGAAAAAGCATTTGACAAAATTCAGCATCCTTTCATGCTTAAAGTCTTGGAAAGAACAGGAATTCAAGGCCCATACCTAAACAAAGTAAAAGGAATATACAGCAAACCGGTAGCCAGCATCAAACTAAATGGAGAGAAACTTGAAGCAATCCCACACATGTATGTATGTATTATGAAAAAAACATTTCATAGCACAAACAAAGAAAACAAATTTCTTGGGATCCAGGAATTGCCTCACAAGTCACAGGAACACCAGTCTCAGTCAGACAAGGATAGTTATTGAGCATTCGCCCCAGGATTGATTGAGTTATAGACCAGACTTGGGAGCTGTCTGTGACATTGAGTTCATATTCCTCAGGGCTTTTAAGCCTGAAATCTATAAACACCTGGGCCAAGTTAATTCAACCAACCGGGATTTAGGGATAGAGGATTTCCTTAGGAACATGTCCTTGTGGTATACTTATCCTGCTCCAATTGGTTGGGGTGTTCAGCTGTGGCAGGAGTCTTACCTAACCTAACATTCATGTCTTAACTTGCCAATCAAAATGTCAGTTAACAATGTACACGTTTCTTTCTGCCAAGCAGGATGTAACTTCCCAGGGAAGCCTTAGGAACTCAAACTTACTCTATGCCTACTCAAACCAGAAGTCTTATTCTAAATAGTTTCTTATATTGATACAGGTGTCTCTCTTATGTTGGGATCCAACCCAGGGGCAGCTAGCTTATAAAAGCAAAACCATAAAAGCTTAAACATAGGTACAGCTATGTTAGGTACCTATGTACAGGTGCAGGTGCAGTGTTACCTGGTAGTTGGTTCAGGTCCAAACTTGCTGTGGCTAACTATACAAAGTTGTTCTAATTGACTTATGCTGAAAATGTTTTTCAAGAACACCAAAGCACAAAACATCTTAGTAACAGTAGTAACAGCATACGAGAAAGTCTCCTTATGACATTAGTAACAGCATAAAATGGCAGGCTTAGAGAGGTAACAGTTACCTAGGCCTTAACTTTTTTTTTTCATTTTTTTTATTCGATATATTTTTTTATTTACATTTCAAATAATTTCCCCTTTTCTAGCCCCCCACTCCCTGAAAGTCCCATAAGCCCCCTTCTCTCCCCCTGTCCTCCCACCCACCCCTTCCTACTTCCCCGTTCTGGTTTTGCCGAATACTGCTTCACTGAGTCTTTCCAGAACAAGGGGCCACTCCTCCTTTCTTCTTGTACCTCATTTGATGTGTGGATTATGTTTTGGGTATTCCAGTTTTCTAGGTTAATATCCACTTATTAGAGAGTGCATACCATGATTCACCTTTTGAGTCTGGGTTACCTCACTTAGTATGATGTTCTCTAGCTCCATCCATTTGCCTAAGAATTTCATGAATTCATTGTTTCTAATGGCTGAATAGTACTCCATTGTGCAGATATACCACATTTTTTGTATCCACTCTTCTGTTGAGGGATACCTGGGTTCTTTCCAGCTTCTGGCTATTATAAATAGGGCTGCTATGAACATAGTAGAGCATGTATCCTTATTACATGGTGGGGAATCCTCTGGGTATATGCTCAGGAGTGGTATAGCAGGATCTTCTGGAAGTGAGGTGCCCAGTTTTTGGAGGAAACGCCTTAATAAAATTATTCCCAAGAACCCATAGGCATTCATAACTAAGCAACTTGTTATAAATTAACAAAGTGTGAGCAAGCAAGATAATTTTCTCAGTCAGTTTCTCCTACTGGAAGGCAGCAATTTCAAGTTAGAAAGAAGTGATCAATTATTTTCTGATTTATCTTAAAAAGTAATGCAAAATTTTAAAAATCACGAATCTAAACTTTTATATTAAAAAATCAGTCATTTCTACTTTAAATCCTCAGATTTCACATCTACTCAGGAGCAATTTTTATTAAATCATAACAGGAAGCTAAGGGCAAGGATAGATACAAGAAATTCTCCTCTAAATCAGCAGTCCAGCCTCAGTAAGAATCCCATCAGCCAATGCTAGTTACACTGCCATTGTTCTTGTTGCTTGACCTCAAGAAGTCACTAGCTCAATTAGTAAGAGTATATTTTTCTGAACTTCCGATTGTTCCCTAAGATTTTCTGTGTCCCCTAACAAGAATGTCATAACCTAGCTTCACTAACAACTTATTTTTCCAAATGTTTTCTAAGTATGGTGGTCATTGCTGACAATCTAAATTCCTAAGTTCCTTCCTTGGGTGGTGATAGAATCATTAATCTGCTCCAGCGGCAGTGTCTGAAAGAGATTAAACATTATTATTGTGAGTTCCAGAGATACTGCCCAGTGAGGGGCTGGGAGCCCCTGAGGGTTTTCAAATAAGTCTTAGATTAAGAGGAATGTGAGGGTAACAAGCAAAGCAAAACTCCACAACAGCACAAAGTCCTCAGGAAACGTAGTCCTCAGGGCTCTGCCTCTCCAAGGCAGACCCGTCTTACTTGTGCTAGCCAGTGAACCACATTCCGTGAGTTCTAAAGTTGTTTGTTGCTTCTCTTGCATGGCCTTTGGGAATATAGGGAAAATCCTGATTAAAAGTTCAACAGTCTTGGGAGCAGAGGTAACTCTCACTCAGAACATGTTATTTTGACTGGGAAGAGAGGATACAGGGTGGGGCTCTTTAGGGAGACTCATGAGAAGGGTGGGGGTAGCCTTTGAGTCATTTAGAAGATTTGGAGGGGCAAGCATGGTAGTCCTGGAGAGATGGATGTGTCGGTACAGGTCGTGAAAGCTAGGGGAAGTCAGTGAATGCCCCGCTATGCAACTTGAATTTTACTCAATGGAGAGTGAAGAATTCCTGCAGGTAGCCTCTGCAACCTCCAACAAACTCAGGCACCCTCCTCCTTATCAGGAGACCAAACTAGGGTCTGTAAGTCTAAGGGCAGGGAGAAGACCTTCTGTGTGGGGACCAACGTTCATCAATGCTATACGATGACCCTTACACAGGTTCTGAATCCTGCCATGTGGTTAAGCCTGGCTGACACAAGAAACTCAGATCCTGAAAGACCTGTCCATTCTGTGGTCTATTTTTATCGACATTAGCCTTGGGCCGAGCTTCTGTTCCAGATTCCGGCTGCTCTCTCTGGCCATTCTTCAGGGAAGTGGGTCAAGTTCACATCCCCTCCCACTCCTAAAGTCTGTCTCATGGCTGGGTCCCCAATATGGGACTAGCTAAAATGACAGTTGGTCCTGCTGCTTTGAAGCCCTTACTTCTGGCCCAACTGTCACCTGCCTGGCATCACGATGACCTTTCTCCCACAGCTCGGGTTCATCCGGTTCCCAAGAAAATTGAAGATGAAACTCTGTAGCCCCAACTCAAATGAAGAATGAACCCCCTGAATCAGAAAAAGGTGGCAAGAACGTAAACTGTTGACAGCTAGGAATGAAATGATGCAGTAACGTCCAGTTTGGGATGTTATGGGGAAATGGGGGCACACTGATCACACTGATGATTTTTCTTTCAAATTTAAAAGGTTAGAAAGCCTAAAGGGTGTTCAATACTTCTTTCCTGGGGTGAATATAAAGATTTTATATAAAAAAAAATCTACTGTAGTAGAGAGCTTTACTATATGGTATAAATGTTAACATGTAGGAGGAAATTTTTATATCATTTACAAAATTGAATAAATTCACTGGATAAAGGAGCTGAGAAAAGAGATTGTTCAGTCAGTACTCAATATTGGAGCCATGATTGTTATTGCTAACAAGGAATGATCACCGTGTGGGGCGCTGTGACATTTCAGTGGTCCTCATGACAGAGTGACAGCCTAGAGCCTGCCGCCTTCAGCGAGCAGCATGCTATCTTGGCCTCGTGGGCCCTGCTGCTTCCCTGTGTGTAGGAGTCTGGAAAGGTTCCAGGCTTCTCTGTGCTTTGTTCCAAGGACATTTAAGGGACAGGGTAAGAAAGCCAGACCTGTGTCACTGGCCACGGGGACCAAGGATTGTGATGTCCCCTCTCACCAGCGGAGTCCTTCCAGATAGTCGGCCGCTCGCCCAGCTATGCGGAGGCATCAGCAAATAGTTGAATTTAAATCATGTCTGGGTGCGCCTGTAGTGGGTTTTAGAAAGGGCAGGAGATGTTCTTTCTAGGTCAGGTCTGGAGAACCCCAAGGCAGGAGGAGTGTGCTGGCTGGGCATGCGCTCTTCTTCTGAGTCTGCAAGCAGTTGGGAGGAAGGAGGAAGCGTAGCCAACTCATCCATGTCTCGCTGAGCATGTCCGCCTCCACCGCTCACCTGATAAAGTCGCCTGCATGTTAAAGTTACTAAGTACAGATCATGCAGCATAAGGGGCAGGTGTTCAGGGCAAGAAGCTAAAGTGGTAACCTACTTCTCAGGAGATCTGTCAGACTCCACAGTCAGCTTGCTACGTGACCTTGATCCGCTTCTTTGGTCCTGAGAACGGCACCATCCTCCGCAGTGAGCTGGAAACAATCTCCAGGGTTGTGTAAGACTGTTTGCGAGGCTTCTTTGACTGACATCTCACTTCTGATGATGATGGTGTGTATGGATGTGAGGGTAAGGTTTTCTGAGAACAAGATATTAGGTCCAGGTAGCTAAGGTAAAAAGACCAAGACACCTAGATGTAATAACCAGAAAGTCCAAGGAGTTACTAGAAGAATAAAGGCTCCAGTGTTTGCATTTGTGGTTGTAAGTCGGGCTGAGATTTTTTATTAGATATATTCTTTATTTCCATTTCAGATGTTATCCCCTTTCCTGGTCCCCCCCCCTCAAAAACCTCCTGTCCCCCTGCTCACCAATCCATCCACTCCAGCTTCCTGTCCTGGTATTCCCTTACACTGGGGCATCTAGCCTTCTCAGGACCAAGGGCCTCTCCTCTCTTTGATGTCCAACAAGACCATCCTCCACCATATATGCATCTGGAGCCATGAGTCCCTCCATGTGTAATCTTTGGTTGGTAGTTTAGTTACTGGGAGCTCTGGGAGTACTGGGTGGTTCATATTGTAGTTCCTCCTATAGCACTGCAAACTCCTTCAGCTCCTTGGGTCCTTTCTCTAACTCCTCCATTGGGGACCTTGTGCTCAGTTTAACGATTTTAAACATGCATGGACACAGGTGTGGGGCTTGAATGGCTTCTCACAGAGAGTTTTCACTTTTGTGATTCAAATGGGCACAGACGTCTGGTGTACAAGACAGGCCGCTATTTCCCCCAGATCCAAACAATTCAATGATGCAATACTAAAGACTCTAACATTGACCTTGTGTTCCCACTGTTTGAACTCCAGTGCTGTATGATAATAGATTTAGCCTGTTGGTCACTGAAAACCAGGTTAATTTTCAAAACTCTTTGTAGTTATACTTCTCTAGTTCATATGGGGATGTGGCTTTTGTTATCCCATTGTGTGTTTTAAACTGTTAAACAACTGTATTGTTTGGTTCACTGACATTCCTAAGTCCATGAAATCACCTTCGGATTATTTAAATTAATGAAAGCGTGTGTGAATTAATAATTACTCATTACCCTAGAACTGATCACTTAACTACAAGAAAATCGTAGCTCCCTTCCTCAGGGTACCTAGAAAGGCAGGGAAGTCTGTAGGTGCCTAATGCATACTCTTCCTCTGCCGCTTCCCAGCCAACCATGGGAATGTTTAAACAAATCATTTATCCATTTTCAGCCTTCATTTCTTTATATTAAAACTAGACAAATTAATGGCACCTGCTCTTGTATGAAGTGAGTTAAAAATGTTTCAAGTGTTCTCAGTATTCTTTGTGATGGGAGAAGCACTAGACTACACAAATGCCAATGGCGGCCACTAAAGCTGCCCTCCTCGCACTGCACTTTCCAGCTTATTTGGACCCTTTACCCACGTTTTCCCATTGGAGAGTCATGATAATGCTGGAAGACAGGCAAAGCAAATATCATAAGTTATGAAAGTGAATACAGAGGTCATAATTTTCTCATGGCGACAGATCTAGTATATCGGACCAGCAGGGTAACTCGGTGCATAAAGGAGCCTGCTGCCAGTCCCCATGCTCTGAGGACTTCTTCAATCCCTAGATTGTAGAAAAGAACAGATTCTTGCTTACCATCCTGTTCTCCACATATGTGTTCATACATGCACACATGTATGAACTTACATGCCTACATGATCAAATATAATATAAAAACAATAAATAAATAAACAATCATGGAAACAATGAAGTTTTTTTTAAATCTAGCATGTTAGCGGTGGGCTGCCAGGTCTTGGGCCAATAAGCCCCACACTCTCTCTCACTGTATCACAGCCTCCTCACCATGCTGAGGAAAGAGTGTTATCATAGCGTGCAGGGCTCCTAGACACTCTCTCCCGAATGACCACATATCCCCAGGAACCTACAGTGTCTTAGGGTTTTACTGCTGTGAACAGACACCATGACCAAGGCAAATCTTATAAAGGGCCATATATATTTGGGGCTAGCTTACAGGTTCAGAGGTTCAGTCCATCATCATCGAAGTGGGAGCATGGCAGCACCCAGGCAGGTATGGTGCAGGCAGAGCTGAGAGTTCTACATCTTCATCTGAAGGCTGCTAGTGGAAGACTGACTTCCAGGCAGCTAGGATGAGGGTCATAAAGCCCATACCCACAGTGACACACCCACTTCAACAGGGCCATGCCTTCTAATAGTGCCACTCTGTGGTCCAAGCATATACAATGTACGTACAGTAAGGAATGAAAATTAAGAACATTTTGGATTCTGTGAGCAGAGGTCATGTTACTGTTCCCAACTTGCACACCAGCATCATAGGGTGACCTAATGCCCAGATAAAGGAGTTTCATTTGATAAAGAAGGATGGGAGCCTTGTATCTTTCAGTGATGGCTCGGTGCTTCAAGTTCTACCTTTTCCCAAATGCTCACATGTCAAAGAAGCACCGGCTGAAATGATGATAGATCTGAATCTTGTCCCAGTTTTGTCCCAAATTTCAGCATTATTTTCCTCCAAAGTTTCATCCAAAGGTCTCACATCTCCAGGGTGTTTTTGGAATCTTGTAAAATGATGCCCATCCCCGTTAATTCTAGGACAATAACACCAGCACCTAGAAAGTAGCAAGCAAAGAGCTCTGGTCATTAAATAACAACATCAGAGGGTACCTGTCCTGCCCTGGTCTGGAAAGTGAGTGACCTAGCCGTAGGGACTGCACTGACCTTAAAAAAATCAACACTGTCCACACCACCTGGCCTTGCCTATAAAGAAATGTCTACTCTAAGGAAACGACATGATGATCACTGTGCAGACATAAAGCAATAAAAAAGAAATAGAAGCCAAAGGTGGACAGAAATACCTTGCACTGTTTCCTAGGACTTTAATCTGCCTCCTGAGTGTGGCTGTTACTCAGATCCTAATAGAGGAGCAGCCAAAATGTAACTTGGGTTTAATCATCCAATCAAATAGTGGTGTCTAAAAATTAGAAATTTTAACTTATAAAAATCATTTATTTTTCCTTTCAATTCCCTTCAAGAAAACAAGCATTTTCTTAGCTAGTAAAGGGATCTGGGCATGGATGGGAAGGAGTGGGCTGCTCATTTCATTTTGGTCCCAGGAGCTGGGCATTCACTGGATTTAATCATTTTGAATCTTTGTGTCTCCTCTGAGGTAGGGCCAGATGTAACCAGAAGAATTTATAGGGTGTAAAATTGAGAATGGATTAGAAAAGACTCTCTGTGTTCTGCCCAACACATCCTAAATCAACATCTCCCCTCCCCAACCCCTGTGGACCAGACCAATCTCTGGCTGGCCAATTGGGGCAGTTGCCATAGCAACTGACAGGCAACCACAGCCAGTAGAATGCGAATGCGAACAATAAAATGATAACATTGTGTGCAGAGCTGCAGAGCTGCATTCTGAGACTGCTTCCAGACAGCCACATACCCCGGAAGTGGGGTTTGCCCACCCCCTCGCCCATAGGTCCCACCTTCTTGTACTTTCGCTGTTCAATCAAAATTTATTGTTTCCTTTCCCATTCAAAACTGTTACTGCCATAAACAGTACTGGTGAGAAGGAAATCTGGCCCCACCAGATAGTTGAAACAGCCTTGCAAAGGCTGCAGGATTATTGAATTAAGGCTCAAATACCCAGAGGTTGAAAGAGGTCTATGGTAACTCCTGTGATTCTTTAGCGCCACCTAGTGTCCTGTTAGATACTGCTTGGTCCCATGATTGGGCAGCCACTAGACAGGAAAAAAAAACAAAAAAAACAAACAAAAAAAAAAAAAACAAAAAAAAAAAAAAAAACAGGATTGTATAGGAACTTCATAGTCCCTCTTTTGATAGAATGTGCACGGGGCCTTTTCTAAACCTTTCAATTAAAAAAATTAATAACTTTTACAGAATACAGCAATGAGAAAAGAGTCAGTATTAGAGAAGACTTTTAAAGGCTACATGTCGGCTAGACAGAAAATTTCACTTTTCTCAGAAGTCAGCCTTGCAGCCAAGCACAACAATTCACAATCAAGGTGGCCAGGAAACAGAGCAAGGGATAGTTCAGGAAAATATAGCACCCAAGGATACAGCTCCAGTAATGGACTCACACTAACTAAACCCCACCCCAACCCCTCACTGCCTAGTAATAATGTCATTGAGGGGTTGATTCATTAAGCCAGAGTCCACAGCATCTAGTTGTATCTGGAAAAGCGGTTGCAGACATTCCCAGTGTTTGGGTCTTAATCCAGCCAAACCAACAAAGATCTATGATCACCCCAGAGGCAGGAGCAAGGAGTCAGTACTGGTGAGCGTTCTACTGTTAACTCTTGAATTCCTTTTAGAAAAATCTCTCTGTCCTTGCAGACAGCATGAATGAATCAGAGACAAAATGAACATCATCAGTCCCTCTGTATAACTCTCTTCTCCAGTCAGTGGGTAGCATTTCTTGTCTAGCCGTCTCCCCGGCCGTCTCGCACAAATCGCAGCCATCTCCCAAGTGCTACCTTTACCCCACCAACATTCAAATCCACACCTGAGTCCATTGGTCTTCAGAACCGTGAAATGATGGACCTGTTTCTGTGTGTTTCCTCCAGGGTTTGAGTTTTTTGAAACCAGCGCCAAGGATAACATCAACGTGAAGCAAACCTTCGAGCGCCTCGTAGATATCATCTGTGACAAAATGTCAGAGAGCCTGGAGACCGACCCAGCCATCACGGCCGCAAAGCAGAGCACGAGGCTCAAGGAAACCCCTCCTCCACCGCAGCCCAACTGTGGCTGCTAATGTCCTACACACAGAAGCTCCAAAGGGCTCTGGAGCAGCCAAGAAACAGCATTATAAATGGTCTATTAGCCTTCAATTATACTGCCTAATAATTATTTGAAGGAAGTCTTTGATATCAGTGGTCCATATATGCATTCAAACCGTGAGCAATTTCCTGTGTTAATATGTGGCAAATTTGCCCTTATCTTTGTAAGGATCATTCATCTATAAACACCTGCTGCTTGCATGTTACCTTATCATTTATTTGTCTTTCTTAATCTTTTTTGCAACTTTTTTCTCAATTAAGCTATTGAGGAAACCCCAGATTATAATTTTACTGCAAATAACTTTTGTGTCACAGATTCAAATCATGCTTCTCACTTGTATGGATGATAACCTAGGAACCCTTTGTGTGTGTGTGTGTGTGTGTGTGTGTGTGTGTGTGTGTGTGTGTGAACGCACACACTGTGAGCAAGGGGAGATGTCAGGAAACTTAGTTTTGTGTTTGTCTAAAAAGGAAGTGGGACTTTTGCTCTTGATCGGAGACCCCATCACAGGTCTGGGCAGTCTACTATTAGGAAATGTATATATATTGCACTTTCATTAATAATATCTGAAGGGTGTGTTGACTTTGAAAAACATTGAAGGGTTGGGTACAGGGTCACTCAGGAGGCTGAGGCAGGAGGATAATGAGTTAAAGCTGCCTGAGCTACAAACCATAAAACTCTCTCATGGGATAAAGAAAAAGAAAAGAAAATGAAATTCAGGCCCTTGCAAGTTTTCTTAAACCACATAAACACTAATCGAGGGTTGCATACCCTACTGCAGTGAACCTTGGCAGTGATTCTGCCCATCTCTGCATATGTGAAATCAATGACTCATGGAGAGATATCTGCTTAGTGTCAGCTGCGTCACAAGCACTATAGCCAGAAGTGCTGTAAGTAGCTGTGGAATTCTGTGACCTGAGAGGCCTCCATCCCTGAATGACTTGTCCCACACCACAAAACACCACCATGGCTCCCTGGAACCAGCACCAATTCTGAAATAGAAATTGGCTTGAAGCTTCATTAATGCCTCTCTTCCCATAAAAGATAGACCAGCATCTCAACCACTGCTCTCTGCTCCAGCTTCAACCAAGCTTTCCCACCTATTTAGGAGGCAACTAGGTAACCTTTCCATGAGCCCTGCATTGAGGGGAAAGGACCATTTTTATAACCATAATTTTCAGAGGACTTATAATTCTAATGCATGCCCTCCTTACATAAGTCTCTAAACATGCTCAAGTTAAACAGAAGATTACAGAACTGAGTGGTCCAGAATATTGACAAGCCATGGAAGCTGAAGAGAGGGGTGAGACACTTGATCATCTAGTCTTTTCTTCTAGGTTTTTATGGAGATCATATATAAATAATATGCAAAAGCCTAGTGGTTGTGGTACCTACTTTTGATCCCAGCATTCCGGAGGCAGAGGCAAGAAGAGCTTTTGAGTTTCAGGCCAGAATGTTCTACAGAGTGAGTTCTAGGAGAGTGAAAGCTACACAGAGAAACCTGCTCTAGAAAAAGAAGAGGATGGGGAGGAGAAGGAAGAGGAAGAGGAGGGAGAGGAGGAGGAGGAGGAAGAGGAGGAAGAGGACAAGGAGGAAGAAGAAGAAAGAAAGAATACAGAAACAACTCTTACCCCTCTGTCCAAATGCCGAGAGAAATCTGCCTTCCAGAAGAAGTATTTGCGACAAGGATCTTACGAAGACATCAGTTTGAAGGACAGGACAGTTTCATTAGGTAGACTTTTTCCCTTTTGGTGGTTATGTAAAAGATCCACCCTTCCCTTCAAAAACAGACAAATATCAACTGAAAGTATTTAGCACAAGCTTGTTGATCAAGGCTGTTGACAGGATAGTGTGTGCATGTTTTCTTCTCGTGCGCTTAGTTTCAAACTTATAAATTAGTAGTAAGTTTCCACTTTGACACCGAGAGGAGCAAGTGTTGGCTCATCAAAGATAAGAAGACACTGATGATTTTTAACATTTTAATGACACCTAAATTCAAGAATCATAGAAATTAAAATGAAGGGAAAGAAAGAAGCAAGAGACATAAAGTAAGATTTCTTTGCAATAATATTCCTATGATGTCACCCTATTTCTATGACTGGGCCATAATATAAATACTATAGCTGTCAAACTCCTTTTTACAATCTAATACAAAACAATGAAGTCAGGAAGCCTGGACCTCTTTCTTTGCATGCTTACAATGAGTGTAAAAGGCCTCACTCAGGTACTTTGAATGGCTTCTTCAGAAGGATGTTGGCAGGCATGTGTTATAAAATGAGAACAAATAGGAGAGAAAGGGAAACAACCATGTTTGCTCATTTGAAAATCCCCCCCAAAGAACTGGTTGAAATTGATTGATGGAAGCCAACTGCCCACACACATGCTCTGTCGAGAACTCCAAAGTTAAGACCATGATGTGCTAGTCAGTG
This sequence comes from Apodemus sylvaticus, assembly GCF_947179515.1. Taxonomy (NCBI): domain Eukaryota; kingdom Metazoa; phylum Chordata; class Mammalia; order Rodentia; family Muridae; genus Apodemus; species Apodemus sylvaticus. The sequence continues at coordinate 50,512,492 of NC_067487.1, forward strand.
GAGAGAGGGGCAGCAGTGGCCCTAGTGTCATTGCCCCAGTAGTAGTAGTAGAATACTTCCTAAACTCCCACGGGAACACAGTTGTCCCAGATGAAAGTTGTGAAATTCTCAACCTGCTATGTATTTCATTCCAAACAATTCAGTGAACATTTGCAGAGAGACTTGTCATTCCTGGAAGAAAGAAGAGTTTCTGTTCCTAATATCATCAAGAAACCTTGGTTGTAAAACCAAATTTGGCAAATGGGAACCAGATAATAGAACATCTATAATCCTTGACCTTTATATTTTAAATACTGATGTTTTTCAGCCGACGGCCACTACATTACATATGCACAAATACATACTACCCCTCCTGCCATCAACCTAAATATGAATAGGTCTTTCTGACCAACAACCTGGCTAAATTTGTATCTAAAAAGATGTTCAAAAACTACATATTTGTCTTTCCAGGTCTTAAACATCATTTCTTGTCTCTGATGCCATTAAGCTAGTGTTTTAAGTCCACCCTTGCCTTCCCCTATGGTCATCTGGGTACCCCTGCCCATCCATTGTTTTTAGAACAGCCCTAACTGCTTCAGAAAATACTCCCAAGAATTCTGGTGTTGGTTCATCTCTTTCCTTTCTTAATGCAAGTGGAAGGTGTTTCGTCTACATAGCCATCTTGCGGTGTGAATGGATATGGGAGGTGTCCTCAGTCCCAAGAATTAACCATAAGCATCACATCTATGGGCTCACAGGAAGAACTGTTTTAGAGCAGTGGCTCAGCTCCCTGTTGTTAACCTCGCCAAACAGCATCTACTGCCATCAGGAGCTTCTAACAACTACAAGGAGCGAGAGATATGTGAAGTTCCTCCCTGGGCCCACATAAAGTGTGGTATTGCTTGCTGTCAGGTAAATAAGGGCTGAAGATTTTACCGGAAAAGGACATATATTGATGCTTCCACCGTGGTCATGAATGTGAAATATAAATTCTACAAAATTGCAACTGAAGGCACCAGTGTGCTCAATTAAAAATGGGCTTCACTCCCACCCAAATTCATTTATTCAGCACATTTATCCCTTTTTTAGGAGCCAATTTAAGCTTCTAATTTTAATTACATCTGTGACAATAATAATTTTAAAGTAAAATGTGTTCTGCTATTAACTGAACTTCCACTAAGTGACATTAACTTCATATTATTGACATTCCTAGTGGTTCATTAGCAAGCTTTATCCACTGTGTATCTTAGTACATGGCTAAGTATGCCCTTTAGTGTTTTGTTTTGTTTTGTTTTGTTGCTGTTGATGTTTTGTATGGCACTTGTGGGACTGTATTAAAGATGGATCCAAACTCTATCGCGCTTCACCAAGCCAAGATAGAAGCCACATGTGAAAAAAACGGAGTCATGAATGGTCTTAAAGATGTGACCAAGACTAATCTAGATGGCAAAGTGACTGTTTGCTGCTAATCTTCATTGTAATTTGGGAATGTTCAATCAGCTATCCTGTGGTGTGATGTGCATGAAAGCTTGTCCCCCGTCTTGGGAACTGTCTTTGTCTAGATTTTAGTCTTCATGACAGACCCTGGCAACCTCCTTTGTGTACACTCTCAGTGTGCTATGTGAGGCTACGCAGAATGGTGCAGTGTCCTCAGTTCTGCCAGTTAGTGGATGCTACCTACACTTTAGTTGTCTGCCAGTGAAATGGAGATACCTCCTTTGGTATGCTAAACTGCTGAATGTTCAAATTAGCTTTGGAGTCCTTTATATTTTATGTACATTTTTTCTAGAAATCAAAACAGACATAAGCCTATTTTATACCCTGGAGTTTAATTAGGATATTACAGGTTACTGACATATTTACAGTTGAGACAGGCTCCTATCCTTGCCCCCCCCCCCAACACACACTTGCAAAAACACACTTTTCAGTAAAGAGAAAATCCCCATTGTTGGTACTTTCTCTGTATAGAGAAAAGGGGGCATTTTTGTATGCACCATTTGTAACCACATCTTACTTAAAAGTTCAATGCAACAGATTCTTCATGTGCATTTGCTTAGCCGGTGGCCATAACTTCTAAAACAGAAAGGGTGGAGAGGAAGTACATCTTGTAAGACACTGGAGGTAACAGAAATGAGGCATCTCACAACTGCAGCTGGGACAGGAATATTAAGTATCATGTAGCTAAGGACTTATTAGGCTTTATCTTTGCGTACTCCTTTTATACTGCCAGATTTTTAAAAATGATTAAGGATATTCTAAAAGCACTATCCCCACAGAACAATGTCACCTCACTGTTCAGTTCTTAGCAACTGTGATTGATGAACTTTCCGTCAGTCATTACTTGCTGATATGAGGCTGGGGACTACCTGTCTATTTCATTCGCCCGTGTTCATTATTGCTTCCTTGTGGACAGCTGAGAGTTGCTGTGGCTTTGTGTGTGTGTATGTATGTGTGTGTAGTGGAAAATCACCATGTTCCTGTCATTTGTGGTTCAGGATTGCTTAGGTTCATGAATGCTGTTCTCATACACTCATGAGCCGCATGTCTACCTGGCCTGTCAGGGGTGTGCGCATGACCTGTGTCTTACTAGTGAATCCATACTCCTTGTCAAAGTGAAGTCTAGGGGTTGTCTGCTGTGTCGATATGATGATTTCCATGCAATTTTCATCCTCCCTAGAAAGTGTGATAAATGGGAACTGTCCTGTAATTCCTATTAATATATTGTTAATATCAGATGTGACGTGATGCCATTGGACTGTCCAAATGTACAACTACTTAATGGTGTTCGTAGAACTGAAATGTCGTAAATGTTGCATGAAGTATGTTCTAAAAATAGATTTGTTTTCTATTTTTCAACACCTCAGAATTGAGGGTTCATGGGCCAATAAGTGCAATATTTAATGACTTACTCAGTGTATATAAACTAGTGTGAGAGTGACTTGTGAGGAATGTATGCTTTGATAGCCCTGTGCTTATTCAAATGATTTCTCGTAGCAGTATTCATCTAGTAGTGCAATTTACACAGTAAACATTTTACTGGCATCATGGGAAACTCCTCTGTGCCTACTTAAAAGTACCTTTTTTCCCATTTATAAATCAAACATTTAGTATCTGAAAACACATGTCTGCTTTGCCTTTTAGAATTGTGGGTTTTGTTTCTGAGAAAGAATGACTGTGAGTTTGTTTTATAAATGTATTCACTTCTATAGTTCAGAATTGTTCCTAATATTCTTACAAGAGTGTATTAAGCAGCTAATTTAGATACCTAAGAAAAATATGCATATCCAGAAGTCACCTTTTCTCCTCAGAAAAGTTGATCACGTGTTCTGTCTTTGGAGACCCTCCGCTCTTGTATTGTATGTATATTTTATTGATACTTCATTTTGTTCTTTGTTTGCAAGCTCAGCAACGTCAGCCTTGGGATCTCTTAGCATTATCAGTGTCTTTTTAGTTTGTAGATAATGTTATACCACTTTCAACTCTCAACTGTCCACACCACTGTTAGAAAAAAAAGAAAAAAATCCATTTTGAAATGCTAATACACACACACACACACAAACACACACACACACACTATGCTCTGAACTGCACTTACTGTCTTGTCCTGGAACATCACAAGGTTGTACCCAAGCTAATCATCAAGCTATCAAAAGTTAAACCTATTTCTGGATATGAACGTTAAGCTGAATCAACACTTTAATCTCCAATTTGCTGTGTCGATTATTAAGGTAAAGCCTCATTTTCATATTTTTCATGTACTTAGCAAGTCATTATTCCTTTAGGAAATAGGAGTGACTGGAATTAATGGAGTGCAGTTGGTTCCAGGTACTGTTCTACCCGTACACAGAAAGCATCTGTCCTCTCTATGGCACCAGACCAGAGGCTGACATATGAAGAGTGCCAATCACATTAAGTGACGTTGGTTTATGTGGTCAATACGTGACCCGAATGTAACCATGCCAGGCTGGAAATTGAACACATCTCTCGAGATCCACTAAAGAAGTGGAGAGGAAATGACTCCAAGACAGAGATAGCAAAGACTTAGTGCCAAATTAAAGGGGAAATAAAAGTAGAAGCAGGTAGCTGACCACAGAATAATAATTTAAGAGTATAGTTAAATGTTTCATTTGTTGTCACGTGGTCGCTGATCGATCGCCATGTACTTTGCACTGTGCCAATCCAACAGGGAAGGAAGGACTGTAGCAAAAGGCAATGGTGTGATTCTAAGTGGTCGATTGTAGCAGATACCGGAGCAAACGGAATGAGACTTATACAAACTAGAAGAGTCGAGGTTGGCTCCTATGTAGGGCTCAGGCATGACCCCAGGAAGAACTGAGTAGTGAAAAGATTGTGCCAAGCACAGGAATGCAAAAGGCCCCAGGGAGTGCGAGGAAGAGGCAGAGAACCAGAGCTGTGGAGACTGAAACCCACTAATTTCCCAGCTTAGCTCTTCTTTTCTCAAGAGAAGGCAAGCGCTACATCATCCCTTGTAGTCCCCTGAACCAAGCAGCCTCAGCTCAGCCACAAAAGAAGTATTGCTTTCAAGCAGTTAATTTACACATTTGCCAATGAATCAAACCACAAGACATTGGTTAATCCAACATCAGCAGGCAGCTCTGTACTCAGACTTTTCTCTAGTACTGGGTTTTATTTAAGGACATCAAACAGACAACGCACAAAGAAAGACTCTACATTGTGCCGGGGTACTTTGGGCTCCTTCTTGGGGATGGCACTGTGGAACTCTTTTTGAGATAATATTTAATGCTTTCTTATTGTGATTGTGATGTTTAGTTGAAAACTACTGCTGCATAGCAAGTATTGTGACTCTTCCTGTGTCCACAGCAGCTCTTGTTTGAGTTTAAAGCTATAAAGTGTATTCACATTGTGAAATTATTATTATTATTACTATTGAAATTAATTGTGTACAAATGGTATGTGCTCTGTTAGGTATTTAGTTTGTGTGTGAACTCTGTATGGAAAGTGGTTTTGTTCTCTGAGTTAATCTTGTTTTATTTTTTTGAAGATTACAATAAATATCTAAGAGACTATATTCCTGAAATTCTTAGTCTTAGTCTTATGAATCTTATCTTTTGATGTACAGTGTATTATGTTTGGTTCAGGGTGTCTATATTTACTTCTTATAACATTTAATACTCATTAGCAATCCCAAACATAACACTGAGTCCAAACTGAGGGCAGAGAGTGAATATGTATTTATTTAGGGCTATTCATATACAATGTATGAATATGGACCTAAGTACAGGAGTGAGTTCCAATAATCATAATAACTTAAGGTAGATAATCTTTTGTCTAACTTGACTGTTTTCAAGTTGCCAAGGCCTATATATATGATATATGATATATACTACTATAAGATAAAGACTTGACAAGGCAAAAACTCATCTCTGCTATCTGAAGGCCACGTGTTCCTGTATCAGAAGTCTGAAGATCTTATGACAATTTTAACAATTGTTGCTACAGTCCACAGGGATGGCATGTGCATGGGTTGTGTTCTAGTTTTCTTCTTCTACTGTGACAAAAACCCATGACCAAAAGTAGCTTGTATGGGAAAGATTTATTTCAGTTTATAACTTAGAGTTCATCATAACTGGAATTGGGACAGAAATTCAAGGCATGAACTGAAGCAAAGAGGAAGGGAGGCTGCTTACTGGCTTGCTCTCGTGGCTTGTTTAGCCTGCTTTCTTTTCTTTTCTTCTTTTTGTGTGTGTGTGTGGGGGGGGGGGGTTCAAGACAGGGTTTCTCTGTAGACTGCCCCGCTATAGCCTGCTTTCTTATACCACCACCTGCCCCAGACCATCTTGCCCAGGAGTGCCATGAGCCTCAGTGAGGTTGACCTTTCATTAACCAAGAAAATGTACCAGGCAGTGGTGGCGCACGCCTGTAATCCCAGCATTTGGGAGGCAGAGGCAGGCAGATTTCTGAGTTTGAGGCCAGCCTGTTCTACAGAGTGAGTTCCAGGACAGCCAGGGATATACAGAAAACTCTGTCTCAAAAAAACAAAAACAAAAACAAAAAAAGAAAGAAAAAAAAAAAGAAAATGCACTGCAGACTTGCATACATAAATAATGATGGAGGCATTTCTCAACAGGTTCTTTTTCCTGGATAACTCTAGCTATGTCAAGTTAACCAAAAACTGGCTAGGACGGAATACGAGAGTCAAGCACACATCATCCGATCTCCATAAGGTTAATAATAAGTAGGCATCATCTGATCCCAAAAAAGTTTCAGGCATTCAGAATGCTCCTTAACTGTGAGCCTTGGGAAGGACAATTGCTGGTACTACTTTATCCATAGCCCAGCAAATGTGTCAGCGAGGACTAGATTGCTCAGGGATTTCCTGTCATCAGCTGGAGTTAGCTCTAAGGATCTTCTTCCAACCAGGCCTCACAGAGCCATTTGCAGGACTTCCACAATGAACACAAATTGACTGGGTCACGGAAGATCCACACGGTCAAATTGACGTCCCGTGCTGAACCAGGTGTGGGAGGAGCAAACAAAGATAGGTAAAGCATGTAGCATAGGAGAAATTAAAAGGAAAAATAATAAGAATAAATTGAGGGATTTGCAGTTACATTTTCAATAAATTCTTACAGAATTCCTTCTCCTATTAATTTCTTGTTTATGAATATATATAATATACATATAATATATATATATAAGAATCCTGTCCCTTAATGAGCTCATGCAATTGTAAGGAAGAATATGCTCTTAATATAAATAACTTACTATACTTTTTAAACTTAATATTCCCTAATATAAATGCATAATAAAAATTGAAATGAACTTCAGAAAACTTCATGTCAGCAGAACTTACAAGGATTCCCATTGTAATATTATAAAATATTTCCTTTTAATATTTCTAATCCAGTGGTTCTCCACTTGTAGGTTGCAACCCCATTGGGGGTCAAACGACTCTTTCACAGGGGTCACATATCAGATAGTTTATATTATGAGTAATAACAGTAGCAAAATTAGTTATGAAGTAGCAACAAAAATAATTTATGGATGGGTGTACTGGTTGGCTTTATGTGTCAACTTGACACAGGCTGGAGTTACCATAGAGAAAGGAGGGTCAGTTGAGAAAATGCTTCCATGAGATCCAGCTGTGGGGCATTTTCTCAGTTATGATCAAGTGCGGAGAGCCCATTGTGGGTGGTGCCATCTTTGGGCTGAGCAAGCCAAGGAAAGCAAGCCAGGAAAAACCATTCCTCCATGGCCTCTATATCAGCTCCTGCTTCCTGACCTGCTTGAGTTCCAGTCCTGACTTCCTTTAGTGATGAACAGAACAGATGAATGTGGAAATGTAAGCTGAACAAACCCTTTCCTCCAAACTTGCTTCTTAGTCATGATGTTTGTGCAGGAATAGAAACCCTGACTAAAACACTGGGTGTCACCACAACATGAAAAGCTTTATTAAAGGGTCACAGCATTAGGAAAGTTGAGAACCACTGCTGTAGGTCCCAATGTGCCAAGAAACTGATACAAACTCTAATAATAGTAAGAACCTAGAAGGACTGTATATTTCTGGATCATTCTGGCCTTTTATTGAACTGAATACAACTGGTTTTAGCAATGATCCATCTTTACCCTCAAGGCCAGTAATGCCATCCTAGTCTTGACTTTGCTTTAGAAAATGAAATCCTTGCTATATGTTTCTCTCTCAATCATACACAGACATAAGGTGTGAAACTGAACAGGTTTGTCCCCTACAAAGGTGCATATTCATTCTCTCCTTTGCTTCCTATGGCACTGAAAAATCACATTTTAAAGAAAAGCTACAGCTGCTCTTTGGTTCTTGAGCTCTTCTGGGGGATGCTCTATCTCTTTTTGCTCCTTTAGCTTCTTACCCCTTAGCCAGGTAACCCAAGGACTCCTTAGTTGACAGAGACAACTTCTAATCTCTTCTCCCTAACCTATTGTCTTAAATTAGGGTTTATATTGCTGTGATGAAACCCCATGACCAAGACAATGCTTACAAAGGAAACCATTTGATTGAGACATGATTCTGGGGGAGCCACGAATTCTAAATCATGATCAGCAGACAACAAGAGACTGTCCCACTGGGGATGGATTGAGCATATGAGACCTAAAGCCTACCCCAACAGTGACACACTTTTAGCAAGGCCACACCTCCCAATAGTGCCAATTCCTATAGGCCAAGCACTCAAACATATGAGTCTATTGGGGGCTATATCTATTCAAACTAACACACTTATTTGTGTTACTTTATATTTCCTACTTCTAACCTCCAATCTATTTGTTGTTGCTTAAATCCCCAAGAGCTATAGTTTCTCGCTTGCATATTAATTCTAAGTTTAAACAATTTTGTCTTCTATTTTAAGGTACTCCTTCCTAAAGCCAAGTTCTGCTGATTAAATGAGAGTCATTAAATATATAGAGAACAAATTAGAGGAAAATCTTTATTAATATTGCAAAGCAATATCCTCCTAAGCAGAGATTATAATCTAATTTGATAATGTCAGTGGAATGTTAAACAAGAAGCCCCAGTGTTCATGGTGATAACCAAAGCTTCCCAGTTGGAGATAATGAGATAACAGGAGTGTTTCAAGTGGGGGAATAATTGTCTGGGAACTATGGTACACTATATTATAAATAACTAAGAAAGGCAAACACATAAGAAGACTCAAAAAGGGGATGGTGCTCTGATTGGAATATAGCCTTCTCCTCTTAAACTCATGTTGAAATCCAATGTTCATTGTGAGATGCTAAAAGCATAGAAACCTAACCCAATATCTTCAGAGATGGGCATTTGGAGATGACTATGGTTGAAGAAAGACAATAATGTGTAGCCCATGGTTGAATACTAGTGGCTTTATGAAAAGAGATGAAAGATGTGTGAGCTCCCTGCTTCTTGACATTTGATGACTTTTGTCATCCTGGGACTCTGGCAATAAACAATCATCAGATATGGGTTTTCCACAGGGAACTAAAGTGCACCTCTTTATAACTTGCCCTGTCTTTGGTATTGTCCTATTAGAACAGAAAAATAGGCTGAGACAAATAACCAAAGAGATGGATGGGGATTCATATAGAGTGGTACAAGAGAAACCAAGAGATGGGAAAGCTTTGAGGATTGTCAAGATTTCTCAGTGGAGGAAGATGTTCGATACTAAGCTTGATGATCAAGGTTCAACCCCTGTAATCTATGAGAAAGGAGAGAGTCACCAGCCACCAGTTGTCCTCTGATTTTCATTTTCATAATATGGCATGTGCCCCATGCTCCCCCCACACACACATACACACAAAATATACAAAAAAGAAAATTCAAATAGGAGAGGTAAAAGCTTTGTAAAGTGAGTGATCTACATATTTCACTTAATAAAAAGTGAAAACAAACTTGCCAATTAGGTAGGCCTGGTGGTGTACACCGTAAGTCTCAGCACTCTGGAGGCAGAGCCAGATCTCTGTGAGTTCAAGGCTGGGCTGGTCTACACAGCAAGCCCCAGGCTATCCCATGCTACACACTAAAGTTCTGGGTTTTGTTTTGGTTTTTTTGTTTTTGTTTTTGATTTTTAAAGAAAAAAAATCAACTTGACAAGATCAGTTTTAGGGTGAGGTAGGTAGGGGGAGAAAGGCTGCCTAAGGTGGGACAGTAGATTGGACATAGAGAGCCACAGTACTCCTTGAAATGGATATTAAATGGCTCTGAGATATCTACACAGTGAAAGCCCAGTCCTGTCTGGTCAGCCTGTTAAAAAGGAGTAGAGTTAGGGCTGGTGGAAATGGGTCATGTAATTGATGTTGGCCTTGAAGGAGATTGGGGATCCCAGTCCCTCCTGCTTCCCTTTGTGTAAGGTGAGATGCTTTCCCTTGCCACAGACTCCACTATTCCAGACCCAAAGCTATTGTGCCAAGCAACTGTGGCCCAAAGGGTAGAAACTGGGGGCCAAAACAAATCTTTATTATTATTATTATTATTATCGTGGGTTTTTTGAGACAGGGTTTCTCTCTGTAGCCCTGGATGTCCTGGAACTCACTCTGTAGACCAGGCTGGCCTCAAACTCAGAAATCCACCTGCCTCTGCCTCCCAAGTGCTGGGATTACAGGTGTGCACCACCCACACCCAATTTTTTTTTTTTTTTTACAAATTGTTGCATTCTGTAGCTACTGCGAATTGGGTTCCTGGAACAGAAACTGAGGGATGGATCGGGAAGTGGCGAAAAGAACTGAAAAGAATGAGGGCCAGGGCGACAGGTGCTGTTCAAGGCCCGCAAACTTTAATGGAGGTCAGTCCATTTAACAGTTTGGGCAAGCCCCTCCCCCCAGACTCCAGGCTGAGTTCCTGGAAATGGCGGTTCTTGGCTCCAGTGCTCAGGCAGCTGGGTGGGTCACCTGCTTAATTCAGGAATTCGTAGACCTGGAGGAACAATGAACTTCACCTTCACGCTGAGCACTCCACCCTAGGTAGAGCCGGATCCTGAATAGCACTGGAATCCCTGCTCAACAAAGGCTGGGAGAGGAAGTTCACCTTGATCAGTGTGGAGTTCCTACCCAGTGGCATGACACTCCATAGGGCTCTGTACAACAAATCCTTTTAAGTTTGTTTTCACGGGCATTTTTATGGTGATGGTAAGCTGATGAGCACACTGGGTTTTTGTTTTGTTTCATTTCATTTTTTCAGGTGGTTTGGAAGAAAAGTAAAAGAGAGGTAGATTGAAGGAAAATAAGACAAAAGCTTTACTGTCAAATGAATGTCTTATATTTCATTAGACACTGAAAAAAAGGTCAATAAAAGAATTAAAGAAAGATAAAAACAGTGGTCTTTTCCACAGTCATCTTACCCTCCCATCCCTCTTCCTGTCTCCTCTACTTCCTCCCTGCATACCTAATGATTTCTATGCAACTATTTCAAGCTAATTGATTTGGGCTTCTTCACCTCTCCTTCTTTTACCTATGCATTTGGCACAGACACTATAACAACTATTAACGGTGAAATGACCACATCCCTTTTTGAGGTTTTATACTCTAGATATTAAATCTACATTTAAAAAAAAATTTACAATCCAACCCAGAAAAGAAATAGCTTATCTCCACAGTGATGAGATATATAGCTAACTCACTAGAAGTCAGGAAGTAGGTGCATCAGTCAGATGAAGGACAAACCTAAAACCTGAGGCTACTGATGGCTGGCCTATCACAAATCTTCTTAGAGAAGAGGACAGGCTGGGCCGTGTTTCTGAAGAGTCGGCAGCTGTTCCTTTACACCCCCCCCCCCCACCTCACTGGACTCCACCAGGTGTGATGCAGTCCCCGTGGCCTTTCAAGCACTATAGAGCAAGTAGCATTAGCATATCCTTCAGCATCCTTTTGCCCTTGCCTCTATATATAGAACAGAAAGTCAAACAACAAGAGTCACCTAATGAAACGAGCCAAAATTAAAAGGACAGTGAAAGTGAAACTTTCGAGGGGAGAATAATGTTATCCGTGGAAATTATAGAGACTAATACAATTGATATAGTCATGACAAGAAAAATATGGCATTAACAAAGACAAGCTAAATAGAAAAATGAGTTTTGCTGTGGAAGGTGAGAGAGAAGTGAGAGGGTTTTTCTTTTCTTTTTTATGATTTATTTATTTTTATCTGATGTGCATTGATATGTGCATATATATCTGTGTAAGAGTGTCAGATCTCCCGGAACTGGACTTACAGACAGTTGTAACCTGCCATGTGGGTGCTGGGAATTGAAAGCAGGTCCTCTGAAAGGACAAGCCAATGATATTAACCACCGAGCCATCATCTCTCCAGCCCCTGGGAGTAGGTATTTCATTGTGATAAGGATATGAGAGATGAGAAAGAAGTCAAAAAAAAAGTCTTTCAAAGGATACTGATAGAGGCACTTATGGGCAGGTATGATGCCCTAAATCCCATCACTAGACCTAATAAGGTATCAGGAAAGAACCAATTCCTGAGCATTGTCCTCTGAAGTAACTTAGATCCTACATTCTCTATCCTCTTTCTCTCTCTCTCTCTCTCCCTCTCTCTCTCTCTCTCTGTCTCTCTCTCTCTCACACACACACACACCATTGAATGGATGAATGAATGAATGAATGAATGAATGAATATTTTAGAGGATGGTGGAATGCCTTTTAAAAATATGCCTTAGATTTGGGTGCTATGGATTCAAGTCACAGAACTGACACAGTCCTAATTAAAATACTTTTAAGGTGTTTGTATATGAAAAAGCTGAATAAAATATAAAGAAGATATTTAGAATATTTCTCCTCTTCTCTCTGGTTTCAAATATAGCCACTCTTGGGCATCTTTCCATAGTTCTTTGTCATACTTCTATGTATACTCTCCCAAGATTACTGATGCTCTGTGAAAACATTTCCATGTCTCTAAGGACCAGAAGTGTTTCTCTTATATGACTGACAAGTTGGGTGAACAAGAAAATACTGCAGAGACCATACAACTTAAACAGTACAGGCCTAGGTAGGGTTTGTTTTTTTTTTTTCTAGCCCTGTTGGGCTCGAAAGAGACTCTTCCAAGGACATTGTGATATTAAAAAGGGTAACAATTCATTGAGATTCATGATCCCTCATTTCCATTTGATCTTCAGGTCAAGGCTATAAATAAAATGATTTTAGTTCAAAGGATGCTAACTTTGGATTGAAAATGTAAATTGTTTAATATTATGACCATCCCAAAGTCACTCATGATCTAACAGCTCAAACCAAGCACAGTTAAATGGCTTCTCCCGTCATTTCTTAGGGGGGGACTCAAAGCCTATAATTTCTTTCATCTACTTACTTGGTGGGAAGTAGAGTTTGAAATTGTCCTTGTGTCAGACATGTACACTGATGCTTCACCATCCTCTTAGTGTCCTTCCATGGGTAGGAAGCGTAGCCATTGGTCAGCTTGGCCACTGTAGGGATAATAATGACCTAACCTGGATCGTTCTAAACTTGCAGTCAATATCCTGGTTGTATCCGTGTTAAGAGACCCTAAGCCTGAAATCTTTAACAAAGTCACAACTAGATTCCTAGCCTAAAGAAACTGTGAGATAAAGCTTGCCTTTTAAAACCTGATAAATAGAACAGAAAACATAGCATATTTTAAAATGTTTAAAATTATTTATTTATTGTGTGTGCATGCACACTTAATCAAACCAATCAATAGATAAATATTAGTTGTAGGAGGATTTTCATTTCTTGTGAAATGAATAGCATGTTCCATCTCTCTGCTTCCTGTCAGACAGGGGCTATTCTTCACCCCTGTAGAATCTCTGCACCGTCGTCACTCACACTCTGCACATCCATACAGGCCTCTCTCCAGTTCTGTGGTCCTAAGATGCCAGAGTCTAGGAGAGTACCACACTTGGACCCTCATAGCCTTCCCCTTGACTCACATGCTGTCTGCATTTCTCTTCTGACTTCCGCAGCCTTTAAGAACTCGTGCATTTACTTAATAATCTAAAATAATCATCTGACATATTTTACTAGTTTGAGGTGCATATCTGAATGTGATGCAACATTTTACAGGAAACATCTCTGAAGGTGTTATCATCACATATACTGTAAGACCCCAAAAACGAGGGTGCCCCAGCACCCCACACCCCGGAAGGCGACACCCAAATCACTCACGAGAAACGGTCTTGATGCAATAGCATGAGGATTTCTTTATTTCCAGAATTCTGGGTTCCATAGCCGTGCACCACGCAGGGCTAGAGGACTATGGACCCCGAGTGCCGAATTGCGACAGCTTTAATAAGTTTACGACAGAGACCTCGAATCACAAACCAATCATCTCTTAGCATGGAGTACCCGCGAAATGTGAGCCAATTGATTTGTACCACTCCATAGTTTTTAGGCCAATCAGTTTAAATTATCGGAGCCCGCGCTCAGTGGACCAATTAGTTTCCTATAATGTCTACAGCTGAGTGAACTCCTGCTTAGGGGTAATGGCGTAAGTTTACAGAAGCAAGATAAGCTTAGCCCATTTCCAGTTACCCTATGGGGCCAGGATCACCTATTCAAGGCCTTTCTGCTAGCTCTAAACAAAGGGCGGGCTCTGGAATGTGACCTTTTACCTAGTTTCTAACAAAGCGAGATAGCATTTTAAACTCCTGATTTCTTGGGGTCATTAGAGTTAGGCTGTATTATTTTCTATCCTTTCAATACCACTCACCTTAAATAGTCATGCTGAGTGCAGAATGAACTCATCATACAGAAAGCTACAAGTATATAGGAAACACAAATTGGACTTGGTGGGTTTGTTTTTTTTTTTTTTTAGGGGGCACAAGGATAAGAGAGGACCTGGGAGGAATGGGGTGCAGGTGTGATCACAGTGCATTGTACAAAATTCCCAAATAATTAATAAAAATATTATGCTGAGGGGAAAATGATGTCACACCCATGATTAAATCATGCCAAGATAGCAGCACACACCGCAGGCACTTTCTTCCTTCCTCACCACTCACTCTGGTGAAGCCAGTGGCCAAGGGTATGAGGAGACATGAGGTCTATGGAGGAGATCTCCCCACACATGACCACAATCAAATGAATGAGTTTACAAGTAAGTCTATATGGAGTGGAATTTTTGTGATAGCTGCAGATGCCGTCAATATCCTGATCATATCCATGTTAAGAGACCCTAAGCCTGAGATCTTTAACAAAGTCACAACTAGATTCCTAGCCTAAAGAACCTGTGAACTAAAGCTTGCCTGTTAAAGCCTGATACGTTGTAGAGCCAATCATTGTAACAGTGATGCGTGGCTGTTATCTACTATGATAATGACTCCCAAGCGTTTCCGGGAACTAGGAATACCTGGTTCCACCTTATCTGTACAAAGCAATATATGACTGGGTGTTCCTAAGATCTCTCATTGTGAACATTATAAACATACTCCTTGAAGTACAGGACACTGGGCCTGAGACAGCTTGTTAGACAAAGCACAAGTCTGATGACCTGAAACCCATGCAAATGAGGAACGAGGGTTCATAAGTTGTCCTCTGACTCCATAAAGTGAGCAGTAACTTGCACGCCCGGGCACATGCATGTTCCTACACCCACCGTGCACACTCACAAGAAGTGAAACAATAAGTAACAATAAATAATTTTGAATTAAAATGTGGATATATTTAGATGCAACAAAAGTATCTATAATCCATTATCTATATTTCACTCAGAGTACTACATCTTCAAAACAAAGAGGGGAAGGTGAAAAATCTAGGTAGAAGACACCTAGTTAGTGTGAACTGGGAGCATATAAACCCTAGATTTCAGGAAACTGACTTATGCCAATTGGGTAAGGAGAAAAGAACTGCGGACGAAGCCTGATTTAACACAGCAAGGACAATAGCTCTCCTCTGTTGGTAGTGAGAGCAGGGACCTAAGGAAGATTTCTCAGTGTGGCCACAGAACATTTATTTTAGAATCATATGGAGTTGGGTAAATTGCAGAGTCCTGTGTCTTCCATAATAAGAACTCCAGGTAGTAAATATGGCATTCTAATAAGTATTTTTAGATATTTCTTCTTATAAAAGGTTTGAGAGTCATGGATACAGTGGCCTGGGATGCAGACTTTGAACAACCGGTGTTTAGGACTTTTCTTACTTAACTCTGAAGACAGGGAACTAGGCTGCTTATAGAGATGAATCCCCAGTGCTTAGAGCTCTGCCTGGCACACTGATGCTCAGAAAAGAAATTTGCACAACAAATGAGTGTCAAGGAAACTGTCTGAATCACATCCTGATTCTTTGCAGAGCAAATTAAAAGTGTGTATAGTAATTTCTCCTTTACAGAGCTGTGGGAATAAACAAATGAATCGATGTGAATACATGAGATGGTTCAGTGCCTGAAACCCAAGGACCACAACAGGGCCCTGGAACCCGCTTTTCAACCGTTGTTGTACAAAGGCTTCTGACAGCAGAAAGGATGGAAGAAACCACTTTGCCTCAGAGACACCAGAAGGTGGACAGTGGTGCATGTCAGAGAGATAGAGTGTGGTGGTTTGAATGAGAAATGGCCCCAGAGCCTCATGTAGTTCTATACTTGGTGCCCAGGTGGTGGCGCTGTTTGGAGAGGGCAATAGGACCTTGAGGAGGCATATCCTTCTCTGAGAATCTCTCTCACTGAGTGCAGGCCTTAGGGTTTGTGGATTCACCCCATTTCCGGTTCTCTCTAATTCTGATTCCTGTGCATGAATGGAGATGTGATCAGCCAGCTCCTGCATAACTTTATGATTCCCCTGCCTACCGCCATGCCTAATCCCGTATCATGGACTCTATGCTCTAGAAGCCTAAGCTAAAATAGACTTTCATTTCTTTTCATTGCTTTTAGTCATAGCATTTTACCACAGCAGCATAAAATAACTAATACACTTGGATGATCACTCTTAGCCGAGGATGCCTTTGCAGTATTTGTGGTAAAGCTGTTTTTCCCTTTGAAGTCCAAATGTTCATGTACAGTGAACACCAGTGAGAACGGCCAAAGTGTGACATCAGGAAACGTTGTATAAGCTTTCGTCTGTCATACATCCCCCCATCCTTTCCTTTCTTTTCCCCAAATAAGGCATTTTGACCTTTCTAGCCAGAGATTTCTAGATGTTGGCTGACTCTATCCATACATGAAGTATTCAATACTCAATAGTAATTTTGAAAACACTGTAACATCATTTTTTAAGTAATTCAAGCTAAAAAGCTAATTTCTCTAAAAGAAGTCCAGACTTAAAGATAGTCCATAGTTGAAAGACTGCAACGGTATTTGGAAAGCTATTTTGCACAGTTTTGTGGCTTCTCCAGAATTAAACTATTAGGGGCAATGCCACTTAATTTACCTCAGATTTTAATATACACCATGTTGTTTGTCGTGATCTCATCACTAAGGAAATTTTAAAATATATTCTTAAGTTGTTTTTCAACATTCTTGTCTTCAAAGAGAGAAGATGAAGCCACCTTTCCTTCACTGCAGGGTACACAGCCACCCTTACCAACAAATGAAGGATCCAGTGTGTAGAACTGTGTAGGTCCAGTGTGTAGGACCCTTGCTAAAGCAAAGCAAGAAAATCTGGGAAGACTGATTAGATTGCATTAAACTAGAGGTACATTCCTAACCATAGTTAATAGATCCATTTTCTTGTTGACCACTGCAAACTTTTTATTGTTAAGATAACCAATCTATAATCGGCTCAAAAGAAAAGGTGATCGCTAGATGATTTCTAACTGCACCAGAGGCATTTAAGTATGATTCATTTCCAGTCAGCTTCAGTAATTGAGTTAAGACTTAGCTCTGCAATGACATGGACAGGTCTGTTTGACTTACTAGTGTAGCAGCAAGGGAACGCTGTGTTTATAACACAATCCAAATGTATATCAGACTACGCACACAGAAAGACAGACAGAAAGGACACGCACCGTTTGTAGTTTTAGATTTCTTATTCACCCATGGTTGTATTGTGATGATTTTCTCCAAGTCATCTCCTACACTAGTGTTTTGTGGGTGATGGTATTTTGGAAGGAGGGGCTGACTCAGTGTTTTTGGTGATGATGGTGATACTGGTGATACGAGAGATTGAACCCGGAGAGATTGAACTGTGTTTATAAAGCTCTGCACCTGCTTTAACAATAAACTCCACACTCAGCCTGCAATATTTCCACTAGCAATATTGTAGGCTTTTTTCTTTAAAAAGACCCCACCATTTTAGATTTATGTATTTATTTTATGTATATGAGTACACTGTAACTGTTTTTAGATACACCAGAACAGGGCATTCGATCCCATTAGAGATGGTTGAGAGTCACCATATTGTTGACCAGGATTGAACTCAGGAGCTCTGGAAAAAACACCCAGTGCTCTTAACTCCTGATCCATCTCGCCAGCTCCCAATATTGTAATTCTTCTAGAATCTAAGTAGTATAATTTATTGACATGATCACCTTCTTGTGCTTAGGTTGTTTCCAACTTTTAAGCCATCAGTATTGCTGTGCTGAGTCTCTCTCAGTCAAAGCTTTGCCTGCCTCTCTCCCTCTCCCACCCCTCTCTTCCCCTCTACCCCCTCAGTGCAGATGACAAAACTGCCTTCCAAAAACAGTAGAATGACTTAAAATCTCAGTGCCATTTTAATAAGATTAGCATTATGTTACACTTTCCCACCAACACTGTGGAACTCATTTAACTGAGCCATTTGTTTTTTTGTGAGATTTTAAAACATTTGAGAGCATTTCAGTCATCTCCACAACTGCTCAGCACCATTTGATTTCTTCCATGCAAACCCTTCAGTTGACGGTAACTCCTTTTTGTAAGGATGCTTAGGAAACCCTGGCCAGTAACATTAGCACTGAATTCCTGCGAGTTGCAGCAAACGGAATGAAAGAAGTCTCTAGTGACAGCTCATTGAAATGCCAGAAGACTGCAAGCTACCTTTCCACCAGGAAAATTGCATTTAAAAATTGTGGCAAGTCATATGAAAGACAGGAAGCAAAAGAATGCACCGTCAATAAACTTGAGTTTGGTGAGCAGGCAGTATGGTCATTGGGCAGGATCATGGTCATTGGACACACCATCGTCACCCTTGCTTTGACACGATTATGAAATACAGTGCAGAGTTCTCCTGAACAGGTGTCTTTGTTGGAGATGCTGAGTCTGAGACAGAGTGTCATAAGTGCATGCATGCATTAGATATGAATGATATTGAACTTGAACCTGGACTTTGTGGTCCAGATTATAGCATTTTGGCTCTGTGTCTTTTAGAATTTTGGGTCAAAATGTTGGGAGAATGAAATGATACAGTGTCCAGCATGGTGCCCAGCGAGATGTCCAGTATGCCTTAGGAGTTTTTGTCATTATTTTCTATAGTGTGGGCAAGTCTGAAAAGAAGCATTTGTATCCCATTTCCACCAGCAGAGGGCAGAGTAAGAATGACTATGACTTTTTCTGTTTCAAATCTGACTGGGGAAACACAATGCCATCTGAATGCAACATGTAACCTTACATCTTTAGAGCGGCCCTGAGAGACTTAAAAATAGAAAAAGAAATGTGAATATTATGTAATAATTATTACATAATTTGAAAATATAGAACTGCTGTAGCACACACACAGACACATACATATATACTCAATTACATGTTTTATTTTAAATTACATTTATTTACTTAGTGTGTGTGCATGTGTGTATGAGTGTGTGTGTGTGTGTGTGTGTGTGTGTGTGTGTGTGTACATACAGGGATCAAAACTCATCTTACAGGAGTCAGTCTTTTATTTCCAGTATGAGAGTTGAAGAGTAAACTCAAAATGTCAGGTTTGACTGCGAGAGTCCTTACCTGCCGAGATATGCATACACACAGATACACTGGTGCTCATAAATGTTGTCAAGCTAAGAAAGCTGTGGAGGGAAGGGAAATGTAAAGGAAGCACGAGGATTGTTTTCATTGAAAAGGACTCGGCCACACCCTCACAGTTGATCTAAACTGCAGTGCAGGGGGAAGTGAAGGAAAAGATGGAAGAATCATTATCACCAAAGCCAGTTTCTCTTTGAAGCCAGCAAGCAATTCTTTTCTAGAGACAAGATGTTAAAAAAGGGGGGGGGGTTGTTTTGTTTTTATTAATGAGACTATGTGAGAGAGATGGAGAGAGAGAGAGAGAGAGAGAGAGAGAGAGAGAGAGAGAGAGAGAGAGAGAGAGAGAGAGATGCTTTAAATACTGTGCGCTCTGAGTCATCAAAGGCTGCCTGAGGAACACACCAGCCCAAGGAAGGAAGAACAGATGTTGCTAAGGAAGTGAGAGTGGACATTTCCACTTCTTGCCAGTCTCCCCAAGTGGCAACCATTTGATATGACATTCTCCTGCAGAGAGGTGGCCTGGACTGTACAGATTTACCCTTTACCAGCGCAGGACAGATGGTAAATATCTCTCAGAAGTATCAGCCCTGTGATTGATAGAAAGGGTTAGGGTTAGGGTTAGATCAGCCTGGCGGTCAACTGTTATCAAACAATCTTGTTTTTAATAGTGTTTATCAAGTGGATTGGCTTGGATGACTTCTTAAAATAAAAGTAAATTCTGGTGGATAGCTAACTTATTAGGTTATTAGCATGGTCAATAAGTCAAGAGAAACCCTCATCTCTGCTAAACTTTGGATAGCAAAGGTAGCAAACTTCCCTGGAGACAGAGTTTCCTGGAGGTGGTGTGTTCTGGCTCCTCCCAGCAAGCCTGTCAGCTGGGCAGACACATGGCCATCTCACATTCTCACATCCACCCCAGCCACACTGAATCAAATCCCCCTAACTGTGTATGTTGAACAATTATAGCAAATGAATCCCATAAACACCACATTTGAAAACTGCTGAGCTACAGGGGTACTAGGAAGCACGGGAAAATAATCGTAATATATCATTCAATAATGATAGCACATTTTTTTCACATGATTTACTGTGTACAAAGTGATTTCATATGCATCGTCCCACTGAACTATATATAATAGCCATCCCAGGACAACTGTAATGTAAATAAAAAGATATGTTGTGTATTTTACAAGCATCATATTGCCATCTCCTATGAATTAACCTCTATTGGGATCCTATGTGTTAGAGAATGGGGGAGTGTATAGTTGAACCAAATTAAGCTTATCCACATCTAGCTTATGAATGAATGAGACTTAAACTATGGTTGTTTTATTTATCTTTGACAATTATTGAGGGGTAACCCCTAATCTACTTTTCTAGCCGCTAGCCTGGCTACCTCCCCAGTGCTGTACCCCAAATACTTGCTGTTTCTTGTGGTACATCTTCTCTCGTGGCAGTCTCCTCCCTCTGAGTCCTTTCTCTCCCAACCAGGTAACTCCAAACCCTTGAGTTTTGGAGTTTGGACCTACCTTGAGTCCCTCCAGTAATTGGCTGTAACCATTTTTATTTAATCAATAGTTTTAAATTAAGTAACAGAGTTTGCCCACCAAAACTAGTAACCTAGAGAATTCACTCATAGGAAAACTAGGCCCTTTGGTACAGAATTTAGCATTGCAATACAAAGCAGCCTACCAAACCTCAACAATTCCCCTTTTGTGAGTGCCATGAAGAGACACTAAGACCACAGCAAGTCTTATAAAGGAAAGCAGTTAATTGAGGTTTGATCATAGTTTTTAGAAGCTTAGGCCTTTGTCATCAGAGCAGAAAGCATGGTATCATTCAGACATGGTACTGAAGAGGTAGTTCTAAGTTCTACATCAGGATCTGCAGGCTACAGGGAAAAGTAGCTACAGGGCCTGGCTTGGGCTCTTGAAGCTTCAAAGCCCACCCTAGTCACACACTTCCTCTAGCAAAAGCACGCCTACACCAACAAGGCCACACTTCCTAATCTCTCTCAAGGAATACCACTCCCCGATGATGATCAAGCATTCAGATATATGAGCCTACAGGGGCCATTCTTATTCATACAACTACAGTGGTCTCTAAAAATCCTTATCATTTTCCACTTTGTACTATACTTGCCCCGCCCCTGCCCCCACCCCTGCCTCTGTCCCTGTTGCATCAAATTAAATTTATTCCACTGGACAGTGAGACACTTTCCCCCTGGAGGCTGTGTAAATGGCATCATCACATCACCAAGAGAAGCACAGGTTTGAGTTCTATTCTGTGCAAGGATGATTGCATCTTTGTATCAGACTTATTCTTCCATATAAGGAACCAATCTCCCACTGCAGAGTCTCATATCGATAGTGAATTGTTTACAATTTTGTAAAATCATTCGCTGGCTGGAGCCCACTTTGCCCAAGAGTAAATCATAGGTTCGGCTCTGCTCTGGGGCCTTCTGATGTGAAGAAAACAGAACTTGAGCCATTATCTATTAATTGTTTTTCTTATTGTCAAATCTGGACTGTGATTGCCAGTTCTGGTTTAAACATAAAGAAAACTGATGTAGCAAAACCCACTAGCGCAACCTGTGTACACATTTGAGGCTCTCTAAGCTCCCATGGTATCCTCTTGAATTCAGTATCACCATGCATGTGGAAGATGTAAACTCAGTAGCTGGATGTTAGTATGGTACATATAGCCTCAGTGGAGCTTTCTATACACATCTTTTGTGTTTTCTAGTCATGTCTCTCTAACTTGTTCTGCAATCTCTGGGATGTTATATTGCCTCCTGGTTCTTACCTATTCATTAGAAATAAGGAGTCTGAATCATTTGGCTGTGGCAAACGTTCTGTGAGTTCAAGGACAAGCATATTAGAAAACTCAGTTTTCACTCTGTTTACTGTCCATCTCGGTCGGTCAAGGACTGTTTCAGTGCTGTGAAGAGACACCGCCGCCAAGGCAACTCTTATAAAAGAAAACATTTCATTGGAGTTTGCTCACAGTTTCAGGGGTTTTGCTCGTTGTCGTCACGGTGGGGGGCATGGAGGCACACTGGAAAAGTAGCTGAGAGTTCTACATCAGGATCAAGGAAGAGAAAGCCACTGGGTCTGGTCTGAGCTCTTCTCACACTTTCTCCAGTGGTCATACCTACCACAAGTCCAATCATTTAGAGCACATTTGACTGTGTATATCAAAATATAACTCAAAGTAGTTTTATATATATGTATTTAGAAAGTACAACAAAGGTCTGCCAAGTAAGCCAGGCTTCAGGGCTGACTTTTAGAAAGGGTTAGTAGGTGAGGGGTTGAGATGGTTGTTGACCACACCCCTTATTAACCATGCCCTTATTAAACTGCCCCTCCCTGTTTTCCTCTTAATGAGACCAATAGTCAATCCCTTTCATGCAGTCAAAAGGGAAACATTCTGTAATCATAGATACTCTCCAAGATTTGGAATTCTTTACCAGGCACAAAATCCCAGGCTTGCATACTCCCTATCCCCGCCCCACAAATGGCCACTATAGCCTGTCTGTTGGTGGTGCTCAAATGGTAAGGGAAAGTCAAATGAAAGAAAATGAAGCCATTGAACGATTGTGAATTCAGAATCCACCTGTGTTACCTATGTATGCTTTTGGCAGAGGCAACCTTGGAACAACCTCAAGACCTAATTTATATCAAAGGAAGAAACAATAAAGTGGCTCCAACCCCAGAAACACCCTTTGATTGATTTTCCCTAACCTATAAAACATCGACCCAATGTTCATGGGTCATGAGTTCTCCTACTTTCAACACCGTATCACTTCCTCCTCTAATTAACACTTCTTGCTTCCTGTTCTACTGTGCCTGCCTGTATATTCGTTTATTGATAAGATCAAGAACCTGGACAGAGAGCAGTCTGACCTCCCTGACAAGCAATGGCTTCACAGTGGCATCAACTGCAGAAGCTTCTTCACACCCATAAATAAGGAGCTCAACAAATTCCTCAGAAGAAGTCGTAGTGTAGATGTTTGAAAATTGCTGAAGGAAGACCCCAGACTCAGTATACAAAAACAAAGAGCATTTATTCTGCAGAAACAACCAGCATGCGGTGGGCAGGTGTAGATGGTATGTCAATCATTCTATAAAATGGTGTCCTCAGTCAAAGGCATGAAGGCCTTCTTATAGGGAACACCTTCTTATAGGGAATGGGGTGGAAGGGGCAGGGGACTCTCTAGAAGGATTAGGTAATCTAAAATTTCATTGGTGTATGCTATGGGCTCATCAGTGGTTAGTGGTCTGCATTCCTATGTCATGAACATTTAAGCGTGTGATGAAACAGGGCTGCCCAGCACAGATGGCCCATTCTGAGACAAGGTATTTCTCCATTTTTGTGGTTATCCCCAGGCTGTTCTTTGGGAGGGGGCTTTATGATCTGTTCTTAGAGTTGGTGTCTTATGAACTAGTTTCTGGTGCTTATGGTCTATTCCTGAAGCTGGTACTTTACCACCTTTTTTTGAAATCAGGCCCAGCCCTAGGAGAGAAATGCGGTTTATGTTGCCCTTTCAGAAGAGGAGGAGGAGAGAAAAACTCCTTTTAGCCGTTTTTTTACTCTAGGAACAGCAGACTTCTTACCATCTCAGAACACATTTGATCACTTGCCCCACGCTGAGTCTATCAATGACCTTCCATAGTAGTGTGGACTAAGATGCTCCACACCAGGCTGCTGATCAGGCCACAGTATCTGTGCCCCCTCTGCCTTCTCACAGACAGAGATAAGCATCCTACAGAGAGCATTGTCTGTGACTCTCTAGCTATAGTGACAGGCACCCCACTGAGAGCACTGTGACTCTCTAGCTATAGTGATGACATCCAGGTGCTTGAGTTTTTCGAGTGGAGAAGAGAATTTGCAGATTCTGACATATTGAAGAGTCACCAATGACTACTGTTACCCCACATGCCCTTCCCCCAATCCCTCCCGTCTGCCTACTGAGAACCGGAGAACCTAGTCATAGGCTCCTGGTGAAACCATCTTCAGAGACCTCTAGCGAGGGGATCCACTGCTGTCACATAGACTTCATTCCTTCTCAGAGCCTCTACATGCTGCTGTCTGTCTGACCACACTAATAGCAAAGTATCATCAAATATCATCAGCAAACTATATATATAACATAGTGTTCTTACCACCAACAATACTTCCCAGTGTCCCCTATGAACCCCACATCTAACACCCTTGAACCCCACATCCAAGACCTTTCCGCTGTCTTCTCCTGAGGCTGCTTCTTCCTGTATTATGTTTCCTCCAGCTCTACCTGCACCTCCTGTATAAGAAATGGTTGTCGACCCTTCCTTTTCTATCAAGGGATTGCTGATCTAATAAACTGCCATCCTGTGACTCGTAATCTCAAGTGTGTTAGGATTCTGTCTAAGCTTCACCCCATAGTTACCTGGCAACAGTCAGGTATGCCCCTCCCCACTGTTACCTGGCAACAGTCAGGTATGCCCCTCCCCACCGTTACCTGGCAACAGCCAGGTAGGTCTGGCCCACTATGAAAGGGGCTGCTTGCCCTTCCTCTCCCTCTTGCTGCTCTTGCCTCTTACTCTCTTAGCTTCTTTCTTGCCCTCTTGGGCTCTTCTCTCTCCCCCCTCCCAGCCTCTACTTCTCTACTCTCTCTTCTCTCTGCCTTTCTCTGCCCCTACTGCCCCCCTTAACTCCCCTCCCCAAGCCCGGAATAAATTCTATTCATTGTATGTGTGGTCCCTCAGAGGGAAGGATGCCTTGGCATGGGCCCACTGAGGCACCCCCTTCCCCCACATGCCCATAGAACATATTCTTACACCTATTTTTCGCTTTATGATCACAACATCCAGGACTATAGGAAGTTAAGGATTAAACCATAGTCCTGATGCTAGCTCAGTTGAGAACTCACCTTTCATCCCATGTAATTCTACAGAGGGTGTGGGGGGTCAGATTTAGCTAATTAAGATTTTTAAATAATCCTATGAGAACAACAAAAACAGCCAAGTTTACATCAGCATCTTCTCTTAACTTTAGAAATATTTCTTTAGAGGTAGCTGAAGAAACTCTCCCACCTAATGAATCATTGTGTGGCATAGCTCCCTAATATGACTTTGTGGTACACACATTTTTAACAGCATAC
Source organism: Apodemus sylvaticus (assembly GCF_947179515.1). NCBI lineage: Eukaryota > Metazoa > Chordata > Mammalia > Rodentia > Muridae > Apodemus > Apodemus sylvaticus. Next base: position 50,537,934 of record NC_067487.1, read on the forward strand.
TTTAGATGGGGGGGGGGGAGTCATCTTTTGACATATTATGCTGTCGAAACATTGCTGCCGAACATTGCTGTTTTTAAAAGAACTCATTCCTTAACATGTTTTAAAGGAGTCTCAATGACATTCTTAAATTTTAAGTCCCAGTAGGACTAACAAGCCACACAGCCCTTCCTGTAAGTACTCAGAAAAAGAGTCAGGGGTAGCAGGCAGGGGAAGGAGGGGCAACCATTTTAAATTTCAGTTTCATTCAGAAGTCAAAGGTAAGCGTTGAAAATTCCAAAGTCAGTGAGGTTCCGACCATAGCATCCTACATTTTAAACATGTTTTCTCTAATTCAGCATCGTATTTCTCCTCAAAGATGTAACTTGCATGACAGGAAAAAAAATGGGGGGGGGGGCAGAAATGGAGGGTTCGATACTTTTAAATGAGATGAGACTCCCTGAGCCAAATTAGGAAGACACATCCATCAAATGGAAACAAACCAGAGGTAAAGTGGAGCTATTTCCTGGTCTAAAACAATCTGCCAAGCCAAGAGCCCCTGTGTGAGCAGACAGGGTTGTAAAAGGAAGGAAAAATCCTTCCTCAGGCAGGCTTGCCCACACTGAGGTGAGAGGAAATAGAACACTTACGCAAAGAGCCTGCTAAATACTTAATGCATCGAGTTTCCACAGCCGCTTTGATATTTACTGCTTTGAGTGCTTCCTGCCTTTTGCTCTTCGCCTTTCTTACCTCACACTGGGCTTTCGTTCCTGAAAGCGGCCTATCAGCTGCTTTGCAGCTCCCCTTCCCACCCTCTAGAGCTTTCCTTTTCAGCCCAGGATTCCACCCATCTCTTCTCCCTGCTAGAATCCCTGTATGTGATAATGCGTCCTCTGGACACCGATTGAGAAATCAGCTACTGATTTCAAAAGTCCTTTTCACCTTAGCTCTATTGCCCAGATCTCTTCACTTCTATTAACTTCTGAGTGCATGCGCTCTGCAGTCTTCCCTCTGGCGCAGACATCTGTGAGCATGGGGAGTTAGTAACCTCTCTGCCCCTCGCTTTCCTTGTTGCCAAAAATAAAGAGTTGGCCGTACTGTCTCAATAGCTGTGTCGTGGAGATGAACCTGGATATATGCTTTGGAAGATACTGGTACTTACTAAGTGCTTCCGCTTAGTTCATACTCGGGGTTAAGCCTTAGATATCTGTACCTCTGCTTCATACTCTTAGCAGAGTAGATGGCTCAGTTCTCCTTAATGTGGTTTCCATACCTCTCGATGAATAAGCCTTGGCTTCTGCTCTATTATCCCAATCATCGGTGGTCCTCACAGGCATATGTAATAGACGCACAATGTTACCTAAGCGCCGGAGGCCCATTGAGGGCGAGCGCTTTCCTTCAGGTCAGAAGAATGGAATCTACTCTACTACTCTACGTCTGGGTGGACATGCGCTATTGTTCCCTCAAGAGTTAATCTGTTTAAGACAGCTGGTAACCTGATTAGGGAGTACCCTTCAGAAAGGCAGATTCATCAGGCTAAAGAGGCGGAAACAAACAAACAAGCAAACAAACAAACATCACCTTAATGAGATAAATTCCTTAAGTTCCTTTCCGGGAAGCCATTCATGAAGCCGACCACACCCACGGGGCTGAGGTAAGCCTGCTCCCTTTTCTGAATTACACAGACAAGTATTACTTTCTAATGCTAGCCAGTGCCCAAGTACATTTTCCCTGGTACTTTGAGTTTTTCTACTCTTTTCTTGAAACCATCTTCCCGCCAGGTGGCTGACCTCATACTGGTGTAACTCAAATGGCATGGAGTTTTCCTCCTTCACCTTCCTTTTCTGGGCAGCTGCCAAGAGAGGTAGCTCGTCTTGCCCACCCAGGTTTTAAACTCTCATAAAATTATCCTCAAGCTTCCTTCTGGGTCCATTATTAAATGTTTTTATTACTGAGACCAAAAACCTTGAGAGGGAACCCCAACTTTCCATTAATATTTCAACCTAGGAGACCCCCCCAATTTTCTAGTATTTTTTTTTTATCTAGTAAAAATCTAGTATGTATTTTTAAGATTCACGTCCCACTCCGACATTTGGCAAGTGCAGTTCCACAGGTCATAGCTGGTCTATCCTTAGACTGTGGCTTCTTTCTCTTTCTCCATTCTCATTGTCCCTCTTGCCAAGTCCTTGTCAGGATTCGTAACTATCTTAAACAAATAATACTAATATTAAAACTAATATCACTTCTCTCTAGAGCTCTCAGTTCCAAATTTTGATATGTGTGCTTCAAATGTCTGTAAAAACCGACTTTATGACTATAACTGAGATGTCTCTGTCCCCTTCTGAAATCTCATCCACCCTGCAATATTCCTGAACGAATATACTATGCTGGATGCAGGGCATGTGTATGTATTTTTAAATAACATAATTCACCAAAAGCAAGGAAAATCAGAGGAAATGTCCCAACTTATAAGTAGCCCAGAGACACCTGGCAGCCAGTATAATGTGATATACTGAAACAGAGAAAGTGTATTAGGTTAGAATTTTTTAAAAATCTGAATGAAGTGTGAACTTTCATTATAATAATCCACCAGAAACAGCAATTTAGAAATGGAGGCAGGAAAATTAGGAGTTCACGGCCAGCTTCAGCCATATTAGCAAATCTGAGGCTAATCTGGGCTTTAGGAAGCCCTGTGTCCACCAAGCAGCAAGCCACAGTCCAGATGTCACCGTATACACATGTGGTTCCAACTCTTGAAACAGAGGGTTGATCACTAGTTTGAATCTAGCCTGAGCTAACTAAGCATGTTAGTACAAAGCATGACTTCTATGTTCTTTAAGCTAATGAAAATCTACAGATATGTGATGTGTTCTGGGAACAGTCAGGTACATGCCCCTGAAAGACTGAAAAGGAACTGTAAGCTCCAGTCTGTAACAAAGAGACGATGCTAAGATGTGAAGGCAGCATTTCCATTTCAGGATGAGGAAGTCAAAGGGAGACTGTGATGGTTTGTGTATGCTTGGCTCAGGAAGTGGCACTATTAGAAGGTGTGACTCTGTTGGAGTAGGTGTGGCTTTATTGGAAGAAGTATGTCATTGTGGATGTGGTCTTTAAGACCCTCATCCTAGCTGCCTGGAAACCAGTATTCTGCTAGCAGCTTTCAGATGAAGATATAGAACTCAACTCTGTCTGCACCATGCTTGGTTTTGTGCCCCCCCCCCCCCAAAGACATATAGTACAGGTGCTTTCCATAGACCTCATCACTAACATAATACATTGGTAACAACTTATATGGGTCCATATTATTTGTGTACTTTTAAAGACAGGGTCTTCCTATGAAGTTCTAGAACCCCACTGGGAGCTGTGGTAGTGATTTAGTTTAAGGTTTTCATATCTGTGAAGAGATACCATGGCAACTCTTATAAAAGTAAACATTTACTTGGGGCTGGCTTGCATGTTCAGAGGTTCAGTCCATTATCATCAAGGTGGAAGTATAGCAGCATCCAGGTAGGCGTGGTGCATGTGGAGCTGAGAATTCTACATCTTCACCTGAAGGCCGCTAGGAGAAGACTGACTTCCAGGCAGCTAGGATGAGGGTCTCAAAGCCCATGCTCACAGTGACACATCCACTCCAACAAGGTCACACCTCTTAATAGTGCCACTCCCTAGGCCAAACATATTCAAACCACCACAGGTGGGTTAAGTACTAATGTCCCCATAGACTCATATGTTTGAATGCTTGGCCATAAGGATTGGCACTATTAGGAGATGTGGTCTTGCTGGAGTAGGTGTACCCATGTTGGAAGAAGTATGTCACTGCCAATCCAGATGTGGAACTCTCAGCTCCTTCTCTAGCACCACGTCTGCCTGCATGCCGCCATGCTTCCTGCCATGATGATAACACACTAAACTCTGAAAGTGTAAATCAGCCCCAACCAAATGTTTTTCTTTAGAAGAGTTGCCATGGTCATGGCGTCTCTTCACAGCAATAGAACCCTAACTAAGCCAGGGATGCTGGGAAAAATAAAAAATAAAGCACATGACAGTTTATTCCCTTAGAAGTGGTTCCTGTCTCCAGTCCCAATGCATGGAGACACTGGCTTTAGCGATATGCTGGCCTAGCACCCTGAACGGCTCCATAGTATTTACCTCAGCGAGAAAGGCTCCATGATTTGATCATCTCCATCATGGCTGCCTTCCTCGGCTCACTGAGAAGGTTCTTGACTAGTGGGTCATCCTGTCATCTCCTCAGTCTCTCACATTCTACACACTAACCAGGCAGATAGTGAGTCTTCAGGAAGGTCCTCAAGTTGGTGAATGAAATAGTCATCTTAAGCCTCTCACTCTGTAGATGAAGAACCCGCGGTTGTGAGTTCAGAGACCAGGATGGGGCATTGCTACATGATCCTTCATCCAGCTCACCTCTCCCTTTGATAAGACTGAAATAGAAACGGCAAGGCAAGGAGCTGAGGAAGGATGGGGAGCAAAAGCAAGAGAGGAAAAGAAAGCATATGTTGAAAAAAGGGTGGGAAAAACATCCCATCTTTCATGAACCAAATAAGAGAAGAAAAAGCAAACAGGAGACATGCTAGTTGAAGAGACAGGTGCCTGGAAACCTCCAAGAAGCAGCAGCCAGGAAACATTGCCCCTATCTACTGTTTCCCATAGCGGTGTAGTGCACACGTCTCTTACTGAAAGGGAGGTGGTACCCATCACCTTTGACTATATTCCCAGAGAGCTGGACTCCATTTCTCCCCCACTTCTTCAAGCTCTCTGCAGCTCCACACGTCAGCCCCATCTTTGTCCTGGGTCTCTAACTTCGTGATGAACGATCTCTCCTTACCTTTCAGTTACTCTGCCTTTCTCCGCCCTGTTCCATACCCACAAGCCTTTGGGACAGCTCAGCTCAGTAAGGCTTCCTACTACCCAGCCTTACAACCTGAGTTCTAGCCCTGGGCCCTACACGATGAAAGGAGAGATCTAACTTCCACACAGGTGCCAGAACACGCCTGCACAGACAAATAAATACATCAATGTAATGTTTTAAAAGAGAAAAAGAAAAGCTTACTTCTAAGAACATCCCCGTAGAAAGAGGGAAGGACCAGAATATATATCCTCCAGCCTCCTCTGCTACCAGTCCCAAGTTCCAAGTGACCACCTTTCTCCAATTAAGGCTGGGGCTCCTGTGGCTACAGATCTTACATCTCACTAGGAATTTCTTTTCCTTTCAGGTCCAGGAATCATTCCCATGGATGTGATCTTTGGGAAGTTTCTCCTTTCCTTCCTGGCTTCCCTATTTTAACCAGACCTTCATTCTGTTCATTAGTGCTTAGAGACTGGATGAGAACACCCTGGAGATTCTATTTGTCCCTGTGAGATTCTTTATTGTGGATTCTAAGTCCATCAGTCCTTTCCCCCCGGGATCTAAGGGATGACATACTTCACTGGGACATTGTTTTCTTTGCTTCCAGTTATAAGGTTATTTTTCTGTAGATCTGATTTTTATGAGTAATCATAGTACCGATCCTTTGCATGTTAGAAGAATTCATGGCTCAGTAGTGGTGTTTAGGAGGCCATGGGTCCTCAAGGCCTCCTTCCCTTCCACTGACCCTGCCCTGACCCTGTTCATTAATGATCTCAGGAAAAATGCTAGTTCTGGCTTCTTGCCCTCACCATCTACAAAAGTTAGCTATGAAGAGTTCTGCAGACCGAACGCGTTATAAGTTAGGGATTTGCTCCTTTTCCAAACAAGTTGAGTATTAACACTGAAAGAAAGAACGAAGCTCATCCCAAAGCAGCATGTCTCAGCAACAGCATTACTAAGATGCTAAATGGCTTCCACAGTACACAGCCTGTAACAGAACACATGTCCCCTGTGTGCACGCAGCCCACGGGACAGGAAGGCACGTCTCAACTCTTCGCCATCCTAATGAAGTGCGTAGAGACTGGCCAGAGACATAAGAGATAACATTTCCATGGCTGGACTCTTGTTTTGACTCCAAGCGTGTCAGCCCATTTCATCCAGGATCCGAGGAATGGTGAGACCAGAGAGCCCACATCCAGAAGTCTGTTGTTCCTCTGTCTGAGAGAAGTAATCACACCTGCTAATCATTATGGCATTGTTCATCTTTTCACTCATCAACCACAGAATTTAATATTCTAGCTAGTAGGAGGCGTAAAATTCATCTGATTAAATACTTCTCTTTTATAGATAAGAGAACTGGAATCCAGAAACAGGAACTGCCTGCCTAGGTCAGACAGATGCTGGAAGCAGAGCCAGATGCAAGCTTGATTCGTTTTTGCCTCCCGGAGCAGTATGCATTCAACCCCCGGGAATGTAGTGTTCCAGATTATAAGGAGGGAAGACAAAAACATGTCAAGCCTTTAAGAAAACTTTCAAAAGCCCCAGAGCCCATTAAATTTGTCTAAAAACTTCATCCAGAGGGGCCAGAAGAAACAGTAATGCAATCTTTACATTTTATATAAGGGAACTTATATAAACATATGTGTAAATAGAAAATAGGCTTAGATGTGTGGCCATAACAGAAAACTCCCACTGAAACCCATTCTAAGGGGCCTGCCTTGTAAAGCAAGGCAGCCTTTGACGACCAATGTGGCTACACTGATCTGAAATGGTGATTTGGGGAGAAATCTAAGTGCTCCTTGCTGCTCCATGGAGTGCCCTGGGCTTCATGCTGACTGGCTGGTGCAAACACTAGCAGATGACAGCCCTATGCACAGCCCAAGGATATGACTGAGACATGGATCTAGAGTACAGCTTGGCTGTCACCATCTAGTCTGCTCCACAAATCACTGTCTAGGTGATCTTGGTCCACTGGGGAACCTCATTACCTCCCGTGGTTCCTGGAAGAATCAGTACACTTTGGATTTTGAAAGCAGTATAGGTTCAGTATAACTAGTGTTCACTGACTTTTATCAAGAGAGAGACAGAGAGACAGACAGAGAGAGAGGCAGAGACAAAGAATCTAATCTGAGATTTAACAGTCTGTGCTCATCTTGGCATTACTTCATTTCAAATTTTGGAAGGGGGAGGGAAACATGCACCAAAGAGCCACCAGAGGGAGCCCTCTGGTCAGACTGGAAAGTCGGGGTGTCCTGGTGCAGGGGCATATGCATACTCTCATTGAGTCTTAGATGTGTGCTCCTGTTTGAGTTGAAGCTGCTGTATAAAGGCAGCAAGAGCCGGTCGTCTCTGAACACCTTTTCTTGAATTTAAGTGGCCAAAAGCTGCAGCTCTTCACAGTGGGCGTGGCCGACAGATGCTCCTGAAAATGATGTCACTGAGATGCTTTCACATAAAGGACACTGCAAGTGTGTATATTCAAGTGGATAATAGAGATGACAGGGAGATAGATAATAGATAGGTAGATACATACATACATACATACATACATACATACATGGAGAGAGAGATGAATGGATGTCATAGATGAATGGACAGACAGACAGGAAGGTTGTAGTTAATAAATTATACATACAGTCAGAGTTGCCCCTTGAGGCGTTTCTTTTTAGGAAATAAAAGAAGACAAACCCATGCCAGGCAGTAGTGAGGCACACCTTTAATGTCAGCACTCAGGAATTGGAGACAGGCAAATCTCGGTGAGTTCAAAGCCAGCCTGCCTGGTCTACAGAGTGAGTTCCAGAACAGCCAAGGCTATACAGAGAAACGCTGTCTCAAAATACAAAAATGAAACAAATAAAAAAACAAAGAAAGAATGACACACACACACACACACACACACACAGAGAGAGAGAGAGAGAGAGAGAGAGAGAGAGAGAGATCTCCAGGAATTGTGCTTTGGAAGATGATCTGGAGCTGTAGAGCCTGGGGCAGGGGTGGGGGGTGGGTAAGGAAAGCAATGTTCTTCTGACCACACAGCACACGAGTCGATGGCCAGCCCAGGTTCATTTTCTGCACAGGTGTGTAGCTTCTCCAGAGCAGAACTGCATCCAGGACTAGCCCAGTCCCAGCCTGTAATGTTCTTTGTCCCATTGCACCCTAGCACCATGCTTTTAACCCTCCTCAAGCCCCAGCCTCTGGCTTCATGATTCCTCTTTGCACCTCACCACACCCAAAGTGTTTAAAGCGGCAGATGCTACTCTCAGCCAACAGGGATGCCAGGAGACCACTGGCTTCTCCAGAAGTATTTTTGTGTTTTAAAACTTAGCTAAAACTTTGAGTTCTGGGTTCTTTTCCCTGCCTCTCTTTGACTTGACCCTTTCTATACCTTGCATATGTGTATGTCTATGCATGCACGCGTGCTTATTTTTGTCTGTATCTTGCTGTGGAAAGATACATCACTCCACAGGCCAAACCATGTTTTTCTATCCAGTACCAGAAGCATGGGGTGACCACACCTCTCTCCTGACATTGCAGCTCTGATCTGGGCCCTCATAGTGGAGTCTGCCTCGTTTTTCCTCAGTGTGCCCTTCACACAGCTTCCATCTCCTCTCCCTGGCTCTCCTGGGCTCTTCTTTACTTCATGGGGAAAAGAAATTAGAAACTTATCAATACCTTAACAGAAATTCCTCCCAAGTCACTAGTGTTCCTTACTAAGATGCCTCCTCACAGTTGTAAAGCCCTCCTCCCCACATCCTTTTGTCTGCATCCTGTCTTTGTGGATGACATCACCTTTCCCTTTGAAAATCTATATAGATGACATCACCTTTCCCTGGGAAGTGAGCCCTGGTGCTCCCACCCTAATGCTTAAATGTATTGGAACCTACAATTGCTTCTTGTCTTGGGGTCCTGGGATTATTTTTTTAACCACATGTCTCTTTAGCCTCTTTTCGAAATTATACAATTAAAAAAAGAAAGGAAGGAAGGATAAAAGAAAGGGAGGAAGAAAAGAAGGATGGAAGAAAAAAGAAGGAAGGAAAGAAAAACAGAAAGGAAGGAAGGAAAGAAGGAAGGAAGGAAGGAAGGAAGGAAGGAAGGAAGGAAGGGAGGAAGGAAGGAAGGAAGGAAGGATATCACATAGATCAATGTGCCTGCAACCATTCCTTCAACTCCAAGTCCTTGCCTCATTTCTCTGTCCTCCTGATATCTACCCTGAGATCACCAGGCACTGGGCTGCAGGGAATATAGTCTCTTTCTAAAGGATGTTTGCCTGACTTTGAACCAAAAAGAAACAGAACAATGGGACCACAGTGTCCTTACCACTTGCTCAAGGGTCATAGAATACTGTCATTTGTTCCAGGATTCCTGGGGTACGACTTCATTGTAAGACTTGAAAAAACTGAGGGCGCCCCAGTGCCCCACTCCTCGGAAGGCGATACCCATATCACACCCGAGAAACGGTCTTGATGCAATAAACAAGAGGATTTTTATTCTAGAACTCTGGGTTCCACAGCCATACACCACGCAGGGGTTAGAGGACTGTGGACCCTGAGTGCCGAATTGCGACAGCTTTTTTATAAGTTACAACAAAGCCCACGAATCACAAACCAATCATTCCTTAGCATTGAGAGCCCTCGTAGTGCGAGCCAATCTATTTGTACCACTCCATAGTTTACAGGCCAATCAGTTTAAATTATCAGAGCCCGCGCTCCGTGGACCAATTAGTTTCCTATTTTCTTGGAGGTCTATAGCTGTGTAAACTCCTAGATGGGGGTAATGGCGTAAGCAGTTTACAGAAGCAAGATAAGCAGATAATTAGCTCATTTCCAGTTACCTTGTGGGGCCAGGATCACTTATTCTAGGCCTTATTGCCTAGCTCTTAACAAAGGGCAGGCTCTGGAATGCGACCTTTTACCTAGTTTCTAACAAAGAGCACAAAGAGAGGGCTCTGGAATATGAAGTGTTTGGGGCTCCTTAGAAGGCTGGAGTTAGAGCTTCTTTGGAGCGAGATAGCATTTTAAACTTCTGACTTCTTGGGGTCTTTAGAGTTAGGCTGTATTTTCTATCCTTTCATCACCACTTCTTTAATTGCAGTTTTGTAGAATTGGGTAAATTTGAGAATTAATTTATTATGGCAATAGTTTTTCCATAGCCAGCCCCTCAGACAACCCAGTTTTCTATATTGTTTTCTTATCACTACAAACACTGGCATCGATATTCAGGTACCTGCCATTGCTGCTACTGCTTGGGGGGGGGGGGGGTTGGTAGGTGCATGAGTTTCCCCATGGCTGAAGGATTGGAGATAATTATGGGGAATTTCTGATTCCTCTAATGCATGCAAAAACATACAACCTAGTCATTGGTGAGGTTAGCCCTGGTTCACACCATTGTCTCAAGACATTGTGTGGTGGGCTCTTCAAATCCTAGGAACTGAAGCAACCTTGGAGAATTTGGAGTCTAATGCGTTCATCTTCCAAGCAAAAGAGTCATTTGTGTACCCCTGGGGGCAGGACCGAGGGTGGGCGCCTGGGCTCTGGCAGCCGACTGCCAGGGTTCCTGACCAGCCCCCTCTAGTTCCTACCTTCCGCGTGTCCTTGGGCATTGACACTGCTGCGCTCTTCCTGTCTACCTGTGGTACCTGTGAAATGGTGACAGTGCCGTCATCCGAGTGATGTGTCACACTTACAGAGCTTGCAGCAGGGAGCCATGAGGCTGTCAACCAGTAAAGGCAGCGTGGGAACTGAGTACTGCCATGCCGAGACAGAAACGAGGCCCGAGAAGTTACAAGTCTCACCAAAGACTACAAATCCCACGAGGATCCCTGAAGACAAACAGTGCTCTGTTCTACACAGCCCTGATTCCCACGTGCAGGGAGCCTGCTGAGGCTAAACAGTAGAAACAATAGGCTCTCCTCAGCTTTGTCCGGCTTCCCACCACTCTCGGCAGGTAAAGGTCACTTGACCCGTCTTCTGGTGGCAAACGGGAGGATATCTACAAATCCTCAGGGCCCCACCCTAGGCCCACACACTACCCCACGTGGCCCGTTTGTTGTTACTCTTCTTTGAAATGTGGGCAGGAACCTGACATCTGCCCAAGACCATCTCCTCCTGCTTTCAGGCTCTGCTGTCGCTGTCGGCACAGCGGGTTCGCCCTCCTGCACACTCCCACAGCGCAGTCACAGAACCCGAGGATATTAGCATCTTTATTCCTTTGCACTGAAGGTGACTCCGCGAGGCCCTCCTTCCAGCCCCCCTCCACTGCCCACTCCTACTTGCTATTCCGATGAGGCGCCTGTCTTAGGAGGCCTCCAGCTGCCTGGCCTTGAGAGGAGGGACTTACGCTCTCCTCTAACCTCCCTCCTCTTTCTTAGCGTCACTTCTTTGTTTCCTCTCCCCAGATCTTCAAGATTAATCTTGTCCCCAGTGTGCTTCTCGGCAAGGGGGTAGACTCTGGTGACGTCTTCAACTCCCCGTGCGCCGGGGCATCCCAATCAAAGTTCAGATGCCTCATCCCAGGGCGAAAAATGCCCGCCTTCTAGTTTCCCTCACCAGGCAGATTAAGGACACAGACAGCTACTGGGACGCATAATTGTCATTGTCCAGTTCTCAGATCGCAGGGAGCTGCTGCCTCTGACGTTACTGTAAGTGACCTTGAGTTGAGCAAGAGAAATGCTGCTCTTTTCTAACCTTCTCGGCGGCCAGAATTCCCCCTGGGGAGCTGTTGTCTCAAGGATAAGCAAGATCAAGACAGGAAAATCACATCATTGTGTGCGGAGGGGGAGAGTCGGGCTGTTTTATGTGGTTAGGAAGCAAGTTTTGGTGGTGGTTGTTTTTTAAAGATTATTCCTTTACCCAGAGAAGGTTAGCAGTAAGGAACCATTATTCTCTGGTATGACCCCACCCTAGCTCCAGACAAAAGGAATGCAGATGAAGAAGAGGAGCCGCCCCTCCACCTCAAGCGCCTGCCTTTTCTATTTGCAATGGTGAATGCGCGCTCAGCAATCTATCTGGGGCCGCGGCGATTTCTTTTGCTACAGGACAGACACTGTGCCCTCGAGTACGGTTTATTATTTCAATCTTCCTCTGTGTCTACGTGATTTACGTTTCCCTCTGGTTCTTTCCGAGCCTTTTGCTTCCTCTGGGCCAGTGGAGTTTTATTCCCTCGTTCATCCCCGCCCAGAAGCAGCTCACTTTTTCTCCCCTTCGATGATACTTTGCACACAGCTGCCAGGAAACACCGCGATTAACAACTGAAGGTGAACGGAGTCGCCAGCAGGTGGCACTCTACCGAATGCTCCAAATGTGGCAGAACCGAATGGTTAAAAAAAAAAAGTCACTGAGAAACACCAAGCATACACGATCTCCATAATATTTTTATTTCACAGCGATAGAACATTTGCTCACACACAAGCACATTTATTCACTTGTAATCATCTCTATTTTAAATGCTAATATACATAAACATTTCAGGATAAATCTGTTTCCTAATAGCTTCTCTCTCACTAGAATGATGATTATAAATATTCCAGAGAAATCATTGATTTAGATTATCTCAGATTTCCTTCTACCACAAGGAGTATCCTTTTCTTCATTACAAGAAGGTTTTTAATTTATTGGTTTTGTGTGTGTGTGTGTGTGTGTAGTTTTTGTTTTTGTTTTTGTTTTTGTTTTTGTTTTTGTTTTTGTTTTTGTTTTTGAGATACAAACTCACATGCATGTATTGGATCAAATACTTATCTGTCAGCAAAATAACGAACTCATACTACTTTAAACAATAAAGGAATATTTGAAGCAGCTTGTAGAAGAGCTTATAAGCCCAGTAAGACAAGGGTGGATATAGGAGCCAAGAAAACCAAAAGGCAGGCCTGGTAGTGGTGGTGCACACCTTTAATCCCAGCACTTGGGAGGCAGAGGCAGGTGGATTTCTGAGTTCAAGGCCAGCCTGGTCTACAGGGTGAGAGTCCCAGGACAGCCAGGGCTACACAGAGAAACCCTATCCTGAAAAAAACAACTGCCCCCCCCCCCAAAAAAAAACAAGAAAAGAAAACCAAAGGGCTGTTCAGGTATAAATTATTGGTTCACTTGTATGCTGTTTTGTTATCGGTAATCCTGGGACCAGAATAAGTTTCAGCCACCCAGATAGCGAAGAAAGCCCAGCTAGCTCCCTGGAAGTAGCCTCTGATTCATACCAAGTCACTTCCTCCACAGAAGTGTGTGCCTGCATCCGGAAAAAGGCTCCAAGGCACCTCTCTAAATCCCCTGCCTCTGCAATGGAGAAAGAAACAAGCTGTTGGAAGGAACATTGTGGAAGCCAGGGTACGGGATCTGCAACATTAAAAAGTGTCTATGTGAGGAGAAAGTTCGAGTGGCAGATGCTGTGAGCTCCACATGGACAATTCTAGGCTCTGAGTTTTATCGCTAACTGGGAGAAGGAAGAGCGAAATAACAAACTGTATGAGGGCACAGTGCCACTTTATGAAGGAAATCACCGTGGCTCCAGATAGAGAGCCGCACATGCACTAAGAACATGGGGAGGGGAGGATCCAGGAAAGGGGAAATCATTTGGAATGTAAACAAAGAATATAGAAAATAAAAATATTAAAAAAAAAAAGAAAAAAAAGAACACAATAGTCAGGGCTTGGGTGGTTTTATTACTAGTAGGGGAAAATGTCCCCAACTTTATGGGGATAGACTAGTAGAGCATTCTTCTCTTAACCACTGAGCCATCACTCAACCGGGTACCTCCAGACAGATGTTCTGTGGCTGGCCCCGAAACAATGGACAGCAGCTACATCTAGAAACAGAATGGCTAGAGTCAACATCAACAGAGAAAACCAACATGGACAGAGACGATGAGGTTAAAGCCTTGTTCTACCCAAAGCTGGGTGGGGGGTGGAGTCCCTTGATGATTGGTTATACACGTGTGTCGGGCCACAGAACACCAAAGTAGAACTGACTGGAACACGCTAAATGTTTGTTTCTTTTCTGCAAAATTCAAGATGATACTCTTGCTGGGTTCTTCACAGTTGTCAGGAGTAAGACTTCAATGCTTATATCCAAACTTACAACTATACCATCTGTTCCAAGAAAATGGCAAGTGGGGTATGCTTTTCCTTAAAAAAAATATTATTGTGTGTATGAGTAGTTTGCTTACACTACATTACATCTCTAAACCACTTGCATGCTTGGGGCCTGCAGAGGCCAGAAGAGGGCATCAGATCTCCCAAAACTAGAGTTACAGATGGTTTTGAGCTACAGTGTGAGTACTGGGAACAGAACCCAGGTCCTCTGGTAGAGAATTCTGCTCTTAACCATTGAGCCATCTCTCCAGCTTTATTACACCCTTTACTTCTCAGACCCATTTGGAAAGTAGCTCCTTGGCCACATCAAGCTGAAGAGAGAAGCTATGAAATATTGTCCTTGCTAACCATGTCTTCAGAAGAAGAGGAATGTTGGTAGATGATCAATGGCCCGTGCCACATGCGGTGTGATATAGTCAGGTTGAAAGAGCAGGTCTTAGGGAGCTGTTGCAAGGGCAGGGTTGTCTCTTTGGGATCTTGAGACAACTGAAGAGTAATGCCTCTCACAGTTAATGATGCGCATAGCCCCCTCATGGATAATTAAATAAAGATGGAAACATGCCAGAATGACCTCGTACCACCACTTACTATGCACCCTGCTCTAGCCCCACCTTTCTCAATTCACAGCCTGCAATGAGACTCCAATGAGACCCTTTTTTTAAGATTTATTTATTTATTTATTTATTTATTATATGTAAGTACACTGTAGCTATCTTCAGACACATCAGAAGAGGGTGTCAGATCTCATTACAGATGATTGAAGGCCACCATGTGGTTGCTGGGATTTGAACTCAGGACCTTTGGAAGAGCAGTCAATGCTCTTAACCGGTGAGCCATCTACCCAGCCCCACAATAACACTCTTTAGTCCTGTACTTCTTGTCACAGCACGCTGGCTGAAATCCCAGGCTTCCTTCAAGTATCTATATGGTCTCTATGATGTATCTTCTTTCTTTCCCTATAATTCCATTTCCTCATAAAAGAAAACATAATTATAGAGTCTGCCTCATAAGACAGATCTGAGGATTAAATGAGCTAATGTGTTGTTGGACATAACCCTGTGGCCATCAGTCACGAAGGGCCAAGCCCCAGGCCCCAGGCCCCTAGTGTTCTGGCTGGACTCCATACCCACAGTTACCTGGATATAGGCAGGTTTTACCTGGCAACAGCCAGGTAGCTCGGACCACTATAAAAGGGGCTGCATGACCCCTCCTTTCTCTCTCTCTGGCCCTTCTCTCTTGTCCTCTTTTCTTGTCTCTTGCCCCCCTGCTCCCCTTCTCTCCCCATTCCTTTTCCAGATGGCCATGTCCGGCTCTAACCTCTCTATCTCTTCTTTCCCTCTTTGTTTTTCGATCTCTCTTCTTTTCACCTACTTTTCTATAATAAAGCTTTAAAATCATGGGATGTCTGTTCTTATCAAAACCTGCCATGCTGGAGCAACGGAACAGGCCTCACAGAGTTTCCAGCTTCCAGACCAGACCAAGGACGCTCCCGCCCAGGTGGGCTTCATCTACAGGTACACAGGCCTGCTCCACAGGCCCACAATATGTATGTATGCAGGAAAATAATAAAAATAATGACTTTAGATTGTTCAATTCCTGTTTTGTCTCTCTAAGTACTGACCTAATGCGAAACCATATGATAATGGAATTATTTATGATCCAAGGGAGATCATTTTCAGTTGCAGCAAGGCAGTAGAAATATTTGTTATAAAGGATATAACATCACCATCCAGAACATGATTAAAGAGGATATAGGCTGAGGCTGCCACAGTGGTTCTCCCTAACCTATGTGGCTTTAGGATTAACCTATATGGGACACTGAGTTACTGTGTGTGTGTGTATGTGTGTGTCTGTCTGTCTGTCTTTGTCTCTCTCTGTCTCTATCACACACACACATACACACACACACATACCTGGCCCCTCTGAGTCAATGTCCTACTATGTTTTCCTGTAAGGTCTGTAATTCTGTAATTTACAGAGAAAGATACTCCTGCCTGCCTGTTTTCTGAGTGCTAGGACTAACATTGCATTCCACCAAGTCCAGCATGAGTTCCCTGTCAATAGCTATCATCAATCCTCCACACTCAACCCAGCTGTGTTCACACTAGTGTTCACACTACATGTGACCTTAATATACCATATAAGCCTCACAACTATGTTTACTCTGAAAGAACCTAGAAAAGAAAGACCAGAGATAACAAATCATATACTCAACTCAGCAGCAGCAGTAGCCTACAAGCAGAATTTGGAAATAGGTTGTTGTTGCTTTGTTCCAAAGGTGTTCTTACTTACACATTGTCTATAAATCTATACACACAGGGCAAAGCTAGGCATCCCTAGAGTCCTACTAATAGTATTCCCATGATGAACTCAAAGGCACTCAATTTCCTCTTTAACATTCTTGCCTCGAAAACCTCGAATGAATCAAAGTCCCCTGCATTACACAGGGGCAGTTCAGGTCACAATGACAAAACACAGCTCAAAGTGCTTTAAGCCAGGGATGGAAATAGTCTGTGTGACTACAAACCTGTGTTGAGCCCAGCGGGTCATCAGCCCCTGGTCATTCTCTCCATTGAAGCTTTGCATCTCCATAAAGTCCTCATCTGTACAAGAGTTCTCTCCTGACTGCAGGGGAAGGCAAGGGCCCTCCCAGCTTCCATCCAACTTGATTCACTCCCAGTTGAAGATCTGGATGCAAGAACCCCAACAGGCTGTTCTGGACCAAGTGTCAAACCCATCAGAGGGGGTAAAATGAGCCTCAACTGGTTATTGGGTCTCAACATGGAAAGATTCCCAAGAAGCACAACCAAATTAAAGAGATGTTACCAACAGAACTATATGATAGGTGAGGAATAGATTACAAGAACCCTAAAGGATTCCAGTCCTTGCTAAAACCTATGAAGCACACTGGCCTTCATTTTTCTTAGGAACTCCTCATGGGCATTTTCCATGAGAGGGACATTTTGGTATTCATTTTTCTTGACAGAGTCCTCTTTTCAGTTTCTCAGTTTCATTATTATTCAACATAAGACATTGAAAAGAGATGTCGGGGAAGTAAGACCACTGATTTCCCAGAGCTATTTGAATGAAAAATTGGAATAGTTGTATATTTAATAAGAAAATAGTAAGTAAAGTGAAAAGCACGATTTCTAAGACCAAAGAAAATGAGCAAGACTCTGAGGAAAGAAGAGGAAAAGTCATCCCCAAAATCAAGAAGTCAGAGAAATGAGAGCTTGCTGACAAAGGGTGATTCCAAAAAGCATAAATTCACCACCTCAATCAAGATCTCTGTGTTAAATAGCTGAGGTAAGACACACAGGGTTTGTTCTATTACGACAGACAGAATAAGCCAAGTGAAAGAGAAAAAGATGTTGCGTATGTTAACTGATGTCCATCACCATGGCAACATCAAGAGTGGACAACTGTGATGCTATCAACATCCCCATCTGACTCTTACTCCCGTGCCCTCGCCATTTTGTAGTGTTTGGGATGATGACAACGACTGTTCTTTGTTTGCCTCCATGCAGTTTACTGGGCAGGCCACTGAGCAAGGAACCACAGGGCCAGGCAGAAAAACAGTTCACTTGGAGAGGAAGTAATCAGATTAGTAAGGCAGTCATGCTTCTCAAGTTGTGTCAAGCAAGCTGTGTAAAGTGTCCCAGAATCACCTCTTGTTAAACTCCAGTCTGCAGTCTTCAGGGTAAGTTGCCAAGTTAGGCGAAAACGGCTGGTC
The DNA here is from genome assembly GCF_947179515.1 of Apodemus sylvaticus. Lineage (NCBI taxonomy): Eukaryota > Metazoa > Chordata > Mammalia > Rodentia > Muridae > Apodemus > Apodemus sylvaticus. Next base: position 50,555,583 of record NC_067487.1, read on the forward strand.
CATAGACCACAGTGTAACTAACAAGGGGTGTCCATTTAGACCATATAGCTGGCTGACAGGGAAGAGTTACAATACCAGGTTTACAAAGCCCCCTGCCTCTTTTTGTTTTTTTCATAACAGGGTTTGTCTATGAAGCCCTGGCTATCCTGTAACTCAGCCTGTAGACCAGGCTGGCCTCGAACTCACATAGATCCACTTGCCTCTGCCTCTCGAGTGCTGGGATTAAAGGAGCGCACTGCCACGCCCAGTTTTCAAAGCCCCTTTGAAATTGAATTTTCTCTAATGATTCCTTCCTGTTAAACCAAGGCATTGCACAAGGCATCCACGAGTACTCCTATTCTTTGTTATTGCATTCCAGTTCTTCATCCACAGGCTTCATTCTTTTAGATTTTTTTTTTCAATGACAAGAAAGAAGTTTCCACTTGTGTTTCTCCAGTTTCAATTCCCTAAACTATAGCATTAAGGTATAGGAAGGAGCAGACATTAAATGAGGTCACTAAAGCAATTTGTGCTTCTTAGCCGCAGGTTTGTGATATCTAGAAGGGAAGCAGAAAACATGTGGATGTATAAATAGAGGTGTAGAACACAAGTTCACAGAAATGCATTCTCTCACTGTATAAGGATGAGCTCACATTTAGAATGCAAGGCTCACAGTCGGTTGCCTTGGTGAGGAAGTGGGATGCTGGATGCCACAGAGGACAACATTAGCAATTTAGGTCTTTCCGTCAGTTGCTGAGGACCAGATGCTCGGGCTTTAGCCTCTAAAGCAAATTAAGCTGAAGGAATTTAGTAGCAACCTAAATCTTAAAGGCTGATTCAGGAAATGTGGCAGAGGACTCCAAATTGGGTCAAGGAGGAAAACTCTTGAAAACTTCAGTCATTATAAACATCAATCACCCTGGGGATTCATCATTTTGAAAAGAAAAGGATGCGTTCCCAAAGGATATGTTCCCGGACCCTTAAAAAGGACAGGAAAGCAGGTGTACATCAATCGGTATAGGAACAAAAGTTTGGGCATCTATGGCTTATGTCTTAAGTCCCAGCCTTACAGTGTCTCTTCCTTCTCCTGTATCAGGCTGTATCCTGGACCTATAGAGTGTGATGATCGTGGGAGAGGGACCCAGCCACAGGAAAGCAGATCAATCCTATTTGCAGTCATAGTTTTTAACATGTTACATGAATCAATTGGCTGATCTAATGGACTGAACAGTGGATAGCAGTGTCCATGCACAAACCCTGGTCAGTCACCTGCCCAGTGTCCTCTTCCATGACAAGGAAAGGGTTAGTGAGGTACAAACCTAGAGCACAGTCACAGAGGTTTCTCCTATACTTTCCTCTCTTCTCACCACACTCCACTGTAAGTAAGAAATGAAAATCTTGTCTGTCTCCCCAGGGTGTTTCCATTAAGGGAACTGATCAATCAGGAAAAGAAAATATCACGATGAGAAGAAGCAACTATTCTTATGTCAGATTAGAACATTTGGGACAAGCCACTCTGGAGGGACTTGGGCCTTTTATTAAGAACTGTGTTGATGACAGACACTGTATAAAATGCAGTCCATTCAAGAACAACTACCCGACTAAAGAAGGGGCCACCACCCACCAGCAGTTCTGGCAGAAGCTGTGATTCTCAAGACACCTGAGTCCATTAACGTCAGTCCCAAGGGTCAGGGAAAATCGGTGAAAAGAGATGATGTCATTAGAACTCACACCAAGGACAGAGGATGAAAACATAGAGCAGATTCGCCGGTGGGATAAAGGCAAGAAGGCAGACAAGCAGACTCTCCAAGACAAGATACCACAGGGAGAGCAAGAAGCCAGACATGGAGTCTCACGGTGGAGAGTCTGGGTGCCTGGAGACTCCTAGTCCTTGTGCCATTCCTGGCACTGGGAGGTCTAGCTTTACCTGTCTTCCTACCCTCATAGTAGATCCAGCTGTTACCTCCATTATAAAATGTTCTAAGACTTACCTGGAGGATTTTCTTGAGTCTCCACTTCCCAGTCCGTATTATTGACAATGATCAAATACTTAGCTAAGTAAATCATGAGAGGAAAGACTGGAAGGAGAGAAAAAGAAAAACAAATATAATCCTGGCCTTGGAAGAAATGAGGCACTGTTCACAGGCAGATCTTCTGCCAAAGTCTATCAGGCAAAACAATGGCTTTGGGTAGAGGGTAACCCCAAGATTTAAGACCCTTTCACCAGAAATAATCAACAGCAATTGAAGAGAACTATAACATAAGTGGATGGTTATTCTAAAATGGGCCAGTGAGAAGACACACCACCAAACCTAAGGACCCAACTTCAATCTGCAGAATCAGTGTGGTAGAGAAAAGGGACTTCTGCTAGTTGTCATCTGACTGCAACACCACACACACACACACACACACACACACACACACACACACATTCTTTTTTGTTAAGAAAGAATATAAATTTCCTTGATACTAAGTCAAGGAAAAGAAACTCTTTCCAAATTCCTTTGCTATTTTCCTTCCTCACTCTCTGGAAGCTCCCTCTGCTATTCAAAGTCCTGAAGCATCATTAGGATGCTGCATGCACCACTAGCAGGCAAGGTTACTTCAAATCCCTCCAGTGGGTTGTCATAAAGGGAAGATTCTCAGCAAGTCTCAGCACAGCTATGTCAGGCTACACTGAGTATAAAGATCACCATGGCAACAGAAGCAGGCATTAAGAAGGAAGGCATTGTTGTTTCCTTATAAGAGATGGTGCACCCTCTCACCATCCCTTATTGTTAGAAGCTACTTTCTTCCTTTCGGTGCTTAGACTGAATTAAGCACCAAATACGAATGCTAAATACGAAATACATATGCCTGTGACTCTGTAGTTATTCATCTGGGAATGCTGAAAATAAGAGTCTGACTAAGACAGAGCCTTGAGGCTAAAAGAGATCCTGAAACTTTAAATTATTTTTCCAAATGAAAATCTTTCAATCACTAAAACAAAGAATGAACTGTGGTTTGATGAAGGAAAGTGACGCCTTTGAAACCCATCATTTCCTTCTGCCATGATTTTGTTCTACTATTTGCTCAGAAGAAGAAAAAAAAATACCCAAATTGACAAATTTGGTATCAATACACGCCTGTGTAAGCATGGTTAATAGCCTGACCAATATGGAAGAGATGTTAAATCTCATTCAAATAACCAATCTCCCTAGCTAGAAGCACTGGGGGAGGAAGAACTGTAGTGGTCCAGGATTGTAACTCAGCCAATGAGGAAGGGCAAGCCCAGCTATCTCCTCACTGCAGGGCAGTAGTCTTCAGAGTTGGATCTTCAGGGCTTGCTGAAACAAGTCACACCTGGCTACGTTCCCCCACATGACTAAGATGTAACATCACAGAGACAAGTTGAGTTTCAGGTGAGGCTTAATTGTCTCAAATGCCACTAACACTTCTCTTACTGGTATCAGATTTGCCAGTGCAGTATGTATCCTTACACTAGTACCCACTGATCCTCACTTCCTGGTAATCACACTATCACGCAATGCTTCCCTAAGCTATGGGCTAGGCAATTCTAATGATAAGAATGTAGCAAAAGGGACGAAAAACCATCATAATCCATCTCTGAAAGACCACGACTGCATGTACTGGCTGGTTTTCTGTGTCAACTTGACACAAACTAGAGTCATCAGAGAAGAAGAAGCTACAGTTGAGGAAATGCCTCCCTGAGATCCAGTTGTAAGATGTTTTCTCAATTAGTGATCAGTGAGGGAGGGCCCAGCCCCTGGAGGTGGTACCATCCCTGGGCTGGTAGTTCTGGGTTCTATAAGAGAGCAGGATGAACAAGCCAGTAAGCAGTACCCTCCATGACCTCTGCATCAGCTCCTGCCTCCAGGTTCCAGCTCTGCTTGAGTTCCTGTCCTGACTTTCTCCAATAATGGAAACGTAAGCTGAATAAGCTCTTTCCTCCCTAACTTGCCTTTTGCTCATGGTGTTTCATTGCAGCAATAGAAACCCTAACTTATCCTCTCTTATCCTCTGCTCTCTGCCCTGTTGCTAGCTAACAGGCGGAGAGGTTTATGCAGGTATGAGCTGAGGAAGACCTCTAGTTCATGGAAAGTGAAGACGGCCTTTGAAGTCCTTTGTAGCTGAATCCTGCCGGTACGCATGTGAGTCTCTGGAGCTAGACGGGGGCCAAAGTCCTTTTGGAGTCTGGGGATAAAAGGAGGAGTGTTGAGCTTTTGTTTCCTGCCAGAATCATGATGGCAAGGCCAGCTATGGACTGGAACCAGGGTGCCGACAGGAGGTGGGGCTGAGGCCTGGGCCTGGGCCTGGGCCTGAGGGTTAACAGCTGCTATGTACAACTGTGGTCAGATGTTACAGATACTGAGATGTGAAAGGCCTGGTGCACTGTAGCAGCACGTACCTTGCTAAAGAGGAATTAGGCGTCCTCCTCGGGTTCCCTGTGACTCTGCCACCTGCTCTTCCCTGCCTAGGTTTTTTTTTTTTCTTCCTTTGAGGCATATATGAGGAGCTGTGACACTAAAAACCCTGCTGGCTTAGGTCTTCAGGCCCCACTACTCCTGACCCGAGAAGGAGACTTCTTTTCTCAATCCGTGCCTTCCCCCTTAGAGTTCCAGGGTGAACCCAGGAAGAACCACTACTCTGGTTCAAATGAGCTTGGGTGTGAAGACTTTTGCTCCATCCTTCAGAGTCATACACCATGACTGCAGCATTCTGAGAGACCTGGAGACAGATGTACTCAGTTAAAACAGAGCTGGGTACTGGGACCACAGAGACTGAGTTTTGCTTTTAAAGGATTGTGTTTGGAATTACTGGTTATACATATCGATAAATAACTAATACCATATATATCCTGAGAACATGCTCTCTAGTATTTTCCTTGAGGTAGCATTTATTTTAAATGTCACTCTAAAGAATGGTTATTATTCAATTTTGAGAGCCTCAACCAGAGTTTTTAATAAAACGGGATGGAATAGAATAGACCTAAATGATGAAGATGAACAAATATAGCTTATTTTTTTATTTATTGTTAGTGTGTATTTCAAATGTTAGGTTGTGATGTAAAATGTATTTGTTAGGGGTTATCCACAAAATGTTTGAAAGCTACATTCCTAGATTGAAATTGGGAGGGGGGGAGTATCAGAAAAAATAATTAAATTCTCTTCCCACTAGGCAAATGGAACTAAGTTTTAAAGATTGGTTCAAGCCTTACGATGGGGAAACTTAACCATTGCAGCACATTGATTTTTCTCTGTTCTTACTTAAAAAAACAAACAAACCATGACAGCCATACTGCTTCATGATAGGTTATAAAATTCTAAGTCTCTACGTTCAGCTGAGTGGACACTATGCATTTCTGAAGTCCTGGTGATCCAACAGCCCGTGAGTCCTTGGATCTACCATCCATTGATCATAGCAAAGTTAGTATACAGCATTCAAAGAGAGGCACTGGAGTCATTTTTGGTTGACAAGGGTTTTCAGCAACGCTAAGAACTGTAATGATCTCTTTGTGGTATCTAAGGACTGCTGCTTCCTTCCAAGATACTGTTCTCCTAGTCCCTGAAACCTGTGAATACTACTTTATATAGAAATAGCATCATTTCCTCTGTAATCAAGGTAATGATTTCAAGATGGGGAGATTTTCCTGGGTTTTCAAAGAGGAGCTTAAACACAATTCCATGCGCTGATGTGAGCACAGCAAAGAAGGCTTATGACAGGCAGGAGAGCTTAGCCATGTGGCCCCATGGTAGAGATCAGAGCAATGCTGCCACAAACCCAGGATGGATCTGGTCCCAGATGCTGGAAGAGGTAAGAGATGGATCTGCTCTTAGGAGCTCTGAAACAGTACTGCTCTCCTGGTACCTTTGTCTCAGCCTAGTAATAATGGCTTTGGCATTCTAGAGTCTAAGACTTCAGAGAACACATTCTTACTCCTTTGTACCACCAACCTGGCGGTCCTATGCAGCAAAGGCAGCAGTTGTAATAACTGAATATGCTTTTCTATACAATCTGCACACTGGGGCACTATAAAAGGCAACATGATGATGAGCCGTGTATTGTATTGACATTAAAAATGCTTCTTTGCAACTTTTATCAGAATATCCTGAAAAATTTATGGCCAACTTTAGCCAGAAGATAGGCTGGTCTGGTTACTTCCTGTGTAATAGCTAATATTACTAGCACAGTAATTTTAGTAGGCATTGACTCTCATATCCATATCATTTGTAGTGACCTTGGTATCATACCGATCTTGATCATATCCCTTAGATACAGAGCCTGAGACAGGGATTCTTGCTCAGATAACTGATTAGCAGGTGCTATTAGGAACCAGGAAAAACTCAGACAGACGTGGTCCCTACTAGAGACTAAATCTGATCTGCTTCTATGGAAAGGCTTTGCATCACAAAGTTAGTCCCATATGAAGAAAGGGACTGAACTTTTATGTGCCCACTCTGTAGGAATCTGTGTAACCAAGTGTACTGACTGGTTTTGTGTGTCAACTTGACACAGGCTGGAGTTATCACAGAGAAAGGAGCTTCAGTTGGGGAAGTGCCTCCATGAGATCCAGCTGTGGGGAATTTTCTCAATTAGTGATCAAGGGGGGAGGGCCCCTTGTGGGTGATACCATCTCTGGGCTGGTATTCTTGGGTTCTATAAGGGGAGCAGGCTAATCAAGCCAGTAAGTGACATCCCCCCATGGCCTCTGCATCAGCTCCTGCTTCCTGACCTGCTTGAGTTCCAATCCTGACTTCCTTTGGTGATCAACAGCAATGTGGAAGGTGTAAGCTTAATAAACCCTTTCCTCCCCAACTTGCTTCTTGGTCATGATGTTTGTGCAGGAATAGAAACCTTGACTAAGAGACCAAGGTAAAGGTATGAATAAAGAACTTGGACTGTGAAGCTATTGTCTGCTAGAAAAAGGATAACTAGTTTTGTGGATTTTTGGAAAGAGTGGCTACAGGTGCTCGAACAGGCCAGAACATTGCAAACAGTGCAGCCAGGTTTTGTTCTCCTAGCCCTTTTCCTCTCCCTTTCTAAAAATGGTTATATTCCTAAAGCTAGCACCCAAGGTCTATGTCCTTATTTAGTCACTGACTTATTCCAGAGACAAAACACCAGGGTCCAACAAACAAAATTCATTATTTGGCTAATATGTCCAATCAAATAAAAGTCACATATAACATATTAAATATGTTAAAATGGCTGTTACAGATTGCAAAGCCCTAAATGGAACATGCACACTATAGCCCCTCCTCTCAGAGTTCAGTGTCATTACAGAAGTGGGAACACTGGGCATGAAGTATACCATTCCTAGTCAAGGAGCTATTCCCAGTTAGCTACTTCAGGTAGGGGGAAGAGGAGAGAAGAGAAAAAGGAGGGAGAGAAGAGAGGGGGAGGAGAGGGAAGGAGAGGGAAAGAGAAGGGGGAAGAGAAGGAGAGGGAGAAAGTTCTAAGTATGTAGACCCCTGGTAAGCTGACCATGCTCCAAAAGAAAGCCACACATCCAAGAATATTTGGGCATCACAAGTTGGTCTTGATGGATCTATAAAGAAAGAATACAACACAAAGTTGATTGGGTAGGGACAGGGGGTGGATCTGGGAAGCATTAGAGGAAGACATGATCATGATCAAAGCATATGAAATTCTCAAACTAATATGAACAATTGCAATTTATTAGATTGAGGAACAACTTTTTAAATTCTTCCATTGGCTTTAAGTTTTGAAATTGTATGTGCTGAATCTGATTGAACATGTTTGTTACTTGTCTTGAGAATGGTTAAGTTGCTTTAATTCATACATGCTGATGAGTTATGACACTAGGTTTTCTTTTTGTTTGTTGGTTGGTTTGTTTTCCATGATGTCAAAATTTATTAATTATGAGTTGACAAGATATGTCAGGTTTTACTGACTGGCTGCTGCTTGTCAAGTATTTTGATTTTGCTTGAGAGACATTGGCAACGGCAGGTTCTTTCGTTTCAATCTGAATTACTCATCTTAACTCTCACATACATTTCTCTTTATACAGACTTATACAGGTTATAAAATGGCTAAGGATTAATCAGCTACAGAGAGCTGATACAGGTGGGAACGAGTCTTCACAAGCATAGTTACAAAGATGTTCAAGGTCCAGAGTGTTTTGTTTTTTAACTTATTTTTCTTAGATATATTCTTCATTTACATTTCAAATATTGTCCCCTTTCCTGGTCCCCATCCCCCAAAGTCTCATAACCCATCTCCCCTCCCCCTGTTCCCCAATCGACCTTCTCCTGCTTCCCTGTCCCAGCATTCCCCACACTGTGGCATTGAGTCTTTCTAGATCCAAGGGCCTCTCCTCCCTTTGATGTCCAACAAGGACATCCTCTACTGTGACACTAGGTTTTCTTAAGTTGAAGTAATCACACATTTTAAAAAATGAAGTCAACTTTTCCATATAAAAAGTTTATGTTTTTGAAAGTGTTTTCATGGATAGATCTTATCTTTTTCTCCATTTGCCTCAAGCTATTTTTATTTAGTTTGAGTATCCTGGTTATATAAGATTCATAAGTTATGATGTCTTTCTTTTTTCTAGTTCTTTGAGAGAACTTGACTGTGAGAGGAACAATCTGTTCTTTTGAGTGTTTTAGTAGAATTTTCACTAAACTGCCAAAAAAAAATCACAATTACTGTTACTAAAGCTTATACAAACAATATATAACTATTAACCATATTGCAAAGCTATATTTAGATTATTCTTAACATATAAACCAAATGAATATACGTGAGAATTATCTGTATCATACCATTGCATCTTTGAAAGTGTCAACACTTTGCAAAAACAAGTACAAGTTTCTACAGGGCATTCATGGAATGATACTGGTCTCATGCAAAGCCTTCAGGATGTACCACATAAACTTGGAGGTGACCACATGTTCCTCTAGATCCTTTCAATGACCTTTCTAGGCAAGGAAATGCCACAAGCCAGTCAAAGCAGGGGCCTATGGCCGAATCAAAATCCTGGTTGGAGCACAAGACTAAGGTGTGACCCAGATATAACCTAGATAGAATTGAGGCTTGTCTGTTTGCTCTTAGGCAGAAAGGATGAAGCAACAGTGAATCAAACAGGGTGTAAATTCCAAACTTCATGTGGAAAAATGTGTGACCTTCAAAACCCGGATTTTCATCATTTAAATCCAACATTTCTTAGCAAGTCTTTAAAGCTTAGTAAATGCCTGGTAAGTTTTCCGAACATTCCCTAAAACATGATTAACTGTTGCATTTGCTGAAGTCAGCTGGGAACAAGAGCCTGGATGGAAATCCAGGACATTGGATGGAGACTGGAAGTCACAGGGTCACAGAGACGTTGCCCTTGCATGCCAAGCATCCTATGATCCCTAGTATCCCAATATACAACACATGCAGAACTGTTCTTAATTGGAATTTGACAGGTTCTTGAATTTCCAAGCCTGATAAAAGATAAATATATCTAAAAGATATATAAAAGAGTCAGAGAAGGACTATATCAACCATATTAGCACTGTAGACTCCTTTCATTTTTTAAAAAACAAAATATGCATAGGAAAATATGCTTTGTAAGTTTGGACGAGGAATGTCTTCCACAGGCTTCTGTGTTTGAAGACTTGCTCTCTAGCTGGAGGCATTGTGCAGGAGGCTTCTAAGACCTTGGGAAATAGCTTGTTGGGGGTTGCAGGCTTTGAGCATGCTACAGTGTGTTGGTTCATGCCAGGGCTCTCTGCTTTCTTGCTGTTTGAGATGTGAGCACTCCATATTTCATGCTTTCATCGCGCTTAACTCTGAGCCAAAATAAACCTCTCCTTCCATCAGATGCTTGCTAGGCATTTTGACACAAGATGAAGAAATCTTACCATTCATTTCATAGATACAGGCCACATGAGTACCAAAACATAGAACACATGTAGTAACAGGAAATGTAATTTTTTTAAGTTTTTGGATTTTTAAAAAAAATATATTACATTTTTATTCATGGTTTTCATTATACATCAAAATAACATTTTGATAATTAGATCCTTTTTTAAAAAAGGTTTATTATTATATGTAAGTACACTATAGCTGTCTTAGTCAGGTTTCATTACAGATGATTGTGAGCCACCACCTAGTTGCTGGGATTTGAACTCAGGACCTTTGGGAGATCAGTCAGTGCTCTTAACCACTGAGCCATCTCTCTAGCCCTCCTCCTTGCTTCTTACTCAAATCAAAATGTGCTGGACTTCTTTTGGCACAGCTTCAGTGAAGAACAGATTATACCCCTTGTCCTAGTCAGGGTTTCTATTCCTGCACAAACATCATGACCAAGAAGCAAGTTGGGGAGGAAAGGATTTATTGAGCTTACACTTCCATGTTGCAGTTCATCACTAAAGGAAGTCAGGACTGGAACTCAAGCAGGTCAGGAAGCAGGAGCTGATGCAGAGGCCATGGAGGGATGTTTCTTACTGGCTTGCTTCCCCTGGTTTGCTCAGCCTGCTCTCTTATAGAACCCAAGAGCACCAGCCCAGAGGTGGTACCACCCACAAGGGGCCCTCCCCACTTGATCACTAATTGAGAAAATGCCCCACAACTGGATCTCATGGAGGCACTTCCCCAGCTGAAACTCCTTTCTCTGTAGTAACTCCAGCCTGTGTCAAGTTGACACATAAAACCAGCCAGTATACCCCTGTGCAAATATAGGCTAGCAAGTGTCATGAACTCTCAAAAATCAACATTCTCAAGGACATTTTTGAGTATCCTAGGAAAATTCTGTTTACTGATAGGGCTGCTAGAAAAATTTTAGAAGCCCACAAACCAGTTGCATTCTAAATTTTATTACAAATAGCTATGTGAATATCATTTAATGTTCTCTTGAAATTAGGATGAAAGAAGTATTTTTTTCAAAATGTGTGAGAAATCCAGATGACTAAAGTGTTTCCAAAGAGACTATGTATGTATCCTGGGATATTTTGTCTTCTAGAAATGACAGGACAGTTATATACTTAATACTTCATCAATATGGCTGCCCAAATAGGTCCCAGATAGGGACAACATGAATAAATGTGCGACTGTGGAGGGAAGTTTCATGGGACTCTACCCCTAGACAAGGAAATATAGACAATTAACCAACAATTGCTGTGAGAGAGAATATTAATTATCAGGGAGGAACCCTGAAATTGAATAATTTGTTATTCAATTCCAAGTGGTCAGTCCTGAAATTATTTTTTATATAAAAGCAAGATTAACTAAATGGACAAAAATCTTATTTTTTATTTAATATAGAAAATAATTGGCTGGGCGGTGGTGGCGCAAGCCTTTAATCCCAGGACTTGGAAGGCAGAGGCAGGCAGATTTCTGAGTTTGAGGCCAGCCAGGGCTATACAGAGAAACCCTGTCTTGAAAGAAAAAAAAAAAAAGAAAGAAAATAATTACCTGGGTATGGTGGTGCACACCTTTAATCATAGCACTTGGGAGATAGAGGCAGGCAGATCTCTTTGAGTTTGAGGCCAACCTGACCTACAGAAAGAGTTCTGGTACAGCCAGGGCTGAAAAATCCTATCTTGAAACACACACACACACACAAAAGGAAGAAAATATTTGAGTCTCGTGGTCAGCGTTTACCTCTGTAAGAAAATGACAGATTTCGTTCCCAATGACAACACCAGAAGCACTAGGACCAAGTTACAGCTGCTCTGTAACTGTCACTACTGGGGATGGCAATTTGTAAATTTGTGTAGTGGTGGTGATGTGTCTGTGTGGTGTGTTTAAATGTATATCTGTGTAGTGTGTGTATCGTTCTCTCTGTGTGTGGTGTGTGTACAACTGTGTGTTTGATATCTCTGTGTATGGTATATATGTGGGGGAAATACATGTTTGTGGTTTTGTATGTGTTTGTGTGTGTGCATGTGGTATGTCTGTTATTGTGTAAGTAGTGTGTCTGTGTATATGTGTATGTGAGTGTATGGTGTGTTTTAGTGTGGGTCTATGTGTGTGGTGTGTCGATTTATGTGGGTGTGTCTATGTCTGTGGTATGTATGTAAAGAGAAAGAAGTGAGTAGGAAGACTGGTTACCTTTTAAGTATTCACTTCCCATATCACAACAATACTAATCTGCTAAAATCCTGCCAGCCATTAATCTGCTTTCTGTTTCCATGGGGTAGATATCTCAAAAGAAGGCTTTGTGAACTGGTTTTACTTAGCATGATGATTTTGAGGTTCATATGTGTTATAGCATATATCAATCAGCACTTCATTGCTTTTTTTATATGTGTATTAATACATTGTTTGGTGTGGGGGTGTAGGGGGCGTCAGAGGATGAACTGAGGGAGTCAGTTCTCTCCTTTGATAGTGAGGGTCCAGGGACTGAACTCCAAGAGCCTCAAGCTGCCGAGCCATCGCACGGGCAGCGCTTCCATTCCTTCCTATGAGAGACTTCTCTCTTCTTGCATGAAGACACCACACTTTGTCTCCCCATTCATATGCTGCTGCACATTTAGGATGTTCCCATCTTTGGGTTGTGGTGGACGAAGAGTGTTATGATGATCTTGCTTATACGAGTGTCTGTTCGAACACCTGTTTTCTATCATCAGTGGAAATGCTGCATTGCATGGTGATTGTTTGTTTGTCATCGTGAGGAACTGCCAAGCCATTTTCCACTATAGTAGCTGAACCACTTTCTATCCCCACAAGCATTGCGTGATGGTTCCAATTTCCTTCCCTTTTTGTCCTTCCCCTTTTCTTTTTTTCTTTTCTGAGACAGCATTCATGAATTCATTTAGCCCAGCCTAGCCTTAAACTCACTATGTAACTGAAGCTGGCTTTGAATTCTTAATGCTCCTAAGTCCAGTTCCTGGGTACTTTAATCCTGGCCACGCCTTCTCCTGGCATCTTATATAAAGAGCATGGAAGAAGAAAGCTTCTGCTCTTCGACTGCTTGCCCTCACTCTCTCTGACAAGTTCATTCTTTCTCTGTCACTAGAGTCTGCTTCTTCAGAATTCTAATGTATAATGAGGAGACGCTGAGGGAGACACCCCCTCTCATGGACTATACAACTGCCAGATTCTTGGACTTTCGGTTAGATAGCCATTGTTGTACAAGCTGAGACTAGCCTGTAAGCCACTCTAATAAATCCCATATTCTTTCTGTTCTGTTCCTCTAGAGAACCCTGACTAATACCCAGAGGGTGTGAATTTGTATCTCATTGTTTTGGTTTTCATTTCCCTGATAACTAATGAGAGTTTAATGTCTTTTCCTGCGCTTGTTGAGCAGTTGTTTATCTTTATTGGAGATTTCTTGGGAAATCTTTTAAAGGTCTCTCAAAGCACTCAAAATTGCTTTCAAAATTGCTCAAAAATTGAACTCAAATCATTAGAAAATGTCTCCATTGGCTCTGGAAATATTTGAAAGGGAAGTACAGAAGAAGATGTGTAGGAATGAAAGCATGGCTTGAAGGATTAGAAGTTCCCAGATACAAGAATCTCACCTGCATGATCACAAAGTTTGTAGACTTACAAAGAGTTATTTATAAAATGAAATAAAAGCTAAGAAAGACTAAGTACAGACTAAAACCAGACTAGGGCAATGGTATCATTTCATGGGACCACATCACCCATCAGGCAGGGACACGATTTACCCCAAATCAAAGGATGAATGTTAATATTCAGAACTAGGGATTTCTACCTCACTTTTTTTCATTGTGATTCACTCTGTAATAAAACCCCTAGTGATTATAATTTGATGAAAAGGCATGTGCTAGGCACATGTTCATAAAGATGGGTATTGAGAAAGACAAGGGACTGCTTGAAATGGTTAAAAGAAAAAAAAAAAGTAGAGCAAGATCAATTGAACCTTCCCCAGAGCAGAACGGTACAGAGAGCAGAAAAGGTACACTAGAGACTTAGTGAAGAAACTCTCTCCTAAGATCTGGAGTCTGCAAGAGCAGTGCGTGTCTGGAAACACACGCCTGGTAGCTTCACAGTTTAGTCTCTTAAGCCCCTAGGACTGTGGACACACTGGAAGGTTCAGTCACCCAGCTGGTTGAGCAAGACTTGAGCAAGCTCCTCTGGGGGGTGGGGGGGTGAGGGGTCGGGGAACAAGCAGCAGAGCAAAGAAGTTCTTCCTGAGTGATTTGCCACAGAAGGTGTTCACTAGGAAAGTAAATATCTGTTCTAAAAGACATAGCAAAAGGGGGAAAGCTAATCAATGTTCCCCCTCCTCCTCGGCACAGGACAAGAGGGGGAATAAGACAAAAGGAACAGAGGGCTTATAGAGGAAGTAGAAGTGAAAGGTTTGATATCCTCATAGGAAGAGACTCCTGAACAGAGGTGAGGGCTACATCTGAACACACTTGTCCTCTCTAGGAAAGTAATATCATTTCAAAAGGAAGATTTCAGAGAGAAGAGGGCCTATGCAAATGAATTTTATCTCAAACACATGCATGGTGATGCTTAGTTCGAAAAGGACTTCTCCAAATGGATTTGAGCTTCCAGGTCACAAACTCCAGATTATTAAAACCGACTACACAGCATTCCAAAGGGATGGGCCTCAACAGCTGGTCCCCTGCCTTTGCTAGGATGTTCAGAAAGCACTAGGGTTTCACTGAAGCTGTGAAGAATAATTTGTTAGGGGATGTTTACATGAGAATTTTGTACTTTGGAACTTCAACTCACAAAAGGGAGATTTGAGTTTAGAGTTAAAGACCACCTTGAATTTGATATTGCCCCATAATTGCTAGACTTAAACCTATCAAAACTCTGATGAAAGTTATATTCAAAATCAACCCACCTTAGAATGTGTCAGTTCATGCATTTCATATCAACGTTTCCATATCGTGTATTGGATGCTCCTCTGAGGCCAGTGGGCAAAGCAACCAGGAGGCTTAATGATTTGAGGAGAATTGTGGATTCCACTGTGGGTACAATGTGGCCTTGCTTTGGACTTGGTTAATGAACAGGCTTACTTTTAATAATCTTCTATGGGCAAACTTTATCTACCCTGCTCAGAAATAGTCTCAGGCGAAGTCCCAGTAGTTGAAAAGCTACTGCGGGGGGGCCAAATATGCAAAAGTGTGAGTGGCATTTCATAATGCACCTCCAGTCACATGCCTGAGGGAAAGCTACTCTTCAACATCTCAAGGGCTGTGATCAGGCACAATGGGAAAAAAAGAAAGGAAGAAAGAAAACAATGGCATTTGACAGGTTGCTATGGTATGGAACTCATATCATAGTTCTTTCCTGATTTTAACTATTCCTTTCAAGTGGAGAAGAAATTATTAGAATCCTAATCTTCACACTTGTCCTCTCTAGTCAGTTATTCCTTCCTCTTTTTCCAAAAAAAGGACAACAACATATTTGGATAGTAGTTTTTAGTTAAATGAAAAGAAACAAGCTGGGCCCATACTAGCCACGCCAGGCTTCATGGGAACTAAGCTGAATAGTTTTTCTCCAGCCCTCTAGACAATAAGTCTTAGGCTTTTGTTTTTTTTTTTAAATTTTATTCGATATATTTTTTATTTACATTTCAAATGATTTCCCCTTTTCTGGTCCCTCACTCCCCAAAAGTCACATAAGCCCCCTTCCCTCCCTCTGTTCTCCCACCCATCCCTTCCCACTTCCCTGTTCTGGTTTTGCCTTATATTGCTACACTGATTCTTTCCAGAACCAGGGGCCACTCCTTCATTCTCCTTGTACCTCATTTGATGTGTGGATTATGTTTTGGGTATTCCAGTTTTCCAGGCTAACATCCACTTATTAGTGAGTGCATACCATGATTGATCTTTTGAGACTGGGTTACCTCACTTAGTATGATGTTCTCCAGCTCCATCCATTTGCCTAAGAATTTCATGAATTCATTGTTTCTAATGGCTGAATAGTACTCCATTGTGTATATATACCACATTTTTTGCATCCATTCTTCTGTTGATGGATACTTGGGTTCTTTCCAGCTTCTGGCTATTATAAATAGGGCTGCTATGAACATAGTGGAGCATATATTCTTATTACATGCTGGGGAGTCCTCTGGGTATATGCCCAGGAGTGGTATAGTAGGATCTTTCAGAAGTGACGTGTCAGTTTTCTGAGGAACCGCCAGACTGATTTCTAGAGTGGTTGTACTAATTTGCAACCCCAACAACCAACCTATGGGTCATGATCTTTTCGGGGGTGGGGAGGAGGCCCAGCTAACTATCTTTTCACAAGGGTTGTCTAAGACCATTGGAAAACACAAATATTTACATTGCAATTCATACCAGTAGCAAAATTACACCTATGAAGTAGCAACAAAAATAGTTTTATGGTTTAGTGTTGTATGACAGGCTGCTTTTCCTCCCAGCCCTAAGATCCCAGAATAACAACTCGGACTCAAAATATATTTACAGATATGAAGGGCATATAGCTAGGCTCATTCCCTGACTAGCTAATAATTTGAAACAACCTGTTTACACCAATCTATATTCTGCCATATGACTGATTACCTCTGTTCAGGTACCGTGCCTCTGTCTTCCTCACATCTTCCCTATCAGCTCTTTCTGAGCCTGGCTCTCTTTCAGAATTCTCTCTGCCTACTAGATGTCCCACCTTCTATTCTATCCTTGCCTATAGGCCATAGGGTTTTTTAATTAACAGGTGATGCGTTAATAATTACACAACATATTCTCTCTGCAGATGGGGGTCACCACTACATACATGATGAACTGTATTAAAGGGTCAAAGCATTAAGACCCTTGAGAACCACTGCTCTACAGGAAGCCTCTTCAGTGATTGGTCTCAGTTTGGACACTATGTGAAGTTGTCTCAGAGTTCCCAAGAACAACAATTCAACACGCTCCCCTTAGACTGTGTAAGGCTAACAGAGGAGCTGATGTCTGGGTCTGTGAGCCTAAACATTGCAAATAATGATGTTTAGTCTCTTGCAGCCTGATTGGCTGCTACCAGGGTAGAGTGAGTTTTGTCAAATGCTGTCACGCTGTGGTCCTAGGATTTTCAAATAGTCTCCTCACTGTGTCTCACAGTCTTGGAGATGATTGTAGCTCCTCTTGTTGTTTCCTTCCTCTTGCAACAGAAAAGAAATCAAGATGGGCAAGTCAACCAAGAACTTGAAGAACTGTTAGAGAAGGTTGTTGTTGATAGGTTACAGGGCTTAAAAACTGGCCCTTTGCCAAACCAGATTTAGTTGTTGCACATACTTCTCGATAACAGATTTGAACATTTGAGCTTTCCAGTGAAAAAAGCAAACAACAGATCACTATTACTCCTTATTTCCTTTTGCTCTACAGTCTGAGCACTGGGGTGAAGAGAAGTCCTAATAGCTGTATTCCCTTCTGACCTGTACTCAGGTGTCTCTGCTGAGAGCAGAGCCATATAAGAGAGGCTGTGGGAAGAGCATTTCCTGTCTTAATGTATATGAAGTTTCCACTTCTGTGTAGCACAACTTTCTTAACGAAGACCTTCAGTCTTCTGGCTTTGGTGACAATTTGTTTATTGTCAAAATGAGATTGCTGCACATGACAGGAAATGGGGGACGGAAACCAAGCCTCCTGAGCCAACCTGGTCACCATATGTTAGACATCTCCTCAGTGACCTCGCTGTGTTTATGGTTTGTCTTATGAGCATCATGCATTGTTAATTATCCTTTCAAGTCTAAACTCTGAGTCAAGAAGTTCTGTCTGAAAATAACTGCAACAACTTAAGCAAGCTTAAGTCAAAAGAGCAAAATACAGGAAAGAAATTCTAAATAAAGGCTCACGCAATCTTTGAGATCCAGGAGCAGAGAGTGCGGAAGGATCTCAGAGGACTTGTGGAGCCAGGGGAGTGGCAAACATTTATTACCAAAGACATATATCAGTCAGCGCATCCTTTCCACTTGTCTTTTCTGGGTCTTTTCTTACTCTGAGGACCCAAATGAGGAGCTAGTTGGGAAACCGTGTGGTATGAAATGGCTAGATTTCTAATGATGCTGTCTTAGCAATGCCCGATTCTAACTGAATCATAAGGTGTTCCCTCTTGAAAGTATGTTTAGTTTTGTTTATTTATTGTGTATGTGTGTAGGCACACATGAAGAGGTAAGAGGACTTGCTTATCTATCACAATTTTGTGGGATCTAGAAATTGTGGTCAGGGCTTTGGACTTGTGTAATAAGAGCTTCTACCAATTGACCCATCTTACCAAGCCTAACTTTTACTCTTCATAGTGACCATCTTGATATTTAGAGGTATGTGTTTTTGTCACTCAGTGACTTTATGTGTATACACACACACACACACACACACACACACACACACACACATTCTGTTTCCTCCCAAAGGGGGTATCTAAAATTGTGTACAGGGTAGGTAGGCAGACAGCCTAAAATTATTCATTACAGGGGAAGACATCCTATACAAGGAATTGATTACCCCTGATCTTTTCTTCCCATGCTAATAAGGATCCTACTCATATATGAGAAGACCTAGGGTGCTGACTGTGAGATATGCAGATACTTGAGTGAAGAAGCAGACTATTTCTTCTCTGTCATTTGAATGTGAACATACAAAAGTGCCTTTCGTGGTCTTGGAGAAGAAAATTAAAAGTATATGAGAACATTGAGTTCTTCTGGTGCATGCATTTATCCCCTAGTTAAACCAGATGCCATTAATAAACATTTGTGGTTCTGGCCACATTAAATGTGGGCCAATGTAACAAAACTTAGAATAACAGTGCTAAAACAGACGTCACTCATGTGCCCTCAGGGAATACTGTCCTTTGTCAGAAAATAAATGTTAACATTTACCAGGCTAAGGTGAGTGCCCTGGGCATGCTGACAAGGTGCCTAATGTTGAGTGAAAAAAAAAACTACTTTGATCCTTTGAGATATTCTGATCTGTTTTTATCAAAGCAGTTTTCAAATGCCAGATCCTTTACCACCTGGTTTCCATCAGCTCTCTCATCTGTTTTCTACACTGATTTTGAGGGGTGGTTTATCTTTAAATTGTATGTCTTGAAAGCCAGAACATAGGGATGGATTAAACACACAGGATAGTGGGTAGCAATTTCTTGGTAAGTGATATTTTGAGTCATGGTGTTCTAGGTCTGAGCTACTAAGCTACATCCCACAAGGGATCCTAGAGTTTTCATGCTAGCTTCTTTTGGCACATACAGACACTTCAGCCTTTCCCTCCCCCATTACTCAGTCATGTGCTTCTTGGTAGATGACTGGAAACTTGGCTCCTTGCCGTAGGCCTTGGGGAGCACTTCAAACTGCTCATATCTAGGATCAGAATACAGGCAGGGGGGTTACATTGACATATTCTGGTGTTACCTAATAGCTTTCCTGAATGGCAGGGGAATAAGAAATCCTGAACTGCAAAAATAAACTCATTAGCGTCATTGAATTCCACAGCAGATAGCTTCCCTTTCTCTTTTCATTATTAATGAAGTCAAAAGTGAGTCTGAGATTTTGATCCAGGAAGTGTCAAGGATAGCTGAGGTAAACCACCTTTGCCTTGGTAAGTTCCGTAGTAAATGGATGTTTACTGGTCTATGATCAGTATATAACTGGTTTGCCATGGAGATGAGCAGGGACCATACTAGGCAAACACAGAACAAGGACAGGCCATGTACACTTTTCTGGGCAGAGTTAAGGGCAGGGTAAAAGTAGATCTTCACAGTCATAGACTTTTTTCCAGAATGTAATATTTTTTTATTTATTATAATTTTATTATTACAAATTTATAAAATTTTACTATGTTTGCTTTATTTACATTTCAAATGGTATCCCCTTTCCTTGTTACCCCTCCTAAAACCCCCTATCCCATCCCCCTTCTTCCTGTTTACCAACCTCCTTCCTCCCACTTACCTGACCTGGCATTCCCCTACACTGGGGCATCAAGCTTTCCTAGGACATATGGCCTCTCCTCTCATTGGTGTCTGAAAAGGCCATCCTCTGTTATATATGAAACTGGAGCCATGAGTCCCTCCATGTGTACTCTTTGGTTAGTGGTTTAGTTCCTGGGAGCTCTGGGGTTACTGGTTGGTACATATTATTGTTCCTCCTATGGGGCTGCAAACCTCTTCAACTCCTTGTGTCCTTTCTCTAGCTGTTCCATTGGGGATCCTATGCTCAGTCTATTGATGGCTGTGAGCCATAGGCAGAATCTAATTGTTAATGTCTTCCTTCTACCCAGCAGATAAGCACATTCATGTTGCTGGAACACTCTATAGTAATCATTTTATAATCAAATGTTTTTATCTTTTGATTGATATATAATCAAAATAAGGTTTTTATCATTATCCTGAGGATCTATGCTATTTAAGCAACAATTCAAGGCATTGGTATTACTCAGATAATTGAGAAATTGCAATTTGGGGCTTAAGACATGACAGTTGAAAGTAAAGAGTTCAGTGAACATCCAAATTTATTTGAGCTGAAGTTGTGCCTTGCTTTAGTCTTCTATTCTTGTTTTGAGTGTCAGACATTGTACAAAGAACATCTTGTGTGGATTCCTTACCTGTCAATAAATAAGCCTATGGCCTCTAGCATAAGCAGGAAATAGAAGGTGGGACATTAGGAGGAAAGGTAATTCTAGGAAAGAAGGAGGTGGGGAGACCTGTCAGAAAGACACATGGTTTCTGAGCATAGGTAATCAGCTATGTGGCAGAATGTAGGCTAGAATATATGGTATGTTTTAAGTTATATCTAGTTAGAGAAGACCTTAGCTGTATGGCCAAGATATTTGTAAATATATTTTGAATCTGATTCTTATTTCTAGGAGCACGGGGCTGGGAGGTATAACCAGGGCCTAACCTCAATAAGACATCAAGAAACTTTTTTTTAAGTTGTCTTGGTTTAAAATATTTATTAAATGAACCATGTGTTAAGTGTCAAATCCATAAAGGAAACCTTGTGGTGGCTGCCCAGCTGGCTTATGATGTGTTATTCTGCTTAGCAATTAGGACCACTTGCTGTTCTTCTAGAGAGTTCCCGATACCCATGATGGCTGCTCACAACTGCCTATAACTCTGTCTCTAGAATCAATTGGCCTCCTATGGCCTTCATAGACAGATACCCACACACAAGTCACACACATGCACCATCTACACACACACTCAAACATAAAAAAAATCTACATATCCTTTTAGACAAACCTGAGTTTTAAAAGACATGAATATATTTGTGATAGAAATCTACTATCCCAAACATGCTACCTTTGTCAGAGATGACCCTCAAGTTCACCCATAGAAGATCCTGTGTCTTTCCTATTCTGATGGTGTATGCAATAAGCCACCCATATTATGCTATTTAGCATCTCTAGAAAAGTAGTTAACACAAATCCCCTTTGCTGGTGGAATGAAATTTAGGAATAGAAATAATTTTTTTACAGAGTAACATGACTGTATAAATGAGATTTTTATTTACAATCTTGGCATAGTAGACCACTTGCTACTTGTAAATATACCTACACAAATATGTAGGTATATATATTTACATATTTTATCATACATCTACATCTGCATCTATCTGTCTGTCTATCCATCCTTCCAACTATATACCTTCTCTTTACTTTTAGAAAGTTGCCTATGCAAAGACTGTGTTTCATTTTATCATTATTGATACAATCTAAAATTGACCAACTGGATTATTTCTACCCAAGTCTTAATAATTTAGAGAATTATTATGTATGTGATGTGATCACCACAAATCTTCTTGTAAACATAATGTACTATAACACCCGAAGAACTCGTTGTCTTACTATAGAAATACCTACTCATCCATGTTCCTTGCTGCTGTATTCACAATAGCCAGGACATGGAAACAATCTAAATGTCCATTAATTGATGGGAGGCTAATGAAAATGTGGTATACTTATATGATGAAATGTTACTCAACTATTAAGAAAAATACAACTATGAAATTATCAGGTAAATGAGTAGAATGGGAAAAAATTACCCTGAATAATGTAGCCAAGATCCATTAAATAAACAGCATTGTTTAGGTGTTACCTTTGAATTTTCAGATATCTCCATTTTGTTGGAATATCCATAGACATCAGGGATTATAGAGGATGGAAGATTTTGAAGGCAGGGAGATATAATACAGCCATATAAACAAAGAAGGAAGAATAAAGAAACAAGAAACTGAAATGGGCTGGGCACTAAATTGAAATTTTCATCCCTACTGGCTAATTTTGATAGGGCTGGAAGTCACCGTTCACACTGCAAGAAGAAAATTAATCATCAATAAAATTACTCATCTGTGAATTTTGTGGACTACAAGAATGAGTACACTGGAAAAATATGCCTATTGATGCAGTAGCAGCACAGAGTAGTTGTGGAGGACATTGTGAACTTTCTGATTGGGTTTAAGGCCCATTCTATATGGTAGATCCATACCTTGTGCTGGTAGCATGGCCTAGAACCTGTGGCTTAGGCCTTAGGGCAGAACCTACTACTATTATTCTGTTAAAGGAGCATAGTACCAAACTGACTCCTAACAGTTTATCTTTGTACTCCAACCACAGTATATCTCAGCTGTCGTCAAAGAAGCAGCTTCTGGTAATAGATGTCAAGTAATACAGAGACACACAACTGATCAAAGAGTAGAGAGTAACTCTAGTCCTAAATGAGAGAGCTATGTCACACCCACCTCCCCAAGGCTCACAGATCATCATGGAAAAAAAGAGTGGAAAGGCTGCAAGAACTGGAGGTGATAGGAAGCAATGTTTTCTAGACACAGCAGGGCAATTGTACATATAAAGTCATAGCAATTTGTAACAGCATGGAAAAGACTTGTACAAGCTCAAGCCAGTCAAAAATTCCAACATGGGGGGGGGTTGGGGGGTGTGGGGTAGGGCAGTGAGTGATGGGCACAAAATCCTGTTACAACCTGGAGGAAATGGCAATTGATAGGCTGGGAAGAGTCAGTTTTCTTCAACAGCACGATCTTTGGAGGTCAGCTACAATCCAGAGCAGACCAAATTGGCCTCAGTGTCAAAGCAAAGTCATAAATATGCATGTGTGGGGAGGTGGGAAATGGATCTAGGAAGAGTTGAAGGAAATGGGTGAATATAAGGAAAACGCATTGTATGAAATGCTCAGAGAATTAATGAAATAGCATTTAAAGTAATGTGATATCAATATATGCTCTAAGAGGAACACTTTTGTAGTGCCAGTGATTCTAAGATGTACTATCAGAATGTAAAAATGAGGCAGACAATGTTTGTTTTCAATCATGTCTCAACTCCTTGCTCTGTGACTTTGAAGCTATTAGGTTTTGGGGGGTGTTGTTTGGGGTTTTGTCATTCTTTTTTTGTTTTTGTTTTTGTGGATTTTGTTCTTTTCTGTTTTGTTCTTTTTTGGCATGGGTCTGTTGGCACAGCTAGTGAGGATTAGATCCTCACTAGTCAGCCATCTGGAGACCTAGCCACAGTGCTATAAGCAAAGTCATAGGATGGATGGTCATTGACTATCCAACTGGAAACCCAGCAGTCAAAGAAGAGAGCTTGTGACTACCTGCCTGGAGGAATATCTAGGAAATCTCTAAGGTGGTCCCAGGTATGGCCATAGCTTCAGAGACAATGTATGCAGATTGCCCATGTTACCAGTCATCTGGATATAAAGTTCTTTGCTCTAGTCTGTGGCAGGTAACTTCAGCATTAGCATCTTCTAGAAATGATTTCTTGAGGTAATAAAAGGTCTGGACATTCTAAATGATAATATTAATCAGTGGGTTGTGGAAAAATTGTCCTTTGGCATCTTGTCACTAAGATAGAATGGCAAACTTGAGTGTCTAAAATTAAGATGAAAGGACAAAGATAAAAGTAAAGAGAACCAGCTACAAAACCTCATCCTTTGCCCAACTTTTCTCTCCAACCACTGACATCAGAAGACAAAGTTTCCTCACCTTGCAAATGTAGACACAGAATCAAAAGGGTCCTAGACATTACCTTTGTAACAAAAAGACAGTGTAATGACTATTCCTGGTTGTCAACTTGACTATATCTGGAGTGAACTATGATTCAGAATTGGAGTGCTTACCTGTGATCTAGATCTTGAGGCTGGAAGACACAAATTTCTGACCTGGGTCTTTGCATAGAGATCTTGAGACACAGTGGCTATGAAAAGTAGGCCCAGGCAAGGTAACATATGCCTTTAATCCAAGGAGTCTAAGGCAAGGAGATTTCTGAATTCAAGGTCAACCTGGGACAAAACAAGTCCCAGATCCAGGCATGGTGGTGCACTCCTTTAACCTGGGCCACACCTCCTGCTGGAGACCCATACAAGTACATTGAAAGAATGAAGACTTGCTCTCCTTTGCCTGCTTATGTGTGCTTGCCAGATTCCACATCTGTTGGAATCTACTTCTACAGAAGACCAACTAAAGCAACTAGCCTTGTGAGACTGAACATCTACTAGATCCTTGGACTTCCCATTCATGGCTGACCATTGTTGGGGTAGTTGGACTACAGACTGAGTCATCACAACAAATTCCCTTAATATATAGACATTCCATAACTTTGTGATTAGAGAACCTTTAGTAATACACACAGGATAACAAAAGAAAAGCAGGATAAATTCATTGATTTACTCTTTTTTTTTTAAAACTGTTTTTCCTTTACTCTTCTTTATATATTGGATCCACCAAGAAGATGCTATGGGCTCTTGGGAAGGATCTTAGTCTCACAGTTAAACCAGTAAATATTCCCACAGAGTTACTCAGAGGTACATATCTTAATTGATACTTGTTATCAAGTTGACATCAAATATTAACCACAAGTCCACCTTTGCCACCATAACATCCAATATAATATTATGTCATGAGTAGCTTCCAAATGAACACAATAACATCATACTTACACCTAAGATAACACAAATATTGCATTGTGCTGACTAGGTTTATTTCAATTTAACACCAGTCATTTTGGAAGACAGAACCCCAACTGTGAAAATGCCCCCACCACATTGACCTATTGGTGGTCCTGGGGACTATAAAGATGTGGGCTGAGCAACCCAGTAAACAACACTCCTCCATGGCTTCTTCTTCAGTTCCTGCCTCTAGGTTCCTGCCCTGACTTTCCTCCATGATGAACCATTAGCTTGTACCATTTTGCAATCCCTCTAGCAATGGATGAGTGTTCTTCTCTCTTCACATCCTTGCCAACACGTGCTGTCACCTGAATATTTTATCTTAGCCAAGAACTTCTCCTGGTGTTTCTCTTGGTACCTTCTGCTGACTCAAGCTGAGACTGAAGACCAGCTGTCTCTGCTAGATCATACCACCACTATTGATAACCCCACTCTAACAATCTGGATTGCTGGTGTATCTAGGAAGTATTTGTGATTGGATTGAGTGGCCACTGTTATCCCGTGAACTGAACTATAGATTTCCAGACAACATAGATGAAAGTTGTTCCAAAAAACCCTTTCCAACCAGGTCCACTTCCACCATATTCTTTCACTGATTTACTCTTATTTACACTAAAAATTCCTTAGTGTAAAAGGGAGCCATATAAAATACAAAACTCAGAGAAAGAATCAGATGGTTGAAGCTGCACACTGCCTTTGCAGTGGGGTAAGAAACAAGAGCTGTAGGAAACACTACAGGAAGAGAAATGCTAGAGCAAATGAGCGACACCACACTTTGTAATAGCCTAAGACATTTGCTATCAACTCCAGGTGTGCTTTCTGGTGTTTACATTCTTCCTCTGGGATATGAGTATTACCTTGATGAGATTCCAGTAAGAAAGTTTGAAGGCAGTTATGTCCCTTCTTGGGAGATGTGGTCCAAGAAATAATAACTCCAGAACAGCTTCTCCTTGTACTTTGGGAAGTTGAAGACCTCAGTTCTCAGTTTGACAATTTGAACACTCACACCTTTGTTCTTCCCCATTCCATCCATTTCTTCTTTCTAGATGTTTCTATGAACTGGAACACCCAGGAGGAGGGAGAAAACCCTCTACGTTGAAGATGCACCTAGGCTCAGGGGCAGAAGCCAGATAGACCTGTTTTGTAAGGACAGTCCTCTGGCTGAGCGTGACATGATGTCACATTTTGGAGCCTGGTTTTCTGAGCACCACACTCTACATGAATGTATGAGAGGAAGAGAAACCTCCACACTGCGGAGTTACGACATCACAGTTATGTGTTGAGCTTTCAAATACCAAGGCAGGTTTTGGATGGGGGGACACTACCTGTTCATGGTAACAGAGTTCTCTGTCATCCATTCCACTTGAGGTTCACGCATCTCACTTACACCCCCACTACCTCAAAGCCACAGTTTGGAGTCTTAGGTGCTGAGACTTATAAATAATTTGAGGATTTCCAAAGTTATAGTAGATATGTAAGAATGGGGGATCCTGAGCTCAGGCAAATGTGGCTTGTGAGTGCATATGGAAGAGAAAATTCATTTGAAGGAATTAGCCTCACTGAGCCTTTCAAGAGGTACTAACAGCTAAGCTCTTCTATGATGCATTTCTATTGCCTACACATTAAATTAAAGAACATTAAAATGGGAATAATTTGAGACAGTAATGTACTGCTTTTATAACTTAGCCTGGTAGCACCATGTCTACAGGTTCAGCTGTCATCAATTTGGATCTTTATAAGCATAATATCAAGTCTAAAGCTGAGTTCTTGGGGCACCACATGTGTGACGTTTGGGAGGATAGGGAGTTAGAGCCTCAACAAAAACTTCCAGGTAGGAGAGGACAGGAGAACTGTCCCTTTGTCCTGGAGCTGCCCTGGGAGGGCATAGCAACCTTTCCTACACCACACTTGCCAGGGACTGGAACTATCGCTCCTGCCTCTTCCTCGTCCACAATCTGTTACAGAGTTAGAATTTCAATGTCAAAGATTCATAAGCAAGATAATAAGCAAGACACAGTGGTGCATGACTGCAATACCAGCATATAGAAGGTGGAGGAAGAAGGATTCTTGCAAGTTTGAGGCCAAACTGGGTTAAAACGGGAACAGAGAGGCATTTAAGGACTATATAAGGGAGTATTGGGCTAGTTAGGGTTATACACCATTACCTAATCAACTCTTTTCTTCATTCTATGGCATATCTAAGTATTATAACATTTCATTTTCCTTTTAGAATGAGCAGGAACCCAACTCACCACCAGTTGCCCGGTGCTTCCTCCTCCAACATCTGTAGGGAGACCTTGTTCTGACAAGTGTGAAGGCAGACTCCTAGAAATTAACTTCTAGACAGCTGTGTTAATTATGAAAGAACAGAGTCAAACACATGGGTTGATACACAACCTGGGTTGGGAAAGGAGGAGCCCAAGGAATCCAGCTAGGAGATAGGTCCTGAAGCTCAGCTTCGAATACTTTGCAGTTTTGTGGCAAAAGCTTTTCTGCCTTTCGATTTGCTGTTTTATTTAAGATTTTAAGAGGGATTATTTAATAGATTTCCTGTTGGTTTTTATGTCCTTTGAAATTTAAAAACGGCATATTCTGTGCTAGGAAAATAACCTTACTTGGTTAATAACTCTTCAATAAGCTTCAAAGGTAACTGATTGTGTCCCTTCTCTGACAGTTGTGACCTGTGGTTATGTGTCCCTTCTCTGACAGTTGTGACCTGTGGTTAGAGTGGTCTTCTGTAATCTGCCCCAGCAGACAGCAGAATGACGCTTTCCATGCCAGCTACATGAAGGGGGCTGAAATCAGATAGGCTCCTGAACAAAACAAGCATGTTATGACACCCAGTCAAAGGGGACCTGCTTCATAGCCAAGCCACCCAATCGTCACCAGAAGAGAGGTCAGTCTGAAACAAAACTGCCTTTGGGGCTCTGTTTTTGCCTATCTTGGTCTTTTCTGATCTGTAACACCAATCTCTTCCCCTCAACTCATCAGAACAATTATTCTTTCTGGAAGGCATTATTTCTGTGATGCATGGGTCACAGTATAAACCTAATTATATCTAAAACTATATATATGGGAAAGTCTTAGATTTATGTTTGGCCCCCTTAAATGTATGTGTGTGTGTGTGTGTGTGTGTGTGTGTGTGTGTGTGCGTGTTTCCATGTGTGTGGCAAGTGCTTTACCCACTGAGACATTTCCCCATTCCCAACTGTGAGAGCTTGCCAAGTCAGAGCAATATTTACTAAAATGGACTGATCTAAGAAATGCCCAAAGGGAGGCATATTTAGGCCAGCACCCCTGACACAGTTTGCCTTTCTGTGGTTCTACACTGAGTTTCCTCTCTGGTCTTGTTTTTGGCAGTCTTGGTACCCTTGCTGCGTCAAAGGAGTGCCCAAACTACTGCCACCAGGGAGTGGAGGTGCAGCTGGCCTGGGCAGAAATCCAGCTGCCCTCAGCTGCTAACTCTGGCCCTGCCCACTTTCTAGCGTACTAAAAAGTCAAGGACAGATCCTGTTCTTCCATGCCAGCCCTACTAATGTCCTAGAGATGCCCTTGTGGTATGGTCCCCAGCCAGAAACACAATGCTAGTTTTTCCCTTGAAGCTCTCTTTGTACCATATGCTCCATGATGCTCTCCTGGGCTAATGACTCTGGCCTATGAAGAATGGATAGAGGAAGCACGCACTTACTTGTAAACTGGGCTCTCCCCACAGAGGTTTACAGCTGGAGAATTCATTGCTTCTACAGTACTTTTATAAGACTGTTTCTGGCTTAATAGAAGAAACACTTGGATCTGCAGGTCATTCATGCTCCTAGCAGATCTGCAAGTGTTTTTATAATACAAACGTAGCTCTGACGGCTCACCCTACCAATGCAGACAGAACCTTTGCCAGGGCACTGGTTGAAGTGTGTGCCACTTGGCTGACAAATATGGCAGACTCCAACAAAAAGTAAAAGGTGATGAGGACATGTGTTCCTTGCAGCAGTTTACAAAACCACCCCAGCAATATAATGACTCTGCCCCTGCCCTTTCAGGATGAAATGCTTTTTCCTCATAATATAAGGACACCTGGGAAACATTAAGCTAAACTGACCTCAAGAGGTACCACACAATTCAAGCTTCCCAAAGACATGTTGAAGTCCTAAGCCCAACCTGCTAAAATGTGATCCTACATTTGGCTGGGCTTTGGTAAGGGAATTGGTTTTTTTTGGTGTTTGGTTTGGTTTGGTTTGGTTTGGTTTGGTTTCACTTTGTTTTTGAGACAGGGTCACACTATTTAGCTCTGTCTGGTCTGGAACTCATAGACTAGGCTGGTGTCCCACTCAAAGGGATTCTCCTCCCTCTGCCTTCCCCATGCTGGAATTAAAGGCACACTCCACCACTGGAGTGGTGTGGATCATTTGAAAACACTGTTGGCTTTAGTAGAGACTGCCCCAGGAAGAAATAGGTATTACAGGAATAAGATGCCTCATCCTAAATCAGAGATAACAGAGACACATGTCCTATTCAAGGGATGCCACGGGACACAGAGAACAACTAGAAGCTGGACGATGGCTCTGCTGTAGAGCCTCAGAAAGAACACTTCTTGCCTGATGACAGATTTCTAGAACACAGACCTGAATAGGCCAGGCAGACAGACACTTTTTAAGCCACTTAGTTCTTGGTGTCTCATTACAGTTCTAGGAGGCAAACATGCCAGCTGTGTAAACTGTCACGGAAGAGTGCAGAGGTAAACTTGGCGACAATCATACTTGCCACCAGATTCACTGTAAATGGCCCTTGCCTTGGTAGTACAGCTGCATGCTTTCTGTCTGAGGAGCCTTTGCATGGCTGTATGGCAGATTTGGAGATTGTATTTTTTCAGATCCAACAATCCATAAGTGTTAGTGTCTGTCATCTATACCAGTGACAAATGTGCTTACTCATTGAGTCTTTATCTTGTTGTGACTTAGCTTTGTGAGAGGAGAAAACAATTTGGGGGGAATAAAACATCAGTAGATTCTATTAGGTCTTGAGAGGGAAATTGCTAATTGTTTAAACAACAACAACAAAATAATCTGGTAAGGACTGTAGAGACTGGTCACATCATTCTCAAGCTAGATCTATCCACTTCTGGTGACTCCTTGGTACAGTCAGGGGGAAGCCTTAGCTTTCAGTCATGGGTTGAAGAGACCTTGAATTGTCTCAGAAGACATTCTACTTGACATCAATTTGAGGGTTAAATGGAAGGGAAAATTGGCTGGTGAGAGTGGCAGGGTGGAGGCTCTGTGAACTAAGTGTGATGAAGTCATGACTGGAGCCAGGACAGAATGGTAAAGATAGAAAGGATGGAAGATGTGGCAGATGAAGAAACCATTTAAATGTAAGAGAAAGAGAGAGAAGCTCTACCCATAACTGCACTAAATGCCCGATGAAGAAGGAGGCTACGTAAGGGCACTTGCTTTGCTTTATTCAAAGAAGGGAAGACTTGTGCATTGGTTTTAAAACATCTAGACACACTTAGTATTCTTTCAAGTATTTCCTAAAATTAAACATTATGTAAAATAGGACAATTAAGGAAAAGAAAAATGATTATGTAAAAGAGACAAAGAGGTAGGTGTGTCTAGGCTCCTGCAGAGAAAGTACTGAGAACGTTTAGATGCCAAGGTAAAAAAGGGAAATAATCTATTTTCGTTTTCACTGTATATGAAGTCAAATGAAGGCAAACTCTTTCCTGGAAATGACTGGGAGAAAAATGTATTCCTTTACTTCATGATGAATCTTTTGAGAGAAAATGATTGCATATGCATATGTATAAACATCTTGACTGGGTATGCATACATATATGCATATTTATGTATATACGTATGCCCTTTATATAGAGAGATACATATATAAGATATATATATTCACATATATATATATAGATATTATATAAGGAGAGAGAGAGAGGTGGGGGGGACAGAGATGTACATATAGATAATCTAAAATTTCTTTGAAACTTCACTGGATTAGAATAAGGTTTAATTGAAAGTTTAAAAGTGGGTTATCCAGTTTTTGTGATGACTACTGTATCCTAAAGAAATAGAAGCTATATGATTAGCCAGATACAATTCATAGGTACTTTGCATACAATATGTTCTTACCCATCAGCAAGGCTTCCAGCTCAAGAGGTTGCTATGGGAGGCAATAAAGGACACCCAGCCCCAGAGTCTTACCCAGCCAGCAGCTGCAATGATACCTCTAATAATCCAGGGCTGTAATTACCACTGTGAAAACCTCAGCTAGTGGAGAAGTCTCCTTGCTATTCTTAGCTTTCTTTCAGTTTAGGGAGTAAGGTTATGGTGAAAGTCATTCACTGAAAATTACTGGTTTCTCTATCTTTGTGTTTGAAATGTGAGCTCCGTGGAGCTTCTCTTTGGCTGGGTTTCATTGCAAAGCTTGATGCTGAATGGGCTGGCCCTATGACCCCTGTTCTTCCATGTGTTCTCACCGAGCAGCAAGGCTGTGCCTGTAGACTGCAGAAATCCCAGGGCATTTGTCCCAGTGAGCTTTTTGCCCTGAACACAGTCTCATCGACATTTATTCCTGTCACAACCAGTCATTTATAGGCTATGACCCAATTATCTGCTTTAAAAAAGGGCCCCCAATGCCCTAATCATGTCACTTGACTCAATGCGGTCTTCTGCTCCATCCCTCCCCCAGGGTCTTCATGGACTATGTGACAACTATAGCTAAACAACGAACAGACTGACTGCCCTGTACACACAAGCAATATTAAATGAAATTAGAGAAATTTAATTGGACTGAATAAAAGGAGGTTAATCTCCCCCCAACACATAGATTTAAAGATTAGAAATACAATAAGCATCTGTGCTAGCCAAATGACAAACTAAACATTATAGGAAAAAGGCTTATTCTAGCATCCAGTGGATAAGGTGACACTTGTTGGATACCTCTGTAAGCCAGACATTGAAGACTTTTCTGAACATTAGCTATCATACAAACCCTAAGCACCTCTGTTAAGCTGCTACTACTGCTTTGATATACCAGTGTATAGGAAGAGATTGTGTAATATGACACCCAAGTCTGTACATTTATAGTACTAAGGCAAAGGATGTGAGCTCACATCTATATAATTCCTAAGCCACTCTCTTCTTTCTGCATAAACGTTGTCAGCAGTCAGCTTAATCCAAAGTAACTCACCCCTGTGATAGATACGTTAGTCAGGAACTTAATGTCATTTGCTCTAGTTATTTTCAAGTTCTAAAACAATCATTGAGTCATTTGTTCTTTATTGTATAAGTCAAGTGAGATGCGTACCATCCCTAGCCCAGTTAGTACTTTCCAAAGTCTCCTCTACAGCCTGTGAGACCTACTTCCTCCTCTTTCCTTCCTCCCTTCTCCTTTCTCCCTTCCTCCTTCCTCCTCCTTTCATCCCTTCCCCCTTCCTCCCATTCTTGCTTCTTCCTTCCTCCTTCCTCTTTCCTTCCTTTCTTCCTCTCCCTCTCTCTTTCTTCCTTCCTTTCTTTCCTAGAGGATGACAACTTAAAGGCTTCGTTAATTAGCTGTCCTTCTGTATTTTCTGTTGTTTGTAAAGCAATGTTTAGGTAGCTCACTAACCCACAGACTGCAGAGCAATGGAAAAACCAGTTCCTTTATATTTCTTGAAATTAGCTGTTTTGTATTTAAGAAAATGAAAATTTCAGCAATTAGACTAGAGATCAGATTTCAGACATATGATATATATAATATATATAATATCATAAGTTTATAAAATTATGTTCCAGACCTGAGAGAAAATATAATATTTATTTTACTGAATCTGCCTTCATTTTTCTTAACTAGGGATCTCCATTTTTATACAGTTTCCTGAAAGTGACATGATTTTATTCCTTATGGCCACATGAAACTCCATTGTATGTGTATGCCACATCTTTATCAATGCACCTGTTAGAAGCTATCTAGATGGATTCTGTTAACTTGAAGTAAATATTTGGTGACTGTGGACTTATAGGAATCTCTAGTGTAGAGTTTTCTGGTTTGAACTTTGTTGTGGGAAGCATCAACCAAGTCCAGCATGTGGAGGAAAGGGCTTCTTTCACCTTACAAGGTATAATCTTCCTCTGAGAGAAGCCAAAGCAGAAACTTAAGTCAGGAGCTGAGATCCGGGAACTATAGCAGAGAATCGTGGAGAGCTGCAGCTTATTAGGACGCTGTCAGGCTCATGTTTATCTACCTTTCTTATGTAGCCAATGCTTACCGGCCCAGGGATGACACTGCCTACAAAGGGCAGGGCCTTCCTACATTAATTAGAAATGGAGACAATGCCTCCTACACATGTCAGGAAGCCAATCTTAACCCAGAAAAGGGGAAATCATTTGCAATGTAAATAAAAAATATATCAATAAAAAAATAGGGAAAAAAAGGATGCCAAGTTTTGTTGATTCTTTGTATGGTTCTCTTTGTTTCTACTTGATTGATTTCGGCCCTGAGTTGGATGATTTCCTGCCTTCTACTTCTCCTGGGTGAAATAGCTTCTTTTTGTTCCAGGCTTTCAGGTGTGTTATTAAGCTGTTAGTGTATGCTCTCTCCATTTTCTTTTTGGAGACACTCAGGGCTATGAGCTTTCCTCTTAGCACTGCTTTCATTGTGTCCCACAGATTTGGGTATGTTGTGTCTTCATTATCATTAAGTTCTAAAAGGTCTTTAATTTCTTTCTTTCTTTCTTCCTTGACCAAGGTATCATATTGTAGAATATTGTTCAGTTTCCACGTGTATGTGGGTTTTCTGTTGTTTTTGTTGCTATTGAAGACCACTTTTACTCCATAGTGATCTGATAGGAGGCATGGGATTAGTTCAATCTTCTTATATTTGTTGAGGTCTGTCTTGTGACCAATTATATGGTCGATTTTGGAGAAGTACCATGAGGTGCTGAGAAAAAGGTATATTATTTTGCTTTAGGATAGAATGTTCTATATATATCTGTTAAATCTAATTGGTCCAAAGCTTCAATTAGTTTGATTGTGTCCCTGTTCAGTTTCTGTTTTCCTGATCGGTCCACTGAGGAAAGTGCAGTGTTGAAGTCACCCACAATTATTGTGTTAGGTGCAATGTGTGCTTTGAGCTTTAATAAAGTTTCTTTTATGAATGAGGGTGCCCTTGCATTTGGAGCATAGATGTTCAGGATTGAGAGTTCTTCTTGTTATATTTTTCCTTTGACCAGCAAGAAGTGTCCCTCAGAGTCTCTTTTGATGATTTTGGACACTTCCAGAGGACCCTGCTATACCTCTCCTGGGCATATACCCAAAGGATTCCCCGGCATGCAATAAAGACACATGCTCCATTATGTTCATAGAAGCCTTATTTATAATAGCCAGAAGCTGGAAAGAACCCAGATGCCCCTCAAAGGAGGAATGGATACAGAAAATGTGGTATATTTACACAGTGGAATACTACTCAGCAATTAGAAACAATGAATTCACAAAATTTTTAGGCAAATGGTTTGATCTGGAAAATATCATCCTAAGTGAAGTAACCCAGTCACAAAAGAATACACATGGAATGCAATCTCTGATAAGTGGCTATTAATTAGCCCAGAAGTCCTGAATACCCAAGGCACAAATCGCATAACAAATGACTTCCATGAAGAAGTATGGAGAAGGTCCTGATCCTGGAAAGGATTGATCTAGCATTGGAGGGGAATATAAGAACAGAGAAAAAAAAGAAGGGAGGTGATTGGAGAATGGATGGAGAGAAGAAGGTTTATGGGACATATGGGGAGGGGGGGATCCGGGAAAGGGGAAATCATTTGGAATGTAAACAAAGAATATAGAAAATAAAAATATTAAAAAAAAAAAGAATGCCAAGTTTCAGTTGAGGTACTCTCTTTCCAAGTGTGTCACCTCTGTCAAGCCCAACACAAGCTCATTACTTTAAACCACAACCTTTCCTTTTGTATTTCTCCCCAAAATAGTGTTTAAATATCATAATAAAAATATACCACAATTGTAAAAATCCTAGTCTTTAAATTTTTAAGTGTAAGTTTTAAAATATATTTTAAACTATAATAGAATTATAGAATTTTAAACTATAATAGAATTGTTTCACTTTCCCCTTCTAATTTGATTAGTATTATTATTATTGTACACACACACACACGCACACACGCACACACGCACACACGCACACACGCACACACGCACACACGCACACACACACACAGCCCGCTAAGTCTGTTTTTATTGCCTGTGTATGTAGCTGTAGCTTCATGGCTGACCGCTTTTTATAATCATAAGGGGATCATCCCTGAGAAAGGCTAGTTCTGCCTCTCCCTGCACTCATTATTTACCTATAGATTTTTGTCTAGAGATGAGAACCGATGAACACTTCATCCACATTAGCATGTCTATGGAAATTGCCGTTATTTCCGTCTTACTTATGCAGTCGTTTCTAGCAGGTTTCACAGCAGATTCCTTAGCATTCTGGCTTGGTTAATCTCCCTGTGCTCTTCTCTGTAATGTTATCTGCACCATAGACACAGGAGCTGTGCTTTACATGTATCCATACATGATCTGTTGAACTCTGTATTGTGTTCAGTTGTGGTTTTCGGTCATGGTCTCCCTCTGCTATGGAAAGAATCTCCTTGGATGATGGATGACATCTAAGTGTACATATCTGTGTTCTCTGCTTATGGCATGTTATATACCTGAGAAAAATGGAGGTAGGAACTGCAGAAGAGAGAGAACATGTGCCACTTGTCTTTCTGAGTCTGAGTTTCCTCATGCGATGTAATATTTTCTAGGTACATCCATTTACCTACAAATGTCATTATTTTTTCTTTAGAGCCGACTAGTATTCCATAGTGTGCATATACCACACTCTCAGTATCTTCCTGAATAGTGCAGCAATGAGCAAGGCCAAGCACACATTTGCAGGAGAGTATATCAAGACTTTGGGCACATGCCAAGGAGTAGTAGAGCTGAGTCATATATTTCATTTATTTTTAGGTTTTGGAGGATTTTCTGCACTGATTTCCAGAGTGGCTGCACCAATTTACATTCCTTCCAAAGGTGACTTAGGGTTCCTCTTCCTCTTTCCTCACAACATTGCCAGTATTCATTGCCCCGTTGTTTTGTTTATCTTAGTATTTCTGTAAGAGTCAAAGTTCTGTTTCAAAACTCAAAGTCTTTCAACTGTGGGCTCCTTTAAAATAAGAAAACAAGCTAGATATTTGTTTTATTCTGAAAGAGAAGAACAGTGGACAATGGTAATAAGATCAAAACGAAAACAAATTCAAGAGCATAAATAGTTCACTGTCTGACATCTGGAACTCATCTGGATCCTCTTCACTCCAGTGGTCTTGGGTAGCCCTTCCTTTCTAGTCCTTCCGCCCACAGCACCTGCAGCTGTCTCATAGGCTCAGGCCAGGCTACACTGTATTTGTCTTTGGTGGACACCCCATAGTTCTGTCATCCACTACAACTGAGACTGCATCTTTACCAATGACCTTGTCTGTCATTTTCAGGGATTCTGACCTTGCCAAATGGTACCAGTCTCACTTTCTATTCATGATCCTTTCAAATAGCCCACTACATCGGCTATACCTTCAATAATAGCCTTTCTGGACTTCTATTCAGAAAGTCTTCAATCCTAGCACAAGAGGCCAAATCTCAGCCACTCTCTATGACCTCATATGCCCTCAAAACAAGTACCATATGAGAAGATGCTCACACATTGTTTGACAAGTTATTTTCTTACTGTGATTTTTTTCAGCCTTGGGTCCCTGGTCTTCTTAGTGGTAGAGTCTTTTAGTGACTCTCAAATTTCCCTCTGAAACTTCACAAGCCAGAAGTTTTTATTGTCTACATTTCTCTCAGTATCCATACCTTCCAATCTACCACATACTAGGTAGTTAAACTTTGAACATTCAATTCCTTTTTCCAGACCAAACTTGCAAATAGTTCTATAATCTTCCCACAACAATAACATGTTAAGTCCTTCACAGCAATACCCTTTCTAGGTGCCAGTCTCTCCCCTAATTTGCTTTTTGTTGCTATGATAAAACACTGGCCAACATCAGCTTGAAGAGGAAAGAGTTTATTTAGGTTAACAGGTTACAGTCCATCATTAAAGGAGGGCAAAGCAGGAACAGAATCAGAGAACATAGAGGAACACTGATTCCTGTCTTGCTTCCAGAATCATGTTTCTTATACAGCCCCATCTCACTTGCCCAGGATTGGTACCTCACAGTGAGCTGTACTCTCCTATATCAATTAACCCTAAGAGGCATGTCAATCAGCCCATACAATGGAGGAAATTGATTGATTAGCTGAGGTTCCCTCTTCCCATGTGTATTAGTTTGGGTTCTCTAGAGTCACAGAATGTATGGATAGTCTTTATATAGTTAGGGAATTTGTCAATGACTTACAGTCTATAGTCCAACTCCCCAACAATGGTCAGCAGCAGCTGTGGGTGGAAGTCCAAGGATCTAACAGTTGCTCAGTCCCACTAGGCAAGCAGGCAAGGAAGAGTGAGTAAATCTTTCTTCTTCCAATGTCCTTTTGTATCTCCAGCAGAGGGTGTAGCCCAGACTAAAGGCTGTAGGTCTCCAACAGAGGATGTGGCCCAGATTAAAGGCATGTGCCTCCATGCCTTTAATCCCAGATAATCTTGAACTCAGAGATCTCCTTGTCTTAATCTTCTGAAATTCATAGCCACTATGCTTCAGGATCTCCATGCCAAGATCCAGGTAAGAAACTTATATCTCTGAGCCTCCAGATTAGGATTATAGGTGAGCCTTCCAATTCTAGATTGTAGTTCATTCCAGATATAGTCAAGTTGACAACCAGGAATAACCACTACACTATGTGTATCAAGTTGACCAGATCTCAAGTTAGCTATGACATATGTTTAGATCCACCTGGGTTTAGCTACCAGGAGTTATAGGCTTTTGAAAAGAATCTCCATGTTCTACACTGATTTCCACAGTGTCTGCATGGTTTTGGACCATGTTCCTCTTCTCTGTCCTAGAAGCTCCCATTGACACTTCATCACTCACCTTAGATTTTCTTCAGGCAGAATGCTGGGTAGATAATCAATGCCAAAACTCCCATGCCAGAATACGGGAGACCTCTTTAAGAGTACCAGAAGTAAGCACTAGTAAGGAATAAGTAAGCAAGTTTTCAGTCTTGGAATATTAAGAGAAAGGGGTGTGCTACTACTGAGGGGCCCAGTATTGACTGAGATACATAGGGAAGGAGATTTTATGATACTGTCTGTCACTTCTGACCCTAATCATGACTTACTTCTTAAACTTATTATGGCTGCACAATGATCCCCCTTTTAAATTATTTTGCTAGTCCTGTAATGAAATCTTTAACCCTGGATTATGGCAGCCATGTCCCTTCCCAGCTCCCACAGAAGAGGTCCTGATGAGAAGCTCTAGCAAAAGTTGTAGCACGGTAATGCTTGAGGCTCTTGACAAATCCTGTTTAGGCCTTCAGAGGGACCTTCAGCATTGCCTAGCGATCTTCTCAGGGTCTATAGATAGCACCTAGGCACCTGTGGAACTCTCTTTTTCTCCCCTTCACTTATCTTACAATCTCCAAGAATAGCTTCCTTTTAAAACCATCTAAAACTCCTATTTGACAGAGAATACAAGAAAGAATAACAAAACTGCATCCCCCTTCCTCCCAATTATTGCATCTCACCCATGCTTAGTGTCCTCTTTATAATGCTGTTTGCTTCCATCTTTGCTAGTGATCAGGTCCAGTAATCTTTGACTATAAAACAAAAACAAAAACAGAACAACAACAACAACAACAACAACAACAACAACAAAACCTCCTTTCTCCTTTACTGTTGAAATCGACACCATCTACCTGAATGTATGTTTCAAAGCTGACATGTTAGAAAACCAATATACTATAATTGAGAGATGGGGCGTTTAAGACTCAGAATGGCATAGTTATGTTGAAAATGGATTGCTAGTAAAGGTTGACTTGGTTTCCCTCTCCCTCAGCTCCTGCTATTTCATCCCTCTTCCTTGTTCTCTCAATTGCCTTTCTTTCTCTTTTCAGGTTCATCGTTATTCACATTGTGTGGGTGTGCACATGTGAGTGCAGGTAACCAAGAAGGCAAGAATAAGATGTGCCAGTTACCCCAGAGCTGGAGTTATATGTGGTTGTGAGCATCCTGACATGGGCCCTGGGAACCAAACTCAGTTTCTCTGAAAGAGCACCAAGCGCCCTTAACCGATGAGCCACCTCTTCAGCCTTCTTCTCATTCTTGCATAGTATGGTGTGGCAAGGATATCTCATCCCATACGCTGTGGCGACTTTCTTCATCTCTGCAACAGCAAGAATAGAATCTCTGTGGTTTTCTTTCAGAATTTTGAGAATTTCATGAAATGCACTCTGACCATATTTAACACCCACCACTTTGTCTTCCAAGATACATCTCCATTTCTTCCCATCCCATTCCCTGTCTTGAATTTTTTATAAACAAGTCCAATTTGTGCTGCCCAAATACTTTTGGATATATGGTCTTCCACTGGAATGAGGTAGACTTACCAGCGGCTATACTTTTAAAGACTGTTATTTCTCTATCTCCCAGCATCTATCAATACCCAGTATCTTCTTAGTGAGGGTTGGGACTCTGCTCACCACCACTCTTCACACTGGGATCTTGACTAGCTTGGGCTCACATAGATCATGAGCACGCTGTCATAAACACTGGGAATTCGGATGTGCAACTACCCTGATGTGTCCAAAGAACAGTTTTCCTGTAGTCATCTCTGTCACAATCTCTCTGCCCTATCTTCTAAAATGTTTTCTGAGCTATCCACAGATGGGGTATGATATAGATACCCTATTTCTCTTCTTTATAAATTACCCAGGGTTCAAGAATCCATTATCGCACCACAAAACAAACTAAGATATTGGTCTTGACACATTAATTACATTGTAATTTAATGACATAATTATAAAATAATAAGGGAATTAACATGTATATAAACATGCAAATCATTAGGCATGACTATATTAGAATGCAAACAAGTATGCAAATGCTTAAGGTGATATGTAATCACTGGATGCTATGCATATGCAGACTGGTACAGGTGTTCAGTATTGCAACTCAGACATCAGGGAGACCATCATGCTAAAGTAATGTATACCTCCCCCCCAGTACTGCAGTCTTTTTAAAATGTAGGGTTAGGGTTAGGGTTAGGGCCTAGTTGCAGCCTTGGTAACTTTAGTTTCTATTAAAGCTGTATAAAAACACATACATGTAAGACTTTGGTAATTCTCAATAGTGTCTCACTCTCCTATTTATTGAGTTAATTGAAAGCTACTTGGGATATAGATCCATTTTCATGATGTTCCCCTTGCTGAACAAAGTATTCCCTTGGTCACCACAGACAGCAGGCCTTAACTCTACCAAGCTACTGTGAAGGCCTCAGCTGTCCCATGTGTTTCCAAAGGCATCCTGGGAAACCTGCCATATT
The DNA here is from genome assembly GCF_947179515.1 of Apodemus sylvaticus. Classification (NCBI taxonomy): domain Eukaryota; kingdom Metazoa; phylum Chordata; class Mammalia; order Rodentia; family Muridae; genus Apodemus; species Apodemus sylvaticus. Next base: position 50,595,874 of record NC_067487.1, read on the forward strand.
CATATAGAGAATTCCTGGTATAATGCTGTGAAGCTCTCCGTGAGCTTGTCTTTACCTGATGTTGTACCTTCACTCTTCACCATCAGTCTCACCTTTTTTCCTTGATAGTTGCCCAGTTCTCTCTGATGGGGAGCTCAAAACCAATCGCTTATACCCTCAACATGAGTCTTCCCCTGTATGTCCTCCTTGTCTCAGTGCTGTAGCAGAGCCATCTACCCCTGCTGTGCCTTCCTCTTCCCTCTCACTCATACCCAGCCTTCTGTCAGCTTGACTTAGGCTCTACAATACAAATAAAATCATTCCTGACTCAGTTACACATGATCTACCCATTCCCTGTTTTCATTTTTCTAGATAGCTATTTATTTTATTATTTTTTGATTTTTTCTAGGGTTCTCTCTATCCATCTCTTATGTGAATATCTCTGTCAGTTTCACTTCTCTTCGTACATACCATCATTATCCATGCAACAGGCCAGTGGCAGACCATGGAGCCTACTTGACATTGGTTCCTCATCACTCAGCCAGCCGTGAGCGTCTATGTCTATGACTTCTTCCTCGGCGTCTCTCAACTATTTTGTCTTTCTTTCATCTCTGCTGAGCCTGTATTTTTGTCTCACCTGGTTTTTAGAAATGATTCTTCTTTCTTTTCTTCTTTAAACTGCATTTTCCTTTGCCCTTACCATTGAAAGAAACTTGAAAAGCCATCAGAAACTTCAGGAAAAAAAAGTCTAAACCTTCAAGCCAAGAAGAAATCAATGTGACATCAACCCCTTTTATTCAGTGTCCTTGATCATCAATTATTTACTGTACACTTCACCCAACTGCAATGAATAACTCTCTCCCTATTGTGTCAGAGTTCATTGGTATTTATACATTGTTTCTTTCTGGACTACTACACAACTTTCTGATATTTTTAATTCTTGCTTCAAAACAAGCTTGAGTAGACTTCCTTTCTCCTGGGAAACTGCATTGAGAATCCTGTTCCCAGATCATGTGACCATCTTTTCTTTCTCTACTGGTCTCCACCAGCACAAATCAAGCACACTGCATTGTTACTATCTTTCTGAAATCTCCTGCCTTGAGAGGGAATTTCTCTACCATTTCTTACCTCTCCATTCCAGTGTCTGACAAGGTGACTCATTCTCAGAGTTCTGGCAGGGAAAGAAAACCTCAAAAAACAATGTCTTCTCAGGGAAGTTGCTATAGTAATGATATGGTTACGTCTTATGGGTAAGTACGATGCTTGACTAACTTTTGGCTCAATCCCCAATATTGCATGAACTGGATGAGGGGATAGATTCCTTGTCACAAAATAACAATAAAAGAAACAAAACTATAAGACCTCATGGTTTGAATAAGCAAATGAAAAAGCAAAATAAATATGTAAGAGGTGGCTGCCTTAAGTTGGACATGGCCAAGGATGGAAGGATATCTATGCTAATGAGAGAACTAGTCCAGTGATTTTATGGCTACACACACACACACACACACATGCATACATACACACACATAGATAGACACACACAGAGACATACATACACATATGCACACACACATATATACATTCACACACATAGACACACAGACACACACACATATGCACAAACACACACATACATATATATACACATACACACACAGACACACACAGAGACATACACACACATGCACACACACATATATACATTCACACACATAGACACACACAGACACACACACATGCACACACACAGACACACACACACACACACACACACAGAGTGACTATTCCTCTACTTAGCAGCCAAGGACTCTTGTTAGCCTCGCTAACAGGTTAATAGTTGTTCAGCAGTTCATTAGAATGAATGTCCCCACCAGCTTCAGGTGTAGACCTTTTGTACCTCAGAGCAAAGCTATTGAAAAGCACACTGCCCTCCCCCACCCCCAAGAAAACAAGGAAAACCTTGTATAAAAGAAAAGTGTCTACTAACCCAGATTAGTAAACACATTCTGCAATAAAGGTTTAGAGACGTCTCAAACAACATCTCTGTTTATATTCCTATGTAGCCAACGTCTACTACATACAAAACAGGAAGTATGTTAGCATTTGGGTGAAGAACAGACAAGGAAAGGTACATGCCTGTCTCAAGAACAGGTCTTTGTTTCTTCAACTCTGATTACGACTGGGGTGTCGTATGTGTTGGACTAGGAGATCAGCCTTTCACTGCTAAGGCAGGTTTTATAGTGATAGGCTCTAGATGTAGTACGCACTCGGTCACCCTGTGTAGGTCTGTCTCCTCCCTCTCATCTTTTTATGTTTTTGTACACTTGGCTCCACACTTACTTCTTATCAGACGTGCTTCGTGAAAGTGAAAGGAAATGATTGTGTTATGTGGTCATACAGCAAAGTGGCCAGTGAGGGGCGTTCTACTTCCCACCCACCCATTACTGCATTGTGAATCCTTTCTGTAAAGCTGTGTGCCTCACCATGGCAGTAAAGTCTGAGAGTCCATCATGGACCCTAAACAATGCGTCATACATTCTCTCTCTCTTCCCTTTTCCTCCTTCTTCCCCTTCTTCCACTCTACAGTTTCTGTTGTATGGGGAGCAAAGAAGAGCGTCGGCTGGATGTGAAAAAGACACAGAGACAGGAAAATGATAGGGGTTTTCCATGCATTCTGAAAACTGTGTGGGAATTGGTGGTTTTCAAGTCAAATGAAAAGTTATTTAAAATCCAAGGCCTATTGTGAGTGGAACACTGGGGCGTGTCTCTTAGGGTGTTCCTAGTGTGTCCAAATCAAATACTACCATGAGTTCCTCCACGGCATGAAAGTCCTCCAGTGAGTTAAATGCAACTAAATTTAAAGGCCAATGAGTTCTGCCCCTCTTCCCCAACCTCCTGCAGACAATATCACCAAACACTTCACACAAGTGCCAGCGCCAAAGCATCAACAAGAGTAATTAACAAAAATCAAAAGCAAATGGATTAGCAAATAGAGGGGTGGAGATAATGGAAGAAGACAGAAAGACATACACAGAAAAAGGGGGAGGAGGGGGAGAGAGAAGGAAATAGAGAGGGAGGAGGGGGAGAGAACAGGAACTCACCCTGTGACTGCTTGGGGATAACTTTATTCTGATACCTAAGTTTTGTCTTGCAGAAAGCCAATAACAGCAAAAGCATTTTTCAAAGTGAGGCTTCCAGGAGGAAGAGACCCCCCACCATCCTCTGGCCACATGTCCCCTGCTACTTTCCAGACACCTGCCCACTAGCCCAGCTGCCTAACAAATGTGTTTGCCTTTGCCACTTTTAAATCATTCTTGGTAACAGCCTCCAGGAAATCTTTGGTATTATTAACAAGTTATAATTAAAAAAATTAAAATGTACAATTTTTAACATCTGCACTTGGGAAGCAGCTAGTCATATTATGAAATCATTAAATTTAGGCATATCTTTAACCATAACAAATACAAACCCATTTCCCACTATTCTTCTTGCTTTCTGCTCTGTTTTTGTTGTTGTTGTTGTTGTTTTAATTTATGAAACACCATCTAGTTACCCAATAGACACTACACTTCAGTGAATGAGTCCTTTCTGCATTTTCCTTGTATTCTCTCTGGCTTCATCTTAATTGACTTAATACAGAAGTTTCCCAAGAAGTGCTATAAACTGCTTTCTTGGAAATTGCTCCTTGGTTGATCTTTTCCCATTCATTCTTGACTCAACGTATAATGTCTTAAATATCATAGTCATTATGGTCTGGAGTCTCTACTCATGAAAATGGCTAATTGGCCTATGTAGTCCCTCCAGTACGCCCGTGGTCCTTCCCTTACTATTCTATTCAGAAGATACACTAATGGCTAAGTGTTTCACAGCTATTTCGAGGCCTGTCTCTCTGTAGGAGGTGACTCTGGGACAGTATTTCCTATATATTGTACAGCCTTTCCACTCTATCTTAAGCATGTAGCTTCTTTTAAAAGGCTTATTTTCTATCTGGCTTCCAACAGGAAGAAATATGTTTGCCCAGTAGTAATGTCTATATTTGCTCAGACAGGTAGAAAATTAATGGACATTTCCATATATTCACTATAAAGTCCCATCTTAATGAATGGGGGCCAGGAAATGGAGGAGGGAGTCTGGACTATGAGTCTGTTATGTCCTTTGAAGCCATCCCTTGGCTGCTTGATACCAGATTGTCTGAATTGAATTTTGATACTACTATCATCCAGTCCACTGATATTCTTGTCTATAATTTTTAATTTATATTTTCCCTAATCAGTGAAATCTTCCTCTCAGTCTCTGTCCTTTTTATCCATAAAGTTTGATTCTGTACCCTCACCATCCTCCATGTCTCTGTTTAGCAGTTCAATATTCCTACTGATGCTTCATCAGATGGAATAGGATTTTAACTCTTACAATATCCTCGTCTGCTCATTTGATCACCCACCATTCCAGGTCAATTTTAAATGGCTGCATCTTCTCTTCACATCAGTTGCATGCTTGTGAGTATCCTATACATACATACATACATACATATATATATATATATATATATATATATATATATATATATATATATATATATATAATTTCAGTTTTAGGGACTGAATCTATGGCCTTACAAATGCTGCACAAGCAAGTCTATTACTGACTTCTGTACTATATTCTATTGTGTAGTTTACATTTCTACATTTAGACAAGGTGTCACTTGGTTGCCCAGGCTGACTTTGAGCTTGTAATTCCCATGTCTCAAACTCTAAGGCAGCTGGAACTTTGATCCTGCATCACCAAGACAGGGCTCTACCTATTCTTGAACTTTGTTTTGGACCATCCTTAAAATTACTTGGAAATAATTTGAGTTTTTAATCTTATTTTGAACTTTGTTATCTTTAGTCTAATTCCAGTTTTGCTGCCCTGAAATCCTTATTTGGACTCAGTGTCCTATGAATTCTTTAATTTTTTTTTTTTATATTTTTTTTTTACTGGTAGAAACAGAAACTGTTGCAAGCTTTGTGAACGTCTTGGGTCATGTTCTTCCTGATCAACTGAGCTGATTCTTTCTCCAATCTTGTTTAGTTTCCTGGACAAGCATATGCCAGCCCATAGTCAGCTGAAGCTCCTATACATGTCTCTAGAAATTTTTTGTGTGTAATAATATGCTCCCCACCCTGCAGGTATTTTTTTCCCTCCATAGACTCCCAATGTGTTTCCTCCATGAAAGGAAAAGGTGAAACTATCTGGTACCACCCTCTTTCCACTGAAACCCATAGTACAGCCTGGAAATTCTGTCTGGTACCCTGAACCCAACCTGTGCCACAGCGTGGGAATTCTGTCAGTAGCTCCTACCAACCCACACCATAGCCTGGGAACTCTGTCTGGTAACACATCCTACCCCTCCCCCCTGCAACCTGTGCCACAGCCTGGGAACTCTTCCCTGTACCTCTCAATCCCTCAGAATAAGTAGAATAGCTGGACTAGACATATTAGTGAGAGCGAGGTCAACTGAGATACCCTGCCTTAATGAATAAGATGAAGGGGGATGGGGAAGACTCCTGGGTTCAACCTTAGGCTTCACATCACTCTGACAAATGTTTAAACATGCGTGTGTGTGTGTGTGTGTGTGTGTGTGTGTGTGTGTGTGTGCATGCACATGTGTTCAGAGAGAGATAGGGGGGAGAGAGACATGCACAAACACACACACAGACATACACACACACAGAAAGAGAGAGAGAAACAGAGAGAGGTGCAACGAATGATTCTTATAAGTTTCTTGTTTTTTTCTCAACTCTTTTAAACGTCTAACATCAGGTCCCATTACCCAGGCATGCTGTTTCTGTGGCTGTACTTGTTTGTGTCTGATACCAAGACAGTGATGGCTGTCAGTTGGTGCAAGTACAAATGAACAGGCCACTTGGGGAGCAATGCAGTCACAGGTAAATCTGGAAAATGTCTTTAAATGTTTTCTAGATGAAAGCTGGCCTCCAGTTTCGTAGTGTGAACAAATCAAAGACCCTTAAATGACAGCTATTAAAAATAGCTGCTAATTTGTAGAGATTACCTTAATAAGCTTCTCATTTGAATATTTTATTTCCATAAATGTCTTTAATAAAAGATGATTATTCAGGCAATATTAAAACTCAGTTATAAAGTTTGATTTATATGGATATAATAGGTTAGCACCTCATTTTTTCTATCAAATTTCCCTTTTTTCTGTTACTTTTGTATATGATTCAAGGGATCTACCTTCCTATGAAATCTTTAAATAGAAAATTTCATATTATGTTTTTGATTCATTCTCATACAACACAAAGAGTAACACTGGCAGTGTAATGGAATTACAAAACAATCTCTTATGATTATATTACAAATGTGTACTGTGAAATTCTACAAAGGTTAGAACTGTGACATAGCCTAGTCTCACCAAAATAATTAAATTTATGTAAACATTAAACCATATTGCCTTTGTACATTAATTATCTAGCTAGTCCTCTTTAGCATTTCTATTACCAATCTCTCCCAAACTTAATTACTTCAACATCTTACCACTAGTTTTTTCTATGGAAATTAGCGGTTTTTACAAACATTATTTGTTTTGATATTGCAGTTTTAATTAAGCCATCTGTATTTATTCATCAACTGACATTCCGACAGGACATGGCCTTCAAGTAATCATTAGAATGCTTTCTATATATCTGAGAGGCATCTGAAAGCTATTAGCAATGCCTGTAATGATATGTAACCCTTGTTCATAGAGATGCTGAAATAATACTCAAGTGCTTTCCTACAGCAGAAGCCAAATAGGAAAATATACTTAAGGCAGAGCCCAACCCCAAATTGGGCATATTCTTTACATATTCTCCTGTGTCAATGGGGTTGGTATAGATTCATGAGACTGGGCAGAACAGTCTAGCTACAGGGGATTCATGGTGTGTCAGAAGTAGCCTGGGTGTCAATGTATAACTGGTAGCCAATGTATAACTAGAAACTGAATGTGGAACAGATACACAATGGAGTTAATTCAGCCATAAAGAAGAGTGAAGGCTTGTTTGGATTTCCAGCACCAGGACATAGAGAGGTGTTAGAAGGGAAAGGGGAGGGGGGAAGGAGGGAGGGAGGGAACAGGAAGTAAGATAGTACAATAAACCCTTAATGCCCTCTGTATCCTGTTGTGATTCCTTACCCAGCCAAGCTGAAAGTCAAGTAAGTTTAGCTCTTCAGTGACAACATACACCACACCCAGCAGTTGTAGCAGTTAAAACTCAGTTGATTTTGAACTTGAGATTCCCCAAGAATGATGCAAGTCCTTCCTCAACCCTTGGGTTTGACTTGCATGACTAATACATATTTCCTAGCCATCTCATCTTAAATATTAAAAGAGCCAACACTCCACTCTCTATCCTGCATGCTTGAACTCATTCTATTATAATTTTTTCTTTGAGCAGGAGACCAACCATTCTGAGTATTGTGGGTTGAAGACAAAGAGGGGAGGAGGAGGATGGGGAGGAAGGAGATGAGGAAGAGGAGGAAGGAGAAGGGGAGAAGCAGGAGCAACAGCGTTAAAGGTCCGTGTCTCCTCTGCTAGTTCGACCATGTAGAATTTCTCTTGCCTGTAACCTACATTTATCCCTGCCGTCATGATTAAACAAGCTGCTGAACCAGCAGTGTCTCTGAAGTCCTGTTTTCTGTTAGCTTCTACATAGGGATAGGAATGCAAAGACCTCTTTTTCTCTGACCATGATCTTCTAGGATGTCTGTTGGTAAAAAGGTCCTTTGTTCACAAAATATAGCAAGAGACATGTCTCCAGAAGAACCAACTTTCCTTCAGTTGGGGATAGAAAGGAAGTTGACCCCTTTGTCCTAGAGTGTGTGTCTGTGTGTGGGTACATTCTATTGTGTTTCTTTCATACTGAACACTAGCATAATTAACTTTTAGAGAATAGTCTGATGACACAGCAGAGAATCAAAGCCACAAAAAAAAGACATTATTAGGATATTAGTGGAAGCACATGCATGCTCTGTGTTCAAGTCTACAGTGAGTTATAAGACAGCCAGGACTAAAATGCTGTCTCAAACAAACAAACAAACAAACAACAAAACAAAATAAAGTCTCTCTCTCTCTCTCTCTCTCTCTCTCTCACACACACACACACACACACACACACACACACACCACATGACTGAAATTTGTATACTGGATGATCTCATCAAAGTGAATGGCTAATGTATCTATTAGGCAGTGTCACGATAGACAATAGGCACGATTAAAAATCCTGGCACATTTATCATCTGAACTTGACCCACAAAGAGTGCACAGTGCTGTTGATGGATTGACTGTGAAATGTCCCTCACAGGTTCCTGTATTTAAACATTCAGGTCCCAGCAGGTGGCACTGTTCTAGAGGATTGTAGACTCTTGAGGAAGCAGAACCTCAATGAAGGAACTGGGTGACTTAGAAGAAGCCTTGCAGTTTTAGGACCCAGCCTCACTGCCTACTGCCCTCTGTTTCCTGTTCCATCATGACATGCAGAGCTGAGGAATCCACGCTGCATACTCTGACACCGTTGCTCCTCCTGCAGCTATGCCTTGCCCTCTATGATGCGTGGTAATCACACTCTGACCAAAATAATCTATTCCTTTTAAACTGCTTGTCAAGTATATGGTCACAGTACCAAGAATAGAAACAAATCCATTGTCAATTTTTAGTCAAGCCTCCTCCGTGGTGTTCTACGTGTTGGTATTGCCTATGCCTGCTGACACAGATAGGGTTGTACGCTACTTATTCAATCTACTTTTAGGGTAGCGAGTGCTCCAGAATCCATGGGTTCACAGAGGCGCCCAAATCTCTTTCTGCCCATGACTTTTCCTCTCTAGGCCTTCTGCAACAATAAATATTTAGCTACTTACTTAAATAGTGCTCTCTTTTTCTACTCTCAAATGATCATTAGATGTACTAGACCTCTGTATAATTCATTAGTGGCTCACAAGCTCTAGTATAAAAGTGTTAAGTTTGCAGTGAATTTAGCATGTATAAATTAATTTGTTTTTCTAGCATGGTGGAGACTCTATAGAAGATCCTAATACCATAATTCCTATATTTCAAAGCACCAGGAGATTGGGTAAAATACCTGTCACACAAACATAAGGATCTGAGTTCAGAGTCTCAGTACCTACATACAGTTTAGGTGTGACAGCATTCATCTGTGACCAAAGTCCTCGGTGGAACCTGGCAGGTACAGATGGCTACCTGCAGCCTACTGGCTTGTATTAACCTATTGTGTTGATTCATTTTCTTGTTGCTATGATAGAATATCCCAACATAAAAGGTGAAAAGGTTTATTTGGGCTTGTAGTTCAAGGGCTCAGTCCATTGTGGCAGGAGATGCTGGCGGCAGGAGTTGAGGTACCTGGTCACATAACATCGGCAGCTAGGAAGCAGAGGACTAGGGTACCACTGCCCAATGTACTTTCACCTCAAACACAGCTTAAGAATATTTATGGTATTGCTCACATTTATGGCAAGTCTTCAGCGGACCTCAATTAACCTAGTCCCTCCCCCTAAATCCTGCACAGGAATGACTAGGGGCTAGCCGAATGTAGATAATCCCTCACAGGCGTGGCCCAGGTGATTTGACTCTAGGTATTATCAAACTGACAATCAGCATAAACCGTCACAGGAGCCTCACAAGTGGTGAGCTACAGGTTCAGTGATCAGCCCTGTCTAAAGAAATGAGCTGGAGACCAACTCAGTGTCTACTGTATATCGGGGTTCTATTAAACAGGAAGTGAACAACCTAATTGATCGGATGATTGACTGAAATTGTCAGGGAAGAAAGAACTGCTTTAGAAAGGTTGAGACTGGTAAGCAGAGACAGCGAAGGAGCCAGAGATGACTAGAGAAGAGTATGAAAATATAAAGGAATCAGTTGAAGGACTAAGACCTTTCAATGTATTTTCTCCTCAGACACAGCTCAGGAATATTTACAGTGCTGCTCACCATAATGAAGAGTGTGGGGAATAAGAGAGAGGTGTGCATGGTAATTCCTTGAGGGGGGGGAGCCTTCTTTATTGTCTATATTCAATTGTTCTGGCTGATCACCTCCACTGTCTTGGCTTCCTGCCGTCCTGAAGCCAGGTATCTCTAAGTGAAAGCCTGGAAAGCAAGGACAAGGCGTAGTCATGCTTCCTTTCAAAGTCAAGTTTAGACTGTGGACACGCACATGTCTGCAGAAAGCACCTGCCCTCTCAGCGTGAGCAGGCAGCACAGAAGTCAGAGTGTCTAGCAACCAGAGCCTCAGGAGGGAGTGACAATTAATTTGGGAGGTGTAAGCCTCCAAGTGGTGGTGAGGAAGACATGACTAAGGCGAATAAAGGGAGCGAAGTGGCACGCAAGGAAAGGCAGGAAGTAGAAAGTACAAAAGGCATGGGGATGAGACACGTTGCCACCATGAGCATCTAGGGCAGTAGTTTTCAACCTTCCTAAGGCTATGTGACCCTTTAATACATTCCTTCATATTGTTGTGACACCCCCCAGCCACAAAATTATTTCATTTCGACTTAAGTATAACTTTGCTACTGTTATGAATAGCAATGTAAATATCTAATATGCGGGATATCTGATATACAACCCCCTAAAGGCATCCCCAACAGCTAATCTAGGGGGTGCTATAGGTCACGGGGAAAGTACTTCAGTGGAGAGGGAAATACAGGGCTAGTCCTGTTGGACATCAAGAGGATGCCAGACCTTTGAGTAATCCAGGAAGAGAAGACCCAAAATTGCTTGGCTCCTTCTTATCTTGGGATTCCCAGTGATCAAAGCTATCTCCATGAAGAGTTCCTTCCTTACGACCTCTGTGTTACATAATTTGGCCCCTTATGGGTACTCCTGGTGATGGCTGATCTCAAACCCTGTGTTGTATGGTTCTATCCCGTTACTAAAGCATAGAGAAACCTACATATTCAGAGAGAATCCAGCTGGGCAGTAGAAAGCCTAGAAGGTGCTTGTTTTCTTACTGTTTATTTAGAGAGATACACTTTCTGTCTGGATTCATCTCTACTTTTTATGACATTTAAGTATGCCCTTTGAATCTCTGTTAGCTTGTGATGACACTATTACCCCTTACTCGTAGCCAATGCTAGATTTCCTTTACTGCTAAAGGGCTTTAGTAGCTGGTTACCCATTCTTTTCTGGGTTGATTAAAACTGGCCAAACAGGTCAATAACACCATTGTTCAGATTAACCTTGATCAGGTGACTTGCTGGAAGGCCCACAGTGATGTGTATCATTGGGCAAATGCCATATATTAGAAAGGGATTGAAATGACGTTTGCAAGACCAGAAGCAGGAAAACCAACACCATTACTTCTTCAATGTTATCGTCTAGACTCCAGTACATGACAGTCAAGTGAATTATTTATTAACACCCCTTGAGATTTTATTGCCAGAGCTGGGTAGTGGCTCAATCATAGTGGCTTTTCCATAGCAGAACGTACACAATGCTCCTTTGTAGACAAGGGTATGTTTAAACTGGATCTAGAGGTGTAGGCAGAAAGAGGATAGTATGCAGGACATAGAAGCATCTGAAGCATGGGGTATTTGCCTATAACTGATGGGAGGGAGTGGTAAGGAATTTAGTTCCATGAGATCCTTTCATCATTATGTAGAATGTCAAGAACTAAGAGCTGGATCTTCTAACTAACTCCGGATATCATCTTTTCTTGAATGCTATGGCAACAGAAGGCCCATATTTCTAAGCGTTCTCTGTTTTCCCTCACCTATGTTTTAACAAAAGGAAAAATCAAACCAATATTTCCAACCCACCCATTAGGTAGTTTGGACACTGATCCAAGCAGTTAATTTTAGAATATTTCCAAAGACAGTCTTTAACTCATGTTTTTAATTCTAGGCCATAGCAAATGTGGCTTTCAGTACCGTGGCAGGTGCTGGCTAAGCAATCTTCGGCTATAGACACTGTCTGAGCAGCAGCAGCAGCAGCTATCCATGGCTTCTATTCCTACCCTTTGACCTTCACTTCTGGGGAGGTGGGAGAGGCAATGGAGGAGGGATCTGTTTCTGTCTCCCTGCCTAGAGACTGTAAATGAACAGTGAAAACAACATAGGCCTGGGGAAGAAAGTGAGCAGAGTGTTAAGACGCCCCTGAGGTGAGAGACTGCATGGTTCTGATTAATGCTGGTAAAAGCACTGCCCTGGGGGAACCGGGCACAGAGCAAGTGCTTCCCACTATATGCTCATTCCGATTTTTGGTTTCAAACAATGACCACCAGAAAAAAATGACCTCTCAGACAATAGGACTTTTAAAACCTTGGCAGGGGTCAGCTGTAGAAGCCATGTCTGTTGGCTTAGGAAGTCTAAGTAGCCTTCAAATGCTCTGCTGAATAGTTCTAGTAGGAAGGGCTCCATTTTAAGATGACTGCTCAGTCTCCTGGGTCTGTTTTCTTGGTCCGTCAGGCTCGGGGTGGGGGATGCCACTAAAACCTTCCCTGCCTCAGTACCATGGTCCTCTGCCCAGAGGCACATGCCTATCTCATTTCTGGACTCCCCCGCACTTCTTTATAGTTTTATCCAGGCCTTTTCCTCACTGTAAAGATTTCTGAGCATGTATTAAATCTATGCTGAGGTGAGTTTATAAATGAAACAGGTCTAAACTAGGAGCAGAATGAGTAGTTTTTAGATCATAAAAAATGATCTGTGATGTCTCTAATAAAAGGAGGCTTTCCAATTGTCCATTTTAGTCCTCGATCTACACAAAATGGAGGAAGCGATGAAGATGCTGTTGTAATCATGGTCTGTCACCAGTAACTTCCAGTATTTAGGCTGTGGAGTCCTAGCTGTCCGTTGCCTTGTTGGAGCAACAAGATGGGGTGAATTGTGGTACCACTTGTAGGCCACTTAAGGTATTGGCTTAGGGACCATGGGGGATGCAAAACGGATCTAATGACTTTCATCTCAGCATTTGCAAGTGTTTTGGCTGTGGTGGCTCACACCTATAATACTAGCATTTGGGACACCAAGGTTAGAGGTTTACCCTGACTTTTAACCATAATATGTTACATAGTGTGTTCTAGGCCAGCCTGGGCTGCTGAATGGAACCTTGCTACAAAACCTATCTCAAGTGCTCTAACTTGTAATTGAGATGGGGGAGAGGGAGAAGGATGATCAAAGATAAAATTAGACCAGAGATATTTCAGAAGGGAATGGTAGCTCCTTCCCACCTCCACATACTCACTTCTTACAGGATGTACAGGAGTGTCTGAGGGTTCTGCAAGGAGGTGTTCTCAACTACCTCCCATCTCAAGACCTTCATTGAACAATGTAGGATCTAAATATCAATCAACAAGCATGGTTAATTGACTGGATTAGCGTTTACTATATAAATGCTATATGAAAAGCATATATTACTATATGAAAAGTATATAGCAATATAACTTTTTTGTATAGTGGAGACCAAAGACAAAAGTCAAACATCTCCGGTCTGGTTTGTTTCAAAGTCAAATCCCGCTGAAGGACAAACAGGGTGAGGGGAGATGGAGAGATAGAGACAGAAGTTCCACAGTATAAGAAATGAAGAGTGTGTGGTGTGTGTGTGTGTGTGTGTGTGTGTGTTCATGTTCCCATGGGTCTTTCTGTGACAGGAAAGTAGGGAATGGAGATAAAAGCATCAAGAATCAAATATAAAAGCCAGTTGGAAGACTGGGAACTTTCCCTACCTGGGTACATGGAAGAGAACACACACTATGAAAATGACATAAGGCTCATGTGTCTCATAGCCCAATGCTTTTTGAGCAAATGTTTTTTTGTTTTGTTTTGTTTTGTTTTTTCCCATTCACTAGCCCATACCCTCTTTGGAGTGCCTTTCTCTTTCTTACCATACCATCTCAATTTCATTACCCTGGTACGATTCTGTCTAGATACACAAGAACCTGGAAACCAGCACTGCCCTGCCTCCTTGCACCACACTTGGTTCTATCTGTACCACTGAGGGCAGCAGGCTCATCTTATATGTACAGAATTCTGGAGTTCTATGGAAGGAGAACCCCAAATCAGGACTCAAGAACCAGCATGGATTTCTAAAACACAATATAAAAGAAAAGAAATCAGAGTCTAGGAACCATCAGGAGGAGAAGCACAGTGGTAAAAGCTTACCTAGTCTGGTACCCCAGTTAGCCTGGAAATGAGACCTTTGATTAAGTGTCTGTGTGTGGGGGGGGGGGGGGGTGTGTAGATTGGGGAAAGGGATGTGCCCATAACAATAGAGATACAAATTTCCATCAGTTTGATAAGATATAAATGAACTTATTTAAAGGTAAGAAAAGTAGTGTTTCCTGCATTTCCATAATTAGGAACTCAGGGTCGTACCCACTATACTGCTGAGGCATGAAATATATGGACACACGGGAAGCACTGTGGGAAAACACCATTGGTGTCAGAAGAGAAGTTGTGGTGACAATCCCACTGAAGCAGGGTTAAGTCCCTGGTGCTTTCTAGAAAAGGGAAGATGTGCTTGGGATAACTGGTTATAAGATTCTGTTCCTGGAGGCCCAGTGCTAGGGGCTGGAAAAATGTGTACATGAATAGGTTCAACTTATCAAAACTTATCAAATTTGCTTCTCAGTATGAGACACAGGTAGAGAAAAATGGACTTGGTTCTTTTGAATCTCATACTGTGATCCCAAGCCTTGACTGGAACTTAAAGGAGATTTCCTAAAAAAAGATTTTTTTTGTTTGTTTTTCCATTCACTAGCCCATACCCTCTTTGGAGTGCCTTTCTCTTTCTTTCAGGCACATCTTTTTAAACTTAGTTCTATTCTGTTTTATGTATGTGTGGGCAAATGGGCCATAGCACATGTACGAACCCCCAGGCTTGGTAGCAGGTACCTTTACCCACTGAGCAATCTCACCAGCCCCCAGATGTTGCACAACTGTAGAACCTTCTGTTCTTTGCTGTGGCTAGTGGATACTGTGTGGAGGCTAGGTAGATGTATTCAATGGCTTTAATTCTGACGCTTATGGTTTGAAGATAATCAGGGGAGCAGACCTATGCTATCTTTACTTTCCATTGACCGTAAGAAATGGCTGGATTTTTATTCTTGCAATTTATGAGACCTTGGCAAAATTTTAATTTTATTTTTTTTTAATTAGCAATCAAAGCGATGTGGGCCCTACCTAGGTTTAGCAACCTCAAAACTCAAACAACCCATAATATTTTTTATCAAGTTTTAAGTGCTCTCTCAGATTATCAAATATCTTTGCATTGAATTATACTCAGCCTTTGTCTCTATATATTTTCTCTCAGTGCTCTTACTCAACTAACATATTCCAATAAACCCTACCTATATTCTGAACGTGTCTAAACCTGGCCTTCCTTGTCACGGTTCTGTATACAAGCACTGAGACACTCTTTGCCTCTGTCTCCCCAGAGAAAAAAGCCCAGGGGAGCAGACCTTGGTTTTCCTTCACTGAAAATCCCAGAAACTTGAAATATGCAGACCAGTGTCTAATTCTTGAACATCAAAATGACAGCTTCTGGTTCACCAAAGGATTTATTTAAATGTAGACAGCCCCTTCTGGGACCTATGTAGAAAGCTGTGTGTTGCACCTTGTATGTCATACAAGTGAACTGAGAGGTTTTTGAATGGAAGGACTGACATCCTAGGGTTTCACTGGATATAAATATCAGCGCTGACATGAGATCACTAGCCTGCCACATCAGAAAAGGTCATTCATTCGTGTAGGAAATGTATGCTGACTAAAGTACCACTTAAAATCACATTATTTGTAAGAAACAAAATCATAAGTAGGCAGAATCAACCCATGCTTTTATTTTCATGGCATATAAAAATTTTATATGAAGTTATTGATGTACATTGCTATCCCCATGGGCTGTAAGAGAGGCTAAGAAACCACTAACAGACTCATCATCTGCGATGCTCACACACAAGTCACCACTCTGAAAACATACCCAAAGAAATAAAACAATTAAAAAACTGAAATCAGTAAAGGATGTATTTTCGGAGTATAGTGTCCCATTTGTACTGTTTAAAACAAAAGTAATCAAATTCCTTTGGGCCAGGGCTGCTAAAATCTACAGTTTGTGTCAAAACTAAAATGAAATAATAGGAGGCTCGGTTTTTGTTTTTCCTAGGAAAGAAAGAATTTCTTTTTTTCTATGTCACATATTCTAAGGGCTGGGCTGTAGTGGGAGGTGGCCACCTTTTCCACCAGGAAGCTCTCGTAGCTTTCAGGGCCGGCCATTGTACAAGGCTATGCTTAACAATTCCACGTGGACACACACAAACAATTTTAGAGAGACAGGGATTCTTTATTTTATACGAATTGGTATCATCATATAACTGTTTAAGTAGATGATTTACATGTACATATCTCTACACTCGTATGTTTGTATATGTATTATACATATGTACTATGTATTATACATATATAAATTTGGTTAATCTTGGAGAAAACATAGTATTAAAGATAGTGTAATGTCTTGGCCTGGCAGGAAGGTGGTGAACACAGGACTGATGGGATTAGTGGACTAGGGCTCCCATTTCAAATCAAATTCATCTTCCTGTGAGGGCTAGAAGCCAGAAGGCCATTCTACAATCCCTAGAGAAGAAAGCTTCCTTGGCATGAGATTTGGGAGTAAGAAAGCCAATCCCGTGTGTCCAGGTGAAGTAGTTCCCGGTACTCAGCCGGCAAACATGCACCATCGGCGCCATCTTGCTCCTTAGCAACAAGTACTTAAGAGCTTTTATCTCACAAGGGTCAGAAGTTTCTCCAGCAGTGATCTACAGTTTTGTAATCCAATCAGAGAGGAGCATGGCTCCAAAACGCCCAGACCGAGCCTCACTATCTCCTAACTTTGAAATGCAGCAAAACAGAAGAAAGTATTGGTTACAGTTAAGGCACAGCCCTGGGACCAAAGACCTGCAGCTATGTTATTTAAATTTATATATATTTATGTATTTTATATTTTTCTTGAATTTTCCATAAACAAGCTCTATGATGACGAGACTATATTACAGAAGAAAAAGAAAAATGTACAAGGAGTATGTATACACACCATTCTTTCTCTCACCAAGAGTTTCCAAATATGTCAACACCATCCCGGCATGGGATGATGTTTTAATAAGAACCGATAATTTACAATTAACATTACAGTATGTACATTGCAATAAATACACAGTTGTAAACAGACAAACAAGACTGTATTACAGGTAAGGTCATTTGGTGAGGAAAAAAATGCATGGCACAAAAAAATAAATAATGCATTAAAAATTATCATAAAGCTTTCTGTAAAATCTGTTTCATTCAAGTTTATTTATTTTTCTCTCCTTATCTGTGATTTGTTCTATCTACACTGTGTACTTGTGACTTTTAACTGATGTGAATGAAAAACGTAATGGAAACAGTGTTCAGTAACTTGCAAGCTGAAATGTACTGGTTTTATGCAAATCTTAGACTTCTTCCCCGGCACCCCCCAATACAGTACCCAGATATTGCATTTTTCTTATGGTGTTTTAGGAAATGTAAAGCTACTTGTATAAAGATGTTCTTTTTAATGCAGCGTGTATTGCGAAGCACACTTTGATGAGTGAGCCGGGGCAGGGCATGGTAAAGGGGCGTGGCATGGTAAATGGGCGTGGCGTGGCAAAGGGGCGTGGCGTGGCAAAGGGGCGTGGCGTGGCAAAGGGGCGTGGCATGGTAAAGGGGCAAGGTGGTAAGCAGATGGTTGAGTAGTATATTAGTCCCTAACTCTTGGATATTATGTGTCCTCTCCAGCTTGACTGTCCATCAGTGCATACCTCGACAGCACAGTGCCATTACAAACCAACACACTACAAAATGAAAGCTCCGTTACTGTAGTTGTACACGCTTGCAGTATGGATCTGTTTATGACATATTGCTTATTTATTTATTAACTTATTGTATTATGAAGACTACAGGCACTGTCAGGGAAATGCCACACGTAGGGAGGGAAGAAAGTGAGAATGACTTGGAGAGGGGGATAAACTCGAGATTCCTTCTTGGCCTTTCCTTATAGCCCTCCCTCAGGGATCCGCAAAATGAAAAAGAGAAACAGGTGCCCCCAACGTTCTGTGAAATCTCTGGTCACGCAAAGGCTGACTGTGCCATGTGCTCTTTATGAGGAAAGGTGGCTGGCCCTCCCATGATCAGTTACTTGTTTTTTATCTTGCCCTATGTCAAAGATCAGAAACACTGCTACAGCAAAAGCTCTAAGCATCATTTGGATTCAATGCAGCTTGGGTGATTTCCTGGCTGATGATTTGTTTTCTCAGTCACTAGTCCCCAATTTCCTTGAGCTTTATTCACTTTTTTTTTTCCTTCAGACTTATGACTTTTCTTATATGTTTCCTTTTCCATTTGGCTGTATACTACCCTCCCTTTTAGTCCCCATTTGGGGTCCAAAAAGAAAAATAACATGGCTCCAAACCTTACACTGAGGATACAACTAAGGTCTAGGCTAGACACCTGCTGCACCAGGCTGATTATTATCAGCAAGTTAACCCTGGGAACTAATATATTCAGTCAACAGAGTTCCTGAAGCTAAAATGTGGAATTCTCTCTTAATGTTCTAACGCACTGTTTTAGATTCCATTGTGTGACTACCCTTCTAGAGCAGGTGACATCATGACCTCCCCTTTAGCATGTCTGCAGCAGTCTTTCCTATGGGACAGCTGACAGAGCAATAATAATCAATAGCAATGTCTACATGTCACCGGGCTATCCATTAGGACAGAGCAGCTGCAACATTCAGAGCCACTTCCCAGGGCTGCTCCTCGCGGAGGTCTTGCTTTCACAGGCAGTTCAAACAACAGCTGTCCTGGTATTTGTTGACAGAGTCAGCTGACATTCTTAAGCATTGCCTGTGTAGCACTTAGCATGCTTTTCCCCTGCAACCTCAGATGAAAAGCTAGAGAAGACAGAACCACGCAGGAGAATTCAACTTCAACCCTAACCTGACAACCGGTTTCTTTTTTCTCAGCCATAATGGTAGTAATAGACCCCCCCGCCTACTGAACACGGGAGGAGGCTGGCACAGACATTGAATCAAGTAGCATGACGGGAAAATGTTTCTCTTCCTGGAACTTGCTGTGAACAACAACAAAATGATCGTGAAATGTACGGGTGACTACAAGGACAAGCATTTGTGAATGCATGTCTCCTGACGAAAGAAAGAGAGAAAGAGAGAAAGAGAGAGAGAAAGAGAGAGAGAAAAAGAAAGAAAGAAAGAAAGAAAGAAAGAAAGAAAGAAAGAAAGAAAGAAAGAAAGAAAGAAAGAAAGAAAGAAAGAAAGAGGAAGTCACCAGAAGGCAGTGGGTAGGAAAATGCCTGGTAAAGACGGACTGCTTTAGCTACTGGGTATTTATATATCTCCCATTTACTTCAGACAACAGCAGCTGATGACTGAGCTCCTATGAGGTTTAAGACACACTGGACGTAATGCACATTGACATATTACAGAATAAATACTCACTTTGCACACAGTGAGGGAAGCAACGTGTAGGAGAGCAACTCTCCTGCTGGCGGAGGAGTGAGAGAAAAGGAGACGTCAATGGACACTTACAAAAAGGGTTTCCAGCAACATAAATTTGTTTCTCTGTTTTAGAGTACGGAAGTCATTGGTATATAAAACAATGAATCACTACAAATCAGTTAATTGCTATGAACTCTAAGGTGCGAGTAAAATTCATAAATGAGATTTCTCCAGTGTAGTACTGATCTGTACTGAAAACTTGCAAGTTACTTCTTAGAAAAGAAAAATAACCAGTGGCAGATGAAGTTCTGAACAGAGTTTTGTTTGTTTTGTTTTAAATATAATACCTCAATACATTTAATAATAAAAGTAAGCTCTACAAAAAATCTGTTTTACATATCATACAAAATGTAGAGGTTAGTGTGGCCCACTGAACCACACTGTTCAGTCACGTATCAGGAAGACTTGAAATTAGAAAATTATGCAATTTCTGTGGCTCCTCCTCCTCCTGGGGATATATCCGAGCAGTGTCCTGTTTGTGACGCTTCCGTTGCTTCATCTGTGAGTTCACACGCATCCTCAAATGCCTTCTTTCTTCTTAACATTTTTTTTAAATTTTTTATTTTTTTTGCAAACAAACCAGAGAGGAACCCTGCAATCCGATCTACGTCTGGGCAGCTGGATGAACCACGCTCCCTTGGAAATGGTTGGAGTTGATTTCACCTGCTTTTGTCAGCGCTACCAAGCTGACGTCACGTCACCATCGCGTCCGTGAAGACATCTCCCTTCTCCGATGACATGGGGGTGGGGGTTGGTGAAAGAACTGGTTACAATATTCCTGAGCGCCAGACTGAGTAGTTCAAAGGTCAGTTTTGTTCAACAAATGTCCTGGCAGATGACAGTGAGGTGTGACCATGGTTGTGGCATGTGACATGCACTTTGGAAACATTTTTTTTTTCTACTTAAAAAAAAAAAAGAAAGAAAAAGTGTGACAGCCTTTGTATTGTTACGTGTCTGGACAGCAATCATCTGCGACGCAAGTTTCGGGCTGGCCTGCCTCTTCTGCTTCAGGCTCCTCTTCAACCTGCTCGTCAAGGGGGATTTCAGTGGACTCCGAGTCTTGGGTGCACAGAGTTTTAGAGTCACTGCAGCTAGTGTCTTCCTCCACCTGACTTCCACTGTCCTTTTCAGTGTCTGACTCGCAGTCTTCCTCTAAGGTTAGTTCAAACTGGAATTTTTCAGTCTGTCCCTGGCGGCCCTCCTCTTGATCATCAGGTGCGGGGGAGGGGCTCTGGGGAATTGTGCTCTGGTACCACTCACGATTGTCCTCCAAAGTGTCCAAAATGTCCTGGGCATCAGGATGCACGAGATCTGCCCATGTTTCCCAGAGTGGATGAACAATATAGTCTATGAAGCCCACCTGGTCAGAAAAGAAAAGAAATCCAGTGGGACTAGGAAACTTGGAGGAGCGTCACCAAATCACCATCCTCCATAGAGCCTGCATAGATTACTAACCTGAGTAAATTGGTAAATTGGTCAGTTTGAGCCAACAGATCATGGAAGTGTTGCTGTTAGCTGGCCAAAGTTAGAAATCTTACCTCAAGGGATACTTCCAATATAAAGAAAACTATTTATTTACATCATAGGGCCTAGGACCTGCACCTTATTTGAGAATAGCCAATTTGTAGAGAATCCAGATAACTGAAATATGCCCAGCATTCTATGTATGGAAGTGTATTAGAGGGACAGAGTCCCAGTGAGAGACTATAGTACCATAGTATGCCTACATGACTGTAAATCATAAGAAAATTCTTCCGACTCATCAACAGAAGCGGTCTATTATGTCAACTCCAAAGTAATTAAAAAAAACCCCAATACTGTGAGGGAATAAAGACAGAGCAGCCAAGTGCTTCAGCTGTGGCTCTGCCCTTTCTCTGTGCTGCTGAATTACCTGTGATTTTTCCACAGAGGCGTTGTGCTTGTCACACATGGGACTTATCTCCATGCCTCGCTCCCGCTCCCGGTCCCCCTGACGGAAGAACTCCTCCATTATCCGGTCCGTCCACTGGCGGTACAGCTGGAGTGGCTTCGTGGGGTTGCTTAGGTCCGCACAGTGCACCATGTTCTGAAGGACCTGGGGTGGATGAGGGAGGCATTTCTTATTCCACATCTGCTCTCTTTTGGTTTGAAACTAGGAATTCACATCAGATGACTGTGACACTTCAAAATGCGTGTAGTGTCAGATTTATTTCAAACAGCTCAACCGTGCTGTGCCTCTGTATTTCACACTTGTATTAATAGTTCTGAATTATGCCACTTCTGCATTTAACTATCTTGAGAGGCACGGTTAGTGTGCACCAAAGATTAAGTTCCTGGCTGTTCATATGATCTGGTTTTGGAGGCTGAGTTTTTGTTTATGTTGTTATTGTATATGCAAACGAACAGGCCAATATGGTTTTACCTGGTTAACTGCAAATGACTAGGCTTTTGATTTTTTTTTTTCCTTTGTCTTACTGGTCTTTTGCTTGCATATTGTGTTTTCTGATTGTGTGTTTTTTTGTTTGCTTGTCTGATTGCTTTCTAAATAGAAAAAAAAGAAGGGGGTGGGTGGGTGGGGAGGTGAGAAGGATCTGAGTGGAGGTGGGAGAGGAAAAGCCATGATCAGAAAGTCTTTTCTTTTTCAATTAAAAACAAAGAAGAGTAAGGCAAAGCTCCTGTGTGTAGCTTCTGAATGTATGAGGTGAGACAATGGGGACTTGTCTCTTGTCTCCTTCAGCCACTCACAGGTGCACGGAGAGCAAACTTAGACGCTGCTTTACCTGGATCCTGTCGGAATAGTTATCGAGGAGAAGGACGCCAGAGCTTGTCACCTTCTTAGTTTCCACCATCGTTTTCAGATCAGCCAGCAGATTCATGTGCTTTGACATGTCCGTCGCAAGTACCTGACAGGGCAAAGATGGTTTTATGAACTAAAGCCAAAAAGAAAGATGGATTTGCAGACGAACAAAGACATCCTTTTGAGTTTGAGGAAAAAAATGGAGAATCACCATGATGAAGTAAGATTATGAATTTATGAAGTAACAATGTGTGGAGATGAAGACTTCTTGGGGACTCTCTTTCTCGCTGATGCCGCGTTTTCTGGGAGCCCAGAAATACATGCGCAACACAGAAACATCAGGTACCTGACATTCTCAAGGTAAAACCAACATCACATTCTCTGCATTTGCTCGGAACTCCTGGGCCTTTGCTGCACTGTAACACACTGATTCGAGGCTCCTTATCAGCACTCAGGATACACAGTATTTCACTTAGGTTTTGTTTGGTTGCTTATGAAGGACAAACAATGTTTCCCTGTGTACAACAAAACTTGGAAGTGTACTTTGGGGGCTGACAAGACAGCTGGATGTATAAAGGTGCTTGTCACCAAACCCGATGAACTAAATTTGACCCCTAGGGGCCAGGTGGTAAAAGGAGAGAACTGACTCCCCACAAACCATCTTCTGAATCCATAGGTACTCTGGAGAATGTGTGTGCATACATATACACCCAAGCAGAGATTTAATAATTGAATGTAATTTTTTAATTAAGTATAATTTTGTAATATTATTTTGTAAATCTAGAGGTTTTCCCCATTGTCAGACTACTCAGAATAATGTACAGGGAGAGGAGAGCCAAGTTGAGGGTCTTTCTAAGTGGGTAGGGAAGGAGGGAAAACCTCCACTGGAGTCTCTCTTCTATACTCAGAAAACAACCTGACCAGTGAGGTCTTACATCCCAACTGCTAGGAGCAGAATCCATTACAAAAGAACCCCACTGGAGGCAGCTGAGGCAGATCCCACAGGTCGAACCTGATGTCATCTCTAAGAACTTGAATCTCTCTCTCTCTCTTTTTTTTTTTTTTAGTTACTCACAATGTCAATGACCATTTTCCTTAAAGATTGTCTTTGCTTTTTGGTCAGGTTTTGGAAAATGTCACAGTTTTCTTCCTGTAGCAACTTAAACCCCACGGCCAAGTGATGGTTCTCTAAGACGGAGGAGTCGTTGTACATCAAGGCAAGCTCCGAGTCTGAAAAGGAGAGCAGCAGATCACCAAGGCTGTCTGATTAATGTCTCTCACTTACCCAAGAGCAAATGCATCAAATCATCTTAGGGTCAAAGGAACACGGTTTGACTGACAAGCAGTCCGTCAGTTCCCTGAAGTGAAAGTGGGCCGTGTCATCTGTTCGGGGTGGGGGTGGGGGTCTATCCGGTCAGCAGACTACGACATTATTCCTCACATATGCAACGTGAAGGACTTGAGGTGCTACTTCCTGATAACTGGAATGCTTGCCCTGATACAGTATCGGGATTGTGGGCCCAAGGTTGTTTGTACTCAGAGAGAGTGCCAGGACAGAATCCAGTTTGTTCATTGTGCCCACCCTTCTTATTAACACCCCACTTGGCCCCTCTGTTTCCTTCTGAGGCTCCTGGCACTGTTCTAGGCCTATGGACTGCCCTTCCTGCCTGCACGATTCACAGACCACGTCCACCTACCTACAGGCCCAAGGTACAGGTTCTGCACCTCACAGGTTGCTTTGAGCCTCCGTATTAATGACAAAAAGACAGTCTGCCTCTTCCTAGTCTGGAAAACAGCAGACCTAGACACAGAAGGGTTTTTCCCCCACCAAAGATTAAATTTGTATTCTGTATATATGTGTTTTGCCTACATATACATGCATGGCCCTTCCTGTGTGCCTGGTGCCTATGTAGGTCAGAAGAGGACCTCAGAGCTCCCCTGAAACCAGAGTAACAGATGATTGTGAACAGCCATGTTGGTGCTGGAATCCAAACCCACAGCATCCTCTGCGAGAGCAGCAAGTGCTTTCAACCCCTGAGCCATCTCTCCATGCCCACTTTAAAAGAAAACTATTAAGGCACTTTACTTTGTTTCCTTAAGTCACCGTAAAGATCTGTAAAGATGGAAATCATGGGTATGTGATCTTTTCACTAATGCTATTATATATTGTATATATACATATATAATATATATTATTTTATATATAAAATATGCAGAGGCTTCTTTTAAAGCACAAGCGTCTGATACTACTTATTGATTGCATTGAAGAAGATAGGGAATCCTCTTGGGGGAGGCTTGGGATGAGGTTTCCCAAGGAACTCTATGATCTTATGAGAACTATACACATAAATAAGAAAGGGCACATCTAATCTGCTGCTCCCTGCTCCAGAAACAAGAGGGCATAGTTTTAGGAGTAGATGTGCATACATATTGTTCAGTCTTATTTGTCTAGAAAAAAAAATTAATACCATTTAAAGGGAATGTCTGACTAGGTCTTATTTTTTTCTGAGCTGAGGACCAGAGTCTGTGAAAGCCTAAGGGTGAATATGTAGACATCTGAAATGTAAAATGACACAGAGTCTGAGCACAAGACACTGTACAGACAGAGCAGAACCATGTTTAGGAAGCTAAGGCTGGAAGGCAGGCACAGGATTCTCTAACTCAGAGAAATCATGTGACTTAATCTACCAGGGTCCTTTGAAGGAATATACATATATGTAGATGAGGGGCCTTGACATAAGGATTCCCCTGGCCTTACAGAAATATCAGTGGGTTTATATTCCCCTGGAAGAGAAAGGCAGGGCGAGCTGAGGGGCTGCTGCAGAAAAGTGGCAGGTCAGCAGGTCTCTCTACCTGCCCCCACCTGCCTGTTTGTACACTGTACTATCCCGACCCACAGGACCTAGTTATTCGGGGAGCTGAGGGAAACCCAAGCCTGAAAGAGAGAAACGGGCGGGAAAGATGAGCGAGCGAGACCAAGCAAAAGGGGGATCTTGTCAAAGCCTTTTTAATGAAAAGCAAAACACTTGGTTTTGAACACTCCATAAGAGGAAGTAGGGAGGGGCTGAGGGGGATACTAAAAGCACAGAAGGAGGAAAGGTCAAGCAGGACAGAAAGAAAAACAAAAACAAAACCAACCCCAGAAATACCCTTTCATGAGCCAGAGAGACAGATCCCAAAGGAGACTGCTGCTTCCAAACCTGCCCAGGCCCTGCGTATGTGTCTCTTGGTTTCGGGACAGGTTATATGTGATTACTCTTCTTTCACCTTAGACGGGACGGCCCAGCGTGACCTACAACACTGAGCCTTTACAAATTTTGAGTTCCTGATTTTTAGCTGGATTTACTTCCCAACCAAGGTCACATTACCAGCAGATGTCCAGGAAGAGCGGGTGTTCCCTGGATTTCGGCCAATCATGGCAGGTCTGGACTTTGGCTTTCAGTAGTAATCTGTCCCTGCTAGTGCAGCAAAGAAGGCTCTTCTCCTGACAAACTCAGAAGCACAAGCTGTTTATATGTACCTGATCTGCAAATTCCCATCCCCCAGATCATCATTTTCAACCAAACTTGGTCCAGTGACATTGGGAATAACCAAGTCATCACATCCATGCATCTCCTTAGAGGTGCTGAAATGGTACAGTCATTCAGGTTCTTGCACCTTATAAGGGGTTGATAAGAAGTGCCAAGGCATATCTTGGGTATCTCTAAATATTTCACAATACAGATTATCAGTGTTCTCTTTACTACAAGAAACAGAATCAGCCACGTCTTCAAGTCTAAGAGATCAGACAACACCGAAAACGCCAGACACAATTCTGAAAACTCATCCTTAAAATTCTGCTCCCACTAAACCACCATTGGAACCCAGATCTCCGTGAGTCATGCTTCTACAGTGACACATAACCAGAAGGACAGAAATAGATGCGTATAGATATAAGCATTCCTATGTTTATTGTGGGAATTGGTTCAGGCGTTTGCTTATAGAAGCCAAGAAAGGACATGGCCATCTAGTCCTCGTCTGAAAACCAAGAGGGAATGAGGTGGGAGAGAGTGATGTCTGGGACTCTGCAAATAGGCAGTGAATAATGGATGTCCTGGTGCAGACTCGAATGCCATTTACTCCCCTTCCCCTCATCTACTGTGCTGGACCTCCATGTGTTGGGTGACAGTGACCATGCACATAGGCCAGGGTGCATCTAAACTTGGTCTGCTAATTCTAATGCTAACTTCCTGCCGAGAGGGTCCTTCAGGCCCACTTGAAAGTAAAACGTTCCAGCTTTCTAGGCACCCCTAGAAGTTAGCTAACACTGCTAAGCTGGCAGACGATACAGATATGTTTTCTTTTGCTTTGGCAACACTGTCTTCCTACACTAAGGGCTGGTACAAAGGGCACAAGGATTTCTTGGTGACTGTACAGCAGTATAGGTAGACTTAAATGAACTTTATTTTACGGTGCTAACTATCAACTTAGGCAACAAAAATTAAGAAATGTGATGCCCTAAAAAAGGGGGGGCTTTATAAAAAATTCAAAGTTTTTGATGAACTTAAAATTATTAAACGCTCAGGACAGGCAAGCATATAGGAGATAAAATATAAATGGTCTAAATTGAAGTAAAATGGGAGTGAGTATAAGCTTTCTGTTGGATTAAATGAAATACTATATATACAAGTGTAAAACAAATCCTCAAAGATTATACACAATCAAAGGGACGTACAATGAAGAAAATGGATAACTTAATGTCTATGAACAGGACTCAACTGGATTGTTATTTTCTTTCAGGAAACGGGTCTAGACTAGGTGTGTGAGAAGACAAAATATTACAGGGAAGCATCTGCATTGTGAATTTTATGTCCCAAGTTCTAAGCCTACACCTGTGGCTAGAGAGAAGTTATCTCGGGAGGAATCACTTCATGGTTTTGCTCACTGTGTCTCTTTCCCTTTTCAATGAACATATGATTATGGTCATCATCCACAGGGGCTCCCTGTGTAGCCCAGGGTGGCCCTGAACTCACAGAAGTCTGCCCATACACTGGGATTGAAGGCATGGCCTCCAAGCTGAGCATGCACCACCCAGCCCTGAGATCAACTGGCTAGATAGATCTATTTTTAAAAAACTAATATGATAAATTTAAAATATGAGCCATGTTTCTCTTAATATAGAATACACAATTTATCAGACTTCTCCATGCAAAATATGGCAAAAGGTAAATTACACACACACATCTTTATTATTACAGAGAATTGTGAACTGTATGTGACAGGTTTGAAAATGACAGCATGTTCCACCATGTCATTAAGTCATTGGAGGAGACATAAATAGTTACCTGTGTTAGGATTTCCGAAAGAACCAGGATTAAAAGGGTCAGGCAAGGGACTGCAGTGATGGTGTTGGTGGGATTATACTAAGGTATATATAGTATATATACATATACTATATGCATATGATATCACAATATAACATAAAAATATTTTACACACATGTATGAAAATGTCACCTGTGAAAGTGCCATTGTCACATACAGTGTGTGTGTGTTTTAAGAAAAAGACTTCTAAACAAAATGTTCCTAAAACTGCCCTTCTCCCCGCCTCTCTACTCACACTATGCATCCTGATACTTTCCAATTTCTTCCACTGCATGGAGTATCAGCTCCAGCCACATACACACTTGTTTCCGCCAGCATAGCACAAGCTATTGCGAGCCAACGCTTTGCCTTGGTTCTCTACATAATCACATTAGTTAAAAAAAATAAACATGTCCTTATTTCAAAGGTCTCAACAAAAAAGAAAGGTCTCTATAGTATAGCTATGGAAAATATAAGTTAAAGCGATATGAGAGATTGCTAATTTCTGTAAGGTGTGTGTGCTGGTAGCTAGATCCCACTTCAACTTACTGTGAAGTAATGCCTCTCTACTCTTGGAAACCCAGAGACATATGCTTTGAATACGAGATGAGTGTGAATAAATCTTTCTCCCCAAACTTGGGCATCATTACTATAAACAAAACACTCTTTCCAAGTGAAATATAACACCATAATATGTTTTGTACCTTTCACACTGTTTCAGAAAATAAAACGGAAATGTAAAATGATCTTTTCATGATAAATGCCTTTTAGTATGCTACAGTCAAACCTTCTTCATGAAGCTATTTATACTTTATGGGTTGATTTATCAGCATTGTTTTTACAACGACTAAGGTGACTTTTCTACCAGGGATTTCAATTTTTTGATGCTTGGTGTTTGCAAATTTCTACAGCACCAAGGCCTTTATTAAAACTAAAGTTCTCATAGTATACTAAGAGTCTCAAATGGTCTCTTAACAATGATGATGCATCACAGGCTCTGCCAGGTAGAAATGATCACCCTGCTTTTGGAATCTCCAGGTGCTTTCAGTAGCAAAAATGCTACTGGTATGGTTATTTAGTTCCCCAAACTAAGAAATCACCAAAGACCAAGAACACAGCTATGAGGCAGGGGCATGACTTCACTGGGAATCTCCTGGACAATGTGCCCTGGGACATGTCTTTTAGGCTCACAAGGCCTCTGAGGTCTCCTCAAGCAAAACAATCATCTCACTAGTGGCTTGAAATGATTCCTTTGTTAGGAAAACCAGGTTCAGCCTTTGGCTTTGGAAACTGGAAGGCCCAGCTCTGAGTCAAGGGGTTGAGAGTGTGGTAGTCTGACTCATTAGCATTGAATCCATCCATGGAAGCCAAAGAAAATATAAACTTAAGTCTCTCTCTGAAGGGTTACTACAAACAAAAACAGACACATAATTTTGACAGATTATTTCGTAAAGGTCTTATATTTGTTATGTTTAAAGTCACTGGAGATTTTATTGTTACCTGCTGTGAATATAAACCATTTGTATTACTGAAAGGGGAGGCAGGGGAGACTGCAGGCTCCAGTGATCACTCAAAGCTAAGATAGTGATTCTACTCTAGGACATGTCTGTGTACCTCACTGCACTGCAGACTCATTGGCTGAGGAATGATACTTCCCGAGGTCTTCCCTGTGTAGCCGTGGTCCCACCTACCACCACAATGCTAAAAACAGTGAAGGTTTTGGGTTTCTACCTAGGCGTATGTCACCAGAAAAATAAACCTAAATAGACACCTTTGGCCACTTCTCTAGATTTGTAAGCATTCCCCAGATTTCTCCATTATCCGTTTGGTTGTCTTCCAATCTTTAAAGGGATGGGGGCTGAGATAGAAGACTCCACAGGTGCTAGCCACGTCCCAGCGGTGTTTGGAGAGTTCACAGAAAGAACAGAACTTGTACAAGATATCCTAAAAACTACATACTTGAACTAGAATACTTGAAAGGCGCTATTATGATTCTATTATGAGTTACTTAAGTGTGTTTGCTGTTCTTCACTCTGATGCCATGATAAGGAACATACACCAGCATATATGACAGAATGCAAAGGCAATACTCCTTCAGTGTTTGATGTTACAACTTAAAAGAAAAATGGGTCTTTCTTAAATGTCAAAAATTATATCTAAGCAAAATATTCTGTTGAAATCTATACCATTATGGACATACCAAGTCATGCACAGGCCTCAACATGCACACACCCTGCATCATGTGACCTGCCAGCCCTTTTGAGAAAGTGCTTGGTCTATCCAGTGCAAACCCAGGAAAGAGATTCCATCGTGGTAATAGTTTTATGCAGATGGTTTGGATGAGTCCTTGAGTGCCTTGTTTCAGGTTCTCATGAAGCAGTAGGCACATGAAATGTGATCTGAAATCCTCAGATCCCTTCTCTGCTCCATTTGTGAATCACTGACAGATTTTGTTGTTTCTATACTGGCTATGTAAAGAAATAAAAGTAGCTCTAAGCAATCTCCCAGACCTGAATTAAGCTTCTTGAGGCACAGTCACATTGGCCTTCTCTCTTTAAATCTTGCTACAGTAACGACTGGATGTAAACTGTGAAGACCCTAATGCAGGATGGCCATGTTACTACAGCACAAGGGCAAAATGTAACCCACAAGCTGAAGCACATGGTACCTTCTTAGCGTGACAAACAAGTCACAACTTTGCATTTCTCTATCAAAGCACAATGGGAAAGGATTATGTCATGGTACTTTTAAGTCATTTACCTAGCTACGTCAAGTACCAAGTACTATTTTTATAATGCTAAACCATTCTCCAGAGGAAGAGACAAGCCTCCTCCACCCACTCTTAGGCTTGCGGTATATCAGAGATACAACGGGATCTACCATCCCTTACATCCCTAGACATGGGGGTCTCTTCTTAGGCACTGAAGGTCACTGGGGTGAAAAGGAAAGTGAGTTGTTAAAGAGCCCAGAAACTAAGGCTTGTTACTTCCATCAGAGATCTAAAAAAGGAACAAACTGATGGGGGTGGGTATGCGATGGAAGGAGAGAGGAGAGCTACGATGTCTGGTGGGGATCAGTGAGGAGCCACAGGATGAAGAGACTTAGTACTGGTCCCTCCAGGGCCCCTGTGCCAATGTACATGCAAAACCTTTTGATTTCCTTTCACAGAAACGCAGCAGCAGACAACTTTTAGAGATACGCTACAGCACACAGATGATTTTCATACACCAACTGCCTGCCTCACGCAAGGTCATGATCACTTGCAAAGATAAAGTACATTAGGGTCCTCCTACTGCTAAAACATATTTATGTATGTCAAAAGCACGTTATGACACTAGAGAAACATGGACTTATGAAAACCTCTCAGTTATGTTTTTTTTAAATGTACCAAAAACCCCACAAAAAAAAAAAAAAAAAAAAAAACAACCCAGGCTTCACTTACTTGTATTGATGAGAAATTGATTTGACACACCAGGATGATCCACATCGTGTATTGCACTGGCAAAAATGGCCGCAAGAATCTCCAAGTCTGTGAACACAGCCTGGGAACCAGACAGTGCGGGCAGTATTAGTATGTCATTCCAGAGTCACATGAGAGAAGTACTATATAAACAAAGGCAATAAAGAACTCCCGGGCTCAGGACACAGGGTAAAGCCTGGCAGTGCTTTAATATGCTTCATCAGGAAGGGTTATAGATCTTTCTTAAATGTGCTTTGAAAGCAAAATATCTCATCTGATTTTATTGTACAGTATGACAAAACTCGTATTTGTTACAGTTTCAAAAATATTAGCATATCTGAGATACTGCGGTGAGGAAATGCAGGCGGATGGGCAACTTGCTTAATGATCTACTGTGAGAACATCTGAGGCCTCAGTAATGCCTGAGGAATTCCTTTCTCTCATCCTCCTGTCGTCGTCTAGATCTCCATCTCTTAGCCTCGGCGCCGACAAAGCTGTGCTTAGGGTGTCATGCACATTGTTGGGCTGTTCAGCAAATTCCTTGCCTGTACTCACAACATGCTGGGAGTGTGCACAACCCAAAAACGCCTCCCGATAGTCCCACATGTCCCTGGGTGTGGAGATGGGGGAGACCAGGACAGAAATCGTTCCCACCTGAGAAAGATGGCTGAGGAGTCAACCAATTAATGAGCTACAAGCAGAATTTTCCAGTGAGGAGTTTAAACTATGCAGCAACTCAGAATCTTTCCCCCAAATGATTATGGAAACCAAACCCCTTCATTAAACGTTCAATGGGACAATTTCTTAGGATTTGGAAAATTCAAAAGGGCATTTCCTTTGAATAAATTCTTGGAAAGTATTAAAGTGTTGCTTATATTTTAGAAAATAATCGTCCTTTGAACTCCAGCTGTCACGGTAACGTTCTAAAAAACAACCTAGTCAGAAATCAGTATGTAAAATGTGCATGTATGCAACGTCCACTAGGTCATTTCAGAGAGGCAACATTATAAACATGAATCCTCAAATCTCTGACCAGCTCTCACAATACAATCCATCAAAGGATCTGCTGTTTATCAACAATAACTTTCTCCTCCTTATAAGCCAGTCAACGTATCCTCACTGTCCTGCGAACCCTCGAACATCAGAGTTTAAGAGCTCTGTACTAGGGGCAAGCAAGTGACACACGAGACAAGAGCCTGACCTCCAGAGCGGGGGTAGAGAGCAGCACGTGGGTGGACTGGACGACATCTGCAGCGTGGATGTTGTTGTGGTACGCCACGTCAGCATGGTAATGGTCTTCCAGAGTCATAAGATACGTAATCAAGGTGTCTACTGGGATTTTAAACGTTTTTAACAAATCTCGTTCCTGTAAGGAAAGAAATCCTCTTAGCTTTTTTGTCTTACTAGTAAAACTCGTTCCCCAGAGTATGTTAAAAGAGAATCATTTGCTGTTGTCGCCCCAAAATGAAACAATGTTTCCTCATATCTATTGAAGGAAATGGAAGTATCTGGCAACAACCCACTGAGCTGGCCTTCTGAGAGCAACAGTACTGTAGCTGAGGGGTTCAGCGTGAGGAGTGGGGTGCCAGTCCTTGGCTCTGGCAGGCAGCTTCAGTGCAGCTGCTGACTGGGCCCCTCAGTCACACAGGATGAACCCACATTTACTCTCAGGCTAGAACCTCCCATCGAGTCTCAAGGTACTAGAACCAGCGCCAGCTTCTCAGTCCTACCCTGACATGGTACAGAGGCATCAACAAGAAACAGGTAGAGAAAAGATGGCTGAATACCAAAAAGATCCTCAAGAAATTATAATCTGGTTAATCAAGCTTGTTTGTTGAGAAAGTGAAGAGGTCAGCATTGTAGAGATGAATTTATAACTATTGTTAATACATTGTTTCCATTCCCCCTCCCACATTTCTTAAATAGAAAAAAAATGCTATTATGTTTTACCAATGCTCCATATTTATTATTACGTTCCTTGCACTGTTAATAGGTGGCTCTGTGACCATGGTATGCGTCCATTAACTTCATTAGTGAGTTCACAGCTAGATGGACTACCATGAAGTAGCCCAGCTGACAGGAGCCTGCCTGTAAAGATTCTGTCCTGTCCCAGGATAATGTCTCCTCCCCCATCCTCTCTCCCTCTATTGGCTCATTTCAGCTGAGCCACTTCTTCTCCCCCAGGGTTTATCTTATCACAACCTAAAGGCAATGGGGCAGCTGATCGAACCCCCTGAAACTGTGAGCTGAAATAAATCCTCTTTCTCAAAAAAACTGGCTCATGTCACAGCAGCAGAAAATGACCAATGCAGTCCCTGGTGAGAAGCAACTGGAGGACATTACCAGAAAACCAGTGTGCATGGTAACAGTCAGAGGCCGGTTACCTGAAAAATGGTGTGCATGATAACAGTCAGAGGCCGGTTACCAGAGAGCTCTGCTATTCGGAAAACGTGGAGGCCCCACTTGTTCACATCTTCTAGTTCCTAGGGTAAAGGAAAGCACCCGAAGAACACAAAGTTGAACAACCAGTGACAATGAACGGAATCATTTAAAAATTACCGACTTTAACAAAAAAACACTGCTGAAGTAAAATAAAGAATGGCTCATTTTAAATGTAAAGGAAATGACACGTGAACAGTCAAACTCGAGGCACCTCCACAACAATATCCTGAAACACAGTATTGCTTAAATTTATGAATCTGATAGAAAATTACATTCATAGGTTTCAATTTTGACCTCAAATAATTAAATAGGTGAAATCTAGTCACAGCATCTATCTAGTGTAAAGTCCAGAAGAGATGATATATTTCTAATTCTCCAAAGTCAAAACCTCAAATGGAGATGCTTAAAAGTAAACAAAACAGCAACCAAACAACAAAGGAATATAAATCATCCAAGCCACATGTCTAAAACTACATATTAATAAACTTTAATAATTTACAAAGATTTATGAAGTGACTTTCCTACCTTCAAATCAAGGACTAGAAAGACGGCTCAGCAGTTAAGAGCAGTTGCTGCTCTTCTTGAGAGCCTGTGTTCAGTTCCCAGCACCCAATGTTAGGTAGCTCATAACTTCTTGTAACTTCAGGTACAAGGTATCTGCTGCCCTACTCATACCTGCACACACATAACACAACTCTCTCTCTCCCTCTCTCTCTCCCTCTCTCCCTCTCCCCCCTCTCCTCTCTCTCCCCACTCTCCCTCTCTCTGTTACTTCAAAGAAAACAAAATAGGTTTGTTGCTGTTTTATACACACACACACACACACACACACACACACACACACACACACACACACGAGACAGACACGGTGTAATATGTAGCTCTGGCTGTCCTGGAACTCACTATGTAGACCAGGCTGGCCTCAAACTCAGAGACCCATCTGCCTCTGCCTACCAAGTCATAGGATTAAAGGCATGCACTACTATGTCTGACTCTAAAGCAGTTTTTAAGATCAAATAAATTAATGTACTTTTCTGTTTAAAAGGACATAAAAAAAAAAGAATTCCTAGGGAAAATGTGTCATATCACGATCCCTGGAATCACCTTACCTTGGCCAGGACATCTTCCTGCTCTGTTTTAACCCCGAACCTTGGGATACATGAATTAGTCAGGCTGGAGCTATGCATCAACTTCTTGACCCCACTGATCTGTGACATCGGCCTTTTCTTCTTCTCCTTTTCCTTCTGAGTTGGAGAGGGGATCTCCACTTCATGTTGCTTATCTTAAAAAATTCAGAGAACACCCTACATTGACTATGAATTCAACTTTATTTTTTTTAATCACATAACATATAAATGAACAAACTATAACTGCTTAGTATATATTCTAGGAAGTGATTCCAAACACTACTTTTCCTCTTAGAGTTAACTACAAGTTGATATCCTCAAGCACAAAATTAAACAGATTCTACTTAATTACCAAAGGCCTCATGGTAGATTATCCTAAGAGAAAACTATAAGATGTGATAGCCAATTTAAAGAAAGCAAAATACTTGGTTATTTACTGTTTGACAACTCTATTTCCATTTGAATTCATTTAGAAGTTTGGAAACAACTTTTCCCACTAAGGACTCAAGTTTCAACATGTATTTTAAAATGGTAGAAACTTCACATGCACATATATCAAAAACAGAAGCACATGAACTCAGGGGTTAAATAACTGTGACCGGCCACACTGTGAGAGTTGAAGCTACAATTCAGAATGATCAGATACTTCTGTCACTCTTTCCATGTTCAATAAGAAAATTCTTATGATGCAGCGGAGTCTTTCAGGGACCCACAGACAAACCACAACATTCTAAAATGATAGGCATATAATTTTTACAGTAAAATCTATAGACATAAGGTGTCTTTGTACATTCATCTCTGCTAAGGGTTTTAACTCATCCTTGTACAGTATAGGTTCAACAAACATCTGTATAGGAATTTGCCTCTTCTTATGCAATAATTTTTGTTTTAAAGGTACATTCCCATGGCTAGGAGGTATTCAAATGATTAACTTTCACTTAATGTATTTTCTGTCTGCAGTTAAGGTTAGAAGGGTTATCTCATCAAACAATACTCTTGACTACAGCAACATACTTTCCCTTAGGAACTAACTGTACCTCTATCAGTCAAGCTAGGCCTGGTACTCACCACACTTTCAAGCCCTCATGGTAGGGACTATTTATAATTTATTATTAAGTCCCTAGTTCCCAGTAATGGTGGCACTTAACAAGAATGTGTTCAATACAGCCATGAATAGGTATCTCGGTAAATATTTTATAATTTAGTATTAGGGAACACTTTGCTAGAGAGCCATCTCAGTGGTACAGTGCTCGCCTAGCCTGTGCTGCGCTTATACTGAACTATAGATAAACAAGCAAAATGCACTGCCACCTTAGATTGATTCTGAGGCTTGGAGTCTCAATTTATCAATGTTATATATTTAAAACAGCTTTTCTAATATATATTTGGGTTCCATAACAAGTTAAGCCCTATTAAAAAAAAAATCCAGCCAACAAGTGCAAAGAGAGTTTTACATCCCATGCTGCCGTTCTTACCTAAGAATGTGTTCGATATGTACTCCGACACCTGATTGCCGGACCGACTCATTTCAGAGAGGTGCGTGAGCTCCCGATTCAGCATCCTTTTGAACTGAAAGACAAAGAGATAAGGAGTGAGAGAAGGGGACAACTGAAGTGTCATGGCTGCGTAAGCACGTCCTCATGTCACACGGTAAAATACACCCAAAGAACGTTTAAATCATCACGACCATTTATTATCCAGTGCGACTTTCTGCAGAGTAGGAAAGTTGTAACAGTCTGTGAGGTGACCAGGTACTGGGCCCATTGGGGATATGAAAGGAGGGAGGTCAGGATGAATGAGGAATTGAGTCTTGAATTTCATTTAACTTTAAATATCTTCAATCTAAATACACAAAGCTAGCCAGCACAGATTACAGCACCTAATGGCATTGATCAATGGATATAAGAATTTTCAAAATAAAGGTATTTTTATCATAGCAGAGGAAATATGTAAGAGATGAATACAGGCCAATTGCGCATGTCATTTTCTATTTCTGCTTGTTTTCTCTTGCTTTTGGTGGTTTGGTCATTTCATATAGTTATGGAGTCAACGTTAGTCGTTTTTACATCCAAACCCCCACTGGAACCCTTCTTCCCAGAAAACCTCCCTTCTGCGTTCATGTCTTCTTTGTCATCTGTGACACACTGATTTTAACACCGTATTCCATTACCATGTGATTGATCATTATCAAAAATGAATATACAGTAATGGTCAAATGTAAAAGAATAATTCTCTGTAACCATAAAGAAAAACTGAATAGGTTTATGTGTTCTCTTGGGGCTTTGGAGAGACATTACATGGGAGTAAATACTACAGAGCACGTCCTTCTGACGCTGTATATAAGCAGACAATATAAGGAGTATTAGTTCTCAGAAACCATGGAATTTGCAGACCCGTCTCCCAAGTCGGGAAACAGAAGACTAATGCTTGGTTCTCTGCTTTTCAAGTTCGCCATTTATTTTACTGAGGCCACGGGCCTATGCCATCAGACACACTGCAGTCCACGGGCCTATGCCATCAGACACACTGCAGTCCTCTGCGAGAGCGGCAAGCAGGGACATGCAGATTAAAGCTGCTCTGAGATTTCAGTTTCTCCCCACTCAGAACGGCAGAGCTAAAATATGGGGACGAAGGCTGGTGAGGGTGCGGGGAGAGGGGAACACTGCTGGGGGTGGGTGGGGGTGGAGTGTGAACTGGCACGGCCATTATGGAAACCCGTTTGGGGGTTCCTCAAAAAGCCACAAATAGATCTGCCACATGATTCAGCTACAGCACTCCCGGCAGTGTTTCCCCGAAGGACACTGTCTCACTACAGAGGCTCTTGCACACCCGTGTGCAATGCTCTTCTATCCACAGAGCCAAGAAACAGAAACAAGTTACATGTCCATCAGCAGGTGACCGGATGATGGAAACGTGGCACATTTCCACCATGGGACATTATTCAGCGTTTTCAAAAAAAAGAATGGATGTTGTCTTTGACTCTTTACATAGGTCTATTCCATGAGGAATACTCACAGAGGCCAGAGAATTAGTAAGGGACTGTATGGATAGGTTTCTTAATGTAAAGCCTACCTTTGAGTTTAAAAAAAATCTCCTAGCCAGGTGTGTTAATACACTTCAATAGTTTTTAGTATTCAGTGTCCTGGTTTTATCTGTCTGTTTTTTACTGTTGTTTTGTCAAGTTGACACAAACTAGAGTTAATCTGGGAAGAGGAACCTCAATTGAGAAAATTCGTCCAGGGCTGGAGACCCAGTGACCCAGTGGGCGGAAGCACTGGCTGCTTTTCAGAGGAGCTGGGCTCGAGTGCCAGCACCCGCGCAGAGCCCAACAACTGTTCCCGAACTCCAGTTCCAAGGGATCCAGCACTCTCTTCTCCCTGGCCTCCATGAGCACCAGGCCAGACACACATGCAGGTATAACACACACACACACACACACACACACACACAGACTCACACACACACACTCTCTCTCTCTCTCTCTCTCTCTCTCTCACACACACACACACACACAGAGAGAGAGAGGGAGAGAGAGAGAGAGAGAGAGAGACCAAGAGACACACAGAAAGAAAGAAACACACACACACACACACAGAGAGAGACAGAGACAGAGACAGGGACCAAGAGACACACAGAGAGACAGAAACACACACACAGAGAGAGACTGAGAAAGAGACACAGAGAGAGAATCACACACACACACACACACACACACATACACACACACTCTCACACACACACACAGAGACTGAGAAAGAGACAGAGAGAATGACACACACACACACACACACACACAGACTTCACACGTCTGTGAAGCATTTTCATAAAGATTGATATGCGAGGGTCCAGCTCACTAGAAGCAGTGCCCACTGTCCCTGGGTGGGTGGTCCTGGGTTCTATAAGAAAGCAAACAAAGCAGGCCATGGAAAGAGAGCTAGCCAATAAACAGTGCTCCTCCACGGCCAGTGCCTGCCTCCAGGTCCCTGCTCTGGTGACCTGGAAGCGTGAAGTGACCTAAGCCTTTTCCTTTGCAAGTTGGTTTTGGTCGAGGTGTTTATCCCAGCAATCGAAAGCAAACGAGGACATTCAGAATAATGCAGCCTTCCAATATACAAGGTAGCTGCTATTAAATACATGACCAAAAAGGTAAAATAAAATAAAATAATTTTATTATATGTTCGGTAGAGTCTGAAACGATCCATTCCACTATCAGCTGTCTCTCGTCAGCCCAGAGAGGAGGAATGAGCGAGTCTTTTGGAAGTGTATGAAATGCAAGTTTTAGACTTGAACTGGTTTATTTGGAATTTTCAAAATTCTCTACATCATTTGTACGGAGGTGGCCCATCCACACACCATAGAGTCTTGGCAAATCCAAAGCCAATGCTGGGAAATCCAAATCAGGAGCAAGACTTCAACCATCACCACAGGCAGAGTGTGATCAAGATAATGCCAGCCAACTGTGAGAGGCAAGGAGCAGGCACTAGCTCTCTCTTATCGGTAGGAAGAACTGGCCATGGTGAACACAAGTTCTGTTTGTCAGTCTTGCAGATACCAGTATATTCTCAAACTTGGGAACATAAAAATTTGCCTTTTTAAAACCCATGTATTTGTATGCATTCTTGTTAACATACACAAGTATGGTAAAAAAAAAAAATCTAGAAAGCTAGGTAGAAGGAAAGATTTAGAAAAACATTCAAATTCTCATTGCTCAGAGATAATTTCCAAAGACAATACAGAAATATAAGCCTGCTTGGAGATAATTACATATAAACCACAGACAATTAGCTATATTTGCTCTGAGGCCTTTGTATAAGCGTGTGCACTGCATCACACACTGCGAGATAGCAGATCCTGTTTGCATTCGCTGCACAGCATATATTATTACCTGTGAAACTAAGGCCAGGCTTCCTGAGATTATTTCCAAAGGCATTTACACTAACAAGTGCTAAAAAATCTGTGCTATCTTTACCAAGCTATGTTTTCTTAAGTTAATTATCAATTTACAGTTAATTAAATGAGCTAAATCCATTTAGGCTGTCTATTTTTTTGCCTACCACAGAACACACACTCAGTTATTTGAGTTCTTTTCCTCAGCCCTTCTGTGGTAATCAACCCTGATTTCTGAGCCATTTATAATGATAACTGACTTTTATCAATGTGGGACACGAAGATATCACTGATCACACATCTGCAGCTAATCCCCATTTTATCCAGTGGCATAAAGGAATTCAGGCAAGGGCCTATATGGGAAATCGCAGCTGTTTCAAAACCATTTTAAACATTGTTTCAGAACCAATATCATGTATAATTTCTCACGTAAAAAAAAAAACATGCTTTGTAAGTAATTTACCCTTGGGAAAACGTACACATTAGGTAAAATATATTCAAAAGAAGGTTTTCTAAATATTTTAAACATGAAGCCAGTGATGTATTCTCTTCAATTTTAAGTAGCCCATGTTCTAAGATGAAGTTGCTGTTAAGAACCACCTGACATGTCGAAGTGGGGGGTGGGTAGGCAGTGCTTCTGGCTAGCAGACAGTATTGACCTGCCTGCACCTCTCAGTACTACCATGAAGCTCACTTTCTGAAGACCACTGGGGCATTGAGCCAGGAATCCACAGGCCCATTGTCTCCTTACACATAGACGGGTAGGATCAGAATGTTGCCAGACACGGCAGCTGCCAGATTTTCTGGTTCCTGCTACCTGCAGATACGTCATACAAATGATTTGGTTTTGCTGGAAGAATGAGGTACATGATATACAATTATTCTGGGCATTTGTTTACATAATTCATCAAGATAGCCGGTTAGTACAAT
The DNA here is from genome assembly GCF_947179515.1 of Apodemus sylvaticus. Classification (NCBI taxonomy): domain Eukaryota; kingdom Metazoa; phylum Chordata; class Mammalia; order Rodentia; family Muridae; genus Apodemus; species Apodemus sylvaticus. Next base: position 50,636,392 of record NC_067487.1, read on the forward strand.
ACAATAACTAAGGTTAAAACAGTCAGTGAGGAGATGCTTCTGTGCAGACTCACAGTGGACACTCTCCTGAATAGTGCTGTATCATAGTTTATACCCACGTTGTTCCTCTCTCCTCTTTGTTTAAAACCTAGAAGCATAGGCTGGAGAAACCCTACATCACACCTGCCTCACAACCAAGACCTGCTGTGTTCCAAAGAAGACAACGTTACATTTTAAAATAGTTATGAGACAATATTTAAAGCAACTCCCTAAAGTATTCATCTCAGGAGAGCTAAGTTGTGTGTGTGGGGGGGTTGTCCAAAAGGCCATGTTCAAAGGACCAACTAAGTTACAGCACAAGGACATATTTTGAAGAGTTAAAAAAAATTTTTTTTTTTTTGGCTACTGCTAATAACCTTTTCAATCTGGGTATGCTAAATTAATAACCACAAAAGTGGCCAGGAGTGCTTTCTCAACTTGTCTGATTAAAGAACAATATACTAAAGCTTTTAACAAAGGTTTTAGTTACAAGGTTAATTTCTGTCATTTTGAATAGCTATGTTTATTAAGATATTTATGGGCTATTTCCATGGGTAGGGAAGGATGGCTTAAAGGAAAAAAAAACTAACAGAATGCCTTCTCTTTGCAACACCATTACACCCCCTAATTGATTTAGGATGGCTGAATGCAAAAGTGCCTCTTAATAAAACCCTGTGAAAATACTATTTAAACATATAGCTATGTTTAAAAGTTACTTCTCTTTTATGTTGCTGAATTTCTACTCTAAATGGTTTAAAAACATTACAATGAATCACAGTTACAACTAGGGGGGAAGAAAGAGGAAGATTTCTCTGTGGATGCTTTTGAGGTCTTTGTTCTCATTATGCACCTGTGTGTGTGTGTGTGTGTGTGTGTGTGTGTGTGTGTATGTGTGTGTGTGCAGCATTTAAATCATAAAGCAAAGTCTAAATGTGGCAGCTTGAATGCTGTATTCTGTATTTTAGAATTCCAGTTCTTTTCTTTAAGGTCTTCTTTTAAGATGGGCAAGGATGCAAAATAAGTAATAAAACAAAGAAAGCCTTTACAAATTCAATCCTCTGTAATTGTGTAACACTTCCAGCCAGCTGCATGACATGTCCTTGTCCTGTGTGCATGAAAAGACTCGGTGCATGCAGCAGTAAGACAACGACTACAGTTTCCACCCCGGAATTCTGCTAACAATTACTGGGATATAATACCCTCTAAGTGTGGGAGAGGTTGAGACCCGTTTAAATGCATACTGCATCGACTACTGTTTCCATCATGAAATTCTAACAATCATTTGAATATGATGCTGCAGGTATGGGAAATATCAATATTAAGACCTGTTTAAGTGAGTACTGCATTGGCTTCTATAAAAATGAGTCTTTCAGGACACCAAATATCAATATCTGACTTTCTTAAAAGGTTAGGGGCAGAATGTTAACACAGGCACTAAGCAGTCCAGCCAGTGTCTTCCTAAAAGGTATACCTTAAGATTCTATATGTGGATTTGTGTAGGCTTGTTCATAGTCATACTACTAATAAAAGTCATTAAAATGCCTCAAGGGGATGGAATGGCTGAGAGAGTGAGTCTCCGGGAGGGCACGAGTATTTCTTATGTTGCTTTTTACTGGAATTTTAAAACAAGAAATGGTTAGCAAAACTCAGGCAATAAAAGCATGAGATGCATTTTTTTAAAAAAAATCTGGACTATCCTAGAGATTTAGAGAGAAAGAAGAAATCCTAGCAAGCAAGACAGAGATAAGACTTCCAGCTTTCTTAGAATTCTAGTCAACCTCGACAGCAAGCATGAAAGTTTGCTTCACAAAGAAACAGAAAACCAACAAAGAGCTTCAATCTGAAAGTACTTAGAGCAGCAGAATAGACAGATATCTCTGAAAAGACGTGCAGTGATTGGCTCATACACCCAAGGCTGAACCCTACTTTCTGAAATGGTGCTTCCTTGGGGACTGAACGGGGTTCCTCCTTCCTGCTGCAATCATGGAGATAGAACTCAATGACAGTGTCATAGCAGGGCAGGTAAGGAGCAGGCCCAGCATTTACATGGCCTTACCAATCCCTTGTACAAATTCATTCCTCAAGATTAAAGTAAAGCCCCAGTATGAATGAACTTTCTTACGATTATCTCCAGATAATTGAATTTATGCTACAATGAAAAGCATCCAAAGAGTCAAATACATCATCTACAGCTTTAAAGACAAAGGTGAAAAAAAAAAAAACATTATTTTCCACTTAAAGTCAAAAGTAGCACTTACAGTCACATGTCAATGGATAAGATTTAAATGCTGCATGCTCATCAGGATTCATCAGTCACAGTAAGGAATTTTGTACAATAATTTATTTGCAATTAATTTATTTCATTGCCTTGCTATTTAGAACATAAATTTATATAGGACAAACAGAAGAACCAATGCACATGCAAAATCTATTTTAATATACAAAGTACACCTGACACTCAGTTATACAATCTTATCTTCAGCACAAAACATACTTCTTTCCCAGTTTATATATCTAAGAGAAGAAATAAAATTACTCAGACACCATTATAATTCGCTAAAATCCACCACTTATTCAATGAAAGTAGACAGTTTTAACGGCAAAATAAATCTTACCTTTATGTAGCCCCAAGACACTGACAATAAATAGTTTGCTTCAGGCATTTTTGATAGATTATGTGTCTATATGTGTATGTGCCAGCAAGTTCTAAAATGTGTTTCTCTTCAAACCTTGACTTCTACCAATTTCCACAAAGCCACTCGGGGTGTGGGAGTTTAAAGATTTTTGGTAATTAAGTATAAATAAGAAAGCATCGTATTATGATCCCATCCAGCCGTCTTCCCATTAAGCACATGCCATTTGTAAAACTTCAAAATGGAACAAAATTCAGCAACTATTCTGAATAAGGAATATCCCTGTGATGAAGGAGCAGTTACACAGTTAAGGGTCTGCATCTTTCTCTCCCGAGCTCCAGGGCTTAATGAATAATGTATGTCAAGATGCTTAGCGGTGAGAAAGACTAGTTCTGTCAAAGGCTACCAAATAAGGAACTGCGGGGGAAGCCGGGAAGAGTGACACGAAACCCCGCCCAGAGAACCAACTATGCACCAATCGCATTTCATCCCTGATCTTTGAAGGCAGGGGGTGTGGTTGCGGCTCAGCACGCTTTGTGATTGGCGAGGTGAGCCTCAGGAGAAAAGAGGCTTTCCTTCCCACATGGTGAACGCCATTTAATAAAGGTCTCCCTGCAGCCTGTGAAAAGATGAATGGGGCTTTCCTCTCACAGGGATGGATAACGACCGCAAAACCGTCAAGATCTGTAGTCGCTTCTTAAATAAGCATTGCCAGTCTGTGTGGATTCTGATAATCTCAATGCGCCCAGTCTGTCTCAAACCCCAAACACGGGGCTTTCCTGGTGATAAAGGCAGCTTGACTTCCTCCCTTGCCCAGCACACAAGCACCATCATAACAAAGTGCCACAGGTCCAGGCTTCACAAATGAGAACGCATCCCTTCTCCTTGGGGAAGGCCGTGGTCAAAGTCCTTTGTTTTTATTGTAGCCTGGTCACACTCTGAAACTTGCCAAGTCCAAAATATAAATCTGACTAAAGGCGGGAGGGAGTATGTGAGAGTTCGTGTCTCTGTCTGGATACAGAATGCAGCTATGCATACAGATTCCAGCTTCTATATTCTGATCAGAAGAACATTTTTATGATCCCAGACGAAGTTGAGAATGGACTGAATAGCTTTTAGGAATGCAGAGCTGAAAGGAAGGGTAAGCATACCTTTTCCTCCCGAGGGCGAAAAAAGTACTCGATATTCTATTGGGAAAGCCAGGCTTTTCTATTCTGCTCGTCATGGTATTATTCTGTGTAACTTTTATCCTAAGAGGTCTTGTGGATGAGAAATGAGAGAAACTCATTTCTCTTATCTATTACAAAGTTCTGCAGAAGGTCCCTATTCTTGTCTGGGTTTATTACTCTGGGCATTAGGACTCCCTGATGTGGTTCTTCTATAGCAGCACCCTGCCTCAGGTCTTCCTCCTGGTTACTTTATGGCGTCCTGCACCAGGTCTGCCTCAGTATGTTTCACCCCAACACTTGTCTAGCACAGTAGTCCTGCAATGCCACTTTCCAATGTCCCCTTCCATAAGTCCAGGTACTTTCAGCCAATACTAAATGGAAAACCCCAGAAGCATTCTCAAGGTTTTAATAACACAGATGGTAGTAGACGGTTGCGAATATTCTAGTGTATTCTTTATCTAATTTTTTTTTTTTACTGTGCGTTATTTACAAAATAGTTACAATTCTACACGACTAAGGGAAAAAATGCAGCCTATATAGGGTTCTGTACTATCCACTGTTTTAAGGCTGCAGCAGCAGCAGGGAGAGATTGGGGGTGGGATCCTGAAACATACCCCATAGGAAAAGGTGGGAGAAACAACCCCAGGGGTAAGGGAGGGAAAAGGCCTTCTCTACCTCTGGTATTTCTATCAGGTCCTTTGCTCCTGGGGCTCTCAGACACTCACCACACCTTTGGGTTTTTTTCCCACATTCTTCTAAGTCCCCAACCCCAATTCTCCACCACATTAACCCAGCAGAACATCCCTCACCCCTCTTCTGTCCGCCATTTTCCTTACCTTTGACATAACCTGCCTTATCTGCCCATGCCTTCCAGTCCCTCCCAGGTCTGTTTCTGCTGGTTTCTCTAGCCACGCCTTTCCTTGCCTTGGGTTAAAGCTTCCACTGTGGCGCTCCACGGGCTGCTTTAAGCCTCCCCTCCTTCATGAATGTCCCCCCGTTTCCAAATTCATAATACTCTCCCATTTCAAATGGCCTGCCCTTCGTCACCTGGAACTTTGGCCAAAACTGTGAACAGTTTTTCTATTTAAAGTAGTTTCGTATAACTACTCCAACTGCAGTCACTGGGCCTGTGTTTCTTCCAGGGCCTCAGATGAAATCTGTGACTCTTTCTGTCCATTCAGTAGGTATCTCGTGTGAGTCACACGCTATCAGGTGTTTAACATAAATCATCTGCCCGAATCCCCGAGTAACCCTAGGATGTTCCCTTCCACCAGCGGCACTCCTCTCCTTCGAAACATTGTGACAGAGCCCTGTCTTCTGGAAGTTACCATTTAATCCGGTGGGGTGGGTCCGTTCCTGCCCTCCCTCCACTTAATCCCATCAGTCCGTTCCTGTCCACTGCTCGCTCTCACAACTTTAATCCAAATCACCAGAGGCAGAAAGCAGCTTCAGTTTCAGTGCCCCATCCCCACTTCCACATACAGTGAGAGCTGGAGGGAAAATGGTTTTCCCAACGTTATCCTGATACTCAGAAACTGTGGGTCAGAACCCCACATGAGACGGAATACAAGGTCACACATTTTTGCAACAGAACTAAGTTTCTGAACACAGAACAACGGGAAATTCAAAATCAGTGAATCCAAGGTGTGTCTGATCTCTCCTGCGTTGTATATGACGTCATAGGACCCCCGGCTGAGAGCACATGGTAGGTACACTCTGCACTGCGAGGTAACAGCAAAGAGCCGGCCGATGCTGGAAGCAGTTTGGCTCAGATCAGGTATGGCTGTATGTTACTAATTACAGGGTTTTAACTCTACACACAGCTTTAATTCAACTACACAAAACACACTTGATATTTTTCCGTCGTTCTTTGCCAAGTTAACTATCAAATTAGAATAGCTTTGGATTGGATTGTTAGAGTGTTCAATTTAGAAATTGTCATTTGAGTTGCCGCCGCCTTGAGTGGCTCTGCTTTTTAAATATTTCGACAAAATTCTGTGTTGGTGAGATTAAAACACGATTTACATTTTTCAATTGTCCCTAGCCACATTTCTGCCACGTTGTACTCTGTATTTATTATGAGGAGGGGTGTTGTTATTAGTATTGATGATGACAAAAATAAACTGATCAACTCCAAATAACATTGAAGCTACTCTGCATCCTGTAGTATCAAACAGGCACAAATAATTCTGCATATGTAATTAAACAATCATACCCACCCCATCAGCATGCAGACTTATTTTTAAGTCTTTAATAAGTGAGGGGAAAAAAAAACTGTTAGGCACTCCAAGTAATTATTTTAAAATACAGCTCTTTCTGATTTATTATCAGTAAGTTTTGGATTGATGTATTTATTTTATATGCCTATATATTTAAGGTCACATGAAGAGTTCCCAGTCAGAGTTCACAAGTGGAGAAAGTTGAAGCAACCCTACTTTATTTGGGTGCCTACTGTGCCAATCCAATGTGCATAGAAATATCCTAGCAAGCTGTAACATCCTACAGTGAGTCTGAGCTGGCCTGTGTGATCAAGAGATGCAGTCTGACTGTGGCGTCCAGATCATGGGAAGCCATTAAGACTTTCACCTCGGTACCTGAACGTGCCACAGTGCCTATGAAGGAAGGGTCTGAGAAAGTCACGTGGACTTTGTGGAAGAGGAGAGAGATGGGAGGGGGGCAGCAGCCACGGGAAAATACACACACACTTCAGTTACTACCCAGGGAAGTTTTCAGATGCTCGAAGCCTGGGAACACCTGATCGCAACACACATGGACACCACCGACTGACACCTCAGGAAGGATAGGAAACGCCTTTTGAGACAGGGTCATGAAAAGGTAATCAATGGACAACACACCTGGGCCGTAAAGAGACTGGCCCAGTCGCCCGGTCACCCAGGCAGGAATCGGTGGGGCTGGGACCTGAAATCAGACCACGGTGTGGCTTCGCAGTCCTCTAAAGTGACAGAATACTTCATAAGCATGACACACGCTGGCAGGACTGCGGGTGTCGATCCCATCGTATATGGAAACGTCAAAGGCTGCCTTAAAATGGGACAGCATTCAGTAGGGCTGGGAAGGGCTGGGGGCGGTGTGGGCACACGTTGTATGTACGTGTGGAAGAGTCCTACTGGACTCCATTAATATGCACAGCTAATCTATGTTAACAAGAAAAGAACATTTTAGAGTTAGCTCTTTATTTACCCTAGAGACTGTATGAAAGACCTGTGACCACCATCAAGTCTAACTTGAATCTAGTATTACTGTGCTCGAAATACTTAGGCACATCAGATTCAGGGAGGCTTTCCTAGCAGTCGTATTTTATTACACAGCGCTCATGGAAATGAAAACATCTAATCCTATAACCAATCATATTCATTTTACACCCTTCTATTTAAAAATAAAAGATACAGAGGGAAGTTTTCAGTAGCCAGGAGTATAATCAATATTAAGTAGTTGCTTACATGTACTTTAACGCTTAGATTATATTAACAGATGAAAATGTGATTATTAATTTCTCCATACAGAATTCTGAGGCAAAATTGTGAAATTTAGACATTAAATTCAATAGCTATAACAAGCTAAGGAGCCTCTGTTTGTTTTCAAGTGTCTTGAGATAGTTTTAGAGGGTGTCCACAATAATCTAGGATTCAGTCCTTTAAATTATACAATTTAAAATTTACTTTCACATTATAAAAACTCTTTCCTGAGAAATCCTTAAGGAAACCTGACCGCTAGTAAATCCACTGTATCTATTTGTATATGGCGCCCTCTAGTGATAAACTATATGAATTTGACTTAACCAGCTCTGAGGCCTAGATTGCCATCACAGACTTTGAAAATGGTGGTGGGGTTTGGGTAGGCAAAGAGAATAAACCAAAACATGACATTGCAGAGGCCCAGAGAGATCAAATGTACCATTTCTGAAGTTGTATCTTCTTTTGAGAATATCATAAATATTTAAGAGTGTCTTTTAAAAACTAAGTCATCTTCTGAAACATCCAAGACTAATAAACCTTTTAACATGGCCTGATTTTTTTTTTTTCTTCCCAGAATGACTTTATTTAAAACAGAAACTATCGGGAACACTTAGTTAGAAAGTCTATGCTATATCTGTTGCGGAGTTCCTGGTACCAAATTAACAGGAGCCTATGTTGATGGCTGTATTTTCGGTTTCTTGGCTAAGTGGATTAACTCAGGACACACTAACATATGTGGTGGTTTGAATGAGAGTGGAGCGTATCTGGCATGGGCACAGATTTCTGAATACTTGCTCCCCACGGCTGGTGCAGTGTGGGCTGTCTGCACAGGTACAGGAGGCATGGCCTTGCTGAAGGAAGCCTGTTCTAGGGAGCAGGCTTTGAGGGTTAGAAGCCACACACTCTTCCTGGTCTCACTCTGCTTCCTGCTTGTGGCTCAAGATAGGAGCCCTCCGTTTTCCTGGCCTAAGCTACAATAGGTCTGCTCTGCCATAATGGAATGCTGACGAGTCAAACGAAGCCTTCCTTCTATCCGTTGCCTTGGCCATGGTGTTTTATTGCAGCAAGAGAAGTAACAAATACACACGTGTATTCATAGCTGTTTAGGGTCAGCCTCGCTGAAATCAACATCATCATGGCTGTTCCCCCACATGAATCGGTTTCACTGAGGAATAATCAATGCAATTGGACAAACTTCACGTAAATGAGGCCTCTTTGCTTCTAAGTTTGAATGGCAGAGGTCAATCCATCACAGCAGATGACGTCGTGATTTTATCTGAAGGAAATGCTACAGCCTGCATCAGGGCGAACAACAAACTGTTGCGACTAATTAACAAAGCCAGTGTGCATAACAGGATAATCCCTGGCCTTGCTAAGTCACTCATCATTGAAAAGACAGAAAATGTTTATTGTGTGCTGACTCCAGTCCAAGTTCCAGATCTGCTGGCAGGAAGAAATCCCAACATGGTTGGCAGAGCTTGGTAACCAAACCCAACCATTATCAGAAGCCACGTGTTTTCTGAATCTACCACTTTATGTAGGATTTGTCCTTTACTTACTAGGTCTGTTCTCCTTCTAGTCAGGAAGAATCAGCCTCCTAGCCTTACTAGCATATGACCAGTAAGATGGGTTTGAGTCTAAGGCAGAATTTCCCAGAATGCAATGTAAAGAACATCCATCTGATAAAACACCTTCAGATGATGTCCTCTGTGAAACTGTCATTTTAGACGCAACACAGGCATTGTGAAGATTATATACATTAACATAGTCAAAAGATGTGCTATGTAACAGTACAAGAACTGTAACCTTCTTTATTTGCCTTTTATTGAACATGACATTCCCCAAATTGACATTACTACTGAACCCTTGTTATTACCAGCAAGTAGAAAGAACCCACAGCACTGAAGTTTCATAGAGAATTTCCGTAAAAGTAACAGACTTCCGGCACCGACGTGAGTATTTTTAATAGTCCTTCACTTATTCTCTCCACAGATAACTGTTAAAGAGCTACGTAAGGGCAGAGAAACAAAGCACCTGACCAGTTAATTAATTAATTAAATGACACGAGAGCAAAAATTAAAGTCAGGAAGCTACCACAGGTTAAGTTGAAAGCTGAGAAGGGACCCAACTACCTAGAAAGAGCCAATGGCAGTGCTGGTCAGGAGGTGTGTGTGCAACCTGTTTACCAACTGGGAAGAGGACAATGTGGATCCTACAAGCGCAGGAGAGAGAGGGGCGGAAGGTAGATTAGATAATGTTGGCAGAAGCCTGCTTGGGGTGTGGTCAGATAGGAACAGTTCTGGTGTACCCTACAGAATATACGGTATATTTCAGAAACCTAGAATATAAGACATGTTTTCACAACGAGGAAGTGCAAATAGGTATATTTCACTGGATTTAAGGGTTTCCATAATGTAGGCATGTTTTATAATGTCACATGATGGTATCCTATTAGTATGCACAGTTTTTGGTTTTATGTATCAATTAACTTGCAGTGTCAAAGTAAAGAAGACTTTAGGCAGAATCCACCAGGCAGAATGAGGCTGTGTGAGAGGGCGCTGAGGTGTCACTGGAGGGCTCTGAGGAGATAGGAGATGATTTATATTTTAAACCCGGCCTGGTTTACATTTGTAAGCTCTTCAAGCAGGTGGAGAAGTTCCTGGGACAGAGAGAGCAGCCATGACTTTACAAGGTGAACCCTGGGACTAAAGAAAGGAGTTAAGGTGCAGACCTAGGGCTGGCTCACAGCAGGCTAGAATGCTTGTGGCAGGGAGATGGAGAGGGTCCTAATGGGAGGCTTTGCAGGAGAATAGGGAAGCTAAGCCCCGCCCCCCCAGTCACGTGTAGTGATATTTAAATATGCGAAGACTGTGTGCTTCTTAAGCATTCCAGGACCTCCCATCCCTTCCCCCTCCCCCACCCCCACATCCTTCTAGAGTTCTGGACTAGGAAGGCTGCCAGAGAATTCTGAAAAGGCGGCCACCTTCAAATACTCCAAAGGCACCACATTAAAGCAGATTAATCACTTTTAAACTTTTCATGGTGTTTTTAGAGTAGTCCTGTAGAGAAGGCGTGACTAGGTAATGCTGTGCTTAAAATCCCGCCCCACAGCTGATGAGGACTCTGAAAAGCTGGGTAACTCCTCACTCAAGGTCACACAAAAATAATTAAAGTTAGAATCTAGCGTCCATAAAGAGCAATATCTTCATTAAGTTGTGTGCTCTTTGAATCTTTCAAGAATGAAGACCTGACTGAGGGCCATAATAAAATTTAAAGAAGTATGATAATGGAAGAGGGGCCTGGTGACTCAAGCCTGGAATCCCAGCATTCAATGTGCTAATGCCTGGGAACTGAGAGAAGTCTGTGGCCAGCCTGGGGTACATAGTGAGTTTCAGGTCACTATGGTTACAGAGTGAGACACCTTGGTTACAGAGTGAGACATTATCTCAAAACAATAAGATGCCCCCCCCCCCTCAACAGCTACAGACAACACAGTTTAATGATAGCAGTTTCCAGGTTTGCTACCGGACTGAGAACTGTGAGGCACACAATGGAGCACAAATGGCTTTAGAGGCCCTCAGATGACTTTCTGCAGTGTGCTATTTAAGAACGCTCCACTGTGAGGAGGAACAGGAGAGCAGATACAGGTAATTTAGCACAGCGCATGAAGCAGATGCCGGGGTTCAACAGGCATCAAGCTTCATCATCAGCAGAACTACGTCCATCACACGGGTGCAATCAGATCAAGAATGGTACGCAAGGGCTGGAGCCTTGGCTCAGCAGTTAAGAACACTGCCTGCTCTTCAGAGATCCTGAGTTCAATTCCTATCACCACATGGTGGCTTTCAATCATCTGTAATGGGATCTGGTGCCCTCTTCTGGTATGCGTGAAGAGAAAGTATACTCACAATCAATCAATCAATCAATCAATGGTATGTCATCTACCCAGTAATGTGTGCAGTCAATGGTTTCTCTGCAAATCTGCACTGGGTCATGTCTCAAAATGCTCTAAGTTGATATATGTAAATTCCCAGACAGCAGTGCAATGTCATGAGTCTTTCTAAGCAGTAGACTGACTCTCCTGAGCGATGTCTCCAGCTGCTGTGTAAGTCATTTCACCTGACTAAATGTGTATTAGTATAACTAAACATTCACAAAATGCTCTTCTAAAACTCACAGTGAAGACTAAAACTAAAACTGTGGATATGTATGGCATTTCTCCTAACCATTGTGCATAGCGCAGTCAACATACGTGAGCAAGTATCTCTATAGTAGCATTCAGAGTCCTTTGGGTGTAGTCCAGGAGTGATATAGTTGGGTCACCTGACTGATCTATTTCTAGCTTGGTGAGGAACCTCCATTTCTATAGTGGTTGCCAGCTTGCACTTCTATCAACAATGGGTGGAGGATTCCTCTTTGTCAACAATGGGTCAGGGATTCCTGTTTGTCTTATTTGTATTATATATATTTGTGTTTTGTGTGTGTGTGTGTGTGTGTGTGTGTGCGCCAATGCCTGAGAGGCCGGTCCTCAGATCCTTTGAAGCTGAGGTTTTGGGTGGTTTTGGGAGGCCTGACACAGGTGCTGGGAATCGACTCTGGTCCTCTGGAAGAACGGAAGTGCTCTTGAACCTGAGCTATCTCTACATCCCTACCATTTGTTTTTCTTTCTGTTTTTTTTTTTTTGTAAAGATTTTATATATTTATTATATGTAAGTACACTGTAGCTGTTTTTAGACACACCAGAAGAGGGCGTCAGATCTCATTACAGATGGTTGTGAGCCACCATGTGGTTGCTGGGATATGAACTCAGGACCTTCGGAAGAGCAGTCAGCGCTCTTAACCTCAGAGTCATCTCTCCAGCCCCCCATTTGTTTTCTTAATCTTAGTGCTGGCTACAGAAGGTGTGCAGGGTAATCCTATGTGAACAGATACCTCACCTCACGTTCACATCAACAAACTTAACTGAGAGATTATCCAACATCTCCCACCCACGATTGGCTTTTCCTCCTAAGACTAAATCATCAGCATTTCATCATCGCTGGGTTGGGAATCCCACCTCTCTGGCTGCAGCCTCCTCTTCCTCATCATCTCTGTCCTCCACTCCTTTCAGGTAATTTTTAACCTGCTCCAAACCCTTCTCCCCTTGCTGCCTCGTTCTCTGATTAGACTTGTTTCGGGTCTTTCCCCTCAAGATGACCCATCCTGCACGCTGGCTCTTAAATACTTTTCTAAAATCATTGGTGCTGTTTTCCTTATAATCAAATGTAAGAGTTCCTCGAGGTTCTCAGGAGTTATAACTGGCTTAGGCTGGCAAATAGGGCAGCCCAGAGTGCTGCCAAATCTATAGGTCTGGTGTCTGTCTCTGCTCTCTAACTAGACATTCTCTTCCAGTCAGTCTTTGCCTTCCAGAAGAACCATTAGCCTCCCACCTCCATGGACACCCAACACTACAAACTCAATAAGCATGCCCCACTCCACCCTGCACTGTCAAACCACAGGAACATATCTCTCCGCACATTACCACCTACATAATCCCTAGATGCTCAAATGAACTTCTGTAGCAATTGTGGGATGCTCCCCCATCTGCTCCTCTAGGTTGAATGAGTGTTCTTTGAACTTCATTACAAGGAGATTAAGTTGTCTACTGTTCATTAACACACAATGGCTTGCTCCTATGGCTAGCCATAGTTTCCATGGTATGTCTGCATGTTTGGTAGTTGTATGTTCACATATAAGCACTCATAGACGAAATTCTCATTTTTCCCATAGGAACATTGGAGCAATCAGAGGGTCCCTAAGAACAAGGCTAAAAACATCCCTCACTGAGAAACTAAAAACTGCATCTCACTGTCAGCAGTCACACAGCATAGAACATACCCAATCCCTACGAAAAACATTTACCCACAAAAGTGGTATAGTGTAGAGAGGGTGACAGATCACCCCAAACAACAAAGACACACAAAATGCAAACTACAAACATCACTCAAAGGTGATGCTGATAAGGATCAAAATCAAGGTCATCTCTAGCTTTAAAAAGTTTGTATTCACTTAAAGATAAAGGTCTTGACAAGTAATGCAGGGCTGGTTTGTTCAGGGTTGTCTTAACTCTTCTACCTCAATGAAATTAATTAGGTAAACCCATTGATTTCACAAATCTCTTTCACCTCTAAGGAAAAAGATCTTTGGAATTGAAAAAGAAAAAAAAAAAATACCCAGCAGACTTTGAATAACAAGTCCAAGTGTGATTTCTCTGCTAAGTGGCTGACAGCAAGTAGAAAGTAGATCATTTGTCTAAATGGTGACTCATTTTCAGCCCCTACGACAACTGCACCAGTAGGGAATTTCTTGTCGCTGGCCATGGCTAGTGTCAGACTCATGACTAAACCCTCATCACTGAGCTGGCACCAGATTCAAGGTCATCTCTTGCGCTCCTTTTTCTCAGCTGGATTGTCATGTCTAGTCCGTCAAAGAGAGGGTTGACTTTCAGTTCTCGTTTCAACTTGTACCAGGAAAGACACCTAGCATCCTTGTCGACCTTTGGTACTTCCCGAGTCACCGTATCAGTGGCTTGCACACCGCCTTAGTGGCTTGCACAGAACCGAGAACCTTGGAAATCATCCCCAAATGAGGGGGAAAAAAAATCAAAGCACATGAAAAAGAGGCAACTCTGGGATACCAGAGTGAAGATCTACAAGGGTTCCCTTTCCTGTGGCTGCCTTCATGCATGATCTCTCTGGGTGACCAGCGTTAACTGGTCAGTTTAAATAAAAATATGCTATCACAGGGTGCTAGGTTACCGAACTAAAAACTAAAGTAAACAAACTCAGAGAGCATCGCATACTCGAGAGAGTTGAGGCCCCATAAATCACTGCGACTGGGTATCAGGATTTCAAAGGCACCCCGTAAGCTTCCCCCACGCCTGTTGACTCAAGCTCCAGTTGCAATGGGTCACCTATACAGCAGCATATAAAGTTGACCTTTCAGGTTTAAAAATAGTTGCAGTGCTATCCCTGCTAAAGATAGCCCACGGGGCCTCCATGCGCATGTTGTGTGCTGCCCACTTTACCAGAAGTTTTGCTTCTGTTTTACACAAGAGTCCTGAGAGGTGGGTTATATTCTTTTTGACTGACACGGAAGACAGGCTCAGGGAGATGGGGATAATTTAATTATCCAAGGTCACATGTCTAGTGGGGGGGTGCATTTTCAACTCGTCTGGGAATTGGAAAACTCATTAGAATATAGGGGACTTCAGAATGGTGAAAAGGTCGTTGGCACCTGCCCCTCTGGAGCATCCAGCAGCAGCTGATGGCCCATTCCCAGGACCTACTGGTACTTAATCTGACCCGGTTTCTTCCATCCTTTTTGTGAAGCTAGCTCCCTACCATGTCCATGCCTCGGGGGGTAGCCCAACAGCTGGATTGAGCAAACTACCCATGCTGCTACTGGGCCATGACTCAAGGAGGTCACAGGTGAAGGAGGTGACACCAGCTTGGAGTGCCAAAGAGACTGAGCCTCGTGAAATACACCACAGCCATAAATCTCACTCTCCGATCGGCCCCGCCCCTCCTCCCACATCCACAGCTGACTGTCCTCCCTTAGATCTTTGCACCCTTTGGCTGACCTGTCTGGGATTTCTGCTTTTCCTTCCAGGCTGTCCCAATCTCTCAGGACAACTGCATTTCACCATCGGAGCCCTGAGGCTGGACAGAGAGGGGGCAGGGACACCATCTGATCAGTTTGCCCCCAGCCAGAGTCTTAACTCCAGGTCAGCGGGAGCTTCTCTTTGCTAGTCTCCACAGTTACACTCCAGAGATAAATTCTCTACCCTACTTTTCTTCAGTTTTCGTCTATTACCCCAACTCGGGAATCCACAGCCCTATTTCCTTTTGTCCCAACTAGGACAAAACAAAACACCACCACCACCACCAAAAACCCAGCTCCAAGCCAACTTATAGTTGGCTAATTTTAAAATCCTAAGCCTTCTTACACCTTTGCTGAACTTATACTTTGTCTGCTGCCACAATCTCCACCACCAGCCAGACTTCCCCCCACAGTATCCCTAAATTCTTGGCCAACTTGTGCCTCAAGCTTTAGCTACATGGTCCCACCCAATGCCCTCCCACAAAGATCTTGTTAAAAAAAAAACAGCCTTCTGGGCCATCTCCCATCCTCTCGGGCTGTCTTAAGTCCCACTCTTGCAGCGAGCTTGAGGTTGAGATAGTTCTGTTCCCATCTGACTTGGAAAAGATGAGAGGCAGAACAAGATGTCCTAGACTCTCGACATGTTTGATACTCTGGTAAATGGGGGATCCCTTCTGGGAATTAACATTTTGCTGATGCTACTTTTGCTATTCTGGACGCTAGTACTCCCTCAATAGATGAATACATCAAACGGTTAGTTAAATGTCTGCATATGCTTTCAAAATGTAGCCTGAGAACACGTATGCTTCTCTAGCCATCCTTCTGTGGGTTAGGGTAGAAAGTTTCTGACACACAGGGCATTGCTTCCAGGACTCCACCAGAAATCCCAGCTTGAGGTATGAGCAAACACAGAAAAAGTGGTTCCCCTTAAGTAATTGTGCAGGACTTTCCCAACTAGCTATAATGGAAGTCATATGTGCCAAAAGGACAAGGTTAAAATAGGTGACAAGAAGACCCAAGAGCAGGAAGCCATTTCCCTTGGATCTGACTCTTCATGTAGAGAACAGAGTGTGAGCTCCTGGGGGCTTTTGACTGTCTCCACCCCCCCATGCCCTTGAACCTCTAACTACACATGGAAAGACTGAGCTCTGGGTCCAACAATGACTCCCAGGTAAACTAATCTTTTCTTGATGTGTAATAAGAGATAAGTCTGTTTCTGGAAGCTTCTTTATGATGTCTCAAAACTCATCTCTACTTACACTTGTGTAGAACTAAGGGACTACACTGAGAATAGAAAATCATGAAAACAGAGAACAGAAAGTCAACAGTTGACAGCAAAGTTGGTGTTAATCCTTCTCGTTTTACTACAATTTAGTTTTTGAAGTTAACTTGAAATATAAAATCTCTGATACGGGAAGCTCCAAATTTGTCTTAATTTTAAAATATTCTTTCAACAGAATTATAGCTTAGCCTCTTTTGTGAAATGAGTTTTTCCACATACATAACAGAGTGATATAAATGCATCTGCAAATACTTATGAATACTCTTTATTAAAAACCATCTCTAAAGTGAAAAGTAATTTTGCTGTTAATTTCTTTTTGCTACAAATTTCACTATGGGCATATGGTTCATTTTCTCCTCTAAAATTTAAAAACAAGACAAAACAAACCTAGTCAATATAAAATAGAATCATTCTTGGGCAAAGAATGTATTTCTTTTCTAAGCACTGGGGCTGGCATAAAGGTGTAAGTAGTTACTTACTAAGAAATGAGCTTTTAAAAATATATATATATATAATTCAGTATATATAATTCCTTAAAACTAATCATTTTTATATGATCAAATAATTTTTTTCCTCTCCAGCTTTACCATTGTGAGGAAATGTCTGTTGTTCTGTAATCAGTTTGGATCAGACTGATCAAAGTTAAAAAGAAAATTAGGAAAGAAATCCATTTTGATATGCCCTCCTCAGAATATTTTGATACTCTGACTTCTTTACCACTATTTATTCATCTTTAAGACTGAAACAACATAACAAGAACGCTGCTGTGAACAGACACAGTGGCTGTGAGAGCGTCCAGTCAGCTTCTTGAAGGGGAAAGGGAGGCAAATCCATGGGTGTGAATGTATTCTAATATGGCAGCTACATCTTAGCCTGGTTGCTATGGATACATCCCCATCACAACTGTGCTCGCTATACTATAGACCTGTTTATGACAGGCCAAAGTGCTTCCTATTATGGTGCCTACATCCGCACAGCACACTGTGGCCAGCAATGAGAGCTAGAGGCTGTCACCATAGGGGTCGCTGTGCTGCAAGCCAGAGATGCTGATGGGAACTAAAGAACACAGGCTGGACAAAACTCCCCAGAATCCCATCCAACAGACAAGGTCCAAAGCACACATCATGTTTGTGCAGGCTAGTGCGGAAAGCATCCCAATGTGCCCCTTTTGGGGGAATAAGCTGATAATGAGAATGTTACTCATCAGACAGTCGTGCATGGAAACCAAAGGAAGCCGCTTACACGGCCTGCATGGTTTTGCCTATGCGTGATGAAATTCTTAATTTAACCAACCTAAGACTAATTTAGGATACATTACGTTGTGTTATGTTATACTGAGATCCCTATTGAAAATCTGCTCAGGGTTCTAATAATGAAAGGGAAACACATCCGTAAAAGCAAGAATTCTGGGGCTCAACTGACTCTCCAATCTGAAGTGAGAAATGACATTTGCGCTGACCAACGTCATTTGCTAGGTATTGGTATCGCTTTATGTGAACACCTACAGGGGACACATTGACACTGAGTGTTGGGTAAATGAACTCTGGGAAGCCTCGTTGTCAAATTAAAACAACAGCAGGCCATGTTAAGAGGTCAGGAAAATCACACATGAAGGCCTTTGCAAGGTCAAGAAAAAAAAATACCTCATATTCAACTAGGAAAACTGGAGACTGAGGAGGGAGGTCTGGGAGGAAATGGAGTACAGCAGGCTTCGTGGAGGAGGCAGCACTCAGATGTGCCTAGGAGGCTGGAGGCTGGAGGCTGTAAACCATTTTGCTTCAGAACATGATGACTCACAGAAAACGAACTCAGACAAGCTAAAGGTCCTGTCTACTCCATGCTCAGTCTCTCCTGTTTCTGACACTTCACACCAGCTGCAATTATGATTGCTGCAGTAATCTAACACACACGGACGGCTGGGGACACGTCTGTCTTCTGTCCCAGGGGTCCACCTAGGACACCACGTCACACTACCTTGCCGTGGCTCTGCTCGCTTGGGAGTTACCTCCATCTTCCTTGTTTGTGGTAACCTTAAACGGTTCTGAGGAATTCTGACCGGGTAGTTTGTAGACTGTCGCCAACTGCAGTTTGTCTGATAACTTATTCCTGTAATTAGGCTGGGGCAGCGTTCCGAGTATGAGGCTAAGAGATGCAAAAAGCCATTTTTATCAGATCATATCAAGGATATATGGTCAATACGGTTTGCAGCTGCCAGTATTGGCCTTGGCAACCGGGCTAAGGAAATGCTTGTCAGTAGTCACTGCAGAGTAAGGTCCCCCAACCCCCACACAATTCATACAGCACCATGTGGAAGGGAAATGTTGTGGAGTCTCCCTATTTTGGGGCTGGGGTTCTCCCTTCTTATGGGTAAAACCTACAACAGTGACTTAGAGTGCTTGAGCCCAGAAGTTTACCTATGCCCTATATCATTTGTCCAGATGGGGTTTTTGTTTTGCTGTTGTTTTTGTTGTTGTTTCCAGTATGGGCTATGTGTATTTTGTTTTATAATTTGGGTCATAACCTAATATCACATTTTCTTGCTCAAACTGTCCCAGCTTAGGCCGCCGGGTGTTCTTTTGGTGTACTCTTGCGTCAGGCTGGTATGTCCTCATCGGGGGAGTTCTGTGTGTGTGATCACGTCCTTCCTTTCTGGCACCAAAAGACACTCCAAGCTCTTCCTAAATATTCCCTGCCCGATTCTCTAGAAGCAACTATCGCTCTAAGGAATCCCAATTCCCTATTATAATGTGATATCGCATATAAGTTTTCAGTGCTAGGTGTGCCCATGATACTGGGATATGGATGCTTGTTACGCCTCTCTTCTGACCAGACAAGGAAATATTTGTGGTATATTAGATGGGCAAGATATTATAAGGTGGAATATAGGGCTGTGATCTGAATATGCTTTTTTGAACATTAAATAGTAAAAAGAAGTAGTGTGCTTGGGTATGCCCAGTGCCATTGGGAAGGAGAGATGCATTTATTTATAGGGAAAATTGGATAGGCTGTTCTTTGCTACTGCATTTATTTTCCCAGAAAAAGCTCAGAGTTTCAGGCATTGAAAAGCAACAACAATAACAACAACAAACAAAAAAAAAACAATGAAAACTCATGTTAGTTTTTTTGTTTGTTTAGGATACATTTTTAAAATTATAGAAAGAAGCAAAAGGTGAACTCCCGGAAAACAAATGGAAAAACAAGCTTTGTAAAGGTCATGGGAGGAAACAAGAGAAAGGAGCCATTACAATAACTCCACTGGGTTAGCAGCAGCATTGCCAGGTCTCTGGAAGACACACATCAGAAGGACCAGGATGGCAGCACCAAGCGCAGCACCCCCAAAGAAAGAAAAAAAAAAAACGGTACTCTTTTAGGTATGGAAACAAATGACAGGGACACGTTCAAGACCAACTGTGTTCCTGACTCTGCCTACAACTAAGGCAGACTCACAGAAGTAAAGAGGTCCAACTTATACTAGGAAAAGACAAAGGGTGAATCCAGCCAGGCAACCCCAGGGGGCACTGGGGTTCCCGAGTAGAAAACTGTCTTGCAGAAGTGCGCCCTCCTCTCCTCTAGTGGAGAAATCTCATTGGTAGCAAAGAAAGAAAATCATAGTTTAAACCCAACATGTCCTTCTAACAGCGACAGAAGGGCAACATTACTTCTGTCACTGCTGGATGACAAGACTCAGCATCCGTTTGAGGTGAGCAAAATGTGTGGACCTCGGGTGCAAGTCTTCTCGCTTTGTCAATTATCAATCGTAATTAACGTAACGTGGAACATTCCAGTGAGTACCTGTTGAAACTGCTTTGACTGCAAACATATACCACCACGCATCAAAGCACACGGGAATCACAAAATTGGAACATCACTATCGTAGACTATGCTTTCTAACAGAACAGAAATAACACTGTCTTCAGCTACTACACGGAATTCAATCTTGGCTGCTCCTAAGCTCACTTTTTTTCTATAGATACATATAATGGATGGAGTGCTCAGTGTACTCCCTACACCATGCTGGACTTTATGTACATTGTAGCAGATTCTCTCTCTCTCTCTCTCTCTCTCTCTCTCTCTCTCTCTCTCTCTCTCTCTCTCTCTCTCTCTCTCCTTCATTTCTTCTCTTCCTCCCTCTCCCTCCCCTCCCTATATATCCATTCTCTCCCTATACACCTCCCCCGGTGTCTTCATATCACAGGCTAGACTTGACTTATCTATGTAGTGGTGAATGACCTTGAACTAGTGGTCCTTCTGTCCTCTCTCTGAGTGCTAGGATTACAGGCATGTGCCATGTAGCCCTGTTTATATGCCGTGCAAGGGGTTGAACCCAGGGCTTCATGAAGACTAGGCAGGAACTCACTCTACCAAGTGCCCTAGGTCCCTAGCCCGGCATCCCAATCATATTTCCCTTCTTGCTGCTGTGTTTATAACTGAAGACACGGAGCTTTGGGAAGGCAAGGCTTGCTGCCCAAATTATTAGGGAGCGAGCAAACAGCGGAGCTGGAATTTGAAACCAAGTTCCCCTGACGACAGACGTCTATGTTCTTTCCACCCTGCAGAGCTGCTGTAAGCACTAATAGTGCGTGCTCTGGGCCAGCAAGTAAATGTCACTCATCTTCCTTACATAGAAAGCTAAGCAGAGTATTTCCAAAAGCCAAGAATACTAGACAATAACAAAAGAGAAACACTCGGTATTTTCCACAGTAGAAGATCATAAACACATTATTACGTTAGCTGCTGTGTCCAATTTAACTAATGTCTTCCTAGTGAACATCATGGACTTGTCTACTCTAGGTGTATCCCCCAACTGTTGGGGTGAAGACACCACTTTCCTATTACTGATATTCCCATGCACCAGAAGCCTTAGGTGCTTCAGAGCACTGTCTACTGGCCTTGGCTTGGGGAAAAGAGGTTGTCCAGCACATCTCTAACCATGGTAAGGACACTGTTTTAGCTCAACTAAGCCTTATATTTTGATTTTTTTTAAAAGAGTGGATAATACTCTGCCATAGAAGCTAGCATTTTCCTGTAAATCAAATTGATTGGTAGTAACTAAAAGTATTCTCTTAGGAATTGATTTATTTATTGAAACAGAGAGGCAAGGAGTGAGGGGTTAGTTTAAGCTCATTAACATTAAAGCTGGCACAAGAACTGAACCACAGACACTGCAGGCTTTTTTCCCTTTGGTCTCTCAGGTCTTGCTAGGTTAAAATCTAAGCCCTTACTAGCTAATGTTGTGAAAATCCTTACAGAAATGTTTCCAGACCAGAGAGATTCACATAAACACTCACACACACACACACACACACACACACGTATACGTGTGCAAAACTTAAAGCATTTTTAAGCAAGTGTTTTGTTTTGTTTTTTCTATTACTTAAAAGCAAAGGGAGATGTTTTCCTAATTGTGGTAATATAAAAGATTTAAAATCTTTTATGCTGTTATCTTTTATGTGAGGATCTAGATACAAACTGAAAAAAAAAAAAAAAAAAGCTTTCCCAAATCTACCTTTATTGAGAAGTTGGAAGCATAAAACACCAAACTCAAAATATCAGGAATCCAAGTCCCAGTTTCTATAACTATACAAGAGCTTTTCTCTTAAAATTTATATATTTATTTAGGCATATATATGAACTCTTAAGAATCCTTTTTTATGTTTAACATCTAAAAATGTCTTGTCACTACTTAAAATGTCTTTTGCAACTAACTTAGCTTCCTTTATAATGAGATTCCAGTCTTTCTGAGTTATCTTATGCTTGTGTGGAGCAGGGCTGGAATATCTTAAGACTCAGCAACAGCTGTGAACAACCCATCTTCCTTCCTGCAAACCTCCTGGCCTGAAGTTATCCAAAGTCACAGCAAGTGCTAGCCTGTGCTATGCATTGGTACGCGTACGGCAGCAGGGGGAGCCAGTGGGAAAATAGTTGAGAAAAACCTGGCTTCAGAAGAGCAGCTTAATTTGTACTCAAAGCAGAGAGACCAGAAATGGACCAAAGAGACAAACTAAGAAGACTCACAAGGAACTCATAATCGTGTGTGCAAAGCCAGTGCGGGTGCCTTTGAAGCGAACCACAGAGAAACCTTAAGTCTTTGCACAGGATGCTCGAATCCCAATTTCAAGACCAACCTGCAGTTCGCTGGAAAGCCCAATACTTTCCAACAGTGCTCAGCTGCCAACTGGCCCCCAAAATTTGAGAGCAGACAAAAGTTAACATGTTTAGGTTGATATGCTTTAGGGCTATTTCAAAATGCTTTCCCTTTTCTCCTGCAAGCATCACTGAACTTACATGGAAGACCTACTAAAAATGAGTATTATTAGGTCATGAGAGGGTTGTGACAGGGCTTGAACAGAAATCTCTGTGAACCTTGAAGACCAGACTCCTGCTGGCTCTCATGCAGACACCTCCCACCCTTAACTGACCTCTTTGAGGGGGGGAGGTCTGACCAGAAACATCATGAGAGTATTCTGCATCTTAAAGTATTTTACTCTGAAAGTATTTTAGCTTTGCAAAGTCTATATAGGACAGCAGTGTGCCTCTAAACTTGTACATATGAATGTCCTGAAGACTGGCATTGCCTGTATTTTCAGTTACAGTAGAACAGAAAAACACCTCATTCTATCTGGAACTTAAATGTGAATTTAAGAAATGCCCGAACATCTACTTAGAACTTCATAATATTCTAGTTATTTATGAATGATAAAGACAGATTGCAAAAATCAATGACATGCAGAATTTCTACCAAAAATTACTCTTGTGCAGTAAACTAATAAAAGTGACTATTTCAGACAAAAAGGAACTCAAGAAAATTTGAAACTCTTATCTTGCCCTTTCAAAATGGTTTTTGCCATGCCCTGATTACACTAAGGAAACTGTAGCTTAAAAAAGTTTACATTATAATTTAGTTTAATAACTCAGCCAAGAAAAGAACAAAACATGGAATGAACTTCCAGGTCTGTCTACCTCTACGGCTTTGAGGCCTCACTGAAATTGCCCTCAATAGCTGGTTCTGGGGGTGGGGTGGGGGGAATCTGTGTAACTCTTAGGCAGATTAATGTGCATTTGAGAGTAAATACTGCAGATGTAATCACTCAAATTAAATGCCATCTGGAATCTCTTACGCCTCCAGTACAAGCATCAAGCATGTGTTACAGCCACCCCTTGCCTTGGCCAAGATTTCAACCATATTCTTGTCCCAAGCAAGCAGCCTGTGTACACTGATAGCGGTACAGAAAACAAGTTGTCTGTTAGACATTACCTTAAAATTTTCTTTTATCGAGATCTTTTAAAGACATGAATTCTCTGTTAGCAGGCTTAAAGATCTGGTTTCCCTGCTCCTTTGTCTCCCAAGTCGCCTCCATAATAAATCCTGTCTGTTACCAGTTTAAAAACTCTAGACTTGTTATTAGTGCATTATTGTGTTTTTAATATATTAGGAAAAATGTTTAAAACATCCACAGAGGAAAATACTGTCCTGATATTTGAAGGCAAAAGAAAAATGAGCTGAATATATTAACTGACTATAGGGCAATACATTTACTAACAGAAGTGACTTCTCAGACTCATTCACTCACATCTGGTAGCCCAAGGAAGGTATTCACACTGCCAGTCAAAATGAGGGCAGGCTGTCTCTCCCAGCCCTTGGATGACCAGTTGTTCTGACACACTTTGTCACCAGGTAGAAGTGGCTTGTTTATTAAGCAGAAGGCTGATGTTACAACCATTATCAGGAATTTTTTTTTTTTTTTTTTGCCTTTCTAAGTTAACTTTCTCATCTCTGAAAGACCATGCAAATGGCCCAAGAGTTTAGAAAATAATGAACTTATAAGGCAATGAATAGCTTTGACAGTAAAAATTCAAACAATAGTTAACTGGATGAATGTGTATATAATGTATAATATAATAGTAATATATATAAGTAATAAGTATATAATGTGTCATGTCAATAACATTTTGACCACCAGACATAAGCACAGCTGATGCATTTTTGAAGACTATTTTCTCCCTTTATTCACTTCAGTCCAATTACCGCACCTCTCACAGGATCCTATAGTAGTTAATACAAACTCTGAAAACCTTTTTCAATGAAGATCTTTAAAAGAAGAAAAAAAAAAAAAAGACAGAGTCCTGTCTAATTTGGTGCCTATAAAAGAAAGGCATTATTCTGAGCAGTCCTTGTGACGTAAAGTTTTCAGCCTAAAACACAGACATAAGCCACTTCACAGTTTAAGTCACGATGCTGTTCGATCTCACATCAATTATTAAACTCAGATGCAGGTTTCAACATCGAGAATATGGATTTTTAGGGAAAGTGGATGCTCAGATGCATGGAGAGTGTGGTCAAATTATGTTGAAAGTATTGTCCAATGAGGATGAAATAACAGGCCAATGGGCTGGCAAAGGGGCTTTCGGAGTTTGAGCTGTCTCTTGACACAAACATACGAGAGACGTGAGAACACGGGCCTACTGATAACAGCCCACTTGGCGTTTAAGACGCTGGACGTGTCTTCTGCTTTACAAAGCAATTTATAAAAAGATGATTAGATTTTAATAAATGTCACATTTTGTTGGTCCAATGAGAACAACTGACACTTAGTACTGCTGTGGGGAGTTAACAGTCCCAGTAAGAAAGCAGAAACCGGTCATTCAAATGAAGTCAAGCCACATTTAGAAACGAGGCACAGATGCCCCCCCCCCAAAAAAAACAAAAAAATTAATAAGAATATAGATTTGTCTATCAATATGGTACAAACCGACGGGCCAGTAGGTGTGCGATCACTTTTAGGGAGCCCCTTTGGTTTAGGCCAGCTTTGCACCTCGGCCAACAATGCTATCTCTATGAAAGGCGTTACCGATACAACAGTCCAGTGACTGGCTGACAAGCTAAGGCTTTTTTTTTTTTTCTTAAATAAAAATCTTCACAAGAAATAAAGCAGATGGGAAAGAAACTCCACTGAGCAAACTGAAGCAAAAGAAAGCATCACTCACCGACTGACGGATACAAGGGGTGAAATGCCATTACCCTCCTGACCTTGTAAAGAGGTGTCCGAAACTGCAAACAGTCTAAAGAGACAACTCCTTCTAATTGCCACATATCCCTACTGACTGACTCTTTCTGCCGTTTGCAGCAAATACGTAGAAGCCTCCCTTCCTGGCCCCTAGGCCACCCGGGTCATTTAAAAGGAAACACACACACATAATCTCAATTATTTCTTTGCATAATGGAAGACATAGAACACATGATTTTGTTGTCTTAAAGGCAACTCTGAAAGTATTCTACCCTATCTCCCAGGCTGCTCAAGGGCTGCCTGATGCTGAAGGTTACTTCGCAGCCCCCCACCCCCCCATGCTCCTCTAACTGTCAAGACCAGCAGTGCTTTGGCACACATGACACAAATGCCCAGCTGAAGCCTCGTGGCGGCTAAGTGACCTCAGAAACCTGGATTTGGTCTCCAAGACTGAAGGAGACAAAGTCAGCATAGGGCTCTCTTAACTTTGTTAACAGATGGTACAAACAGGGAACAAAATATTTAAAGTTCAACCCTTACAAGGTACCCCGAGAACCAGAAAAATGGGAGTGAAGGTTGCAAGTTCAGTGAACTCTTCTGAGTTTCAGCGAGGTAGGAGGTGGCATTCTGGCGCCTTCATGGAGTCCTGCAACTCTTATTTCCAACAAGGAATTTTAACCAGTGCCTTTGATAATATGCAAAATATGCAACGCCACCACCAGACCCTACTGGGTTTCTGCAGCAAGGGCAAAGTGTCACACTCTAAGGACCCTTCGTCCTAAGGATACTCGAACTCTGCCAAAGTTGCTTTTGTAAAACGTTTAATCTACCTGAAGAGAGGTGTGCAAACAGGAACCTCCCTCCAAAGGAGCAGAACAGCTAACTTGCAGTAAGCATGACAAAATTATCTCTGTATTTCCCCAGGCCACAGGGATCGGTGATTCCCCAGCGTGGGAAACAGCAGTCTAGAGGCGTCACTGACACCCGAACCAGAACAGGGGGCTTACCTTGTTGGAGGCCATCTCACTGACGGAGTGCCTGGTCTGCAGAGTCTCTAGCTGGTCCAGACACCAGTCCAGCTCCTCCAGGGTCTCGCTGGCCAGTTTCTGGTAGGCCTCCTCTGCGAAGAGACAGGGAAAGGGGGACTCAGTTCTTAAGCGCTTCACGGGACCACCAGCGAGTTCAAAGGGGGCCATTCTGCCGTACCCCGCCATGCTCGGATGCCCGGTGCCCGCACATGAGGGCTGCTCCTTCATATTGCAGGGCCCGGCGACGCGCGGGGGGCTGAGGTTAGACTAGTGGGGCCGGGCTCAGGCTGGCCGAGATGCTCCAGCTTGACGTCGCGGGTCAGCCTCCAAGGAGGGGCGCAAAGTGCTGCAAGGCCAACTTTGGCACAGGGACGGCGGGCGGATTCTCAGCAGCTCGAGCCTGGGCTTCACGGCGCGCTCGGATGCTGCCCCTGGTGGCCGGTTCAGGGGGAGGGGGTGAGAGCAGGGGCTCGCCCCGCAGACGGGCGAGCGGCTCACGGGTGTCCGCGTCCCGCAGCCCCCGGCTCCACGCCGCCGCCTGCTGAGAGCCCCGCGCGCGAAGCGAATGAATCAGCCCCGGCCGCCGTTTCCTGTTTTGTCGCTCAAGTCCGCGGGCGGGCGGGCGCAGCGCCGCTCCATGCTGGCTTTCCGGGAACACTCCCCCTCGCGCCCCTCGCGGCCCCGCGGCGCTGTCTGGCTCCCCCGCGACTCCTTACGAAAGGGTTCCGAGTTGCAATACGCCGACCAGACCGCCCTCCCTGCCACCTCGCCGCGGCATCGCCCGGAGGCAGCTGGAGCCGCAGCTTTGAAGCGCAGCCGGGAGGCGCGGCCGCGCGCGCGAGTGTGTGCGGCGCTGCTGTGGAGCTGTCTTGCACCAGAGCAGCGGAAAACCCGGCGTGGAGCACCCGCTGCCCGCCGCCTGGGGTCCCCGTGGGGCTCAGGCGGGGCTGGGTTGGCCCCCAGCGCGCAGGCGCGTGCGATCGCGCACCTGCCCCGCGGGGACCCTAGGGCGCACAGTGGAGTCCTGGGCCCTCTGCCCTAGCGCAGTCTGCCAGGCCCAGGACGCCTGGGCGCAAGGTGACTTAGGACAGGCACTCACTACTCTTCCTGCAGGTTTAGGTTTGCGAGTTTCCCTAGCTTTGTGTCCCATGAGGTTACGCAAAGGGGATTATGGGAATAAAATCATTTCTACTGGGGGGCAGACTGTCGATACCCAGCCAACACCTCTAAAATTTGGGTTAGATGTAAACAGGCAAACCATAATGTTGTGGGGCCAGAATGCCTTAGAATGTGAAGACAGGCTACTTACTTTTCACCTTCAGAAATACCAAAGAGCTACCTTAAAGGAACAGCAGTGGGAAAGAACTGTGGGGCAAGGGGAGTTTACACAAGCCCTGCTGGGATGTTTCCTTTGCAGAATGCACAAGAACACCTTGGACTTGAGGCTCAAGACAGAAAGTCTGGAGGTCTGTTTCTGCCCACTATGGACGAAATGAACTATCAGAAGCATCATAGAGAAATGGGTTCTGTTGATAAAAGCTGATCCACTTTCCCTAAACCGATCAGTTCCAAAACTGAGCAGCAATATTACTTCAGAAAGAGAAAAGTCAAAACCCCAGGGGTCTGGGCTACAGAACTGTCAGCAGAAAGGAAAAGGCTTACATGAAGTGGTGGGATTCCCCTTTTCATCTTCTGATCTACCGTATTGTGGGGAAAAGAAATTCTGTCCCAATGTAGACTTCATTAATTATCAGGCAAGACAAAGAATGTTCTGGGATTTCCTTAAATTTGTAAAAACATCAGTAACTTTTAGAGTGTGTGAGGCTTACTTTTTGGCTTCCTTCTCTGACATTATTGAGCTGTGTGTGCTTCATTTTGACTGCTGAGTACTGAAATTTGCCTCTCTGATTGTGCGTTCTCCCTTCGCCAATCTCTAAAGAGACCTTAAGTCAGCAATTGCTTAAACCTCTTGAACCGAAATTTAAGGCTGATGCTTCTTTCTTTAACAATGGAAACAATCTTAAAGATCCTACAAGGTAAGTATTAAATATTTTATGTTTAGTTTTTCCTGATTATAAAGCTGCAAGATATTACAAGTTTGCTATGTAAAAGAAAGCTACACAAACATGGAGAGCCCTTTGCGGTCCCACAACCTAGAGCTCTGAAACAATAGTTTAATATTTCAAAATACTGAATCCACTCCATATGTAAGTAGAACACTGTCTGGACACCACAGTGGTTTATTTACTATACAGTTTCAGTTTTGCTGCTTTCCTCCCTCTTCTATGTAAAACAGGCATATAGAAAATTGCAGGAGGAAATTAACTTAGAGCCACGTGAATGAATTGTCCACAGTTTAGTTTAATAGCATGCCGTGCATTCAGAAGCATAACTATTGTGTAGAATCTGTCTCCTGTTGTGTTTTTCAGTTATTCCAAGCCAGGCATCCTCTCTTCACATCTTTAAGGCTTGATCTTCTATGTCTGTGCCTCCTGTCACCCAACTCTGAGAAAGCCAGAGTTCCAGGGGACCTCCCGGTGTGTGGCACGCACTCCCCGCCCCCACCTTGGCTATCTTCATAAAAGCTTTCTGAAATCAGAAGTAGAATTCAGACCTTGGATCTAGCAGAATACGGCTCTATATATTATATTTCAGTCTTTTTTTTTTTTTATGAGGAACAGTAAATCCGGAAAGTTTCAGTTCAGTGTTTCAAGACCCTTCGACATGGGCTCTGCCTTTAAGTGGGCGGTATAACAACATGAGGAGCAATGGATTTCAGAAGATCCAGTTCACATTCCAGTCCTGGCTTAGCCATTTTGACTATCAGAAATCAAGTAGGGTCACATGCATCCATGCCAAAATGTTCCACATGCTCTCTATATATTAAAAGAATGAAATTAACCTCCAGCACTTGTACACCCTGGTGAGAGGATGTTTACATACAGCGAAACAAAACAGATTTCTTTTATAAAACCATGGCTGGATTTGATGAGTTAGAATTTACTTCTTTCAGACTCCTAGAAAGAGACAGTGTGACTAGCTACAGCTTTTCAGGGTCACTATTAAGCCTTCATGTTCAGGAATTTTAACCCCCACTGTTCTAAGACGTGGCCGACCTTTGTTTTTCTCCTACCCTGGCGAGTGGGGGAATTCAATGTGGAGTGGCCAGCTATCCTACAGGAAATTGAGTCACCACACCAAACAACACACCTAAATGTCATCTGCAGCTAGCAGAACAAACACAGCGAACCAAACCAGTTTAATGTTGGCCTTTACGAAGAACACACATCGCATTCATTAATAAGATGCCCCCTAGGGGGTCATATATGCTGTGGCCCTACTTAAAAATATATGAAAACTCTTCTGTTTAACTGTGCGAATCTTGCTTCACTTGAGGAGCTACTGAAAGAAAACACCCCACCAAACACTATTGGCTAAACTCCTCGTAGACTGGGAAAGGCCTGTGTCACAGCAGCTGAGGAATAACAATGAACATTGCTTTGTTAGTCTGTGTTCTTCAAGGCACCCGAGCTGTGCAATACTCAAGCGTCTGCCTTAACTCTCCTGAGTATAAGGAATACTCAGTACTTGCGGGCCAGCACTTGGCTTCCGTCATAGTAATGTGCGCAAGGCTTCCCCTGACACATGGCCTGAAACCTTGCCAAGGGCTCCAGGAGGGGATGCTGAAGCAGCAGCTTGTCTTTGAAAGGGAAAAGCACCGTCAGTCAGCTAGGAGCCACAGCAGTTGGCTAGAGGCTGTAGTCATTTCCTTGTGAAATGTTGGACCCATTACTCTTACCCACAACTTACTAAGAGGCAAAAAAGATCTGTGCTTCAGGACATGAGACTTCGTAAATGCTAGCTAGTTTCTTTGTCAATATTTGTGGGGCTGAAGGTCAGTATAAGTCTGTCGTCATTCCTAGAGAGGCCTACTACTAAAGAACAAGTCAAGAAAGAGATACAGAGAGAGAGAGAGAGAGAGAGACAGAAACAGAGACAGAGACAGAGAGGCAGAGAGAAAGAACACACAGACAAACTTTGGGTGTCATTTGTAATTCTTCTTAAAAAGTCATAGAGTGATCACAGCTGACTCTGATTGCTTTTAAATTAAAAAAAAAAATACATCAGACAGCTTCTAAGAGAAAATGCTCAAACATGCCTTTTTAATTAATTCCAGTTCCTCCTCAGCTAATTCCCATCTAAATGTCGTTTGTTCCTAAGGGGAGAATTGATGGGGGACGGAGAAGGTAGACTACTGCCTCCCGTATGAGGTAATCAGTCCTCGACTCTGCTACAGGAAAAGGTGTGTAGAGGTTAGCACTGGTGCATTTTATCTGATGGGAAATGCATGAAGGGCCTGGCTTCTCTGTCAGCGTTGTCTATGGAACATGTGGAAGCCGGGAGCCGATGGCAAACTGCCCTCATTTCCCTCGATATTTCTGGAATCAACTTCTCGTTTTGAAGTATTTTTAAATCTTATAAAATATATAAACTTTCACTCCTGGCTTCAAAGATATGTTCAAAGTGGAGATGTGTTGTAATCTTAATGAATTTTCTTCCTATTTCCCACTAGCTATGATTTTATTTTATTTTATGTTAAAGCTGACGAATGCTCTAGTAGAACTTTACAAATGGATTGAGGTCTATTAACTTCTACTCTGAGCAGTAACTCAACATATATAAAGCACCATGGATCATGAACTTTATTAGAGTTCGTAGAAACACAGTGTGTATGAGTGTGACCCTTATCCAAGGGGAGACTAGAACCTATTGCCGATGACAATTTTAGCACCATACAATAGAAAAGGAAGGAGGCGACTGGGCTGTGGGACAATAAAAGAGGGCTGTTCAAAGTCACATCGGACGCAAGTGGGTCAGGGAAACCTTAATCTTGAGAAAATAAACAGAACGTGGCAGTTAATGGAGAGTGTCAAAACCATCCAGTACCTGGATGAGACACACCTTTGGGCTACTCTATGAGAGCCTTCTAGGAAACAATGGCTGAAGAGTCTGGAGCCTTCCTGAGTGTGACTAGCATCAGACCATCAGCCAGGGCTCTGGACTGAATAAACAGGGTGAAAATGGCAAACCAAGTGAGCATCAGGACTTCTGTTCTCCATGAGATGTCATACATACGGAGTCTGTCTTAATCAGGGTTTCTATTCCTACACAAACATCATGACCAAGAAGCAAGTTGGGGAGGAAAGGGTTTATTCAGCTTATACTTCCACATTGCAGTTCATCACTAAAGGAAGTCAGGACTGGAACTCAAGCAGGTCAGGAAGCAGGAGCTGATGCAGAGGCCATGGAGGGATGTTTCTTACTGGCTTGCTTCCCCTGGCTTGTTCAGCCTGCTCTCTTATAGCACCCAAGAGCACCAGCCCAAAGGTGGTAACACCCACAAGGGGCCCTCCCCACTTGATCACTAATTGAGAAAATGCCCCACAGCTGGATCTCATGGAGGCACTTCCCCAACTGAAGCTCCTTTCTCTGTGATAACTCCAGCCTGTGTCAAGTTGACATACAAAACTAGCCAGTACAGAGTCCAATTCACATGTTCCTGCCTTCATGAACCTCACCACAACTTCCTTATCTATGCTAACTCTTCGTATATGTTGCCTGTGTGGTTTGGTCAGGTATTTGGGTACAGCAATATGTTCAAGTAACTAATTCATAGAAGAGAACAGAGGGAGGCAGAAAGTATATTTCAGACGATTAAACACCTGGACCTATGAACAATAGATTCATGGATGTGCACAGCGGAGAAGGAACTGCCACAAACAAAGAGGAAAGGGGCCTGGAAGAAAATCTGAGAAATCGGACACATCAGCAGACACTGGCTGTGTAAATCTCAGGGATCAGCAGGTAGGAATGTTGGACTATCTTCACAAGTAGGAGCTACTGCATCACTCAGCTGACAGTGTGACATGGGATCTTGTTTTATCTGACGTGGAATACTCTAGGATTACACAATACACGAGATTGTAAGAGGTAAGACAAGTCAATGAGAATATTACTTTTGGAAATATTTATATTAGCATATTACTTTATAAGATTGTTTAATTCTCTGGTTGTTACTCTAATCTAAGACAATCTGCTCTAAAATACCAAAGAAAAAGCTGGGATGATGGCCCCCACCTTTAATTCCAGCACTAAGGAGGCAGAGGCTGGTGGATCTCTGTGAGTTCAAGGCCATTCTCATCTACATTCTCACTACAAAGAGAGTTCCGGGCCAATCAGGGCCACACAGTGACACCCTATCTCAAAAACAAAACAATTAAATGAATCCTACACAGGCATTTGGTTCTCCCTTTTGTTAGACATAAATAGAAGGACTTGCCCAGCATGACTCCAGAGGTTACTTGCTTTCTCTTCTTTAAAACTATCTCTAAAGTTACTTTCTTCTACAAAGGAAAGTTCGAGAACAAGGTGATTGAGGGGGAGAGTGAAGCAGAAGGAAAGAAAGAAAGAAAGAAAGAAAGAAAGAAAGAAAGAAAGAAAGAAAGAAAGAAAGAAGGAAGGAAGGAAGGAAGGAAGGAAGGAAGGAAGGAAGAAAGAAAGAAAGAAAGAAAGAAAGAAAGAAAGAAAGAAAGAAAGAAAGAAAGGGAAGGAGGGAAGAAAGGAAGAATATAGGTAAGTAGGTAGGTAGATGGATGGATGGATGGATGGATAGATAGATAGATAGATAGATAGATAGACAGACAGATGATAGATAATTTGGCTTATGAGATAATGCCATACTATAAAATTTCCATTCCTCTGTCTTTACAAAGCTGGTTGCAGTAGTGAAATGGCGAGTTGCTTTCATCCATTGATGAGATGGAACTTGACACCAGGTTGTCTCAAGTACAAATGTCTGCCTGAGTTGGCAGTGCAGCAGAGAGCCAGCAGTAGGCTTGGGCTTCTCAGGCTCACTGTGAGAAGGGTGGGTTTTAGTCACACAGCTGGAGTGGGGGCCTCTTGAGATCATTTATCTGGGTTAGGGACTCCACGGACATGTATGCAATTATTAACAATATTATTCCTCAAAGGATATTGAAGAAACAGCAGTTTTCACATTCTAATACCTATAAAGCACAATTCACTGATTGTGATTGAGTTCAATTACAGGATGGTGTGTATGTTTCATATTTAAAACTAAAATATAAATTATTTCAGGAAAATAAAGTTATTAATGGATAGGAAGTCCTGGAATATGTATGTATACTCATTTCTGCCTATCTTTTTCCTACTCCTGCCATATTCCCACTTAATTCTTAACCAATAAATTCAACAATTTCTTCTTAACTTCTACAAGTACCCACTGTAATCAAATCTCCTTCTGTTCATTTCTACACAGTTACAATATCTTAGTGTCTTCCTGGGTTCTTTTTCTCAGGATACATGTCTTTCGAAGATCAGAAAAGTCTTGAATAAACTTTGTTTTCAACATGTCATGTCTTTGGCCATGAGTCTGATGTGCAAACCCCTTTCTCCTTGGACTATTATCACACTTATGTTCACAGCAGACTTTTCTTCAGCTTGCTTTAGTTACCTTTCTAAACTCTGCCATTAGCATCCTCCAGCGAGACTTCAATGCTTGTGGGTGGGTAAAGGGTGTGGGAAAGACCCACTGGGGAGGTTGTTTCAGGGAACAGTGTGTGCTTTATTGCACACAGGCAACTACTTATATAGTAGAAGCCTATTGACTGTGATTAGTTAGCACAGTACCTTGGGCTGGACAGTGAGGACTCACAGCGCCAGGATCTGTATTGAGGAAGAAGCACATAAAAAGACATGTGGAGACTGTAGACACGTCAGCAGCAGGGCAGTTACGTGATACTCAAGCTGCTTTAGAATCCAGTGTTCTGACTTCTGAGAATACTCAGGAGCATGGTGTGCCACATTTTCTACTCAGAGGCACAGTGTGCCAGGTAGGCCAGTCAGCCAGGTCACGCCTGCATTTTCTCTTACAAAAAAAAAAAAAAAAGGGATTTCTTAACCAGTGCATCTACAACTCAGTTGTTCAACTGGGACACAATTTTGCTAGCTCTTGTCTCTGTGATTTTTCTGCACTTGTACCTAGGCTTAAAAGAAAAGAAAAACAATGTCTAGGATAGATCCTGACATATACAGGATTTCAGAAGATAGTTATGCGTTGATAATGAAGAAGTATCCTTGTTTTGAAACACTTAAGAATGTTTTTTCCCAAGTCAGATTCAAGCAGCAATATAGTCTGACCATGGCTCACTAGATATATTCATGTTTATCTCTTTATCTCTTTTGCACTCTCTGTCTCTGTCTCTCTCTCTCTCTGTGTGTGTGTGTGTGTGTGTCCCTCTCTGTCTCTGTCTTTTTCTCTCTCTCTTTCTGAAGAGCTTCAGGAATAGACATTTCTAGAACTTAAGTGTAGTTAAGCAAATCAGTGTTCTGCTGGTTAAATCTGAATATTAAATCTAAATGACAGGGATTAGCATACATATACAGCACGATGGTGGCAGTGAGTGTGAGTTGAAATTACATAGTAACTAATATATAGGGAAGGAACTTGGGCAGAAATAGTCAAACATAGTAAAAGTCATGCATTCATTACCCTAAACCAAAACCAAAAGAAGGGATTCTCCCAAAGATGTAGTGAGGGACCTTGCGGGCCCCACATGCGACTTAGTTCAGTGGTCACCTTTCCCTTCCAATAGCCATAACCGCATTTCCATTTCTCCTTCGATACAATAATACTCAGCACTATATCCTTTGCTATGTTGTTAGTACAGCTTCCAGTTCACTCCCATCTCATCATCCCATTTGTTTCCCTATCTCCATACTCTGTCCATAATTATAATTTGCTACATTTTCCTTTTCCAAGAAGTTACTAAGTCTCACCTCCTTTGTTAAAATCTTCCCTAAAACATGACGTTTTAGTCTTAAAAATAATTTTGTTACCTTTACAACTCTGAACGGTCTTGTATCTGTGTGTGTGTTTTCACCACAAACTTTACTCTATTTGGACTTAGCCTGGAACACCGCTTACATCTTTGATCTCCCTTCTCCCTTGGCAGGCACGGCACCTTAACTGGCTGCCAGGTCATCAATGGACAGTAGACTTTCTCATATCTCTGCAATTTAAAAGGCATGGTGCTTTTTAACTTTTTTGGAAGCCTAATATATCTTTGGAGAATCTGACTCAGATGTCTCCAGAAAACTTAGCATAAATTCATCTGATCAATACTTTTTTTTTATCTTAAAAGTATTCCCTGACCTCCCTGAAGTCACCAAGGACTCCAGGTTGAAAATGTATGTCTAGGGAAGGGAGGAAAAGTATTTTAATCCACACTGTCCCCAGAAACTTATCCAGAATTAGGATCTACTCTCTAACTATCTCAAAAATCACTGCTTCACATCCAAGCCTCTCTCATTGTAAGTCATCTAAAGAAAAGTAATACCACAGACACAGTCATTACATTTAAAATAATGGAAGCATGTTAAGGACACACACACACACACACACACACACACACACACACACTTCCAAAAAGACTGGGACTTTTTTTTTAGACAACGCTTTCAGAACTATTAAAGCCAGAGAGAGTGATATGGCTCAGTGAACAATGTTTCTACCTTGCAAATATGAAGATCAGAGCCCCAGATCCCCAGCATCAACATAAAATCCAGGTGGGTATGGTGGCTCACCTGTAACCCTGGATGCCTCATGGACATGGATGACACAGCAAGCATCTCCCTAACCAGACTACCTAAATTGGTGAGCTGAAGATTTAGCAAAAGGATCTGCTACAGAAAATTAAGTGGCAATCAATCAAGGGAGGCACTCAGTCTCTACCCTGGCTCCACATAAACATGTGCATGATCACCCACATACACAGGCACTTATACACATGCACACATGTAATGTACATGTGGCGGTTTGAATACGCTTGGCCCAGGAAGTGGCATTATTAGAAGATGTGGTCTTATTGGAGTAGGTGTGGCCTTATTGGAGGAAGTGTGTCACAGTGGGGTTAGGGCTCTGAGACCTCCTCAGAGCTACCTGGAAGACAGTCTTCTCCTAGTTCCTTTTGGAACAAGATGCAGAACTCTTATCTCCTTCGCTAGCACCATGTCTGCCTTCATGCTTTCAGGCTTCCTACTATGATGACAATGGGCTGAACCTCTGAACTGTAAACTAGCCACAATTAAATGTCCTTTATAAGAGTTGCCTTGGTCATGGTGTCTCTTCACAGTAATGGAAACCCTAAGACAGCACACAGATAGAAAAAGAAAAGAAAACCATGTATACTAAGGACAGAGCCTCAGAAAGACAATTATGTTAATATTTATTCATTGCATGGTACCCCTATAAATGATAAGACCTAGACATTTTATAGCATTCTAAACTGGGGATTATACCAGGGATAGTCTCCCTACTGTAGTTTCCTCGGGGAAGTATAATGTCAAACCAGAAAGAGCAGGGCCTTGAATCACTCAGAACTGGAATTCTAGAATTCGAGCTGCGTTCTTGTTCTATGCAATCATTATGTAGCACTTGCACATTTGTCTCTATTGCATAAATTAGAAATTGCACAATTATGAAAAATGGATATGAAAATACATGTAAAGCTCCAAGGGCAGTATCTGACTTATAGTAAGTACAAAAACAGCAATAAGTTTCCTGACCCACTTTACAAAGTGGTTTACTTAAGCTAATCGATAATAACATATTTAGACTATGGGAGTACCCTTATTCAGATTCCAGATCATAAAACAATTACAATTTTTATATTAACAACATCAGCACTCAAGTGCTAACCAATTAAGACCTGAATGTGAATGAACAACCTCAGACCCAGAGGAGCCTTTGTTAGACTTTACCAAACCACGAACAGTAACTGTATATGAAAATATGAACAGGGCACAGTATAGGTCACAGCTGAGCATCACTTTCAAGGAGGTTACAAGAAGGATCACTGCAGGCATCTGCCAAAGAATGTGCCAGGGATGCCAACCATTACAATATTCTTGCAAATAGATATCTTTGGCTAAACAAGCTTGAGAAATCACATGTGCAATTGCTTTTCAGAGATTTGTAATGGGTGTGAATCAAGTAGAAGCTAGACAGTCTATGGTTTAATGTCAGTTAACAAGTGTCATCTAAACTTTGGATTTTCTTCCCTCTGCCATTATCATCTCCTGATAAACCATACCTTAAAACATATTCCTAAGACCCATGTGTCAAATAATTCTGCAAGATAAACATAATTAGGTAACACATAGGTTTCTACGTATTGGATATCTCCATTTTTATATTTTCATTCCTCCTGATTTTATAGCCCTAGTATGTATGTATGTATGCATGTATGTATACAAGTATATTTGCATATACATATGAATCCATGTTTGCATTCATACACACATAGTATGTATATCTTATTTTGAAATGAGATCTTGCTATATTGCTCAAGCTACCTTTGAATTATCTGCCCACTTCAGCCTCTGGAGAAGATAAGTTTACAAGTTTGTCTGTATAACTGTGCTTGTCTCCCCTGCCTTCATGATGTATGCTATTGAGAAATGGAAAGTGATGCTCCTCATCCTTTTCCTCTTCATTTTGTATCTACAAAGAGCAATCAAAAGCCCCATCCATATTTACAGCTTCTCTGTGATATGCTAGTTGCTGTGAAATTTAAGGTTCAGAGGCCTAGACCTTACAATATCCTGCTGAGAAAATCACACACAAGATCAGCTGCTGTGCACTGACAGTCTGAGGTGGTACATAAATCATTCATCTGGGAGCGCTGCTGGAGTTCAGAGCAGGGGAGTGGGGGTGGGGTGGGGTATATAGACTGAGGCCAAGTGAGTAGAAAACAAGGAAGAAGGTGTCCTGGATGAAAGTCTGCCACAGAGTCTGGAGTTTAAGAAAGTCAGGTTGGCATTGTTTCCAAATAGAAGACATTGCTGGAGCCGGAAAAAGGCTTACACTCATGGGCTGGGTGATAAAGAAGAGGAAGAGATTTCTTCCAGGGAGAGGAGGCAAAGACAGTTGAAAATATAAATGTGTGGCCTCGAGCTAATAGATATTGTGGGCATTAGGTAAGTGCTCTAGTTGGTCCAGGAGATCAGCTGGACTAGAGACAAGGCCGGGCATTAGGAAGCCACTGGAGCAATGGGAGGCACAGAGAGAGGTCAGCTTCTGGAAGGGTGCCCTGTAATGCTGTCGTCATAGGTCCCAGAGCACTGGGTTCAAACAGCAGCTTGGTAAGCCGACATCATGTGGAAAACTTGGGCAAAGTGTTTTCTCTGTATTTCAGTTTGTTCCTTTGTATGGACCCCAAAATACATCCCCTAGAAGGTTACTCCACCATTTTCACACATTTTATTAAATTTTTAAGATTTGTATTGGATTTTTAAGACTATCATAATATCCATGTCATTATTTCTTTTTAATTGGACTTGCTTAAATTTAAATGCATGATGTATTTGTAAAATATTTATTAAGTCTACTATATGTAATTCACAAAAGCTGCTTTTTAATGACAATTATCTCTTCCTAACACATAATACTAACAGACAGTCTTGCTTTGGTATGTACTTTTGGTACTGATGGGAGACCACAGCTCTCTTACCTGTCCAAAAATAAATTAAATAAATAAATAAACACAACTAACAAATTAACAATAATTCAGCACATCCACTATTTTACTGGAAAATGATTCCATATTTTGATAGTGTTCTCTTTGTGAGCTCCAGGCCTCCCCTACCTTACCCTTTCAGTACTCCTTCAAAAGCCCCCAACAAGTAATCATCATGGAGAACTCGACTTCTGTGGGGTGTCACTCAAATTCTGGATGTCTCCACTCATTCATACAGGGCTTGGAAGGATTAAATGAGATCCAGTGGCTTATATTTATCCGTGAGATGTAGATGTATACAGACAAACATACATGTATATTCTAACACAGATGATTTGCTCAAAATTGAATGTACAATGAATGCTATTGTTAACTGTGTTCATTTGTGAATATATGTGAGTGCTGGTTGTTAGTATAAAATCATGCACAGGAATTGTGTGATAGTTGTATTTGTTTAAAATAAGATGGTGGTAGCTACCACAATAACTAATTCTTATATTTGTTATGGGTGTGTATGTACATGCATACACATATATTCATGTAAAAATTGTTAATAGAGTCTTTACTAAGCCATGGATTTCAGTTTAACTGAATTAAAGGAATAAGACAAATACACACATATATGATGCAAGTTCGATCTATGTATAATTAAAGCAGTATATATTAAAACAAATATATACTATATATATATTTATATATAAATATATATCGTATATTATATGCATATAGATTCACATTTTATCTAGTTTACAGAGAATGCAAACAGAACTTCATATGAAATAATACTTTTCCTTATAACGCCCAGTTTACTCTGTCGTTTTCTATTCTAAGTAACCTACTACACTATGGATATGACCCTTAGATTAAATTTGAAGCATACCAATTAAATAAAAAATATAAGAGTGATAAGTAGCTTGTCTGAAGAACACTAGTTTTATTCTTGTGTTTCTTCCCTCCCCTCTGTAATGCATTTCCCTTCTCTTTTCTCCTTCATGTGAGAAGTGCGGCATTGAGCTCTCTGCGGTGTAAGCTGTCCAACAGGTATGCATTTATAAACACGTTCTCCGCACATTTGTCAG
The DNA here is from genome assembly GCF_947179515.1 of Apodemus sylvaticus. Classification (NCBI taxonomy): domain Eukaryota; kingdom Metazoa; phylum Chordata; class Mammalia; order Rodentia; family Muridae; genus Apodemus; species Apodemus sylvaticus. The sequence goes on from NC_067487.1 coordinate 50,676,322, forward strand.
GTCCCTTGGAGCACTGTAGGTGTGCCAGCTGGGCATATAAAGCAGAGGGCACTCACTAAGTGGCTGTAAAAGCCACCATTTAAAACAGTGAATAGATGAAAGAATGACAATGGTTCCGCTTACTGGGATTGCAGAGAGCAGAAAAGACTTGGAATGTTAACCACCTGTTGCTAGATTTTTGTCCTTTCAAAATTCTATATTTAAATTATTAACTCCCAATTTTTTTTTAAAAAAAAAGTTAAATACATTAAGAAACAAACAATTAAGAGCATAGGCTTTAGTGATCATACTTCCTACCTCCACCGGTATGAGTGTGTGTGTATCTGTGTATCTGTGTCTGTCTGTGTGTGTCTACGTGTGTGTCTGTGTTCAGGTATGCTGACTAGTTTTATGTCAACTTGACACAAGCTAGAGTCATCTCAGAGAAAGGAAACCTGAAAACCTCATCTGAGAAAGTGGCTTTGTAAGATCAGGCTGCGGACAAACCTGTTGGCGGTTTTAATTTAATGATTTCTACAGTGATTGATATGAAAGGTTGAAGTCCACTGTGGGTGGTGCCACTCCTGGACTGTTCCATGGGTTCCATAAGAAAGCAGGCTGAGCAAGCCAGGGATACCAAACTAGTAAGCAGCAGTCCTCCATAGTCGTTGCCATCCCAGGTCTCTGCCCTGTCTGAATTCCTGACCTGACTTCCTTCAGAAATGAACAACGATGCTTAAGCAAGATAAACCTTTTCTTCCCCAAGTTGCTTTGGTTATGGTGTTGTATCACAGCAATAATAAGACTGTGTCTGTGTCTGTGTCTGTGTCTGTGTCTGTGTCTGTGACTGTGACTGTGTCTGTGTCTATGTCTGTGCCTGTCTCTCTCTCGCTATTTCTCTCTCTCTCTTTCTCTATTTCTCTCTCCTTCTCTCTCTCTCTCTCTCTCTCTCTCTCTCTCTCTCTCTCTCTCTCTCTCTCTCTCTCTCTCTCTCTCTCTCTCTCTCCCTCCCTCTCTCTGTCCCATGCACATGCATGTTGTGTATTTGTCTATGTGAAACACTCAGATATAAGTTTGCCACAGCCTATGTGTGGAAAGCACCAGGACAACCTCAGGTATTGGTCCTTCTGGATTATTTGAAAAGGCTCTCTGCTCGCTGCTTCGTATGCCAGGCTACCTGAGTCACAGCCTCTGGGGATTGCCTCGTTTCCACCTCTATCTCCCCATAGAAGCAGTGAGACTTCAGACTTGCGCATCCATATCCAGCTCCTATGGGCTCTGGGGATTCAAAGTCAGATCCTTGAACTTGTGTGGCAAGAAGCTAGCCCACTGATGTGTCGCGCAGGCTTGATATCGCCTTCTCCTATCAACAGTAGCAGAAACTTCCCTAAGAGTAGTTTTGTAGCAAGTCTCACCAGGAGTTGATAATTTCAAGGTAGAAAAATTAAACACTGGCAGACATGGTGGCACACACAAGTATCCCCAGCACTCAGGATGCTGAGGCAGGAGGGGCGTAAAAGCTATGAATTTGAGACAAGACTGACAAATATAGTAAAATCCATCTCAAAAAAATAAATAATTAAAAAATAAAGGTGCTTCTTGCATGTGCAATGTCAACATGGAGTCACTGAAGGACTATACGATTTGAAGTCAAGAGACAGATTCTTTTTCTGGCTCAGCGGTTACTCAGGAATGGTCTTAGCCAAGTGATTTCAGCTGTCACAGAACCAACTGGACATTCTATAAGCTGAACTTCAAGAAACAAAAACTGACCCCAAATACTTGACCCTGATAGCCTAACACTGATCTATGACCCAACAGACCAGAGAATACTATTTCCCAAAGTCACTTCTGTGCATTAGCCCTCCCCAAATCACCAAACATGGAAAGCACATCATTCCATTTGACCCATATTTTCCTGTGCAGTTCTTTAAAATATTAAAAATTAACTATTCTTTGCATTTTTGGGGGACCATTTCTACTTTCAATACCTCTTACGTAATCTTATATTTCCAGAGCATCTCATCAATAGAAGAAATATGTACCCATACTCCACATAATAAACTAGACTTTTAATGATCTGGATTTCATCCACACTTCAGGGAGTCTCTGCAAAGGCCCTCTAGAGACAATTCTCCTGACCAGTCTTCCATATCTACAGATGCCTTTACCTCCATATCCTGATATTAAGTTTCCTGTCAGTCCTGTCTACATATTTGGCCACAGTAAGTTATTTTTTTATTTTAATTTACTTTTCTTACTTGCCACTGGATCATCCAGATGGTTATGTTCCTGCCTTTCATTGTCTGCTTCCGTCATGTGGAAGCTCCCAGAGGAAGCTCTGCTTAGATTCCAATGACGCAGATGACAAGGTCTTCATAGGAGGGGCAGAAAGGCCCAGGGTGGAGGAAGTTGGCCCTCAAATCATTGAGGGAGGGAGGGAGGAGCTGAATTAGGGGAAGAGGTTCAGGAATTAAAGGGAATTTATAGCATCAGTTTTGTTTACTTAAGAGTGAGTCCTTTCTACAAAGTCAAACAACTAGATAGTACTATGATCCTCTTGTGTCTATTGAAATATTTGCTTCACTTGTCATCTGTCAATAAAAGGTTGTTGAGTGCCCAGAGGACCTGAGAGTCTAGAAGATGCTCCATGCAAGGAGCTATAATCAGAAGATCTCTGGCTTTAAGAAGTTCACAGCTAGAAGTTCTAGAGGCACAGCTTGACAAAGCAACAATAGTCTGTTTTCCACAGTGTCATTAGGCCAAGAGGAATTCAACAAAGGGAAACTAAACAAAGGTTTTGGGACCTGGCCATGGTTCCCAGGGAGGCTGTCAGTACACCAGGTTTTGCAGGCTTGATTAGGGTCTAGAGGACACTGTGGTTCACGGGAACAGCCAAGATTCCTCCTAGTTCTAGGCTTCTTTCATACTGTGAACACACCAGTGTCTTCTCAAACTCTCCTAACTGTCTACAGTGGAAGCCTTGGTGTAATGGAGGCAAAGCTACAACACTGGATCAAAAGAGAAAAAAAGAAGTGTATCAAAGTGCCTAAATGTCTAGGAAAGTTTTGACAGTCCAAAGCTTACAATACCCGGGATGCATTGTCTGGAAATGGCTATTCCAGAGACAATTGTTAGAAACAGAGCAGAAAACCTGTGGGCTTCCAGCTGAAGAGGAGAAGAGAATACAGCATTTTCTGAACCTGATTCAGTTTTATAGTTTGCACTGTGTGCTTGCGGCTTACCCTTGCCTCCCTCTTCCCCTTCAGCTCAACTTCCTCTGGTGCTCTTAGCACACTTGTGGGACAATGAATCTCAGCCATCAACTTGATGAGATCTAGACTCTGGGAGATGAGCCTCTGAACGTGCCTGTGGGAGATTATCCTGACTGGATTAATTGATATGGGAAGATCCACCCACGTAGGCACGTACCATTCAAGATGTCAGATTATGGAACAAAGGCATCTCTGTCTCTAGACTTAACCACAGAGGCCAACATATAAGCTTGAGGCCCTCCTATGAGAGAATTAATTTACATATCTTCATTCTCTATTTTGCAAAATGACAAAATAGTAAAGGAGCACCATGGGTTGTTTCTAGTTATTAAGTAAGAAAGACTCTGACTATAAAGTGGCCACACCTGAAAAATGGTAAATGCTCGGAAAGATGTAAAATTATGAATTCTATGTGCAGACAACTAGAGCATGGTGGGACTTTAATTATGTCAAGAGCTTGTTCCAGCACTGTGTTCTTCCTGGAGACTTTGTTATCTATCATTGAAATGTAAAAATCATTTAGCCGTCTTGTTTTGGAAATTGTTAAGTAAGAGCACTAATTGTGGACATCTCTCTCAGATTACTTACCTAATTGAACAAGGCTTTTTAGCTCTGACATTCTAAATCTCTAGTTTGTCCATGATTTGGTTAGGACAACTTGGATTGGTGGTAGGGACAACTTTAAGAGTGGAAAAGAAAGAGGTAGAAAGCTCTGGGTTGAGAGAACTTTACCAAGGGTGGATTGGCCATTTACTTCTGATTCAATATGCAGGATTAAGAGAGCACTGGGAAAAATCTAGGTTACTAAGGATAGGGAATACATATGTTGATATGTGGGAGTTATATCAGAAGTTAGTTCCAGGGCTGGTGAAATGGCTCAGCGGTTAAGAGCACTGACTACTGCTCTTCTGGAGGTCATGAGTTCAAATCCCAGCAACCACATGGTGACTCACAATCATCCATAATGAGAAACAAATAAAGAATCTGTGGGCCAGAGTGAGTAGGGCCCAGAGGGAGTGGGAGAAAGGGTAGGGGTGGGGGGAAGGATTTAAAAAAGTTAGTTCCAAAGTCACCAAATCCTTAAATACTCTTACCACAATGACTTATTGGTAGAATTTTGCAAGAGTTGATATATATAAATAAATATTATCATATAAAATTACACATACATACACACATATATAAAATTGTATACACACACACACATATATATATATGTATATATATATGTATATACAATTTTAATTGCCAGACACTAGGTATCCAGTAAATGCTTGTTGGATATGACTGCACTGAAAGTGTGTGGTTCATTCTTTCCCCTCATTAAGGCTACTTTTCTGTGACACTGTTGTATGGTACTATATCTGAGCATCAGTAGCAGGGTTCTTCAAAGAATACATACTTGATTTTCAGGAACTGTAAACCTCATGGTTCATATTATAGTAAGTTTTGTTCAAAGGGAGAGAGAGAGAGAGAAAAGTCACTGGAGTCATAATTCTTGTGTTCATTTTTTACCCTCTCCTGCAGATAGCTTTTACTCTCAGATCACTGTATTTATCATCAGTTTTATTTGTAGATATCTATCAGTCCTCTTTTTTACATATAAAGAGTTTATACATCTTAACTGGTCTGGGACTTGCCAAATGGGCATCTGTTATCCCAGTTTCATCATCAATAGCACCATACTTGACCATGAAAAAGTATGGTGTTATGAATGTCGAATCATACACTCTAATTATGGAAGATTCGCTGCCTATCATTCAGCAGTCCAAATCTATCTTCCTTGGATAGGAACCACAGTTCTGGTTTTATTCCTCTCTATACACAATTAGCACATTTTCTTCTGAGAATGAGGTACCCACCCTGTACACACAAGGAAGAACAACTGATAACTATGCTTATAAATCTATTGCAATCTAGAAGCCATACTCATTTGAAAATTCTAAGCTAGTAATTAAACTCAAGAGTCTCGAGTTAAACTGCACCTTAATAATGTAACTTATTTTTGTCAAAATCAGTTAAGGCTCTCTAATGTGATCTGGGATAAGTGGACAGCCAAACTGAAAACCGTGACTGGTCAAAGCAATCAGACACCTCAGTGCATTCTGTCAGTAACAATGGCAATTTATCGAGTTCTTTTACTGTGGGGATGTAATTGCTCTTGCCTTTAATTTCTTGTATGATGGAACAACTTCAATTACTTCTTACTTTTAGGAACATTTGGCTACATCATGTTTTGGTGTTTCTCTAAACCTTATTAAAACAGCCCTGTGATTAGATATTCTTCCTATGAAGGGGCGCGTCTGCATCGTGCCTGCAAAATGGTAGCAATTGTCTCCCTTAATCCAAGACTTTGTAGCAGTGGTAAAAGGAATTACCTCCCTGCCATTTTTTTTTTTTCATGTCAGGTGCCTGCTGGTAGCTATCAAATTTGGCATGCTTCCTGGAGAACAGTCTTGTTGGGACACGCAGCTCTTTCTCACACGTAACTTTAGAATTTTACGCTAAGGTCAGAATGTACCTGTGATTCTAACTGAGATGAGGCTACCCACCCGTTTGTAAGAATATAAAAAGCATCAAATGGTTAGGAGAATGCAAACCACTTTCCTTCTCTGCTTCCAGCTTATTTTTTCCCAGATCCTAGTGAGCATGCAAGCTCTAAGGCTGGGCATCAACTACCAGCCATTAGATTTTTCTAGCACATTTTATCTTTAGGCCTTTCCCTACAGATAGGTCAGGTGGCCTGACCAAAAAAAAAAAAAAAAAAAAAAAATGAGAGAAAACTTCAAGACTATGCTCATGTGGAAAAGGAGCATCCCATCAATTACATTACAGACAGGGCACTGTGGACTGGCAGCAAATATTTAAAATGTATGCTGCATTATCAGTAAGTAACACGGGGCAAAGACTATTCATTATCTTCTCCTACTAATGCTTCTCTTCCTTGATTGTATTAGATTCCAATTTTCAACACACTACTGTCCCAAATAGACGGAAATGTTAGCTCCATTGTGTTCAAGCGCTGTCACTTGGCTAAGTTCTGGTGAATGAATTTGTAATAGAAGAGCTATCTGGCAATTCCAGGATCTTTTGTTAAAAGCTATCAGCCAGGTATCTTTTGTCTGCTTCTCTTGTTTCTTAACTTTTTCTTTCTGGTAAGAATGAGAACTTGATGGCTCAAGTTGGAGCAGCCACATGAGAACAGGAGTAGACTTAGGGTGCAGAGTTCACATCTAATGAGGTGAGGAACATGAAGCAGTATGTGTTCTTGAACGTTCTGTTGGATGGTGCTCCACATTATTGAGTCATTCAGGTTTTTTTATTTATTTATTTTTTATTTTTTATTTTCTATATTCTTTGTTTACATTCCGAATGCTTTCCCCTTTCCCAGTTCCCCCCTCCCCATCGGTCTCATCTGGGCTAATTAATATCCACTTATCAGTGATTGCATTCCATGTGTATTCTTTTATGATTGGGTTACCTCACTTAGGATGATATTTTCCAGTACCAATCATTTGCCTAAGACTTTCATGAATTCATTGTTTTTAATTGCTGAGTAGTATTCCATTGTGTATATATACCACATTTTCTGTATCCATTCCTCCATTGACAGTCATCTGGGTTCTTTCCACCTTCTGGCTATTATAAATAAGGCTGTTATGAATATAGTGGAGCATGTGTCCTTATTGCATGCCAGGGAATCCTCTGGGTATATGCCCAGGAGGGATATAGCAGGGTCCTCCAGGAAGTGTTTAACATAAGAAATATACGTCTGTCTCAGGCACCTCTTCCACAATTGTCTGCATTTACAGCCAAATGCCATCTATACTAACATAAACACCCAAACAAATGAGGAAAAAAAAGCTTAGTCTCAATGAAGTCTGTTCACACAGGCCAGGTTGAGACTGGCTATCAAGATGACTGATTTTCAGCTTACTCTGATTTAAATATGTAATGCAGTTAGAAGACAGTGGTTAACAGCTTGTTTCAGAACTATATGAAAATGGTTTTAAGAACATTCACCTAATAAAACCCCATAAGAACCACCCTGAGGTTTCCCTGGGGCTTCAGACACTTGGTAATGTAGCCTGACTTGGAACTCATCCCAGCCTTGTAAGGAAGCAAAGTGTGGTATCCTTGCTATGAAGAACAGTATCCTCATTGTCAAGAGCTGCTCCTTCCCCAGACGGCTCCCCATCTCAGTAACACACTGGGGAGGGTAGATATTTACAAATTCCTCCTTCTTTAATAGTGTCTCAACATAATGCTTCTGTTAAGACTTTAAAAGAGGGAGGGTCCTTTAAGAAACTTTTCTCCGTGTTTTGTCATTTAACACCAATGTTTTTTATTCCTGCAAATCTGTTAACTTTAAACTAAATGCTTGCAGATCCAAGAAAAGCCTGTGAGGTTTATTGAAGGACATACTGTAAGTGCATGCATGATCCGGGCACAAAGACTTCTAAATGTCCAGCATTTCCAAGCAAAAGTGTCTCTATGTAATCCCTCTGAGGTTACAGACCATGGATACTTGTTACTGAATCCTCAGATCCTGTAGCTTTGCCTGGTCATATGAAGCTGTTGAGTGGAGTTTACAAGGACAAGGAAACTTGTTGCTTGACATTCGCATGTGCTTGAAGAACCCTGGTGTTGTAGGTGAGTCAGTTTGGGGATGACTTTCCAGGGCTGTCTCTAGAATGTCTACTGCAGTTACTAGGGACGCACCCATCTTTCATAAATTGTTCCTGAATCACACCCTCCTCCTACAGAGAGTTTTTCTGTGTTCTGTATTCTTGAAGCACTGTCTGTCTAATTTGGATCCCCCAGGGCTTGATACACTTGGGTGGACAGAGAGATGCATGCTTACACTTCCTCAGAGAAAGGATGACATATGTTTTAAATGCTAGTTATCAAAATTATCTCTATGGGCTGTGGAGTATAAACATCAATTCATTTGTTCATAGTAGTACAAACCCCTATTCTTGAAGTAATAAATATGGACTCTAAGTGCCAATTAGAGGGAAAAGCCCCACTACCCGTTCCAGTAAGGAAATGGATGCAGTCTTGTATTAGAATGGCTACTCTCTAGATCCTCTTCCTCCAGAGCCCAATTCAGTGTTCCCTCTACTTCTCAAGTGATGATGTCAGGAAGCAGTGCAATGATGTTTTTAAAGTAGAATCCATCTCCATCTTTCAAATGCTGTAGATATAGCAAGCAAGGAAGGAAAAACTGTAGTCAGCATATAATATAATATAATAGAGAGGAATAGATAGATAGACAGACAGACAGATAGGTAGGAAAGAAAAATATTGAAAGAAAAGATATTCTAACTAATAGTATATAGTAATAAACAGATAATGCTTATTATTTAATGGTAGTCCCTTTCTCTAAATATCACCACTATATTTCCACTAAATAAGCCCGGTCCCTAGAATCTGTACATACTTGGTTCCTGCTTATCTACTGCTGTGTCTTTGTATGTCTGAAACTTGAAACATTAGTGATACAAATTTTCCTCCCAGATACTTGAGCTATACTTCAATTAATTGTTTGTATCTTTCATCATTCAGTACCTGGGTACTGAACCCAAGTATCATGAGGTAAAAAGTTACGACTGTATTAGGTTACAAAAGTTCAAAATTCATCAGACCTTTGAGACTATACTTTAGCTATGTAGAAAAGTGTCCTGTTCCTAAGGGTTTTTACACTATGAATTGGGGGAGTGTAGTGATGGGAGGTCATGATTTGTACAGCTTTTTCTCAGGTGCATCAAATAAAAATAATAAGTGTATATGTATATCTATGTGCACGTACACATATGAATAAAGTCATGGAGACAAATAATGCAGAATGCTGGAGCAAGTCATATTGAGAGGTATGTGCCTGGATTCTTTTGTACTACTTGTGATGCCTTTTAGCATGTTTGAATTTCCAAATTCATGCTTAAGGAAATCAGGCCGGTAATAACGAACACCTAGGTGACTTCTTTCTTCAGCCAAACTTCCTGCCCTCTCCTTACAGACACTCAGAGCACACATAGAGACTCATGTAACACTTTTGTGCTTTCTGCTTACACAACATGTACCAGCACACTGAGCAGAGATTCAATCTTTTAGTCAACCCCGTGCGGCAGGCACGAAGTGACTGGGGGAGACATTTGACCCAGTGATTTGACTTTTAAGACAACCGTTTCAAAGACGTAATATAATGTCACTCCTCATAAACAAGACTGCCCTTTTGTCCTTTCAGATTTGGTTGAAACTGGCCCGTGGAGTTCAACTACCTGAGAAATACCCTTGAGCAAGACTCCTAGGCACGCTGCCCAAACCACAGGCTGTTGGCAACTTGGCCAAGAGTGACTCGGCAGAGCTGTTGACCTCAGTGGTGCCGATGAATACAATGGGCTGCAGACGAGGTATGGTTTGTTTTGACCACGTTTACTGTGATTGATGATCCATATCTGGCAAGTTAGTTCACTCCCAGTGGAGATGAAAGTTTCACTCTTTGCCTCTTTCGACATTCCCATTGGGACAGGTTTCACCCTTATTTGCCAACCACAGATAAGTCACTAATATTTGCTGAACAATGAACTCATTAGCTACTGAATGGATCCAGGCTATACATAACATTCCCGAGTCAGCATTCCACAGTCAACAGGAGCTCCTTACTACTTTTCCTCCCTGAATGACTTTAGATGTTTTCCTTCAGGGTACAGAATTTCAAGGCATGGATCAACCACTTAGAAAATTTTTGAGATGGGCTAAGGCCAGAACCAGAATCAGGTTAGGAAGTGGTCTAGTATGAATGGCAGGCTATAAACCACATATCCATGATCAAAAGCACCCACAAATGGACTCTGACCATTTCGTGCCTCAAGTTAGGGTGAGAGAGTATCAGTCTTCTGAGGAAGTCAATTTCAGATTCTGACTCAAAAAAAAAAAAAAAAAAAACCCAAAAGATAGATTAAAATGAAGATAATTAATTAAGGTTGTAGTAGTAAGTAGGTGGGGAATGAAAATTGCAAAAGAGCCAGAGCAGACAAGTCCCCATTCTGTGACATGGAAATCCTCAATGAAGGCTGCAGAATAGCATAGAGAAGTACAAAGAGCCTGATGACAGGATGGAGGTGGTTTCCAAGGCAACTCAGAGGAAGAGGCTACTTAAAACCTGACCTGGATTGAAGCCAGAACTTAAAGGTTTGTTTTGGATGCCATTGTTGCTGCTGCCCTTAAGTAAAGAAACATGAGAGTGAAAAAATAATTCTCTTGGAGTCAGTAGGAAAGAAGAGATGAGATGATGCAGAGATGCCAGAGAGAGGGGGTGGGGCGGAGGAGACTCGGAGAAGAGAGAGACGGAAGTGGGCTAGATTTTTTGCCCCCTTCAAAACAGAAGATTTTGCTACATGTTGATAATGTTTCCTGACTCTATGGTTTTCATCCACTGGTAGACTAGTTAGCCAAAATGACCTCTCTGCCCTTGATCTTCTTTCAGTGACTTCCATAGATTAACCATCAGATAGTCCTAGCCAAACTTTTATTGATCTACGTGGTACTAGTATACCACGTAGCTTCCCAAAGGAGCCACAAGGTCTTGGTGCTGCTCCAGATAAAATAAAGTTTACTTCTTGGTCCTATAGGTCATTTATGTTCCAGTGTAGTATGCTGTCTCAATCTACCAAATAGGAAACAGGTAACACTAGCAGTGAATTTTCAGAATTGTGTATACAGTGATAATTTGTTAACTCAGAATGAATCCTGGCTTAGCTGGTTTGTTAGTCCACTGCTCTAAACTATTAATTGAGAAAAAAATTAAAAATACATTCAGAGTATTAGCCATCCTCAAGTTAATGTACTTATCAGTGCTGACCCCTCTGATAGACTTTTATTTCTCTTTTTAGTTACCAAGTTGTTTTTTTTTTTTCTATCCTTCCAATAAGTAGACTGACTTCCAAGAAGAAGTACTTCAGTTGGAGAAATGTTCAGAGAATGTCCTACTTTCAAAACAAGAAATAAATTGATCCAGCACTTCCAATTCTGGTCTGTATCACCCCCCCCCAAAGAAACAAAATAAAACCCCCAGAATAACAGCAAAAAAATGAATGAAATCTTTTGCTTGCAATTACATGGATTGACTTGGGGGAGATTGTACTATGTGAAATGCTCCGGGGATATAAAGCCAGATAGTATATGGCCTTGTCTACATGAAGAATCTAAAATGCTCAGTTATTCTAGAAACAGAAAGTAGGACTGTGGGCACAGCGGCTAGGAGAAAGGTATAAGGGGAGGTGATGGGCAGAGGGCACAGAGGTAACTTCTGGAGAGCAACACAATTGTGTATTTGAAATTTTGCTACCAGGGTAGCTATTAGCCTAAGTGCTTGTACCACAAAAGGAAAATGAAGATGAAAAAATAATAAAGGCAAGATGATGGTGTTAGGAGGGAGGACTTTGGAGAGCTCTCAGGTCATGAAAGCATAGACCTTCTAATTGGGACTAATGGTGTGCTGGTCTAAAAGAGGTTGGGAAGGTGCTGTGCTCTTTGCATTATGGGAGACATGGCCAGAAGGTGCTTTATATGAAGAAACAAGACTACACCAGATATTGAAGTTATTGGTGCCTTCATCTTGGAGGTACCAGTATCAAGAATTCTGAGAAATAAATTCGCCTGTTAAAGATCCCGGGCGGCGGCGGCGGCGGCAGCAGCGGCAGCAGTGGCTGCTCCAGCTGAAGGGCCATCAGCAGTGGAACCAAGGCGTCACAGGGACCAGTTAGGCCCTGCGCCCACGACCACTGACCTTCGCTGACCAGCCGGACAGCAAGCAGCTGCAGTTGTGCGGCGCCTTTCCTGCAAGGAGGCCACTTCAGAACTCGGCCTCCCACCAGACAGGAGAGGAGGATCCATCTTGGTTCCGTACTCCAGGAATCGGACAGACTGAGGTACACAAACATAATCCGAGGCCAACACCGCGGTGGTCTGAGCCCGACGGGCGTTGGCCTGCACCCAGGCCCTGGGCGGGTCGGGGGGCCATCGGGGTGCCAACCCAACCAGGAGGTTTTTTGCCCAGGCCTGCGAGCGCGCCGCCGCCATTTTGCCTGCAGGACGACAGAGAGCTCAGGCGGGCAGACCTGTAACAGGCATAGCCTAAGGCTAACAAAGCGGGGGTCCAGGCCCCAAAAGGCACAGGACTGACCCCAAGAACTGGGCGGCTTGGTGGGCCATCTGTGAGTCAACCCGCCCAGGTGATTGTTAGCAAAGCAGACTCTCCCGGCGCTTTCAGGGAGCGCGGGCGCACACGCCCGCCATCCTAGTCACCTGGCAAACCCAATTAACAGTCAAAGCCGTAGGGGAACTTTGCTCGGACCTTGGCCTCCCAGGCTTTTGCCTGGACTCAGGGACTGGGCGGCCAGGCTAACCTTGTGTGCGATAGCCCGGTTGGCAGATCGGCTGCCCAGCGGAGTGAGCGGAACTCAGGGGAGGTCACAGTAGCATACACCATCGGCACTCCCTGGGAGTGCACACGGGCTCCATCTGCTCCACAGACACAATCTGGGGCAAGGCCTCAGGCAGAAGGCCTTAGCTCTACTCTCTCCGCTTCCGGATCCAGATCAGCCTGGGCGGCAGCATTACATCTCCAAGTCCTGCAAGTGGCTAGCTGGGCTTCCGGGCGGCCAGCTGGGAGAAGTCAGTGTGCTCCAGTGAATCCAGCGGGCCCCAGCGGGAGCCTTCGGGTGCCTGCTTTGGGATCTGAACAGCCTGGGCAGCAGCACACTGTCTACAAGCAGTGCAGGAGGTAAGCTGTGCACCAGAGGCCAACTGGGAAGGGGCAGCTTGCACTGGTGAGTCCAGCACTGACAAGATAAACTAACACCAGTGAGATCTAGATGGCAAAAGGCAAACGCAGGAACGTCACTAACAGAAATCAAGGCAATATGGCAACATCTGAACCCAATTCTCCTCTACCAACATGTCCTGGATACCCCATCACACCAGTAAAACAAGATTTGGATTTAAAATCACTGGTCATGATGCTGGTACAGGAACACATGGAGGTCATACGTAAAGAAATTCAGGAGACAATGGATCAAAAGGTAGAAGCCCTTGCAAGGGAAACACAAAAATCATTGAAAGAAATCCAGGAGAATACAAAAGCCAACAAGGAGGAAATGCAAAAAACACTTAAAGAAATACAGGAGAACTTTGCTCAACAGGCTGAGGTCATGAAAGACGAAACACAAAAATCTCTTAAAGAAATACAGGAGAACTTTGGTCAACAGGCTGAGCTCATGAATGAGAAAACACAAAAATCTCTTAAAGAATTACAGGAAAACACAAACATGCAAGTGAAGGAGCTAAGCAAAACCATCCAGGATCTAAAATCAGAAGTAGAAACAACTAAGAAAACTCAAAGGGAGACAACTTTGGAGATAGAAAGCCTTGGGAAGAAATCAGGGGACAGAGATACAAATATCAACAACAGAATACAAGAGATAGAAGAAAGAATCTCAGATGCTGAAGATTCCATAGAAACCATGGACTCAACAGTTAAAGAAAATGCAAAATGCAAAAAGCTTGTAACCCAAAATATCCAGGAAATCCAGGACACAATGAGAAGACCAAACCTAAGGATTATAGGCATAGAGGAGAGTGAAGATTTACAACTTAAAGGGCCAGCAAATATCTTCAATAAAATTATGGAAGAAAACTTCCCTAACCTAAAGAGAGAGATGCCCATGAATATACAAGAAGCCTACAGAACTCCAAACAGACTGGACCAGAACAGAAATACTTCCCGTCACATAATAATCAAAACACCAAATGTTCTAAACAAAGAAAGAATAATAAAGGCAGTAAGAGAAAAAGGCCAAGTAACATATAAAGGAAGACCTATCAGAATCACAGCAGACTTTTCACCTGAGACTATGAAGGCTAGAAGGTCCTGGGCAGATCTCATGCAGACTCTAAGAGAACACAAATGCCAACCAAAACTACTATATCCAGCAAAACTCTCAATCACCATAGATGGAGAAACTAAGATATTTCATGACAAAACCAAGTTTACCCAATATCTATCCACAAACCCGGCCCTAAAAAGGATAATAGGAGGACAGCACCAATACAAGGAGGGAAACTTCACCCTGGAAAAAGCAAGATAGTAACCTTTCATCAAACCCAAAAGAAGTTAAGCATTCAAATTTAAAAAATAACGTCAAAAATGATAGGAAGTAACAATCACTATTCCTTAATATCTCTTAACATCAATGGACTTAATGCCCCAATAAAAAGACACAGACTAACTGAATGGATACGTAAACAGGACCCTACGTTTTGCTGCTTACAGGAAACACACCTCAGGGTCAAAGACAAACACTACCTTAGAGTAAAAGGCTGGAAGACAATTTTACAAGCAAATGGTCTCAGGAAACAAGCTGGAGTAGCCATTTTAATATCAGATAAAATTGACTTTCAACCCAAAGTCATCAAAAGAGACCCTGAGGGACACTTCTTGCTGGTCAAAGGAAAAATACAAAAAGAAGAACTGACAATCCTGAACATCTATGCCCCAAATGTAAGGGCACCCTCTTTTGTAAAAGAAACTTTATTAAAACTAAAAGCACACATTGCACCTAACACAATAATTGTGGGTGACTTCAACACTGCACTTTCCTCAATGGACCGATCAGGAAAACAGAAACTAAACAGGGACACAATGAAACTAATTGAAGCTTTGGACCAATTAGATTTAACAGATATATATAGAACATTCTATCCTAAAACAAAAGAATATACCTTTTTCTCAGCACCTCATGGTACCTTCTCCAAAATCGACCATATAATTGGTCACAAGACAGACCTCAACAAATATAAGAAGATCGAACTAATCCCATGCCTCCTATCTGATCACTATGGAGTAAAAGTGGTCTTCAATAGCAACAGAAACAACAGAAAGCCCACATACACGTGGAAACTGAACAATACTCTACTCAATGATACCTTGGTCAAGGAAGAAATAAAGAAAGAAATTAAAGACTTTTTAGAACACAATGAAAATGAAAACACAACATACCCAAATCTATGGGACACAATGAAAGCAGTGCTAAGAGGAAAACTCATAGCCCTGAGTGCCTCCAAAAAGAAAATGGAGAGAGCATACATTACCAGCTTAATGACACACCTGAAAGCCCTGGAACAAAAAGAAGCTATTTCGCCCAGGAGGAGTAGAAGGCAGGAAATCATCAAACTCAGGGCCGAAATCAATCAAGTAGAAACAAAGAGAACCATACAAAAAATCAACAATACCAGGAGCTGGTTCTTTGAGAAAATCAACAAGATAGATAAACCCTTAGCCAGAATGACCAAAGGGCACAGAGAAAGTATCCAAATTAACAAACTTAGAAATGAAAAGGGAGATATAACAACGGAAACTGAGGAAATCCAAAAAATCATCAGATCCTACTACAAGAGCCTATACTCAACACAACTGGAGAATCTGGAGGAAATGGACAATTTCCTTGACAGATACCAAATACCAAAATTAAATCAGGACCAACTAGACCATCTAAACAGTCCCATAATGCCTAAAGAAATAGAAGGAGTCATAGAAAGTCTTCCAACCAAAAAAAGCACAGGACCAGATGGCTTCAGTGCAGAATTCTACCAGACCTTCAAAGAAGAGTTAACACCAATACTCTTCAAACTATTCCACAAAATAGAAACAGAAGGAACACTACCCAATTCCTTCTACGAAGCCACAATTACGCTGATACCAAAGCCACACAAAGATCCAACAAAGAAAGAGAACTTCAGACCAATTTCCCTTATGAACATCGATGCAAAAATACTCAATAAAATTCTTGCCAACCGAATCCAAGAACACATCAAAACGATCATCCACCATGATCAAGTAGGCTTTATCCCAGGAATGCAGGGTTGGTTCAATATACGGAAATCCATCAATACAATCCACTACATAAACAAACTCAAAGAACAAAACCACATGGTCATTTCATTGGATGCTGAAAAAGCATTTGACAAAATTCAGCATCCCTTCATGCTTAAAGTCTTGGAGAGAACAGGAATTCAAGGCCCATACCTAAACATAGTAAAAGCAATATACAGCAAACCGGTAGCCAGCATCAAACTAAATGGAGAGAAACTTGAAGCAATCCCACTGAAATCAGGGACCAGACAAGGCTGCCCCCTTTCTCCTTATCTTTTCAATATTGTACTTGAGGTACTAGCTCGGGCAATTCGACAACATAAGGAGGTCAAAGGGATACAAATTGGAAAGGAAGAAGTCAAACTATCATTATTTGCAGACGACATGATCGTCTACCTAAGTGACCCAAAGAACTCCACTAGAGAACTCCTACAGCTGATAAACAACTTCAGCAAAGTGGCAGGTTATAAAGTCAACTCAAGCAAATCAGTGGCCTTCCTATACTCAAAGGATAAGCAGGCTGAGAAAGAAATTAGGGAAATGACCCCCTTCACAATAGCCACAAACAGTATAAAGTATCTTGGGGTGACTCTTACCAAACATGTGAAAGATCTGTATGACAAGAACTTCAAGACTCTGAAGAAGGAAATGGAAGAAGACCTCAAAAAATGGGAAAACCTCCCATGCTCATGGATCGGCAGAATCAATATAGTTAAAATGGCCATTTTGCCTAAAGCACTATACAGATTCAATGCAATACCCATCAAAATCCCAACTCAATTCTTCACAGAGCTAGAAAGAGCAATTATCAAATTCATCTGGAACAACAAAAAACCCAGGATAGCTAAAACTATTCTCAGCAACAAAAGGAAATCTGGGGGAATCAGTATCCCTGACCTCAAGCAATACTACAGAGCAATAGTGTTAAAAACTGCATGGTATTGGTACAGTGACAGACAGGAGGATCAATGGAACAGGATTGAAGATCCAGAAATGAACCCACACACCTATGGCCACTTGATCCTCGACAAAGAGGCTGAAAACATCCAATGGAAAAAAGATAGCCTTTTCAACAAATGGTGCTGGTTCAACTGGAGGTCAGCATGCAGAAGAATGCGAATTGATCCATCCTTGTCTCCTTGTACTAAGCTCAAATCCAAATGGATCAAGGACCTCCACATAAAGCCAGACACTCTGAAGCTAATAGAAAAAAAACTGGGGAAGACCCTTGAGGACATCGGTACAGGGAGAAAGTTTCTGAACAGAACACCAATAGCGTATGCTCTAAGAGCAAGAATTGACAAATGGGACCTCATAAAATTACAAAGTTTCTGTAAGGCAAAGGACACCATCAAGAGGACAAATCGGCAACCAACAAATTGGGAAAAGATCTTCACCAATCCTACATCAGATAGAGGGCTAATATCCAATATATATAAAGAACTCAAGAAGTTAGACTCCAGAAAACCAAACAACCCTATTAAAAAATGGTGTACAGAGTTAAACAAAGAATTCTCACCTGAAGAACTTCGGATGGCGGAGAAGCATCTTAAAAAATGCTCAACTTCATTAGTCATTAGGGAAATGCAAATCAAAACAACCCTAAGATTTCATCTTACACCAGTCAGAATGGCTAAGATTAAAAATTCAGGAGACAGCAGGTGTTGGAGAGGGTGTGGAGAAAGAGGAACACTCCTCCACTGCTGGTGGGGTTGCAAATTGGTACAACCACTCTGGAAATCAGTCTGGCGGTTCCTCCGAAAACTGGGCTCCTTACTTCCAGAAGATCCTGCTATACCACTCCTGGGCATATACCCAGAAGACTCCCCACCATGTAATAAGGATACATGTTCTACTATGTTCATAGCAGCCCTATTTGTAATTGCCAGATGCTGGAAAGAACCCAGGTATCCCTCAACAGAAGAGTGGATGCAAAAAATGTGGTATATCTACACAATGGAGTACTATTCAGCCATTAGAAACAATGAATTCATGAAATTCTTAGGCAAATGGATGGAGCTAGAGAATATCATACTAAGTGAGGTAACCCAGACTCAAAAGGTGAATCATGGCATGCACTCACTAATAAGTGGATATTAACCTAGAAAACTGGAATACCCAAAACATAATCCACACATCAAATGAGGTACAAGAAGAAAGGAGGAGTGGCCCCTGGTTCTGGAAAGACTCAGTGAAACAGTATTCAGCAAAACCAGAACGGGGAAGTGGGAAGGGGTGGGTGGGAGGACAGGGGAAGAGAAGGGGGCTTGCGGGACTTTCGGGGAGTGGGGGGGCTAGAAAAGGGGAAATCATTTGAAATGTAAATAAATTATATCGAATAATAATAAAAAAAAAAAATCAAAAAAAAAAAATATATCGAATAAAAAAAAAGACCAAAAAAAAAAAAAAAAAAAAAAAAATTCGCCTGTTAAGACACCATCTAGTATACATGGTGTTGGTTAGTACAGCCTGAACAAGCTGAGAGAGAGAAAGAGAGAGAGACAGAGAGACAGAGACAGAGACAGAGACAGAGACAGAGAAACAGAGAAAGAGACAAGAGACAGAGAGAATGCCCTTAGGTTGAATGATTCCAAGACTACAAATAAGGTGTGGTGTGCTAGTTTGCATTTCTACAGCTATAATAAACATCATGAACAAAAGCAACTTGAGAATAAAATGGTCAATTTTATCTTATAGTATAGATGAAGGACATTCTGGCCAGGAACTCAGGGCAAGAATCTGGAGGTTGGAACTGAAGCAGATGCCATGGAGGAGTGGTGTTTCCTGGCTGGCGCCTATAGCATGCTCAGTCTGCTTTCTCATAGCACCCAGGACCACCTGCTCCAGGGGTGGTGCTGCCCACAATGGACTGGTGTTCCTCATTGCAATCATTAATCAAGAAAAATCCCTATGTGCCAGGTGGTCGAGGCACACATACCTTTAATTCCAGCACTCAAGAGGCATAGGCAGTAGGGTCACTGAGTTTAAGGCCAACCTGCACTACTCAGGGAGTTCCAGGACAGCTAAGGCTACACAGAGAAACCCTGACTCAAGTAACAAAACCAAAAGCAAACAAGCAAGCAAAAACATCCTACAGGTTTACTTATAGGCCAATCTAAAACTCTCAACTGAGGTCCCTTTTCCCAGGTAACTCTAGTTTGGGTCAAGTTGGAACAAAAAGAAAGGAAAGAAAGAAAAGAAAAGAAGAAAGGAAGGAAGGAAAAAAAAGGAAGGAAAGAGGAAGAAAGGAAGGCAGGCAGGAAGGAACGAAGGATGGGAGGAAGGAAGGAAGGAAGGAAGGAAGGAAGGAAGGGAAGGAGAAAGGAAGGGAGGGGGGAAGGAAGAAAAAGAAAGAAAAAACCCTATCAGGACATATAGTTTCTGAAGCTGTTACATTCTGCATAAATTCGAGATTACATGATGGCACTGAAATACCGACTAGTTTCCTAATACAATTTTCTGGTGTCTCAAAGATGAATAAGCCAGACAGATTGGATTCATATGGGTTTGCCATATGACACATTTCCCCCACATAAGATGAAAGGAAAAACTGATTTCACCCAATTTCCTGCTTTATTTGGGTTACAATTGAAGTCGGTGTCATTATTCCTGTCTCTCCTCTGGTGCAAAAATCTGGTGTAGAATCAGACTGTTGCAGAAGAAATAACTTCATATTCCCCAGGATTGCTGAGTTCTTGTTGTTGCTGGATTTTTTCAAGAGAAAGGAAAGAAGAAACAAATACCCTTCTCCCCAGTCTCTATCCTCCTCCTAACCCTAAACCCAGGATGTGGACCTCTATAACAAAACCATAGTATCCTCACACATGCTGAGTATTTTAATTTGTGTTTTATGCATCCCCTAAGTCGCTTTGCTAAAGGACCCACTGTTCCACTGTCAAGAAGTGGTGAAAACTTTCAGGGGTAGAGCTTAGTAGGATGTTTAGGTAATAGGGCCATGCGGTTAAAAGGGATCCTGAAAGCAAGGTCTCTTCCTCTGTTCTCTCTCTCCCCTGACATGAACTAGTTGCCTTTTTCTACATCACATATTCCTGACATAACATACCCCATTCACCATAGTCCAAGGACAATGTGTCCAGATGAATACAGAAACATGGGCAAAGGAGATCTCCACTTCTTACGCGATTTGCGTATTAATTACTTTCTTCAGTGGAAGGCTATGTGCAATTTGGAAGTTTACTATTGGGCAGGCAATATTTAATAACTCAAAACTCATGGGAACCTCATTAGGTTACTGATGAAGTTCAGCTGTAGATGCTGTAGTGATAATATAAGGCTTATGGTTCCAAGTTTCAAACCACCGAACTCATCTCTGGATTAGACTGCCTCTGTGTGTACCTGTCTCATATAAAGCCTCAGGGTCTTCACTGAGCAAAATGTTATTCCTCATTCACACCACACCTATGATAAGATTCCCTTGGGTCCAGATTTCATTTGGCCAAACATAATTGTTGATATTTGTAGGGAATTTCATAAAAGCATATGATTTTTTTTCTAATCTAGACAATAGAACAATAAATATTTTTTAATATAAGTACTGTCTGCAAGATCTTAGATCTTCTGCTGAATATCTTTGTTCATGTGTCCATTCAATCGTTGGTTCTGGATATTTAGCAGATTTTGTTTGGCAGACATTACAACAGGTATCAGTTCCAACAATGAACATATCACCTGTAATTTTCTACCAGGCTCAGGGATTGTATCCAGAAGAGTAGAGTAGAGCAAAGAATATCAATAGTAAGTGAATTTTAAAATATATTTATATAACCTTACATGTCAAAAAAAAAAAAAGGACAGTGTTGTGCTATTAGGAAATTAACATATCAGCACGGGATAGCTAAACATGTAGGCAAATCTCTAGCAAGATGATCAGTAGGTAATGCCTGTGGTGAGGAGGGAATCCTGGGTTTGTTTACATTTGGTTTTCAGATCTAGCTGTGTGACCTTGAACCGGTTAAGTCACCTCAGTATCAGCTTTCCATCTCTGTAATGTGAGAGTGGAGCTCCCTGCTCATCTGACAGGGAGGGACCTGTGGCTCACTAAATTGGGCATACTAGAATTTTACTTTAATTTTTAGTTGTGGAAATTTTCATGCTAGAAGAAACATTTCAGCTTCCTCGGGAAGAACATGTGGGTGTTTATTAGGTTGAAAAAGTTTGTTAGGAGGCTCAGGAGGGGAGGGAAAGAAACGAGCAAATTCCAGGAACCATAATGAAAATGATCTCTTAGAGTGATGGTGTACGGGATCAGTGCAGCTGGGGCATAATGCCATCGAAATAATCCGTCTCTCTGCTTCTTCTGTCAACTCATAAATGAAAGGAAGCACTCCAAGATTCTATTTAAATCTTTCATCATTCCTATTCCCTCTCCATTATCTGTAACATAAAAATATTGTGCTCCCCTCTCTCTCTCTGTGTGTGTATGTGTGTGTGTACACGTGTGTGTACATGCATGTGTGTTGTGAGACTTGGTTCATCAATATTAGCACATTTCACAGAATTAGACCAAGAAGGAAGGAGGACAGTAACAGTAGACACATTCCCTGTGAAAGCCCAACTGTTCTCTTCAGTTGACACTATGCAATTAAAGGATTAAATATCACTACAGGGATATTTCAATCAACCTCTTATCACCATATCTCAAACTATTATTTTCTATTTAAATTCACTTTTCCCTTCCTGTCTCTCACTCCTCATGGTGTTTGCAGTGTCTGTTGTGAGACAGGAAGCATTCTCTACCCGAGGGAAGCCCTCTTAGTCTTCCCCGGCTGATCTCCTCATGATCCAGGGAACAGCATCTACATTCTAGTGAGTGTATGGAGGCCCAGTGTTGCCCTTGGCCCCAGGGTGACTCACTTCCAGATGGCCTCATTACCCTCTGTTCACACCTTCTTTTTGGCACCACTAACCTGATCTGGTGTGGCAACAATTATTTTCTTTGTCAAGAAGACTGGTGTTTTTAAAAATTAAAAGTCTTTATTGCTCTCATGTAGACACTTAAAGACTACTGAGCTTAATTAGATATTATTTGTTAAAATACAGCCAAGTTCAAGAGAAAAATATAGCAAAGGCCCATCATCCTGACCTCTACAGTTTAACCATTCAGAGACAACTACCAAGGATATTTTCACGTATTTCTTTCTATCCATCGCCCACCTACTTTCCCTTAGTGGATCCCTAGCAAATATTTCCCACAGGGAAATTACTAGCCTAAAGAGAATAACCATTTTAAAGCCTTAACTTGTACTAATCAAATTGTTCTTTGGATATTACATCATTTTATCTAAGCATATATTGCCATAATCTATCATACCTCTAAATGACACAAGCTAACTTGTTATCATGTTATCTCCAGGTGTTGACTTATTCATGTTTCATAATGGGAGATGGAGGCTCCAGTATATAATTGGAGTCTGCTGGGTAGTTACTGTATACTCATCAGGAGGAGTAAGGAAAACTTAGAACAGATAAATGTATCATATCATTACCATATTCTTCTTGCTCTTTCTTTTTATCAGAAAATTTGCTTTCTTTGTTGAAAATTCTTACCCTTGGTTTGCTTCTGAGGGTTTCTATACAAAGACAACAAATTCAACCCACAACTTTCCCTATAACGAAACTCTAACTACAGGTTCAGAAAACTTAAGAATTTTACATAAAAAGAAAGCATTCCAAAGCATCCTCTCCCATTAGCTTCTTCAACCTGAAATGGTCATTTTGCTTGATAGTTTTGTGCATCACTTTGAGATGTTTCTTCCTAAAGCTAATGTTTTAGAGTTCACTCTCTTGTTTTTGTGAGCATGTTTCTAACAGGTTCTTGAATAAAAATGCATATGAGGCAAATCACTGTTCTGTGGTCAGTGATAACTGATGGTTTGACTGGCTTAGCATATATGCTGGCTGGTTTATGTCATCTTGATATAAGGCTAGAATCATTTGGGAACAGGCAACCTTAACTGAGAAAATGCTCCCATCAGATGGTCTATGGGCAAGTCTGGGGGGCATTGCTGTGATTGATGCTTGATGGGGGAGGCCCAGCTCACTGTGTGAAGTGGCATCCCTGGACAAGCAGTTCTACAAGCTGTAAGAAAGCAACGCTAAGCAAGTTATGACGCACAACCAAATGATCATCACTCCTCCCTCTAGGGCCTCTGCTTCAGTCTTCCCTCTAGGTTCCTGCTCTGAATTTCTGCCTTGACTTCATTGGATAATGGACTACGCTATAATATGAAATGATATCTTTCCTTCCCAAGTTGCTTTTGCTCATGCTATTTTATCATAGCAATTGAAACCCTAAGACTGCTTATAATTAAAAGTCTCCAAAGAGTTTTCTTTTTTTTCCCCTCTAGGTTCCTATGTGAATCTTAGAAAAATTATACACCCTTTCCATTTTTAAAAATTATTTCTATGTGACCTGACATGTACTCTTAGAGTATGTCTCTTTGGTTGATAGATTATGATTGATTCTCCCATTAAATGTCAGTTTAGAAGGATGGCAAAGAAGTCTTCCCTAAGAGGGGTGGGCAATGCAAAATTTTGTAGATGTTAAAAAGAAAATCTGTTGTAGAGAGGAGTAGGAAGTCTCTAGATATTGTTGAGGAATAGAAACAAAGAAAAGGTTGGAAAGGAAGGTGGGAAGTGTGGTTTGTGGAAATGCATCTGTACGCATTGAGTCATGAAGACAATGCCGCTCTTTCTAGAAGTCCTAAGATTCTGTCCAGGTTCTTAAAGATCTATGGTTCTAGGGAGATCAGGACCCTCCCAGTTCCATTTGAACCAGGAATTGGCCTTTACCAACTTCCTGGCATCTCTCCTGCCAGTAAGGGGCTGCAGTATGAGTCTTGATAAATTTCATTTCAACAGAATCTTCAGAAGGAAAGTCGTTAGGGAGCTTCCTAGAAAAGATTTGTCTTTCTCAACCTGGGACAGGAGGGAAGCTTTTATGAATGCACTAGGCTTAGAGCTGCTGTAACCACAAGATTAAAAATAATTAAGATTAAGATGTAAAGTGCTTCGGATAGATGAACAGAGGGAAGAGCTTGAATTCTGGGTCTGATTTGAGTGATGGGATAATGCCCTTGAATGATTCTTGCTTATGGTCCAGGAAATCGCTTAGAGTTTAAGTCATACTGGATGAACTTCTGCAGTCTGAACATGTGTATTGATTCAATGTTCGCATAAATCATTTTGCACATAATACAAAGAATATCTTTAGGCTCTTATATGAAGAATAAATGGCTAAGCTATCAAAGAGAACTTTCTGCTTTGAAGATACTATTTTTTTTTTAGGTTAGGGAACTTCTCTTCTATAATTTTGTTGAAGATATTTACTGGCCCTTTAAGTTGGGAATCTTTGCTCTCTTCTATACCTATTATCCTTAGGTTTGATCTTCTCATTGGGTCCTGGATTTCCTGGATGTTTTGGGTTAGGATGATCACAGCCAAACATTGAACTGAGCACGGGGTCCCCCAATGGAGAAGCCAGAGAAAGGACTGAAGGAGCTGAAGCACCTTGCAGCCCTATAGGAAGAACAACAATATCAACCAACCAGACACCACCTCCCCACCCCCCACCCCCGCCAGAGCTCCCTGGGACTAAGCTACCAACCAAGGAGTACACACATGGCTCCAGCTGCATATGTAGCAGAGGATTGCCTTGTCAGGCATCAATGGGAGAAGAAGTCCTTGGTCCTATGAAGGCTCGATAGATGCTGCAGTGGGAATAGAGGGCAGGAAGGTGGGAGTGGGTGGGTGGGTGGAGGAACACCCTCATAGAAGCAGGGTGAGGGGGGATGGGATAGGGGCTTTCCAGAAGGGGAGGAAACTAGGAAAGGGGATAACATTTGAAATGTAAATAAAGAAATATCCAATAAAAAAAAAGAGATTCCTGAATACTAGTAAAAAAAAAAAAATCTCCAGAAAGATGAGCGCCCTTTCTGTCTCTCTGTCTCTCTCTGTCTCTCTTTCTTGTTAATATTTGTCTGCATGCAACATGCATTACCCTACAAAAGTATAAATAGGAGTGACTTGTATAGGTCTCCAGAACAGAAACTGTGAGGAGGTATGAAATGGAGAAACCCTGGATAATGAGGTCCAGGAAGACAAATATTCAAAATAGCAAAGGAAACAACAGGCCCTAGACACTGGGAAGGATTTTCATGACTCCCCTCCTGCCACACAGTGGAAATCAGTCCTACAGAAGGTGTGCAGTGCTGGAGAGTCCACGATCAGTGAGTGACCAGGAGTTCTCCACCATGTCCTGGGAACCTTTACAGTAGATTTGATTATATCCAGCATTCCTTACTTCTTGCTGTAATATATATTATCTTCCTCTGCGTAAGGGTTAACAAGCAAGCACTGGTCAGAAGACCTGTGAGACATAATTAGGTTTCAACTGTAAGCTTTGATAACGGCTCCTTGAATTGACTTGTGGAAAGGATGCCAAGGCTTCTGGAAAAAACCAAACCAAAAAACAAAACAAACAAACAAAAAACAGGTTCCTAATTATATGTGCCTGGGGCATGATGCAAGAGATGCTATCTGATTATTTTTCATGGACAGAATGCACCTAAAAAGAAATAATAAATGGAAATTAAAGGGAAACACACAGATAATCTATGGTGGCTTCTTTTAGGCTCACATTGCATGATCAAATTTGTTCTTAAAAAATGCATTTAATTTTGCATCATGTGAAACTTTTTTTTTTTAAACTCTGATTTCTTTTTCTGTTAAAATGGTCCATTCTAGGCTATGGAGATGTTTCCTGTTTAAACTTGAGACCATGTAAAACTACCATAGCTTCCTTGGTGGCTTACAAACAGAACAATCGCTTTTTTAATCGTTACAATTCATTAATGTTCATGAAAATTTGGATTTTTTAAATTGAAATAAATATTTCTTAACGCACTATATTTTAATTTAAAGAAAAACCTAAGAGTGTCTTCCAGTATCTACATATTTATAATAAGTACCTAAAGAGGAGGACTTTCTACAACAAAGAACCATTTTAAGCCTCATCATTTCTCACAGCGCTCAGCATCAGGGCTCTCCTGTCATCTTTGTTCCAATGCTAACATGAGGTAGATGTATGTCTTTCACAGGACCATTTCCCAAGTAGTTCTAAAAACTCATCATTTCCTTGTTTTCCCATTTCTAAATACCTGATTCTATTTTAAAATAGCAATATTCCCTTTTCTTATGTAACTTTATATTACAACATTGTGTTTTAAAAATATTTTTAGTGTTTGTGTATGTGTGTGTGTGTGTGTGCTTACTGTTTGCCTGTGAGTGTGTATGTGTGTGTGGAGTGTTTTGGTGAGTATGTATGTATTTTGTGTGTGAGCGTGAATGTCTGAATGTGTTTATGTGTGACTGTGTGTATTTGTGTGTGACTGTGTGTGTCTGTGTGTGCGTGTATATGTGTTTGTGTGTGAGAGTATATGTGTGCTTCTGTGTGTGAATGTGTGAGGAGTTTGTGTATGTTTGTGTATGTGTGTGTATTTGTATATGTGTATATGTGTGAGTGTGCATGTTTGTGTATGTGTTTGTGTGTGTTCATGTGCAGGTTCATACACTAAGGCACAGTACATGTAGAGATCAAAGGGCATCATGTGGGACTATCGTCTCCTTTGACCATGTGGGTCCCAGGGACTGAACTCAGGCTTTCGGGCTTGGTAGCATGCGCCTTTCTTTACCCACTGAGCCATCTCACCACCCACCACTGACATTTTCTTTTGAGGTCATTACTTGTGGCTTTACTTCCTGATTATTGGCAGTCTTATAGTCACTGCAGATCCTTCTAGAAAATTTATCTGGAATTGGGCCTTAATTTGGAGTTATTCAGTAATTTTCTGAGGATTCTCAGAATATATAAGAAAGAAGACTAAAGAAATAAAAAAAAATGTTTCCTTATTGTTAATCAAGCAAAATCTCCTGGCTCGCCTCAACAACCAATGTGTCATAAATGGCCATTTTTGTGCCATTTACATTTTGTACAGTATACACTTTACATTGATATTTATAAAGAGAAAAAACAACACAATTCTTCAGCCATAAGGGGAGCCTCTTGGCAAATAAAAGGAAAACTTACTCCTATTAGCAAAACGCTGGGGTTTAAAGCTAGAGAACATGTACTTAAGAGACCTAATAGAACAGGTCCGGAATCTGTGTTCTGGGTACATTATTAGGGTTGAGGATATTGCTGTGTGATCACGGAGAATGCCATCTGGGCTATTTTCAGGAGCCAGTGACAATAAGGGAAGCAGGAAAGAATACAATCACCCTAACAACAGTGAGTATGAGGAAACCGAGGGAGGCTGGGTGGCCATAAATGTCACCTTTATGAGGACACCCATTATAAAGAGTTCAGGCACTGGGAAAGTTTGATAGACATCCTATTCCTCTCAAGCTGAAACAAATGTCCTTGGCTAAGAACAAAGACTTGTTATCTAGCAGATGGTATTACTTTTCTCTTGCCATTTTTGTGTTCGTAATAATCAATTCCTTGCCTTAAAAAATGTCAAATAACTCATGTTTCAGCTAACACACTCCAAACCATTCACTCTGCCCCTGTCATCCCAACACTCCCCACTTTAAAACTAAGATAGTAAAAGTGAGAATGTTTACCACTGCTGCATGCAGTGTACATGTATCAGTATAGAACGTCATATCTTTAACTTACCATTTAGGTTATCTTAGTAAAGCATTATAATTCAAAGAAGTTCTCTGACTCATTTCATATGAAAATGTTTGATTACCAACTAAGCAAGTTTCTCTCTAGAATATCATTAAGAGCTTGAATTTTTAAAGCATAATGACCTGGGTTCAAATCCCAGCACTATGACTAGAAGCTGTCCCATAATTAATTGGTTAAGTTCCTTAACTTTTCTGGCCTTTGGTTATTTGTAATATATAATAGCCTTCATTGGGCACTTTGGAATATTACAAAGTATGACTACAAAGCTCTCATTATGTCTGCATAGATTATTTAACAAAATAATAATATCTTAGTTATTATAAAACTTGAATTTTGAACAATATAGGGAGCACTCCCATTTTCTTGTTTTTCTCTAGATTGGCCTGAGTTGTAAAAGGGTTGCTGGCAGCTAAGGCAGATACACTATACACCCTCAGGGCTGACAGCTGAGTTTCAAGGCTTGGCAGGCACTCTCACTGTTTTCTTCTGTCAGACACTTCTGAGAGCATCAGTGCATGCCTATCTGTCGCCTGAGTTTGAAAACTACTGTAGGAATAGGGCAGGCAACTCAGCATAAGATCAGCCATGAGCCCTTACCTCCTACCCATCAGAGTACCTTCCAGACAGCAAACCTCCAGCTGTAGATTAAAGGGCTGCTCCCTCTTGTACAAGGGCAACAAAGACAAAATAATATGTATACCGAGGAAGTTTGCTAAGACTTTAAGATCTCTGACTTTCTGAAATCCTATGCTCCTATAGTAGTGGAGATGCTATTTCCTTGACTTAAGTTTTTTTTTTGTTGTTGTTGTTGTTTTAGTTTGACAACTATTCTGTACTCCAGAAGCAATGATTGTGTTCCCTTTAATATCTTCTTTTATGGTTATCTCTGCTTATTGTTTCCCCCAAGAAATGGTAGGGAATGCCTATAATCCAGACTTTTGGATGGCTAAGAATAACCTCAAGTTTGAGGCCAGAATGGACAACACAGTGAACGCCAGCCAGGCCCACTGTGACCATGTGGCAAAATCTGTCTCCAAAATAAATACAAGGCATAGATAGTCATGCATAACAGTATCCAGTGAAATACTGTTTGTAATATAAAAGTTGTACATGAACAGCTAAATAAGAAATTTGACAAACAGGGGCTAGGGGGAGCATTGAGTTAGTAAAGTGTTTCAGCACAAGTATGAGGAACTTCAAGTCCTATGTAAAACGAAGGAGGAAGAGGGGGAGGATAAAAGGAGGAGGAAGAGGAAGAAGAAGAAAAGGAGGAGAAGCATCCTGGTATGGTGCGCATTTGCAGTCCTATCATTGAGGAGGCAGAGGCAGTTTGATCCCCAGGAATTTCTGGCCAGCCATTTTAACTTGTTTAGTAAGTTTTTGGACAATGAAAGCATTTGTCTCAAAAAACAAGGTGGATGGCTCCTAAAGAACTATATCCAAAACTGTCCTCTGACCCACTGCCCCCCCTCCCCGACATACATGCACACGCACACATACACAGGCACATAGGCACACACTTTGACAAGCACATTAACTCATAGTTTAAAAATATTGCTTTATGACTAAGACTAGAGTGATGGCTCAGTGGATGTAAGGATTTGATGTGCAAGTGTGGGAACCTGAGTGTGGATTTTCAGCACCATTTAAGAGCTACACGTGGCTCCCCCATTTACATGTAACCCCAGTGCTATAGGGGATAGAGAAGGGGAATCTCTGAGCCTTGCTAGCTCCTGGTTCAATGAAAGACTGTTTCCACCTTCTAGAGCAGGAAACACAACGCTCTCCTCTAGCTTGTACTTGCATATAAGTGTATATTGCCCACAGACATGCATGCATATTCACAAAAACATATGAAAAATGGGAAGAGGTGGGGAAAAAGGCAGAAAAGAAATCAGGCAGGCTAAAATAAGACAAAGACAAACTTTTCTATAGTCTTAACTTTCAAAATACTCTATGGTACAAGTATGTTATCTGTCATTTGTATATTAAAACTACACAGTAAGAGATCATCATAGACATATTTAAAAATACAGAAAATAAGATATAATAAGAGCAACTACTATTATTCCACGACCCATTGCTTGTTGTAGCATTTCTATCTTCCTAGGAAAAAAACCAATTTAAAATGTAGAATGTAACTGTGTCTTTTCTCATTGACTTCTTTCTCTAAAATCTGAAATATCATGGCTGATGAGATGGGTAGGACGGCTACGGTCCTTGCTCTTTAGAACTGATGATGTAATCTTGTTCCCAGGACCCACATGATAGAAGGAGAAAACCCACAAGCAATTCTCTGACCTCCACATTCACGTGGTGACATCGGCATGCCTGCCCCCCCCCATTAAAGAAATGAATGTGCAAATGTTGAACTCTTTTAAAGATATCCCTATAGGAGAAAATCACAAAGAACTAAGGGTTGCAGCAAGCTATCTTTCTACCTGTACAGCTTAAGCTCTATTGAGGACATGGTACATAGAACAAAGATTCTATGACCACACACATGCACATTTTCCATATTCTCAGCCTCATACTGTGGTCAGAGAAATTGAGATTGCCTAGGAGCCAGAACTCAAGCCACTGACCTAATTCTAATGCTTCTCTCTGGTCTGTTTCTTGTATGACCTCAGAATCTGTCACTGTAAATCTCAAAGTAAGACAGTAGTTGCATGGTTCGGAATGTGGGTTACATTATGTAACTCAAGTAAGTGTGATAGACGTAACCCTGGATCTCTGTGGGCCCCAGCTTCCTTGTCTCTGAATCAATCTCTATAGCCCCTTCTAGAGTAAACACTGGATCTGACTATAAACCACAAAGAATCGTGGCAAGCTCCCCACCCTGCCATGCCCTGCTTGGAACTGGTAAATCAGTTCTCAGATCTGCCTGCAAAATGACTCCTTCCTTTGTCTATGTGGCACTTTTCTTGGTCCACCATTCTGTTCACCAGGTGGTAAGGCAGCAGAATCTCTACATTTAAAAATATCTGTCACATGGTTTTCTTGAGTCTCACTACTCAAGTTGTAAAACTCCTATAGCAGCAAGTACTTGGCTGCAAAATTTGCTCCTTGGAAAAAGGCCACAGGCAACTTGGGATCCCAAACAGAACTTATTATGTGAGAGCGATGAACCACATGATGCCTGGTTTTGATCCTCTTTGAAGTTTAGTTTTTTTTTTTTTTTTTTTTTTTTTTTAAACAGCTTGAGTCAGTAGGATCTTGACAGGAATGGGTGTCATATCCCTAAGGGACAGATGGCAGGCTTGCCTACTGTTTCTCTTAATCCTGTAACACTTATCTTGAGTCATACTATAACTCAAGATCTGAATGACAAATATAAAGGAGGTAACACATGAATGCACAGTCACATTAAACTCAGCTAAGTGGGCCGCATCATAAAAAGAAAATATCTCAATACTACTTGTCAACCCTTGCAAGGCAGATAGATGAACAACAAAAGTCTTCACCTGACATCCCAACTTATAGTACTTGGCATGTCTCCAAAGCATGGAACTCACTTAGATCTAGTAGGACTTTATGGCTTTTTCCTATTGTTTTATTTACAATAAATGCCCAAATACACGATAATAGTTTAAAGATTAACTTTGAATTAAGTTGAACTCAAAGTAAAATGTCCTGTAAATAGTCACATGATAAAGTGGCTTTTTCTTCAGCCACTTGTGACTGTAAGGTGGGGAAATCCTTAGAGGGTGTGGCCTAATGGGAGGTCTTCTTGTCATTTTGAGTGTGTCCGGAAGGGTTGGAGCTTCTCCCCAGTCTCTTCCCCTCTCTGTTTTGCACCCTGGCTATCAAGTGAGCAGCTCTGCTTACCCATGCATGCTTTCCTAGTATGCATCACCCTGCCAAAGTCCCCAAAACAGAAGGACCGACAGACTATGACAGAAACTGTCCAAAACTGTCATGCTAAATCAACCTTTTCTTTTTTATAGATATATTATCTTGAGTATTTGTTACACTGATAGGAAGTCCAAGAACATTTGAAGTCACACGTAGTATATCTCTGTTCATATAGTCAGCATTGGATGGTTGGATTCCTTTTATCGGCCCTCAGTATTATATTTATTCTATTAGTGGTTTAGTATTTCAAAGCATTGTTTGAGCCCACCATTTTTTATCTCATTATTTAATAATGTCTATAATATAGCCTATTGTATTTACTGCTGAACTTACAGTAAAATAGAATAGGGTTATTTATTCAATAAAAACAGAAGAGCAGTTTCAATCGTGAAAACAAAAGCTTTGATCCAATGTTTACAGTTAATGATGAAGCTAATCAAAAATGAGAAAAGTTTGACCATTGTCTTAAATACAGTTTAATGTTGCTTGGAAAACTGTAACCTAAGCAATTGAACAAAAAAAAAAAGTGAAATACACAGGGATGGTGTTGGAAAGGGTTGGTTAAAATTATTGCATTTCTCTACCTCAAAATTAATAAGAAATATAAGAAATGTAAAATATGGTTTGTAAGGAGGTAGAACATTGTAAAATATATTTCCATAGCAGGCCTTCTATGTAGCAGTTAGAAAAATAGAACAAAATTCTCTTGTATAATTCCCAAAAAGCATTTAATCATCTAAGCAACATTAGGAGACATTAATTCAGATTTTTTTAAACTTTAAAATATGTATCTACTTTTTAGTATGGACCAGAATTATAATGCTATCAAAACTAGCCACAGGTCAGTCTAGAAGCTCAATGAAATTAGTTATTAAAATCTCTTCAAACTACAAGTTGACTTGTAGTATCTTCTTTCTTTTCAAAGTCATTTTTCTAGAACTTGCTGACAACTCTTCGTAATGCAGGCTGCCCACTTTCTAAGCCTGCTTGGGCTGCTGCCACATTGAGATTGGTTTTCATAGAGTGTCTGGGTTGCTCGCTGCATTCTTTGTATGCTAGGTTAATTATTCTACTGGATTCTTGTTGCTTTGTCACACAGTGTTTGCTGGAGGACATCTTCAACTAATTATTTTTTAAAACAGGAAGATGATATAGCAAGTACATTTGTAAACACTATCTTTGCATACTTATACACATCATTAGTTTCTCCCAGTCTTGCCAGTTGGGCTATCAACAACATCACTTCTGCTTTCCCAGATTGCAATCTTGCTGATGAAAAGTCTGATGTCTCTGAGACTTCTTTTCTTTGAGTTGGAAGAAACTTTAAAATGAATTTCTTATTTCTGAAATTCCAAAATTCCACTGGTGCACACCAAAGTCTGTACCTTTAACCCTGGCGGACCCTTTAACCTGCAGACTCACTAGAATTACTCTGTGTGTCAATAAAGGCTTTTCCTTGTTTTTCTGCTTCTGCATGATCTGCTTCCACCATGGTTTGCATATGCTTTGTCCTGCCTATTACATTTTTCCATTTTAGACTTCTTTATCTATATTTCAAGTTTTACTTAGCTATTTCAGTATCTAATCATGTGTAGTCTTTTATCCAGTGCTTCCTATTCAACCCTAAGGAATGTGATGTCAAAGGTTATGTTTTGCTGAGTGTTGCTCTTACTACCTATCCCACTCAACTATGGTAAACCTTACATGTGTGTCTTTATAAGATTTTTATTAACATGGGTTCCCTCCCATGATCTATATTATATATTTTCCTCTCTTCCCTACATAATAAATCTATTCACACCTAGCACATGTAATGTTTTCACCTCAAATATTTTTTCAATGAATCCTCAGTATCCCCTTGCACCTTGGGTAGGAGAACCCCATTCTCCTCCTAGTCTTCCATCCACTTCTTGGCTACTTCATGTCGATCTGTTGTATTCTTTTCTTAGAGAATCTTTTCTCATTTCTTTGCTCTCTGTGAGTATAGTTATCCTGAAGACTTTAGAACTTACAAAGTTTCCTATGGAAGTCTCCAGCTTACTCTTTCCACATCCTATAAATGTCTCCTAGATGTGCACAGACACCTCAAACTCTATATTCTTAATACTAGTATTTACCCAACTTCTATCTCCTGATCTCATATTAAGAACAGATGCTACGATCAACCACATAGTCTGTGAAGCCATAAAACCTTGAGTCTCTCTCACAGTCTCCTGAAAGTCACCAACTTCTGCCCCTGCTACTCTACAAACAACTGTTGGATTCTTTCTTGAGGACTCTAAGTTGAAGACCTCTGTTTTTTACATGATTATAATTATAAGCTCTCAGCTGCTTTTCTTGCTTCCCTTCTGCCCACGAACACTCCTGTTCTACCCCCAAACCAGCATTTCACAAAACTGATGGGCCATAGACTTCTAAAGAACAGTTTCAGAGCATGTAACCTCACTACAAGAAACATTATACCTAAAAGCCAACACAGTTTTTTTTTTTTTCTCAAGTGACTAAGTGTGGTGGGTTCAAGCAGCGATGCGTGAGCACAGCCTAAAGCTAAAGTACACCATGTGACCCACGGGATATGTGTTTTGGTTTTAGATATATTGGGCAAAAATCACATAAGCGAAGTTTAAAAGTCTCCCAACGAACCCTTCAACTCAACATTTCTTCCAAAATTGCAAATTAGGACAGCCATTATCCCAGAAGCTTCCTTGGAAAAGGACTAAATGATCTTTGTCAAAGATAAAGAATAACCAAACCTCCCAAACAGGGCTTGATGGCTCTGTCCTTGAATGAAATCACAGAGTGGCACTCGGTGCTAAAACAAACAAACAAGCCCACCAGCTCCTTAACAATCGAGGACCCCCTAGCAGGTCATGATGATTGCTTCTCTTTAACCTTTGCCTTGCTCCTTCCTTCCCCACTGTCCAGACCACATCGCATGTGACCTGTTTGTGAGATTCTCAAGCTTCTCACACCACAATGTTTTTCTTGTACAATTCATGTGCATCGTTTCTTTGGAGCTCACTGATTTTTTCCATGCCTTTAAGCCCCAGATCAAAGACTTTTCCTCTCAGACAGAATGGAAGAATCTACATTCCTTGAGAATCTCCAACTTCACTTCCTTGTTAGCATGGGTAGGTGTGCACCCGTAGCACACTGTGATGGAATTTAACATTCCTCTTTCTATTTGATGTCCTTGATTACTCAGGCACTAAAGCTTCGCACTGGCTAGGCCCATATTTCACTGCCTAAGCCCAGTATAATTCCTAGTCACATGATGCATACTTGATGAATAAATGGCCCTATCTATATTTAACTTTCTTTTTTCTGCTGTAATCAATTAACTTGTTCCTCTATTCATTCACTAC
This sequence comes from Apodemus sylvaticus, assembly GCF_947179515.1. Lineage (NCBI taxonomy): Eukaryota > Metazoa > Chordata > Mammalia > Rodentia > Muridae > Apodemus > Apodemus sylvaticus. Next base: position 50,711,443 of record NC_067487.1, read on the forward strand.
TAATCTCCTAGCTGTTAATTTCTGGAAATACAAAGATGGATAAGACATCATCCTTTTTCCTCAAGACTACTTTACTATGGTGTCATCTTCTCTTTCTCTCTCTATCTTTTTTTCAGTATCTTTTCAGAGTCCAGTAGCTCAAAAACCACTGTAGAAGTTCCATTCAAATTTCTAGGAAGCCTTCATTTTGCTTTGACTTATCAGGGATTCCTCCTGCAGAGAAAAATCTGAATATGGTATTTTACTTAATGGTAGGCCACAGGTATTTTTTGCTCTTATTTTTGTTTGATATAGGTATTCTAAGTGGAATGGGGGTTCTGATTATAAGTTCAGAAAAGAAACTGAATGTTATGTGTGGTTCTATAGCATCTAGGTGTGACACTGATTTCATAAAGATAAAAGAGCTAACTGGTACAATGATTTAGTCAACATTACCCTAATATAGTCAACATTACCCTAATATTATAATATTCAGGAATTTTAAGGGACTACTTATTCATTTTGCTAGTTCTATTATTGTTCTCAATCCTAAATCATGAGACAAGGTAATAGAGCTGGCATTTCTTGAGTCTTTATGGTGGACAAACATTATTTTAAGCATATATATGCACACATGCACATATATATATATGAACACACCATATATATGTTCTAGCCCATTGATTCTTAAGATTATTATTATTATCCACACTTCATTTTCTGGGGTTATTGAGGCAGAGAGAGAGCCTCAATAACCAGCCAATTGTAATTCAGCTAGTGAGCACAAAGCTGAGATTCAATCAGCCAGGTTGAACAACTTATAATCATATTACCCTACCATTAGAAGGAACACTGAACTAATTGTTCAAGAACCAGGCTTCTGATTGTAGATTCAACACATGAGAGTGGAATGAATTTTAAGGTATCCTATTTATTTCTGAGTCTCATTTTCTGAGCTTCATGTAAGGAATAAATAAAAAGAACTCCTTTTCAAAACATGTTAAAATTATAAAGGTTGTTAAAAATTGCTTTTAAGAGTCTGAAACAAGAGTTCCAGATGAAATGAGACACTGGCACTGAATGTTCAGACACCGACTAACCAAGTTAGACTTTCCATCTTACTGCTAAACCTGAGGGGAAGATTAGGACAGGGAGTGGGAAGGAAGAAAGCATCAGGTCTAGGTACTGAGGCACTAATATAAAGTATTGCCTTGATCAACTTAAGAACACTAACAATTACTCAGGGGATTAACAGAGTCAAAAGTTTTGGGGAAGAATAATTTTAGCTTTAATAAAACTCATTAGAACTGTGTGTGAAGGCATATATAATTGTGTTGTGTATCTTTTTCTTTATAAAGAGAAACTAGATGTTCTAGCCAGTGGTTATTAACAATCGTGTGGAGGACAGTACTAATGTTTCAGGCACATAAACGTTGACACCCTGTCTAGGGCATTTGACATTAACATAGGAGCTAGAACAGAACCTATGTTCTGTTCCAAGCTTTGTGCCTTGTCTGGACAGATCTGGTCATGTCCTCACAGGGAGATCTGTCTCCTCTTATGGTAAGAACATCAGTGTACTTGCCTCTTGATCTCCAAGGGATATTCTGAGGATTAGTGGTGCAAAATCTGCAAGGTTCTCTGGACTCTTTAAAGACAAAGGGGTGGCATGAAAAATACTCTCTTCTATCTTAGGCACAGGAGTAGTTGAGTGGAAACAACCCTTGAAGGCAGAGTCATAGTATGAAAACATTAGCTGAAATGACAATAGTGATATTGAGACTAAACTAAGGTTTGCCTCCTATACAGTTTCTTGGAGGTCTTGAATAATTTCTTGTAATTCCAGGGGATTACAAGTCATAAATTATGATAAGCCATGCAATTCCCTTAACCATCTTCCATTTATCAGTACATGGGCCAATAATCAATATGTAAAATTGCTGTTCCCATTGCTGAGTTGTGGTGAGCACTCTAACTTATGAGACCTTTGGTTTCCTAAAGAGTAAGCCAAATGCCATTTAGAATTACTTTTAAAGAAGGATTACAAAGGTATATTTACATGTCGAAAATGAAACATATAAATTCACACATCTCACATAAAATGTGAATATAATGTATTAATAGGTTCTTACCTATTAATTGGTAAGTCATTGGTAGTCAGTAAGTGCAGTGATTGCATTAATGATCCTCTATATTTGAAACAAATGAATGGGAAAAGACCAAAAATGCCAAGTATTTTATTAGGATCCATATCAACAAGAACACAATTCTCAAACACTTGGTTGAGTCCTGTCTTATCTAGTCAAACTGGATGCATAATCCCAGCTACTATGCCTGTAGTCCCTTATAGAAATTAATGCCTTTATGCTTCAATATACACATGCATGCACCTTAACAATACTTTCATTCATAATATCACTAAACCGAAGTACCCTAACTGCTTAAGAAGAAAAGATTGGACAAAGAGATTGTTCCTTTAAATAAGAGTACATGATCCAGTTGTGTATACTAGGATTATAGTGTACAGTCTTCAGGTGAATATACCACTGGTAAATCTTACATATATAATTTTATTTATATATGTAGTGAGTTAGTGAGAACACAATGTCACATAGTGAGACAAAAATGATTATGGAAGAAAAGGGACCTGTTTTCTCCCATAAATAGCCAAGCAAGTCAAGTCTAGCTGAAATTGATGGCAAAGGTGACACAGACCCTTAACTGAATTTTAATCATAATGAGCCCAAGCCATGCTTGAACGTAAATAGACATGTGAAGTTTCTTCACAGCTTTGGCCATGAGACTCCTTTCACAATTCAAAAGCATGCTTTGCTTGTGAATGTCCTTTTAACAAGACTTGGCTGTGTTTTTACCTTCCAGATGTTTGGTGCTATAAAGACATAACCCTCACCTCGCTGTATATGTCTTAAGCTATTGGTCTAATGAGTACATTCATATGTCTTAAACCACTGATATAATGAGTACATTGATTTTACAAAGTGGGAAGAAGATTGAGTAAAAACAGATTGTCTAAGTTTATTTAATATAGATTCATAAAAGCCTACAGGACAGACATTCTCCATGCATCTGAAAAAGTCCCCATGATATCCAAATGTTTTCTATTATTGGGGCATTATAATTTGTCAGTTAATAACTTAGGTAGAATAGAAAGCCCCTTAAATCATGAATATGGAAAGTACCAAGATGAACTTTTGCTGTTTTAGCAATTTAGAGGGGCAAGACAGTTGAGAGAAATGGTCTTTAAAGTCAGAATTGGATTTAAATACCAGCCCTGACATTAGCTAACAGAGGCAAGTTGTATCACTTCTTCAAGTATCTACTTCCTGTGTTCATAGAAGAACAAAAGCAAATAATGTAGCAAAGAACTCAGTAAAAGTACCACACACTCAGAGTATTTCATAGGTAATAGTTATCACCACCACCACCACCACCACCACCACCACCACCACCACCACCACCACGGCCAGCACCATGATCATCATCATCATCATCATATCATCATCGTCATCATCATCATCATCATCACCTTGCTGACCATTGGGAAAACGTGACCCACCTAACCCTAATGTACTGTGAGGTGCTCTTCCAAGTCACATTTGTCCTCAGCTTTGGCTCTGCTGTATTTCTAGCAAGGGGCCATGAACACAAAGAAGAAAAATCTTGCCAGATGTATGTATCAACTTCTCTCTTACTATTATTTCCTCACATCTAACTCAGCTGAATGTTAAAAGTACATATCCAAGGAGGCATAGATGATAGAGGGAGAAGAGATCTGCAGAAGAGAGATGCCAGCGCCTTTCTGATTACAAGGAATAAATTACAAGAAAAATGAAGGGAAGAGCTATGTAACCCAGGAAGATTTGGTGGCGGGAAGCCACACCTACCCAGGAAGGCAGGGATTCAGTGAGGATTTGAAAGCATTTGGAGAATAGCATTGGGAGCCATTAGACCCCCAACTACATCTGTTTCTTGGTAGAGGCTAAATATTTCTTTCCTGAAGGAAACTCCAAGTTGAAAACCACATTTGATTGAAAGACTATCTATAATCCTAGTGAGAAACTCAACTCTCTTACATACAATGGTCCACGAACACTAACAATCATGTCTCTGCCACAGGGTGGTTTCTTAGACAGCCATTAAGTGCTCAGTCCTCAAGGGGACATCTGTATTTCCTACTCTAGGGCTGAGTTAGGGGATGTTGCAGAGTGGGCTGGGGGGATGGAGACTGTAAAAGCTGGAGAATAGAAAGGAGTACTGTGAAATGCTGTGCTCTGAACAGACATACTCAAAGACTCATCACAGCAACGGCGACCTGCACAAGACTAAGGCCCTCAGCGTTATATCAGGTCCCAGTTTTAAATAAGAGCCAAGGGTCTTTCAGTGGACCTTTCCAGAATAAATTTGAGAGACATGGTGTAGGTAACAGTTCCATCCAAACAACAAAATCAACAGGAAACAGAGAAGCAGAGGAAAACCTCAAAGGGACATTTATTTGTCCCCTTTGAAAGATAACATAGTCCTTGTATAAGACAAAACGAAAAGGAATGAACAAGGACATGCTAAATTTAAAAAAAAAATGTTAACAAAACAAAAAATGACTAGAAAGGTTGGTGGATACATCCGAACAACTTTTTCAGCAGATAGAATTTTTAAAACATAAAAACTGTTTAGGAAGCAAAGGATTTTGATCCAGATAATCCAAAATAAAGTAATCAGAATCCCAGAAGGAAGAGAATCAAGAAAATTCATAAGAACCATCTGAGAAAGAGTTCAGAGCAGCAACATTCCTGAAGAGCAAATCTTAGAAGAGAAACTATCTCTAACTTGACCCTAAGTACAGAGACACAAGCAAGAGTCAGAGGTGCCCTAGGCACAGCCCTGCGCCTTTGTGGCTGCTGAGACCTGATGTTCTATTTCATTAAGAACAGAGTCTAGGAACCAAGATGTTAATAATGGAGACAGCCAAGCTTTGGGTTTCTCAAGTGGGGGGGGGTGAAGTGTGCTTATCTGAAAATATGGATTGTAAACAGCATTCCACTGGAAATAAAGGCAAAATTCTCACTCGTTATTTAGTTTGCTTACGTTTTATGTGCTGCCACTGAATTTTCCAGGTCATAAAAAAAAAATAACTCATGAACTTTTTCTGGTATAACAAAAATAGAGAAAAATTCTTATTTTTATGCTTACTGAATTGTTAGAACCATTCCGCAGTAATTCGATAATGAAGTGTCCCAGGATGTTATTTTTTCCTCAAAAGCAATGAAATAAAAAAGCAGACAGTAGTCTTTTTTTTTTCTAGTTTTCTTTTACAAATGATGGCCTATGAAAGCAATCCATTTTCTTCCACAGTAGTAGCATACCACTACCCAATACCTAGTGGACAAACTTAGGCAACAGAGAGCTATGGTTCTTCGAGAAACAAGAGAAATAGCTGTAAGTACCAAGAAGATTTACCTTAGACATATTTCCCTGGACGTCTCATTGTTTCTGGCTACCTGATTGGCAATAGTGACAGCTCTCTCCTGATAGAATTTCCAAACTATTCTGAGTTATCCTCATATCGCCCCGAGTCCCCGGCAAAGCAAAATGAAGAAAACATGTTCTTCCCTTTAGTTACAAAATACGTTCAAATTATTGTTAATGATACATTTCTTTCTCCTTTACTTTCCAGTCCACAGTGTGAAAGCTAAGACTGATACTAACAGATTAGGATGAAAATAATTATAATTAAACTCTAAGAAGTTTCCAGAAGCAGAAACTAAGCTGAAACTGAGCGTGAACCACTGTACTGAATGGGCTACTTGAGGGGTTGCCCGCGCTTCCTAGTGAGGCTTGATGGGTTTTCCTTTAAGTTTTCTTATTTGTCTCTCAATTGCTGACCGTCCCTTTCCAAAGCACTACGCTTGTTTTCCTGGAAGGAACTGAGGACTTTGCAGCTATGCATCATTTCCGTTTTAGAGGGATGGAAGTATCTGTATGAGTTTGTGATGCTGGTGCCCACACAAGAAAGTGCTAACCAATCTATCTGTTCCCAAGGAAACAAAGAGTTAGGAACTAAGATATGAATAAAGGGGTGGGGACATTGCTGTGGTTCCAGCGGTAATAAGTGAACTGGGTTTTTTTTTTTTTTTTTTCCTTTGGCACCACTCATCTTTCTCTGGTAACCACCTTGACCTATTTAAAATGTGTGCCATGGGTGACGTTCAAGTTGGCCGTTAGTTTGCAGAAGCCAAGCTCAGTTTGTCTTGGAGTGATACGAAGTTGCTGACGTTTTGAAATGCGCCACTGTAATTCTCATTCTGTGGCAATAGGTTCTAATGGATACCAAGCATTTATTTTCCTCCCATTTGAGAACACTTTGACTTACATTTTTCCCCTTTCTTCAGGTTGATCACAATAACGTAATGTTTATTGACACATAAAAAGAAAAACCCAACCAAACATGAAAAAGAGACATGTTGGGGGGAAAGGCAGGTCTTCTGAAGGCCAACGAGCACAGCTGTACACAGTGACTTGGGTAATGTATTTTCATTGGTAATACGTCACATTAGTGCCTTTGTTAAAACCACAGAAATGTCTGTCTTCCTGCAAACAGCTGCTGCGCTCTAGAAACCTATAACGTGAAGTTTCAGATCTGCACTGGCCTGACTCCCACCTGCAGAGGCAGAAGAAGCTTTTTTAAGTCCCTGTGTACCATGTTGCACAAGCACCCTCTTCCCCTACCACCTCCATTCTAAACACACAGTCACAGAAAAGCACACCTCTGGCCAAATGCCATAACATCTCTCGGAGAAGCTCAGTAAGAAGTGTATAATTACCTAAGGAGAGAACTTATTTCTTGGGATGGAGAGATGGCTCAGAGGTTAAGAGCACTGGCTGCTCTTTGAGAGGTCCTGAGTTCAATTCCCAGCAACCATCTACACTGGGACCTGAAGCCCTCTTCTGTCTGATGCCCTCTTCTGTTATGCAAGCATACATTGTGAATGTGAATAGGACATTCACAATTAATTAATTAATCGTTTAAAAAGTTAAAGTTATTTTTAAATTTCTTTTCTCGTGGAGCTTATACACACAGACTTATGAGTATTCAGCTGGATTTTTTTTTTTTTTTTTTTTTTTTTTTAGGTTTGGCTTTATTTGTTTTAAAGGCAAGTACAGGGGAATCTCCTGAGAAGCCAATGACACTGATAAAGCCCTTGCTGATAAAAATCTTCCAGATGGGTCTGCTTTCACTGAAGGTCAATTACCAGCCGTGTGTCTCTCATCTTAATGATATCCTTTAATGACTCCTCCTCCTCTACCAGAAAATGCAGTCGTGAAACCAACTCAGGCTGAGAATGGCACAGTAATCCTCATAATCATGTTGCAATGACAGATGAGAAGATCAAAAGACAGGTGCCCTGGGAAACTGAGGCTTCCATCTTGTTATAAAACATGAACGTGCTACTCAGTATTACACGTGCTACACTATTTTAGCCTCTGAATCCCTAAATTCAATACTTAAAAAAAAAAAAAAAAGCTGTGGTTGCCTTTATTAACAAACTTTCTTCAATTTTCTCCTTCTGATATCTCCTGGCCATTAGTTTAGCAGGGCTTCACATTTTGTGATTGTGTTTCCATATGTTCACTAGCTAATTTTAGATCTGGTAAATTATGTCAAAACCCTAATAGCATTAGGAAGTTCCCAGGACAGATATTCAGCTATCATCCCCCACAATGAAATGAGAAAAAAAAATCTAGTGATAAAAATTATGTAAAATCAATCTGCTGTCAATCTATTAGAGAGCAAATGAAGACACAAGTAGAGGCTTCAATATGAGAGATGTTGACTGTGGCTTCATGACAACAAAATGTAGCACAGATCATGCTTGGAATGATGGCATTATGTTTGCCAGTGTTCTAGGTTCTTATTATTGCTTTGGTCCATCGTTTTAATAGATGTGTCTCGTCTCAAGTTCATTGTGATTTTTTAAGATAGCTACTGATGCTCCAGCCATCTTTTGAACACTTCCAAGCCAATATCACAAAGAACAAAGGTATAAATTCCCACAGGCAAGAACCCCCTCTCCTTCCATTTCACTGTCTATATTCCTCTTTAAGGGAGTGTGGGGGATGTAATCTTTTGATTGCACAGATGTTACTTAAATAATTAAGATGTACTCGGTAATCTTAATCCCTTGGTTGCCAAGTGAATGAGTCTGTTAAGGATAATCAATGACAACAAAAGTCTTTGTATAGCATAGGCCAAATAACATCTCAAGATTGTATGGGATTTGATCTACTAATATAGAGGATAAAAAGGAAGAGCAGAAATATTAAGAGCTCTCCCAAAAACTAGAAATCAAAGATGTTAGTTGAAGATGTGGGAACAAATTTTAGACCTTTGATCTCTCAAGAAAAACCTAGTACTGACAAAGCAAACTTGGATGAGGTCAGCCCAGGAAATGCAGCTAACCAACTTGAATAACAACACATCTTTACCTGGGTCATGCCTTGTGACTCACACTTCAAGTTTTACAGTCATAACTTGCTCACAAGCTGTGATATCCAGCTTCTTTGGCTATAAAGTGAGAAACAACATATTTGCCACAAGTCATGTTTACACAGCCACTGAATTACCAACAAAATGAGAGGTAAAATGAGAGCCATCCTAGAGACTGTGACAATATGAGTTACCGATTGCAGAACAGGGTGTTCTGCGTTCATGGCAGACACTGCCACTTGAATTGCATGAGTGACTCTAAGTCTTTTGTGATGCTGTCCTCTTGAACACAAACACCAGGTTATTATGTTGTGTGCTGAATCTGACGTTTTCAAAATAGTGCACATCATTACACATCATACTTTTGCCATTGATCTCATCTTTTTCATCTTCTCTGAGAACCTTCTCAGCCAACTACAGTTCCCAATCACAAATTTTATGATATATGTCATTCTACACTGCCAGGCTCTTGTTCTCTATGTCACTTCAATTCTGTTTGAAACTTGTGGAAAGCAAGGCCAACAGTATGCTTATTTTGCACGACACCCAACATGTGTTGATTCCTCCAGGTTCCTTCATGACGTCATGCTTCCAACATTCCAACTCACTTTCCTTCCTTCTACTGGTTCCCTTCTTCTTTAACCTCTAAGTTATAACTGAGATAAACTAAATGATCTCTCAGAAACTCATATCAGCCCGGCGGTGGTGGCACACACCTGTAATCCCAGCACTCTGGGAGGCAGAGACAGGCAAATTTCTGAGTTTGAGGCCAGCCTGGTCTACAGAGTGAGTTTCAGGACAGCCAAGGCTACACAGAGAAACCCTGTCTCGGAAAAAAAAAAAAAAAAACTCATATCATAGCAAACCTATTTACTTATATTTTTGTTGAGGCAGGGTTCCTCTGTGTAGCCTTTGCTGCATGGAACTCTCTAGCTCAGGTTGATTGAGAACTCAGAGCTCTACCTGGCTCTGTCTACCTGCTAAGTGCTGGGATAGGAAGTGTGTACCACCATGGCCCAGCACAGATTATTTTGATATAAAAACTTAGACATGACTTGATCTGTGCTCACACTTAATATTTTCCTGACTGTTTCTCCATTTGTATTTTATAGATTATACAATATCCATAAACTGATAAACAGTTATCCCTCTTTCTACGTGTTTGACTTTTTATATATGCTGATAGCATCCATCTAATTGTCCTTCTTTCTTTCCTTTATGGAGAGGTTCCACATGAGAAATGGTTTTGTGTTTTGTTTTGTTTTGTTTAAATCAATAGGCTTATATTTTCTGATTCTCCCTTTGCAACCATAAGCCAACCTCATGAGATCATGAAGTCGAGCTCCCACTAATGGGATGTAGTGGAACTGGAGCCACCACTTACATAGGGACAGAAGACTGGAGTGATGTTGGCCCTGATTTGCTGCTAGCCCAGTTTGGGTTTTGGTGCACTCTTTTGCAGAAAGAATTGTATTGATGAGTGGCTTTTTGGTCTCTCCCTCTCTCTCTCTTCCCTCCTTCTCTCTCTCTCTCTCTCTCTCTCTCTCTCTCTCTCTCTCTCTCTCTCTCTCTCTCTCTCTCTCTCTCTCTCTCCGTGTGTGTGTGTGAGAGAGAGAGAGAGAGAGAGACCAAGATTATTCATCGTTTGTAACAGCTCATATAGGCTCTAAGGTAGAGGTTAATTATCATCCATGGAAAATTCTGCAAACTTGACCTTAGCTCTCTACACGCTTCCATGTCCACTCCTGTTCTCTGGAGTTTGGAGGGTCCTGAGCTCACAACTGTGTCCATTTCACTCCTATTCCAAGGTTCTGATGTACTTGGACTAGCTGATGATTTGGTGAAAGAATGCATGTCAGTGTCTCTAAAGAATCTTCAATCATTATTGAGTGTTTAACTGCTTGTCATAATAGATTTTATGTTATCTGATTCTATGTCCACAGAGGCTAGATAATCCTTAGATATAAATATTATTATATCTATTTTTTCCCTTTTGGTTCCTCTTTAAGGCTCACAGTTTCCCTTTCTGTAAGGAATCTAGTCTCTCTCCCAGGAAACTTTCTCTGCAAAGTATCTCAAAACCTTAGAGACTACTGTTCAGCCATCAACAATATAATTTCATTCTAAACACATGGAGGTGAAAGAATGGCCAATTAGCACACCGGTTTCTCTGTGTTTGTCATGGGTTATCTGCATAGTTCCCTGTCCTTGGCAAAGGTCTCCCAGACTTCTAGGATGACCCAATCCTGGGCTTCAATACTGCAGTTCTTTTTATTGGAATCAGTTATTCCTTGCAAATCAGTCTTGCTCAGCATAGTTAGGAACATTCACTGAGCTGGGGTCCAGCTTGCTCCAGCCCCACCCCAACCCAAGCATTATGCCCTCTAGGGGCTGTTACATCGCTATGCTCTCTAAATAATAGCATGCGTTACTCCTGGAATACATGCTGGTGGCATCATTGTCTTATCACTAAAGCAGAAAGTTAAGGAAGGGTTTAGTTGCTGGTCCCATAGCTCCAGACATTCTTGGGTAATTTGCTTCTCTCTCTAATGACATCATCAGAGGGCAGTTCCTTTTAATTCCCTTTGTTGTATGACTATAGATAGGTACAATATTTGCATAACTGTGGGAGCCCCACTAAATGACCTTTCTACAAATAATAAATGCTTAAGCCTCCTGCAGGATTTTCAGTAATAAAGTTCCAGGGAAGTACAGATTTAGAATGCAGCCTCTGGTTACTCACATATTCATGAAAATGCTTATTGTACCATGTAAGGGTCATTTCCCCCAAATTCTTTTACTTTAGGACTAATTATAAGGACAAGGTGGGATTAGGGCAATTGAAACTCTTGTCCTAAGTGCCCTTTTCTCACAGATCAAGGGCATAGCCACCCAGATAATCAACTATTCAAGAAAGAAAGAAAGAAAGAAAGAAAGAAAGAAAGAAAGAAAGAAAGAAAGAAAGAAAGAAAGAAAGGAAGGAAGGAAGGAAGGAAGGAAGGAAGGAAGGAAGGAAGGAAGGAAGGAAACTTCACTCAACAATCCAAAAAGACAAAAACGAGCTTCATCGAGAGGTAAATATTTGGCATTCCAGAGTCATATTTGGAGGATAGGTTGAATATAAGAATAACATTTCAATTAAATGACAAAGTCAGCTATGATGGTGTTTTATTCTTTTTCCTACCAAGAATGGAGAAGAAAGAGGCTTCTAATCAACTCTATGTTTATTTAAATATAAGGGACTGCTCAGTGTTAACGTGACAATACTTCCTTCAAATATATCCATCCAGTCAAGTTTTCTATAATACAATTAGGGTGCATGTTTGACCTGCTGATGCCTCTAAAATCCAGATGTGGCTTACAATCAATGCCATCTTGAATTTCATAAAATGAACTTAGTAACAGACTTCTCAATTGAATCAAGTGACTACTTTAGAAAGGCAAATGTAGATAATCTAGCAGTTGTTCAAACACTGAGGTTGAAACCCCAGAATCAGATGTGAACTTACAACTCTGTGCGATATTAAAGCCACCAGAGACAATAGCATTACCCCCTCCAATGGGATGTAAGCTGTCTGCTGCAGATGACAGGAGAACCCATGGACCTCTCATCTAGTGTGTTTAGCTAATATGGGTATCCCATCATTACAGCAAAGGGGAGGAGTCTCAAATCCTAATAGAGAGAAACATGTCAGAGTCATTAAGCTCTTGGCTTCTGACTCCATGCATGCCAAAGCAGCTCCTAACTAGGATTCTGTTTCCACGGGGAGAGAGTGAACCCAGCAGGCAAACACAGCATTTCTCAATAAACTCCTCACTGCAAGGTACTTGGTGATCTTGTTCTTGGATGTTCATGAGTTCTGGGTGTCAGTAATGGTACCCCTCTAATTGGGTTCTGAGAAAACCAACTTTCTAAACCTAGGAATCAAAGTACAATTGCTCAAAGGGTCTATTACATGTCTAAGCCACTTAAGTGGACAATTTATCAGGTCAAAGAAGTGAAGAATTAAGGGTAATTAGGTCAAAATTGCAAACTGGCAGTCCTTAAGCCAAACCTGGCCCACAGATGTGGACTATTTGCCTCACAGGCATTGTTTAAAAATTGGGAAAGCTCATATTAAATTCCACATTTCTTTTCTCAAAAAGAAAAAAAGAAAAGAAAAAAAGGTTTGACAAAGGGAACCATGCTCTCTGTTCAATTAGCACTACCTTCGGTCCAATCAGAAGCTGCCTCTTTGAACAGGCTGTTTCTTCCATTTGTCCATGGTCCCCAGGGCGCCTGTCTTACAGCCCACAAGCTTCCCCCTTTATAATTCTAGTCTGGCCTCTGCACATTTGAGCTTAAGAAGCACTGTCCTTTAGTACTAATTTTCATGAAATAGATAATTCATGCTCATAAAAGCCTTTTCACAGAAATAGATAATTTTGGTGATTTGAGTCAAAGGAAGTACTTGAAAATTAACTCCACTTTCTACCATTAAAGTCATCATCATGGAGACTAGTGTGTTTTCCAAACAGACACAGGTATGGGTAGACTAGACAGATTATCAGACAGGGCTTCTAACGAATAGCTGGATCTGCCACAGCAAATATTTAATCCCCATATCTGTTACATGAGAACAGTAATGTGCATCATATATATATATGTATGTATATATGTACATATATGTATATATACACATACATATATATATACAGATGTTAGTTAGTAAGATGGGTGAATTAGATCATATAACATTGAGTTCTTAACTCCATAGAACTTCAAACATGTCTACTGAATTAAGTTTTGCCAATTTTGTTACTTTTATTTTACTTTAGGATTATTCCAAATTGACCCTTCAATAGTTATGCACCGCGATGAGGTGAGGAAGTTGACATTTGTTGGCTGCTGAATGGACGGCTTCATGAAACTCTCACATGGAGACCTTTAGGCTTCACTCCCCTCTTTTATAAACTGAAAATCAGATCAGAAAATGTTTATAATTCCACTTTTAATCAACTTGGGAATACATTTATGCCTACCATTATTATATCTATATAAAATTTTACATGATCATCTTCAATTCTAACAGGTTTTTCTACATTTTTCTACAACTTTATCAGAAGCATTTTCCACGTAAATCTTCAACTCTGTCATAAAATGTTTCTATTCCATGTTTCAATTACCTTAGCAATGTTTTACACGCCTACCACTTTACTCCTTAATTTTCCATGAAAATTGTCAATCTTAACGTGTTTATCTGAAATATTTTCCATGTAAATCTTTAATTTTATCATACAGTGTTTTTACTTCCCTTTAAAAAATAAATTAAATTTTAAAAAAGGAAAACAAAACAAAACACAAAAAACAAAAAACAAAACAACAAAAAGAAAAGAAAATCAGAGTTCAGGAATTCCAAGGTGATTTCCCCAAAGGTACACAGCTGTCTGTATAACCACGGTCATCTTACTCCAAAGCTTTTACACGTGATCGTGTGTGCCCCAGTAGCCTGCTTAAAGATTCACTTTGGTTACCAGTTAAAAACACAAGCTCACCTATTCCTTCCCAATCTTGCTCCATCAAAGCCTACAAGGGGGAGTTTTGCTGGCCAAGTTTTTTCTTATCGGCGTTTTATGGTTTTTACACAGAAAACCTGCTTGAGAAGGCTTTATACGGGGCAGAAGTGACTGTATAGAAAGGAAACTATCATCGTACTCAGTAGAAGAAAGAAAAGAGGGAAAGATGGAAAGGGAAGGAGGGAGGAAAGGTGGGAAGTAGTAAAGAGAAGAAATGAAAGTCAAATAAGAGGGAAGAACCCGGGAGGACAAGGTCTGGGCACTAATAGACAGCAGCTGCTGGGCCAAGCGACCGACGGCTCTGACTAAATGGATGTGTTCTTTCTGTGTGCACCCAGATTGTTTACTGCAAACCTACGGAGTCAGCCAACAGGAAGCTCAGTTTACCACTGCAGAGGAGTAGAGCGCTTTGAACTACGGGCATTTCGTACACCCAAATTACATACTGCGATACACATAGTATTTGAGCTGTTCCGCAATACAGAAGCCAATTATTCTTGGCAAGTACTTCTGTCGCACTATCCCAATCGCCATCCCTCACATGTGGAACTGTGCCACATCAAATGCACCAAGCCATAAATTCCTCAGACTCTCTGAGATGAAAGTCAAGGGCTGGAGAAAAAGACAGTTTGGTGCACATGCCGCATTGCAGAGGGTTGCTTGGGTTGTAACCAGGGCTACAAAATTCTGTTTTAGGAGGGTGTTTGTTTGGTTGGTTGGTTTTGGTGGTGGTATTGTTTGTTTGTTTGTTGTTTGGTATATGCTGATTTTTTTCCTGAAGTAATTTGGTAACAAGTCTTTATATTCTCAAATTTGAGGGCAGCTACTTCATTGTATTTATTTTTACAAATAAAAGTTATTGTAAAAAGGAGTAAACTTAAAAACAAAACACTATAGCTCCCATTATTGATTAGTGGCTGAATTAAAAACCTACAATTTCAAGTTGATTAGAAGTATTTGTATGTGTATGCACATGGGTAATAGCCAAACAGAGGGAGATCAAGAAAAGGGCTATTTTTAAAAGCAAATGAACATTCACTTTAGGTTTGAAGAGAATCCAATACAGTAATTTTTTTAAAAAAAAATTTAGCTTTATAAAATATTAACAGATTTGCAGACACTCAGGAAAGTAATACCTCCTGACTCAAGTTTTCATTCTATGTGGTTCCAAAGTACTGTGGTTTGGCTACAATAAATGAAAAGTCACAGATGTGAGGCATGATGACACCTGCCTATAATATCAGCTTTTAGAAGGCCTAGGTAGAAGAGTTGGGAGGGTCTGTCTAGCTTGGACTGAATATAAATAGCAAGACTCTCTCTGAGATTATAGCATAGCATTCCCCAACCATAAACAAAGAAACACACATGAAAAGACAAGAGACATTTAGAACATCAATACACATAAGCAAAGAAGAATCTTTTTGTAACATAACAGAGCAAAAGTGTGTGTCTGTGTATAGGTATGTGTGATATAATGTATGTGTGTATGAATATATGAATAATACTAACATTTTCAAGAAAACACACAAAGTAATATGAAAATGCAGAGGCACCAGGGTAATAACAATTCTTTTATTTGCAACACTAAAAGCTGGGAAAGTGTAGACTGAAAATATATCAAGTCCTGAAAGTAAGTCACTGCCTATCAAGATGGCTACATGCAGCAAAGTAAGTGCTTACAATTGATGATGAACTGGGAGAATTCAAAGGCAAACCCAGACTGAGCCAATTCATAAAATGAAGGCCAGCACTGCAGAAATATCTCAGAGAAAACTGCATGTGGAAGAAGGCACCCGAATTCATGAGAACATGAGAATGTGTCCTGGGAGAGAAAAGCCTGGACAGAGTCAAACAGGTCCAACACTAAAGGCCAGGAAGAATGAGAGGGAGTGAGGAAGAGGAAAACCAAGATTTCAGTCAGAGCATCAGTCAGAAAATCAATCACAAGAAATACCCAACCTCTCACAGTAATATAATGACTTTAAGTGCAAATAGACCTAACCAACCAGTAAAACGACATAGACTAAATGACTGGATTCATAAACAAGATCCAACCATTGGTTTCCTTCATGAAATCCATTCATTGAGCAAAGATGTCTAATATCTAAGAGTCAAAGTATGGAAATCTATCAACCAAGAAAACAGAAATCATAAATGAGCTGGCATGATGATTTTTTATATGTGATAAAGTAGACTCCAAACAAAGCCTAGTCAGGGGGGACAGTGAAGATATAATGAAGGAGAACATTAGTAAAGGGGAGATATAACTAATTATTTATGTACTGTACTGGGGTGGAAATCCAAAGATACTAAACATAAAAAGGAATAAAAAATAATATTGCAAAACTTCAATAACCCACTTTTATATTTAGATAAGTCTTCCAAACTAAAATTCTGTAAAGAAATTTCAGAGCTAAATTATGTTAGATATCAACAGAACTTAATAGATATTTACAGAATACTCCAGCCAACAGAGTGTGTTATTCTTAGCAGCACATGGAAGTGTCTCTAAAATCAATCACATTTTACACCACAAAGTGAGACTTAACAATTAATTCAAATAATTTCTTAATTTCTTATATTCTTTCAGTCTACAGTGGAGTAAGATTAGAAATTAATAGTAAAAGACACCTTAGAAACTAGTGTGTCTGTGTGTGTATGTGTGTGTGTGTGTGTGTGTGTGTGTGTGTCTTGGAAACTCAAGTACAGTTTTGAATGAACAAAGGTTTGTTGTAGAAATCAGAGAAGAAATTTTAAATTTCTAACATCAAATTAAAATAAAGGGACAGTCTCATAATCCCCAGAATTCATCCAAGCCAAAACTAAACACACAGACACACAGACACACACACACACACACAGAGAGAGAGAGAGGGGGGAGAGAGAGAGAGAGAGAGAGAGAGAGAGATTCATCAGAGATTGAGAAAATAATCTAATTATGCACCATAAAGCATTAGATAAAGACAAAACCAAATTTAGTAGATGTTAGGAAAAGAACAATAATAAAATATATGACAAAAGCTGAGAGACCAAAAGAACAATCGTAGAATCAATTATATGAAGGGTTGATTCTTTGAAAAAATTAGAAATGTTGATAAACCCCTACTCAAGTGAATTGAAATGAATTTGTTCTCTCTTATAAACTAGAGATTAAAGGAAGTTATTACAACAGATTCCAAGGAAATCCAGAAGATGATTAGGGACTCTATTAATAAATGGAAAGGTGGAAACCTAGATGAAATAGATACATTTCTGAACTCACATGATTGACAGAAACAAAATATAGAATACTGAAATAATTTAAGGCGATCCATAACAGAGTGGAAGGAGAAAAGTGGCGAGAGATAGAGAGGGGGATAAGCAATAATTTAAAACCTCCCTCCCAAAGGAAAGCCCCTGGCCAGATAGGTTCATTGTGGAATTGTACTGAAGTTTCAAAGAAGTTCTAACATCAGAACTTTTCAGACTGTTTCTATACTACCAGATTCATTCAATGAAGCCAATATGGGTTTGACCCCAATTCTGGATAAGAATATAACAAGCTGGAAAGAACCCAGATGTCCCTCAATAGAGGAATGGATACAAAAAAAATGTAGTAGACACAATCGAATACTACTCAGCAATTAAAAACAATGAATTCATGAAATTCTTAGGCAAATGGTTGGAACTGGAAAATATCATTCTAAGTGAGGTAACCCAATCACAAAAGAACACACATGGAATGCAGTCACTGATAAGTGGATATTAGCCCAGAATCTCTGAATACCCAAGATACAACTCACATATCAAATCATTCTCAAGAAGAAGGAAGGAGAGGGCCCTGGTCCTGGAAAGGCTTGATGCAGCAATGTAGGGGAGTACCAGGACAGAGAAGTGGGAGGGGGTTGATTGGAGAAAGGGCAGATGGAAGAGGGCTTATGGGACTTATGGGGAGGGTAGAACTGGGAAAGGGGAAATCATTTGGAATGTAAACAAAGAATATAGAAAAAAAAAAGAATATAACAAGCCTTAAGACCAATTACCCACTAAACATACATGGGAAAAATTCTCAACAAAGTACTTGCAAACCGAATTCAGTAACATATCAAGAAGATCAGATACCATAAACAAATTGCTTTTACTTCAGGATTTCAAAGTTGGCTCAACACATGCAAACTAGGAAGTGTAATCCATGACATAAATAGACTGAAGGGCAGAAATACCACCATCTTATGGAGAGATGCAGAAAAGGCACCTGACAAAGTCCTATGTGTCTTTGTGATAAAAGTTCTGAAGCTATTGTGAGTAGAGGAAATATACCTCAGCATAACAAAGGTTGTATGTATAATGAAGGACATATGTGACAAACTAGTAGCCAGCATTACACTAAACTGGAAGAAGGAAGAGTATTTCTCATCAATCTAGAATGGCACAGTGGTGCCCACTGTTGGCACTCCCATTCCACAGAGAGCTAATGTCATAGCTTAAGCAGTGGGACAGGCTGATGTTATCAAAGTGGGGAAGTGAGAAGTCAAACTATCTCTGTCTAAAGACAACAAAGTATACAAGAACATTTTAAGAAGTGCTAAACACAGAGAGATTGCAGGATCAGAAATAAACACATGAAGATCAGTAGCTTTTCTATATATTAATAATATGCTTACTATGGAAATAATTAGGAAAAATATTGCATTCACAATACCTTCAAATAAGAAAAACAAAACAAAAGACAAACAACAAACAAATAACACCACTCAAGAATAAACCAAGGAAGTAAAAGTTTTTTACAATGAAAACTTTAAGACACTGAGGAAAAAAGAGGTTCAGACATAAGAATATTAGAAAGTCTTCAGGAAAATTAATGTATCTAGAAAACATTCTATTGAGTGAAGTCTGAAAGCTAACAGATGGTCTCTGTCATAAGCAGATCTTGGCTCTCAGGTTCTATATGTGAGGAAGTCTGTATGTGGGTGTGGGTGCGGGCTTAGGTCATGAAACTAAAAAGGAGAATAGAAGAAGGACTGAGGAAGAGGTCATATAGGACAAGAAACCGTAAAGTGTAGTGCTGAGGGTACAAGCTATGGGCAGCAATGGGAGCGGATGATAGTAGAAGACAGGAGAGCAAGATCAGACCAATATGGTTTGTATGACCATGCCATCATGAAACCTACACCTTTGTATTCTAATTGGAAAACAAGGTAAAACAGCAATTCATAGTTCATAATGTTTACATACTGTTTCTCTCAGTGCATCGTTACAATTTTTCTTTTCATTAAGTTATTATGGCTAATCTCTTATTAATTTATATTAGCCTTTAGAGAGAAAGAGAGAGAGAGGGGGGGAGAGAGAGAAAGGGAGAGAGAGAAATAAAACACAGAGGTTGGGGCTATCTATAGTTTTAAACTTCTTGACACATGCTCTGCGTAGGTGTGTGTGTGTGTGTGTGTGTGTGTTATAGACATATTTATACTGATACAAATAGCAATTCTACTTAATAATTCCTATGTGTGATATTCATTCCCTTTCTTACTGTATTCAGTTTCTTCTTTGCTTACCTCTGGATAAACTTGATTATCTCATTACTAAGACATTAAAAATAACAATTATGTAATAGGTACAAAATATGAATTGATTTTAATAGTGCTGAGAAAGAAGTCTGGATCTCTGAGAAGCTCTTGGAGGGAGACTTCACTGAGGTTAGAACATTTAAATGGATTTGCTCAGAGAAAGTTACTCTCTATTGTCAACTAGATGAGATCTAGGAAAACTTTGATGAGCATGCCAGTGATCTTGATAAGCCAGCTGAAATGGGAAGACCTGCCCACTGTGGGTATCACCATCCTCTAGAGTCACATCCTTAACTCATTACAAAGGAAAAGTGAGGCCAGATTAAGGTTTCTCTGTGTAGCCCTGGTTGTCCTGAAATTTGCTCTTTAGACCAGGCTGATCTCTGCCTGCCTCTATCTGAGTGCTGGGATTAAAGACATGGGCACCACCACTGGCTTCCTCTCTGTTTCTTTACTGCAGACACAAGATGACTAACTGCCTTAAGTCACTGTCTCTATGACTTTCCAATTCAATGATACCTGTGTGTACTTCAAACTATGAGATAGATAGGTGATAGATAGATAGATAACTGATAGATATAGATGACAGAAAGGTAGATGATTGATAGATATATAGATGATAGATAAATAGATATATGACAGAGATAGATAGATAGGTAGGTAGATACATACATACATACATACATACATACATAGATCAATAGATTGATAGATAGGTAGATAATTTTTAAAATTTCCCTTTGTCCTAAACTGCTTTTGTGTGGGTATTAAAACAGATGTTATGTCAGGGAGTGCTCAAGATAAGAATGGTCAGCAGGGAGAACTATTAGATCCTACTCAATAACCCAGTTATGGTGACCCTAAGTTGGCCTAATGTTCCGTCCAGTATGCTGTTACCAGCTCTGGCGCTTGACCTATCTATCCTGTTTGACCTAGTTCATATTTAACTGAAATTAAGAGGCCCATGGTCTCACAACTAGTAAACAGCAGGGCTGAGTTATGGCACAGTCTGATTCTAGGGATGCCAATGGTTCTATACCCAGGATGATTTGATCTGTATTAAAGTATTCATTACACTTATGAAACAGATATGGGAAGTTTGCATTCTTTAAAAGAAGAACAAGACAAGGAACAGGCCATGCTTTGACACCCTTGTTTCCTGGGACTTGGTGTTTTTTCTCTGATGTTAGGCTCCTGACCTCAAATCCTTTCCTCTAAAAAGAGGACTTTTCTGTGGGCTACAGGGGAATAGTTCCTGCAGATTTTAAACCCTTCCAATTTGCTTTATTCCAAGACACAGCTATGTAAGCATCAACCCAGAAATGTGAAGTTTGTCAGCAAAATGCAAGCTCAGTCTCTATGAACTTCTAGTAGGCGTCTGAAGATATAATGGAAAGCTACTTAGATTCCACTCTTGCATGGGCTCTTAGGAGGATGACTGTCCCCTCAATGTCTCCTATTATGAACTGCTCTAATGCAGGAGTAGTCACTTGTAAAACTCTCAATTCATGGATGAGACCTCCCTTTTCAAAAACTGGCTGTTTGAGTGTATCCTCCACCTACATGTTACCACTCTAAATCCAAAGAGAATTTGGCAGAAATTAGGACCACAATTTGTAAAAACCAAAAGGCTGTGGAGTATCCCTGATCTAACTGAATCTCTTGGCTGGGGGAGGTGGAGTGGGGAGCAGAACACATAATGAAAAAAACTGTGCAACCAAGTCATATGCACAAGAGAAACTGGGACATTCTCTGAGTCAAAATAAGCTCAGAATAGTGGGTGGCACAAGCCTTTACTTAATCCCAGGCAGCTCTTCGGAGGCAGCGGCAGATTTATCTTGAGTTCAGTTCCAGCCAACTCTACCTAGTGAATTCCAGGTCAATCAGGGATTACACACACACACACACACACACACACACACACACACACACACACACACACACACACACACACACCATCTATCTATATTTATCATCTATCAATCATCTTCCTTTCTCTCTCTCTTTTTTCCTTCCCCTCTTCCTTCCTTCCTTCCTGACCACCAAAACAAAGTTTCTTGCCCAGGAGCTGTTCACAGTATAGTTAGAGAAAAAGATAATATATACTAAATACAGTAAATTATGTGTTATAAGGAATTACATGTAAAACAGAGGAGAACTGCAAAACAGAGAGTAGGAATAGGATAATGCAGAGTGAAGTTAAAAATTAGACAGTCATGATGGCCTCCTGGATGAAATACGATATGAACAAACATTGATCAAGGAAATCAAGAGATTTGGCATGAGATTTTAAAGGAAAGTGTGCTGTGAAGCGTTGACCTCTTAAGGCAAACCTGTCTAATGACCTTGACAATCTACAATAAAGCTGGGCTAAGTCTTATGACTTAGAAGAAGAGTAAGAAAGAAGGTCTTAAAAGGAGCAAGTGGCATGTCAAAATAGAGATTGCAGGCTACAGGTATTGCTCAGAACTCTAAAGGAAGCAGTGGATTCTGTTAAGTGTTGGACAGAGGGATAACAAGAATACATACATGCATACACACACATATGTACACATATATACATACATATATGTACATATATATGCATATGTGTGTATATACACCATAGATACCACATATGTGTTTATATATACATATATACATACACACATATATACATATATACATATGTGTGTGTGTCCTGTATTCTGAGAAGACCATAGTGCAGCAAAGGAAGAAGTAGGGTGTCCTTTAAATGCTATGGCAACTATCCAAGCAAGAGAAGACAGTGTCTTACAATTCAGTATTGGTTATGGAGCTGATGAGAATTTGGACTCTGGGTATATTCTGCAAGTAGAAACCTCAAGCATTTAGGACATTTGAATGAGATATGTTCTAGAAAGAATGGGGAGCATGGGTAACTCCATACTTAGAGAATTTCTGAAGACAGTGCAAACAGAAAGCAACCTCACTATATGCAGAAAATAGATGACAGAGTGCTGATGTAGAATTGGTGGTGGGAAATTTGCCATACTATATCCCTGCTAAAAAAAAATAAAATTTTGATATTAGATGATTTAAATAAGACACATTTTCATTATGATTTTCTAAATGAAACAATATTTATATATTGGTTATAGTTTAAAAGTCAAATGAAAGCTAACTTTAGTGTTCTGTTGGGTTGGTAAACTGTTTTTTTTCTCCCAACTATGTTATCCAAAACAAACTAAAACAATCACATGTGAATAAAACAGTGATTGCCATGTTCTAGACAAAGTATTTCTGTTTCTCTATCTACTGGCTAATTGAGTTGCTTATGAACTTAGTTAGTCACATTATTGGATTTACTCTAGGAAATGTAAAGCTAAGTGGTAGAAAGGGTCTCCTTGGGCACAGAAAAAGCAGACTAGCATTACTTTGGGAAGTTAGTGTTTATAATTTATGGGATTGTTTCTTACGACTTGTGTGAATCTTGGCTAGTCATTTAACCACTCTGTGCCTCAGTTTCCACAACTGTGAACTAAAAGCAAAAATGTTTCTTGTTTTACTTTAGTGGTGAGGATGATGCAAGGTCTCAGAGTCCTTTGGGTAAAGCACTCAGATGGTTACTGTCCCTTCATAAACTGGAATTCTCTTCAGGTTTCCTTCAGGCATAGTGGCACACACCTTGAATCCTAGCACTCAGGAAGCTGAGGTAGGTGGACCTCTGTGAGTTCAAGGCCAGCCTGGTCTACAAAGAGAGTTCCAAGACAGCCAGGGCTACACAGAGAAACCTTGTCTCAAAAAAAGGAAATAAAGGCTGGGCGGTGGTGGCACAAGCCTTTAATCCCAGCACTTGGGAGGCAGAGGCAGGCAGATTTCTGAGTTCAAGGCCAGCCTAGTCTACAGAGTGAGTTTCAGGACAGCCAGGGCTACACAGAGAAACCCTGTCTCAAAAATAAAATAAAATAAAATAAAATAAAATAAAATAAAATAAAATAAAATAAAATAAAAAACCCTGTCTCAAAAAAAAAAAGGAAATAAAATGATCATCAAAAAGAAGGAAGGAAGGAAGGAAGGAAGGAGGGAAGGAAGAGAGGAGAGGAAAAAGAGAGGAGAGGAGAGGAGAGGAGAGGAGAAAAGGGCCCCCATAGGCTCATAGGGAGTGGCACTATTAGGGGGTATAGGTGTGGCCTTGTTGGAGAAAATGTGTCCGTTTGGGGTGGTTTTTGAGGTTTCAAATGCTCAAGCCAGACCCATTGTCTCTCTCGCTCTTCCTGCTGCCTGCAGATCCAGATGTAGAACCAGATGTTGGCTCTTTCTCCAGCACCCTGTCTGCCTGCATGCCACCATGCCTTCCAGGCATGATGACAACTGACTGACCTCTGAACTGTAAGCTAGCCCCAGTTCAAAGCTTTCCTTTAGAAGAGTGGCTGCGGTCATGGTGTCCCTTCATAGCAATCAAAACACTGACTAAATAGTCCCCAGAGTGTATTTGCATATTTGATGTTACATACCGCCCCCACACCACCTCGTTCTATATCTGTTTATTTAAGGAGAGAGCAAAGACAAAAGGCAGATAGCAACAGCGACATAAATGTGCAATATAATTGGCTAAATTAACGCTGTAAGATAGTTCATTAAACAACAGATTTTGAAGAAATGTATTTTGAAATGAAAATGTTCATAAACCAAGACCTAGATGCACACAAACATTGCGGAGGCTTGGAGACACACGGCCAAGCGTGCGTGAATCATCACAAAAATGCAGACAAACATTTGTCTGGTTGGCGATGTGAATCATTTGTAGCAGTCAATGTTAGGGTACTCAGAGCTCTGGTTCACTTCTTCCTGATGCTCATCAGTGTCCCAAGAGAAAAGTGACACTAATGGACTTGAGGACTTCATTTCCAATAGTTAGGCTATACACTGTTTTTAATAGCTAAGGTCTACATAATATACCATTGTAATCAACCTATGGCATGTGTTCCAAGGAAAGACTGATGGGGCAGCCTGAGCTTACTTACCAAGGCTGACTGCTTATATGGAATCTACCTACTTGTTGAATAATTTTGCCAGAGTCCTCAGCTATGATTGACTAAATAACTAATATTAATTTTAAAATAACTGTAATAATTTTGATTGTGTGTAGATTTCTAATCATTTCTACAATATCCTTGACATAGTGACTATTTCTTATTTCAGAGAATTGGTGCTTACTGCATATACCTGACTAAGTATAAAGTATATAGCCAAAATGTGGGTAAGAATATAGGAAATAAACTGTGGACTTTCGTCCAAACATATCAGCAGCTTGCTATCAGGATTTATGGTACTGAGCTGTAGTGTAATGTCCTGTTTTTACTCAAATGAACCAAAAAAAAAAACAAAAAACAAAAAACAAACAAACAAACAAAAAAACCCAGAAGCTTGGAATACCCAAGACACATTTCACATATCAAATGGTGCCCAAGAAGGAGAAAGAACAAAGTATGGATACTCTGGTCCTTTGTAGAAGGGGGAACAAATATCTACAGGAGGAGATACAGAGACAAAGGGTAGAGCAGAGTCTGAGGGAAAGAGCAAACAGAGACTACCCCACCAAGGGATCTATCCCATATACAGTTACAAAACCCAGACACTATTATCAATGCCCGTAAGTGCTTGCTGACTGGAGCCGGATATATCTGTCACCTGGGAGGCTCTGCTAATGCATGAGAAATACAGACGGGGACACCATCAGCCAGCCATTGAACTGATCACTGGATCCCCAATGGGGGAGCTAGAGAAAGGACCCAAGGTGCTGAAGGGGTTTGCAGCGCCATAGAAGGAACAACAATATGAGTCACACAGTACTCCCAGAGCTCCCAAGAACAAAACCATCAACCAAAGAGTACACATGGAGTTACCCATGGCTCCAGATACATAGGCAGCAGAAGATGGCCTTGTTAGACACCAAAGGGAGGAGAGGCCCTTGGTCCTGGAAAGCTTGATGCCCCAGTATAGAAGAATAGCAGGACAGAGAAGCAGGAGAGGGTTGATTGGGGAACAGGAGGAGAGGAAATGGCTTATGGGATTTTGGGGGGTGGGGGGAACCAGGAAAAGGGGAAACATATGAAATGTAAATAAAGGATATATCTAATTAAAAAAAAAAGATCACTCAACGTTAAAAAAAAAGTATTTTCTGAAAAGGTTTTAAAGCACCATATAATCAGAGTGACTAAGAAGAGATGAAATTAAAAAGGTTTACGCCTTAACCTTTTAAGAAGTAATGATATGGGGGCTGGAGAGGTGGCTCAGCGGTTAAGAGTCCCGACTGCTCTTCCAAAGGTCCTGAGTTCAAATCCCAGCAACCACATGGTGGCTCACAACATTTGTAATGAGATCTGACATACTCTTCTGGTGCATCTGAAGACAGTACAGTGTACTTAGATATAATAATAAATAAATCTTTAAAAAAAAAAGAAGTAATGATGTATGCCATTTATATTATATGGTCAGGTTGCAACCTGGCTTTTATGGTTGTTTTTGTTATTGTTATTATGTTTGTTTGTTTGCTTCTGACTGACATATCAAACTTACCCATCTCAGACATGCATAGAGAGGTTCTGTAAAAGAACATCTGGCAGCAACACTTGAAAACCCAGAGCATCTACATACATGGAGCACGGCATCTTCCCTCTTCTGCCCTGGTGCTTTCAAATGTCAGCCTTGCTGCAATAAAACCCACTGTTGCCGAGCAGCAAGGCAGCCTGTAGAAACACCCTTCTGAGTTTTAAGAGTCAATAGCAGACTCTAAGTGTGCTCAAGGTTGTACCACCCAGAGCTGCAGGGCAAGGAAGCTACAGCCAGCCAAGTCGGTGAGGATGGCTGGAGACCTGAACTTACATGAGGAACAGTGAGGACCATTTGCATGTGTGTGTGTGTGTGTGTGTGTGTGTGTGTGTAAAACAAAGCAGAACGTTAAAAACCAAACCAAACAAACTGGAAAAGGGTTTTATATACTACACTGAGACTGACCTGATCCAAGTTTCATCTTCTAAATAAGTGTTTAAACGTTCAATTAAAAGATCAATTTCCACAAGAGGTTAAAGGTACCTGATTTTAACTAATTAACAGTAGTCAGTTAATAACAATATAGTTACCATTATTTACCACTAATAATGGTAAAACTAAATACCGATAACATCTACTTTACAGTGAAAACCCAGTGGCTCTGTGTGCTGACTCCTCTGAACTATTTTGTTTTTTAATTTGTATTTAGCCATTACTGTTTCTTTGTTTCCTGGTGCCTTTTACCCAATACTCGAGGCTACAATTTCTTAAGACAGAAGTTACAAAATTCCAACCTTGTTGCTGAGTAGAATTATTCTCACTAATAAAAGGCAGATTTCTCTCCCCAATTCTTCTATTCCATTGCTATTAATTATTCAACATATTATCAGATATGCTTTCTTTAAAAGAGTATATATTTGTTAAACTATTGTTTTGTTCATCTGGGTTCAAAACATCTTGGTGTGACTGACCATAGCTTTCACAGCCTAAGTCAGCCATGACTTCCTTCCTATACTTAGACCTCCTTCCCCCAGACAGCTGGCCATGCGTGTCACACACATACATGAGTTAGCATTTTATTTCACGTTTGGGGCACTTGCTTCTATTTGTCTCTTTTAAGGCTTTAGTCTGGTGTCCTAATTCAAGCACTTTCTGATTAAGCCAGCTAGCACTTACAGATCTCTTCCATTTCCTCCGCACTCTTAGGGTGCTACAAAAAAGATCCAGGGCCCCGACACACTCTGTGAGCATCCTTCCCCTGAGCTGCACCTTCAGCTCTTAGCATCTCTAAAAAACAAAATCCACTATTTGATATTTTTATACATGATGGATTTTTTGTTGTTTTTATGCCCTACTCCCCTCTCCCACCCACACCTCTCCTGTGAGGAATCTTTTGGCAAGTCCCCCTCCTACTTTCCTGTCTTCTCCTTTTGTGTGTGGCTTGCTCAGTTAAGTGGAGACTTCTTATTTGAACATGGGTGGGAATGTTATTTACTGGAGTGAAGCAGCTTACCAGTGACTGACTATACCACTGAAGAAAAGGATACTCAAGGCCCATTCCTTAACAAATAGTAGCTACCCACAGTCCCTCAGTGAGGGGTGGGGCCTGTTGGGCTCGCCCCTCGTCCATGATGGAAGGTTGACAGAGCCAATCAATCTTGTGCAGGCTGGCAGGCATTGAGCGGATAACCACTAAGTTCATAAGAGCAAGTTCTGCGCAACATTCTTTGTCACTGAGAATTATAGAATTGCTGATGTGGCATGCCAGAACTGATGAGGCATGACAGATCTTGTCAACTGTTAAACATTCAAGAATTCAGTAAAAAATAAAAAACAAAACAAAACAAAACAAAAAACAACTAAAACAGAGCAAAGTGTGATCTCAGTCCTGGGGAGAATATTTATACCATGGCAATAAGCATACAACACAGGTCAGATTTTTTTGTTTTGTCTGGGGACAAGGAGAGGGAATGATGGGAAAAACTGACTCACCAGCTCACTACACAATCAACTGTCTGTTTTTTAACACCAAACATACTTTTTCATATCTCTACTATAGCTCCCTAGCATAAATTTAAATACTGCCAAGACTAAGTAATCCTCTTGAGAAACTTGAAGTCCAGCATGGACATGTACCTATAATACAAATTAATTTGCAGATTTCTAACAGCTGATCCTATCTCCTGGTGCCAATGCAGGGTGCACTAGAAAGCATATTCTTCTAGCTCTTCTAGTCCTTCTAGAGAAAAGGGAGCTTCTGGTCCAGGCTCCACACTGTCCTGTAACTTCTAGACTAGCGTGTTGAACTTCAAGGTTGTTCCTCATACATCTCATGCATATCTTGTCTTTGGAACTTTCTGGAGGCTTCTACTTTGCCCTGGGAAACCCCAGCTGGCAAGAAGCACTTTCTTCAGAGTGTCCGTTATGGCTGCAGCAATCCTCCCTTATGCACGTTGTGACTATGGCTTGGTTTATCTGCCTTTGCATCAAACAATAAGCTGCTTAAAATGTTACGTCCTACCCTTTGGCCTATTTTCTAGACATTCCTTTTCCAAGACAAGTAGATGCTCTCTTTGGTCCCATCATTAACCTTGTACCTAAGCTCAATCAGGAAGGGCATTCTCAAAAATGTGTGTCTATTTAGCCTGATCCTGTGCCTTAGGTTAAGGACTTCATCCCTACATGGCGTACGGTCTCTTCTCTTTGACGATGAACAATAGTGAAGCTGATTCTAAAATCACCTCCAGAGTATTGTCTGTTTAAATTTTTACCAGCCAATCAATCTTTGATATTTACTATCTGTCAACTCAGGCTTTGAAAAAAAAAGCTAAAAACCTCTTTGAAGGTAACCTTCATTTCTCCTTTATAATCCACTGTGGCATTCATCCTGGGGATCATTCCTCCAATTCTCTTTTTCTATTCTATTTCTTCTCACCAAACTATTCATCCCAATATTCATGGGCCTTCTAATCTGTTGAAAAACGTCAGCTGCCAGGTTTCCTACTTTTTACTTGGGTGATATTAGTATTATCATTGGACCAAAGGTTTTACTTTCATTTCTAAACTTCTACTCCAACCAGTGTGATTTCTAATACTGCCTATTCAGGAAATGTTGTTGTAAAGTTGGAAATTCTGGGTGTAGAGATCCATCGGAAGTAACTCATGGAAGAAACTTATAGCCCAGAAATTCAAGACCAAAGACTTGGATTCGCAGCCCTGACTTTACTGCTTATGATAAACAGTGGCCTTAGGCAAGTTCTTTGAAAAAGCATCTGCTTTCTGGTCTGTGTAGTATAAGTAGTCTGTATACTACTTTTCAGTCTTTTCATAATTTCTGTCTTAGTTAGGGTTTCTATTGCAGTGGTGAAACACCAGAACCAAAAAAGGAAGTTGGGGAGGAAAGGGTTTCTTTAGCTTATACTTCCTCACCATAGTTCACTCTCTAAGGACTTTAGGACAGGAACTCAAGTAGGGCAGGAACCTGGAGCAGAAGTTGATGCAGAGACCATGGACGGGTGCTACCTACTGGCTTGCTCCTCATGGCTTGCTTAGCCTGCTTTCTTAAAGAACTCAGGACTGCCAGCCCAGGGGAATGCACCACCCACAATGGACTGGTGCCATTTCAGTCACTAATTAAGAAAATGCCCTATGGCAGGAGTCTTATGGAGGCTCCCCCCTCTGATGACTCTAGCTTGTACCAAGTTGACACAAACCTATCCAGTACAGTTTCTGAACTTACTAATGTTCTACCCTAGAAGCCAGGAAAAGTATAGAATAACCATGTAAACCTAAATCAGGACAAACAACTTTGTTATTGTAAACAGTTTCTGGTTCTGCCCCCAAAGTGTGTTGTATATGTACACGTAAGAACCTTCTAGGTGTCTGCTTCCTTATGTATTAACAGATAGGTTGGGGGTGGGGGTAGGGGTCTTATCCTTGCATTTTTGGTAAAATTTTTCTACTTGGTTCTCCAAGATTTCTTGCCTATTGTGGGAAGAACTGAGGTACTTCAGATGTTCTGCTGCAGAATTTAAATACTAAGGAAAGGCTTGTACTACAGTGATATGTGTAACCAAAGCCATGGTGCTCTCAATGCTGCTAGGGCTGGGTTACAGTCATTCTAGGAGGCTGAGTTCTTTTGTTCCATGGCTTTTTAAGCCAGGCTCAGAGTAATGTCAATAAGCAAATTCACCATGCACATCTTTGCATCTTCCCTAAGAAGTAAAGCCAAGACTTAGGGAAAAGAAAGACAGAAAGTGAATCTCACAAAACCCTAAGTCCAGGGTATTTCTGTCCACAAAGGAAATTAACACACCTGAAAAGGATTTTTACTATTATTAATGTATTTCCTAAAGGATCTGCAGGCGTGGCTTCCTCTTGCAGTTGACTGCCAAGACTATTTGCTAATTCCCATCCCTCAGCTGGCCCACTAGCATTTCCTGTTGCAAATTAGTGTTCAGAGCATTTGAGCCTGATCCTAAACACATCCAGACTCTAGGGGCTCCAGGCTTCCTGCTCCGCTGCCTGAGGTAAAGGGCACCTCACCCACCAGAACACCATCCTTTGAGTATAGTCTGGGAGACGGGTGACCCCTGAGCCAGGAAGGTGACACAGTCAAAAAGAACGGAGAGAGAATGCCACTGCTTTCTTTCTTCTAGAGGAGACTGTTCCATTGAGGAATAGCTGAGTGTCATAGATGGGGAAGGTAGGGAAGGATGCTAGGGTGACAGACACAGATATCAGGACCAACCCAGGAAGGCAAGGTAGAAAGCTTGCAAGGCAGCTTTGGTCAAGATTAAAGGCAGAAATGATCTGAAGGGAATGGATATAGTAGTTAACATTTACATTGTACCTTCTATCCTTGTAGAGGGTAAAGAGTAACATATATAAGTTCTGGCTCTGCCCCCCTACCCACTTCATTGCTACAATATACAAACCCATCCCTTCACACACTCAAGATCCAGGTCTCTGATCTTCTGAGGCACAGTCTAGATCAGTGGTTCTCAACCTTCATAACGCTGCGACTCTTTAATTCAGTTCCTCATGTTGTGGTAACCCCACCCACTCATAAAATTATGTTAGCTGCCACCTCATAGCGGTAATCTTGTTACTGTTATGAATTGTAATTTAAATATCTGTGTTTTCCAATGGTCTTAGGCAACCCTAAGAAAGGGATCCTTTGTCTCCTCAGAAGGGGTCGCGACCCCCAGGTTGAGAACCACATGTCTATGCCTCTACCTATGCTAAAAGCTTTGTGTGTGTATATATACATACATATATATATATATTAGGGGAAGAAGGAAGGAAGGAAGGAAGGAAAAAGGAGAAAGAGCAGAAAAAGAAGAGAAGGAAAGAGGCACGGGAAAAGGAAAGGAGGGAAGAAAAACAATCCCACTATAAAATGTACAGACTAGTGGGATTTTTAAAAAGACTAAACAAAGCGAAAAACCAAAATAAAAGAAAAACTAAACCAAATGACCTAAGTTCCGGATATATGATATCCTTTGATAACACACATCCCAAATCCCCCTATGGGTACTTAACTGGCTCTCTCTCTACTCTTACAGGCTAAACAGGCTAGGTGCTTGTCTGACCTTAAGAAATGGATTTTAATTTTAAGAGAGAACAGAGGGAGGAGTACGCTCTCTCTCTACATATGTACAATGTGTGTTTTGGAGAGATATGCCATTTGTCGAATCTTCCTTTTCAAAAGGAGCTGAGAGCCCCCGTCCTGCATGCATGTGGCTGTTCGACTGCTGCCAGCGCATCTGACTGGGAACTTTCACATGATGCAATTTCTTAAACCCATGGTTTCTGCCAGATTCTGCTTTAGTGCAAATGTTCTTTTTGTTTCCGAGGCTCACATTTCCCCAGCTCAGAAAGGATTCTTTCTGGTGTAACTGGGAGATACGGATCTGAAAAGCAGGTCAGCAAAAGATCCCACGGATTTGGGAAGCTGCCAATCAGTGCTGTAAAATAACGCATGTGGTCCTGGGCTGCCGATATCGTCAAGCCTGTGCTATCTTCCTTCCTACAGTGCTAGGGGAGATGAGGGTGGAGCCTGCTTGAACAATTGGTAGAGGCAAAGAAAAGGGATTAGGTTTAAGTGGGGAATTTGTAAGTGTCACAATTCCCAATTTTTTTTTAAAAATTGTTTTCCAAGTCTGCCTAACTCCTAGACCTTTTCCAGACTAGGTGGGTTTTGAGTTCAGCAGCAGGTGATGTTCATTGGGCTGCCGCTGGAAGCTGAAATCACACAGCCCAGTTCAGTCCCCTTTCCAAACCCTCAACTTTGTCATTTTTTCAGGCAGACACAAACTCAAAAGCTCCCAGTAGCATGTGTGTAGGGTGGTGGTGGAGGTGGTGGTGGTGGTGGTGGTGGTGGTGGTAGTGGTGGTGGTGTTGGTGGAAGGTGTGGGGAGGAGAGGTTTACTTTGCAGTAGCTCCTTTGAAGTGTTTAATTCCTCTCTTGTAATCTGTATGTGGACACACATTGTAAGCTATCAGTTTTGGTTCAGCAATTTCAGTTCTCAGTGACTGATGTTTTCCCTTGTGGCTCGGGGCTTCTGCCCAGCAGCTGGGTGGCAAAGTTTGTTTTATCTGGATTCAGAAACGTTAGCAAATTAAATTCATATTCTCTCTCTGTTCCTCTCTGTGTTTGTCTCTGTCTCTCTGTATGTCTCTGTCTCTCTCTCTGTCTCTCTCCCTCTCTTCCTCAGTCCCTCCTTTATCGCTCCTTAATGCTTTCATTTAGGTTGAAGAAGCCTCTGCAGCTGTGTGTGTGTGTGTGTGTGTGTATGCGCGTGCACGCATGTGTGCATGCTCAGGGGAGCACTCTGTGTCTGCTTTTTTCTTTTTCTTTTTGAAAATACAGGAAATGCATAAAAGAAAGACAGTTCAGTTGGAGCCGCTGCTTCCCCTCAGCTCCTTTCTCTCCCCGCCCCCACTCCCCCAGCACCGGCTTTTAATTTTCAAAAGCGCTGCAATTGCTTGGTGTGGTTTCAAGAGCTGGGGTGCCATTCTCCCTGATGATGACTCTGCTGACGTCAATGGCATTCTTATCGTGCCGAATGCGACATCAGAAACCAGCCCTCAGAGGCTCCTCTTATTCACAGCGTCTGGGCTCTCAGCAAAACGCGGACCGGATTTCAGCAAGGCAAGACTCTTTCGTTCCAGCAAACCTCTGCAAAGCAACCTCCTCAGTCTGTGGTTTGCCAGTTAGGATCCTGTCCTTTAGTGTCCTCTCTTTCAAGGACCCAAAGGGGACAAGCTTGCAGAGAGGAGCATAGTCCTTCCTCAGCTTGCAGACCCGTGGTCCATGTTCCTGAACCCAGGATGGAAGGCAGCCAACCCTGCTCCTGGTCGGTCTTTAGGGTTCACTAAAGCTTTTGATAGAAGATTATTTTCTTATACTGTGTTGCAGGCTCAGTCCTTGAAGCGATCTTGGTTTTTACTCCCTGAATCAGAACCATATTCACTTCACACTGCAGTAAACACCTTTTCCCTCCCTTTTAATAAACCTTTTGTTTAAGAAATGAGATGGTGGGGATGAAGAAAATGATCATAGCTCAGTATAAAACACTATCACTGTGAACTGAGCACTTCACTATCGATATGACTGTTGGAGAAATCTCATTGAAGTGCTCAATTTTCAAGGGACTCGCCAGGTACCAAGTTCAAGTTCGTTATTCATTTCCTCTCTGGTAGCTGCAGACTGCTGTTATGCTGACGAAATGGCCTCTGTTTGCAGTCAAGTGTATTAGGGTTCGACTCTACCCTCAGATGTCAGACATGGCTACAGTTCACATGGAAGGCCGTAAAGAGCCAAGGACACTTAGCACGGCAGGATGGTGCACATGGAATCTAAGCAGGCATCGTCTGCCTGACTTCAACACAGATGAATCGAATGTTGGAGAGATCACTCCTCTAAGGTTGCTGAGGCACCGATAACCAACTTAGTAGGAACAGCTGCTCAGAAGAAACTCTGTTTAATGCCACAAGGTATAGCCACCAGTTCTATGTAGGAATGTTTAGAATCCTCACACAGAAGAATGTCAGCCTGAACTTCACTCACCCCTTCTGCATTCAAATGAGGAACTGAAGCCCAAAGACGGTTGTATGGTGTATTCACAGTCACACAATCATTACTCCACCAGACTGATAAAAAATGCACACTCACTCTGGCACCATCTTCCAGGGCTGATTTTTTTTTTAAAAGCTATTTTAAATATTTATTTATTTATTTATTTCCTTCTGTATTGTGTGTGTGTGTGTGTGTGTGTGTGTGTGTGTGTGTGTGTGTGTGTGTGTGTGTGGTGTCTGTGTTTGTGTGTGATGAAGGTTGGGGAGACAGTTGGTAAACTGACTGTGGGCTAGAGGATCTGAGCTGAATCCACAAAAACCATCTTAAAATTCAAGGCATGGTGGTGGCATCTGTTTGTGTTTGTAATCCCAGCTCAGGGTAGATAAAAACAGGAAGGTACTTGGTGTTCCACTGGCCAGCCAGTCTAGCTTTATTGATGAACTCTAAGCCAATAAGAGACACTCTCCCAAAAGGAACTGGATTGTATTTCTGAGAAGGACACCTGAGATTGTTGTCTGGTGTCCACATACATATACAGGCATACACATGTCCACATGCACACACCCACACTCACACACACACACACACACACACACACACACACACACACATACCCGGACCATATATTTTAAAAGGATAAGACATAGAGCTGATGATTGCACTCAGGAAGTTAGGTATGAAGATTATTGAGAATACAAATGCTAACCTAGCCTAAACAGTGTGACTGTCTCAAAAAAAAAAAAAAAAATCATACTGGGTTTGATGAGTTCTGGAAAGAAATGGTAAGTTTTCCTAGATTCTAAAATACATGGGCAGCTCAGACCCTGCTTCTGCTCGTATGCTACCCAGCCTTACTGCTACTGGCTAAATAATATGATTTGCTTGTTTCCTAATTCACATCGCTGCTTGACTCTTTGATGGCCTGTGTTTGCACTTTGCTTTGCCCAGGAGTGTTGCCTCCTCTTCTTAGGGCTGCAGCTACCTACCTTCATGAATCTTTCTTTGACACTTTTTACTCTTGACACGTATCTTCTTCTGGTTCAGAGTGGAGAGATGTGACAGGACTGAAAAATGCTGGCTTTAGGGGTAGACAGACCTAGATGGAGACTTCCTTGAACTCACTTGCCACTGAGTAATTTCAGAATCTTTCTTAATTCTGTGCACCATAGTTTTCTCCTCTCTTAAGTAGGAATGAAGGCTCCTACCTTGCTGGGTTTTTTTTAGAGTTAGAGAGGATGTTTACTTACATCTCTCACAAGGTGTGGCAAACAAGAGAAACCCAATTCAGGATAATAACTCAGATGAAGGCTTTGTTGTTGTTTGATAAAGGAGAAGGAAAGGAATAGGTAACATTTTCTCCCTTGCACTAAGAGTCAGATCTTCAGTGCCACTGAAATTAGAGGACACTGTTCCTTTAAGACTTTTTTTTTTTCTGTTGAGAAACTAATTATATAAAGCAAATACAAGAGCATCAGCTTGCATTATGAGTTTCATAAAACATAATGGAATGCATTTTGTACTGAGTGTCTGATTCCTCTTAGATGTCAAGGAGATGTAAAACCTAATTGTGCTCTTAAAAAGCCTTCCAGGATTATTTAGAAACTGCTCTGTGAGAGCTTCTTCTGAGTTAAGGGATTATTCATAAGCCTGCTTAAGGTTCTCCTCTCTCTGAGTCAAATAGTCAGTGTTCACCTGAACCTTAGTAGCTTCACATGCACTACAAAGCTAGCTTCATTCCTTCATCCTAAAGGTGGATCAAGATTAAAAGCACGGGGCTCTGGAAATTCTGTTTGTGAGATGTTGACCAATCCCATAAACTGGTAGTCCTCAGCTTTTTCTATTTCTGATTTGCTTTATTACAGTTCTTCATGATGTGATGACCTGTAACCACAAAATTACTTCTATTGCTACTTCATAACTGTAATGTTGCTACTGTTATGAATTGTAATGTAAATATCTGTGTTTTCTTGTGACATTAGGTGACCCCTGTGAAAGGGTTGTTTGACCCCCAAAAGGGGTCATGACACACAGGTTGAAAATCACTGCCGTTACATATATTTTCACTGTAGACTAGGCAGAGGAAAAATGGAACTCATTTTTATTAGTACTAAGATTTGCATCAGTATAAAAGTGCTTTTCTCCCTTTGCAGACAAGGAGTTTAATGTAAAATTGTCATAATACTTAGAAACAAATGGTAGTCACCTAGGTTTAAGTTGGCTCGCCCAAATTTCACAAGCAAAACCAAACCAGTCTGCATAAGTTCTAGACTGGATGTGAATCAGGGAAACCCAGACGGTCGTAAGAGGAGAAGGATGTATGACTCACAGGAGGGTATTCATCTTTGTGAATTAGCCCTGAACCACTCTCTGCTGGGGATATCAGAAGAAAGGAACTCATTTTTTAACAGATCATTAGCCCTGACCTATCTAATACAGATCTGCATCCTATACCTTAGTAAACTTTAAATAGTTAATACCCCTCCTCCTTCTTCTTCACTCAAGCCATCGTAAAGAATGTAATAGTCACGTACGTCAATTCCCAACAACTAAGGGAGGTTTGATATACATCTGATCATTTGACTCCCTTCACTAGGGATGCTCTGTCAACTTATTCCCCCAACTTCCTGGTCTGTATCAATCTGAGGAGTAGACTCCATTTTCTAATGCTTCCAGCCCAGGGGACATCCCCTTAGCTTCTATTGAGCTGGTACCCTTTGCAAACATAGGAAAGGTGCCTTAGACATGCACCATGCCAGGGAAGTCTGTGGTTTACTTGCATGTTCTCACAGCAATTGCCCTTTGCCTTCAGGATCCTGGAGACATTTCGTTCCTGTACTGTGCTTGGGTCTTCTTTGCTCTTCTAGCATGCAAGGAAAGAACTGTGATCACATCTTGACTCCTGTGTTTCCACCGCCTACTTCTGCACTGGTTCACAAAGTAGTCAGTCAATAAAGTATTGGCATAGACAAAGTTGGGTGACGCCATACTCTGAGCTGTGTTTTTTCACTGGAATTTAGTCTTGGGAGGATAGGAAAGAACTCTGTCCTGACAAGTGGCATATTCATGGTCATTACCAAGCATCTTGGGTACATCCTATTCCAAAGTAACATTTCACTGGCCCTCAGCAAAATTTTAGATAATAATAGTAGCAAAGCTAAGGAATGTATGTATGCATTCACACACACACACACACACACACACACACACACACACACACATACACACAAATAGACACATACATGTAAGGTGTCTATAGACCTACCTTTGCTCAAATGTATATAGAAATATAGGACATGGTCACTATAATATGAAATCATGGCTCTAGTACCTGACAGCTGCTCTGTTGGAAGGAGCTTTATCTGGTGAAACTAAAGAGTTAGTGATTCTGTGTGGAGAGCTATTGCGGGAGCTATTGCTTTTGGAGATTGCAAAGCCTGAGAGAACCGTAAGTCCAGCTGCCGTTCCCATCAGAACATAGACTTGAGTGCTCTGTGATGCATGCCTTAGTCTCTAAGTTACAATCCTTCTTTCTTTTATTTCCTCACTCTGATATTTGCCTTCTCTTATAACTCCCTACAACTGTTTCCCAACTTCATTTTCAACATGCAGTTCCCGTAGGGTGGCTTCCAGTCCAGGGTTCATTTAGCCACCCTCCTTCACAGAATAATTTTCTAGCTATAGAAGAAGCATGTTAAGATTTTAACTTCAAAATTATTAACATAATAATAACAACAGCAAACCCGTTATGTCCACCCCAAACTCATGGGGATAATTGTTGCTATAATCTTCAAAGGTACAAGTTTGGTCTGCATGCATTGGAGCTCCCTGTGGAGTACCAAGTGGTGAGGATAACCCTGCTTGATTTTCCTCACTCCTTGTAGCCAGTTAGGGATGCTATAACCTGAATATAAAACAGAACTCAAAGGGTAGCGGCTGTGTCCACGCCCCTTGGTACTGTGGGGTCTTTTAGCAGGGTGACGAGTGACTAATCCTTTGCTAGTAGATGCTTGCCCTTAAGTGGGATTGTGGGGGTCTATCCCCTTCCTTTCTACCCTTACTGCTTCTTGGTTGCTGATATAGAGACTCTGTTCCACCATTCATTCCTGTCACTGCATTCAGCATCCCCCAACAGGCCCTTTCTGTTTTAGGAGTTATGTTTTATAAGTATGATGTCATAATAATGAGGACTTGACTACTGAGTACATGTTCTTTCTCTGCTATAGTTCTCACTAGAAATTTAACTCTCAATATGCAGCCTGAAGGAATCCTGACTAAATAACCTTCGTCATAACATATACATGAACTTGAACTAGATTACTATGTCAAATTTGTCATTAGACTGTCAAAGCTATTCAGGGTACCTTATTTACATGCCATGATAAGATATTTAAGATAGAGTTAAAAAATTTACTTAACATAACGGAAGCCTGCAAGTCAAAGAACATATGAGAATAACACTAGTTTAGTCTTCCTTAAGAAAAATCCCTGTTGCTATTCCAATCCACTGGAAGAAAGTGGCTTTGGGAGCTGCTGTTGGTATTCATGGCTCCAACTATGAGAAAGGGCCTTCATTCCTCTGCTTCAGGGTATAACTAACCTGAGGCCAAGATCATGTACTGAAAATATTCTTACCTGTCAAACCCTCAAGTCCTAGGAAAGATGTTTCTAAACCCAGCCCAAGTCATGAGAGCTTATACTGCCCTAGAAATCTAATTTGCTGAAACTAGTATTTTCAGTAGTGTATTTTACAATACACATTGCCATCAAAAGTACCACTCAATTCCATCCCCATTCTCTTATTAATTGGAAAAACAACCCTAAAACACACACACACACTCTCTCTCTCTCTCTCTCTTAACCTGTTACACACATATAACACAAGAAGGAAAAGAGGAGACCTTTTGTTATGTGTGAGAAAGAAAAGCCCCTGTCTCCTCCTCACTGTCGCCTGTAGCAGTGTCCGTCCTTCCCAAGAATTCAGAGAGAATGCTGAATCAACGATAGATCAGTGAGTCCAGTCATAGAAAGATCTACATTCAAATTCTAGATTTCCTGCTTACAATTTGCAAGTATCAAGCAGCTCACTGGTATCTTCTCCTCAGTCAGGAGTCCACTGAATTACAAGCATTCAATATGAAAGCTATAGTACCCAAAGAGAGCATAATTAAACAACTGAATTGTTATAACTATAATAATCCTGCAGGTGACTTAGAGCTAAACACACTGAGCTCTCTATGTCCTCCCCAGGTGATCTCTGTCCACCTCGCCCTTTGGGCACAATCTCCCGTCTCCTGGCAGGAGCAGCCTCGGTTTAAGTCAACTCATGGCCACAATTGCCACATCTTCGCCTGTTTCCTGAAAGGAACATCTGGGGAAACTCCTCTGATTGGACAGGAGCTGCCTAGTCACTTGCAACGTAAGCATGGTGTTCTGTGGGCAATGCTAGAAGGTCAAGGGAGCATGAGATCCCATACAAACTTTCATGAGAGACAAAACAGAGACAGAAAAATCACTCCTAGGTGTGCCCTGCCCAGTATGGTGTTGAATACTCTAAGACACCAGCGTTCATGCAGCCCCAGTGAGTGTCTCTTGTAACTTAGCAACTAGCTGAGTGTCTGGTGGAGATGTGACAAATTTTCTGTTTTTTCTCATCTTCCCTGGGGCTATTCTTTTCACCTCAATCTGGTGCTTCCTTTGGTTTGCATGACCTCCCTTGCCCATCAACTGTTAGCTTGTGTGACTATTGCCCTAGGGAATTTAGGCTAATAATATGAGATTTACAGGTCCATGTTGGCTGGAGGGGTGGGTTAATGGGACAGGAGAGAAAGACAGGAGAGAGGAAAGGAAAAAAAAAAGCACGGAATACCTGATGCCAATTCTACTTGTCAGTTGGATTTCTCCAGGAATAGAAGTTCTCAAGGTCACATAACCACAGCATTAACACTGAAAATTAGTAGAACAAAGGGCCTTGGAGGGAAAGGATCTTGCATTTTATTCCACAGGGTTTCATTTCAATTATTCAATCATAGCATAAGATAATGTATTTAGAATCGCTTGCTTAACTCTATCTTATGAAAAAGAAATTTCTCTTCAAAAAGTTGTGGGTTTGGAAGTTAAAATCAGGCAGAACAGGATACTAAAATGCAGCATTTCTTTTCCTCCATAAATATGCCCATGCTTCATTAAAAAGGCTAGACACTGAGGTTCCATACTAAACCAACCGAATATCCATTCTAAAGCCTAGCATTTCTCTCAGGGCTTGCATGTGATTGTCTATAGTGGTAATCAGGACCTTCAAGAGTGGTTGCTGATCACCACTCTTGATCAGCATGCTTAACTCTCTCTCATAGTGATGGTGGTTCTCAGTGCCCCCAAGATTCTGCCACTGCCTCCCTTCAATGTACATACTACAGTCATCTCCCCAGGCCTGGTAGCTGCAATATACATGATCTCATTATATCTGGGTTCTTTCATCTTCGTATCCTTGACTTTTAATGACTACTTTTTGCGTAGGCATATTTGCTGAGTTGGCGCCTCACAGGTGGTTTGGTTTGTGGCATATTTTAATGGCTATGAAACTATGGGCTCAGTTATTGGGTTGCAGTGAGTTACATAATACATGTGCAATCCAGTGTACCAACAAGAGGATTTTCCTGAGACCATGAATGACCCAGAAAACTTCACGATGAAGGAACCACTCCTCACTGTATGTCCACTGTCAGGGATGAGCTTAGCTTGAAGGGTGAGCCCTTGCTATGAGGTCCATAGGTCTGCAGAGGGCAGGTCTGGAAATCATCCAGTTACAATAAGGAACACTTTATTCTGTTGCTATTTGGTTCCTTTTATTTTGATTTGGTTTGTTTTCTGTTCTTAGCAATGAGGCCATTTTATGAGCATGTTGGCAGGAGTGGTAATAGCTGTTTTCTCTAGGAAATGTTTTAACCTTTCAAGCCCAACAAGATGTTATAGGCATTCTACATTCAATTAAATGTGGTCCCAAACCTCTGTTAGCTATAGCCTTGTCTTTTCCCCCTCACTATCCATATTTACCTTACATGGAGTCAAACAAAGGAAAATCAGCCTTCAGTGATAGCAAACTGCAATTCTGTATCTCCAAATAGCACTAATTGGTCAGGGATCATTTTCGACCTACCATGTCATTGGCCCAGAGGACAAAAAACTCTATTTGTTGCACTATTCTCAACACCTTATTCATGTAACTTGTGCCTTTTCACATTCCAGCACCCACATCATGTGACAGAGACGTCCAGTGGAATGGAACTGAAAAGGTCCTGTCCTGAGATCAAATGATGCTGAATTATTTTGAGTTGTGTGTTTTTGGATTTGTTTTCCAGATGCTGTGCGTGATGAGGAGGAAGAAGGCTCACTCCATCTGTCCTGGGTCTGTGTAATCTTTACTTACTCATAAAGCAATTCTTGAGAATCTACTTTGCAATGGCTCCTCTACACCAACGAAAAGGATATCAGGGTGTCTAGAGCTGTACCAAGCTCAAAAATGCAATTGTAAAAATACCTTCAAAGACTACATCATTAAAAAAAAAAAGCTTATCCAAAATTAAAGTCAATTAGGATAAAATAATGTTTAATAAATGAAAAGGTAGTGTTCATTAGCATATCAATAGAAACTAAAAAAATTCTCAAAAACAATTGGTCAAGTGCTTTTTTCCACTAAGGGAATGAGAGAAGTGGCCAGTAAGCACACAGATAAATAGGTGATAGAAATTATTAGCAATTCAATCACATTGGGGGAAATTTTTGTATATAAATCTCAGGGTCAGTGAGCATGGAAACACAGCACTTGGCATACCAGTGATGGGCTTATAAATGAATGTAATCTTTTAGAAGACAGCTTGGCAGTATTTCAGAAAGTATTAAATTCAGTTTCACAGCTAAGAACTTATTTGACAAATATATTAAAAGCTGGACACAGAGACGTTCAAGTTCAAGGAGGCTCATGGTGACATATGTGGAAGTAAAAATGGAAATAACCCATAACTCTTGAAGAGTCAGACAGAATGTTACACATAACAGCACTGTACGCAAAATAATAAGAGATAAAATGTTCTTTCTACAAAGACTAATAAAAGAATGAAGATATATTATTACATTCAAAGGAGGTTTAGGCAAATTAAAATTTGTGATATTTTCTATCAGGATACAGAAGAAACTGTTAACATTTCATTCCAGACCGTCACGACCAGGTCTCCAGTCACCACAGAAGGCGTCTACAGGCATCCGCTAATATGACTCTCCCCAACAGATGTGTTGAATCCAGGATCTTTGAATATTTGAATACTGAAGAATTGAGGATTGGTGCATATTTATAAAGAAACAAGAATTTTAAAGAGCAGTGGGTATAAATGAGGGAAGGTGGAGAGGTCAACTGGTCCCAGTTTGCCAGGAGTTTCCTTAGTCTAAGCAGAAAACATCCCACATCCCAGGAACTCTCTCTGAACAGCAGGCCACTGGGACCTGTTTGGGATGACTTGCAGAGGCTAAGACATTCATTGACTGTATGCTGGGACAAGCAGAGCTGTTCCTGTTCCTCTGTCCAGATGTTGGAGGGTCCTGCCAATTTTTGAAAGCAGAAGTTCTGATGCTCCTTCCATTTTTGTCCATGGCATAAGAACTTCTACATTTGCTATGGAGGTGTGTCCTTTTGAAACACTATTTCTAAACTTGGCCATCTTCTGTGACAGTCTGTGATTTGTCACACAGGACAAAAGAAACCCATGAAAGAACTGGGGCGGGAGGAATTGAGAAGTGGCCAGTGGTGGTGTTGGGTTCTGTTGGAAGACATAAGGATAATAAGGTCAAGGAGTTTTAAAATTTATTCTTCTTTATTTTTATTTGTGTGTGTGTGTGTGTGTGTGTGTGTGTGTGTGTGTGTGTGTATGAGTGTATATCACATGCATGCAGTACCTGCAGAATCCAAAAAAAGTGCAGGATACCATGAAGCTAGGTTTACAGGCAGTTTGTGAAACACTAATGTGTCTGCTAGGATTGAAACCCTGGTCCTGTAAAACAGCAGCCAGTGCTAGTAAGCACTATGCGATTTCTTGAGAGAAATCTTCTATTCTTCTTAAGAGAGGGAGACAGACAGACAGACTGACAGACAGACAGACAGAGAGTGACACAGTAAGAGACAGAAGGAGAGTCAGAGATCGAGACAAAGATACAGAGAAAAAAAGAGAGAGATGACAGAGAGGGAGAGAGAAAGAGACAGAGACAAAGAGACAGAGAGAAGGAAAGGAAGAAAGAGACACACACAGAGACAAGGATAGACAGAGACAGAGATAAAGAGACACAGTGTGACAGAGAGACAGAGAGACAGAGATAGAGCCAAAGATAGAGACAGAGAAAG
The DNA here is from genome assembly GCF_947179515.1 of Apodemus sylvaticus. NCBI lineage: Eukaryota > Metazoa > Chordata > Mammalia > Rodentia > Muridae > Apodemus > Apodemus sylvaticus. The sequence goes on from NC_067487.1 coordinate 50,755,008, forward strand.
ACACAGAGACAAAAAGACAGAGACAGAGGGAGAGAAAGATAGTGACAGACTGACAGACAGATGACAGAGCATTGTGTAGATGCAAGCACGCAGTGAAGTGCTAGTGCAGGCCAGAGGAGGATGCTACCTCCACCTCTGCTCCATCACTCTCTATCCCTTTTGAGTCAGGGCTTCTCATTGGCCCTGGGGCTAGGCTGGCAGCCAGATAGCCCTGGCCATCCTCCTGCCCCTGTTCCTCACTGCATAAGGTTTACAAATATGTTCAAGTGCCAAGACTGGCTTGTTTTACCTGGCTGGTGCTGGGATCAAAACTCAGGTCCTCACGGTTGTAGCGCATTCCTTTTATTTACTGAGCTGTCTTTCTATCGTCCTCCTTTCCAAAGGGTTTAAAGACAAAGATAAGTACCATGTTGGATGGACATGGATAAGCTAGTACACAGGAGAAAATTCAGTTTGACTTGAAATGGATGGTCAGTCATTTAGAGAAAAAGTATCACCACCCCAAGGAACTGATTTGGAAGCTGTAATCAATAATTTATGCTCCTGGAATGTTGCATATGGCCGCAGATACCTTGGGGGAGAAATCATTCCCAGTTGTAAATGAGCTGCAGTGTACAAGGTTGCTTCTCAGACAATCTATCAAAATTAAAGAAACCCCTTAGTGATCTCCTTGTTTGTAGTGTCCAGAGCAAGACGGAACCCAATCCTAGGGACACAGACTACCCCACTTCCCTTCCTGAAATGAGGTAAAATTTCAGACTCCAGCGGGGCATCGGAGACATAACTGTGAGGGCATGTGTTTTTGATGATGGTGTTGGTATTTATTTCATGTATATGTTCACAGTAACCATTTGCAGAAGGAAAATCAAAGCCATTCCGGCTTACTCACATTTTCCAAGGCTTCATACAGAAAAGAAAGTCTCGAGTTATCTTACAAGCCATCTAACCTCCAATGTTTTTGTCCATTTAGAGAGTGGGGGTGTCGCTATTTGCTGGGACAGATCAGTAGCTTTCTCCAAATCCTATTCTCCCAGACCTCTGTACCACTTAGTTTATATGACCAATATTTGCTGTGGTTTCGTGGATGGCTAAAATACAGTGCATTGAAGAATCCAGTTATGCTAGAGAAAACAGATTTAAAAACAACTAATATAATGAAGGTGTGTGAAAGATTTATGATCAGATGGAAGGAAGGTTTAAACTCATGAAGAATTCAGCACTTGCTATTTCAAGGGACAAAGAGATGCCCAGAACTTTCTCTAAAAGGTTGGAACGGAGACTTCCAGGCTGAAGGAACACCATGTGTGAACCTGCGGGCGAACTTGGAACTAGAACCAAGTTTGGAACCGGAACGGTCAAACTCTAGGTTTGGAGTATCCTAAAAGGAAGCGCATGCACATGGAGGGGGGCCCTAACATGCAAATGAACCCAGACAAAGGAGGACAAAGGGACAATGACCAGTAATAGACAGTATTTATTCCATGCCAAGTTTTCTACAGATGGTTCTCCCAGGAATACTCTGACACAGTGTGACCATGTTTGCTACTTTATTCCAGATGAGGGGAAAAAATGGTAATGAAGCCTACATGAGACTACCCACTGTTTAAGGCCAGTTGTACAGAACCTCACAGTCATAGGTCACTTTATCACATCACAGTTTCTTGGTAAAGGAAAAAGACATTTAAACATTACCCCAAAGACGGTATCAGGAGGGACCATCAGAACAGCATTTTGAAGAGACTCTCTCTGGAAATCATGTCTGATAGGGAAAACTGGGGTTTCACACACACACACACACACACACACACACACACACACACACACACACTATAACTTCAGTGTCTACTGGCATGTACAGAGTTTACTAATTCTCGATGCTGCCACATTTCCACTTATGTTCAAGCATGTATGTGTGCACACATATACATACAGAGAGAAAGACATACAGATAAACACACAGACACATACACTTCCCACAAACAGACAGACACACCCACAAAGACACTCTCAATACACATACGTACACACACACACACACACACACACACACACTTCTGCAAGGTAAGCGCAAGAGACAGATCCCAGTAACAGATTGAAGTTCATAGGGATTGGAGAAGGGGGATGAAAATAAAATAAAAAGAAATGGAAAGAAAGTTGCTGTAGGTGCCTCCTTGTGTGTGCACCAGGCTAGTGAAGAGGACACAGCTCTACCACAAGGGCAATAACTACAGATGGCCCAGCAGATGAGGTAGTTTTAACTCGCACTGCTCTAATTCCTACTGAGGGCCACACCTCCGTCAGAGGAGCCTCTTGCTTTAAGAGCTTAAGCTGATCCCTGAGCTGAGAGCTCTCCTGAGTTGTGCATCTTCATATGGCTATGAATTTCAGTCAAGTCATGTCCTGCAAATTGGATCTAATTAAAAAACTCTGGAAAGAGGATGGGTAGGCTTGTTTATGCATTCAGATAAAGACATTAAACTGCATCTGCTTCTCTGACTAGAAGTATGATGGTCACTGTAATCCTTTCTTGAGGTGGGAAACATATTCCTTACCGAGTTCTATTGGCACAAAGGACTGTGGTATTCTGGGTTCTGAAAACAGGGTTAACCTTGTTGCAAACTAGTAAAAAGAAAAGAAAAGAAAGAAAGAAAGAAAGAAAGAAAGAAAGAAAGAAAGAAAGAAAGAAAGAAAAAGAAAGAAAGAAAGAAAAAGAAAGAAAGACTAGTGAATAGTTTTTGAGAAAATTGGGAGCTGGGGGTGTGTTTCAAAGAAAGTTTTTCATCTTAATCTTTCCTCAGAGCAATGAGGCATCTGTATCCTGGTAGGTACGTGTGTTTGCATCAGAAGGTCAAGGTTCTGAGATGGCAAGCAAACTCTGTTATCATAAAGATATGAGGCCGAGAACTGGAAGAAACGTGACATTCTTGCCTGTGGTTGTTAGAAAAGGTTAACACGCATTTCACGCTGGGTCACAGAACCATTCTTTGAAGTTGCAAAAGTCTGGCTAGCCACAGGAGAGTGTCCTACTGATGGTACTATATGTACGCATGCATGCATGCACCACTTATGAAATTGAGAAGCATTTGTTTTGAGGAGGCAAAAAGAATGGTAACAAACTTAAGTGGTAAGAAGAAAGAGACCACAGTTTAAGTATTTATAGGTAAGAAGAAAATGTAGCTGGTAGGCTAAAAGACAGCTTATTGGGTGCTTGTTCTAGTTCATATCCCTGGCTGAACTATGCCAAACACTATGTGGTGGAGGAAGGTATTGAACTTGTGTCCTTCCTACCTCCACAGTGCTGGATTACAGTGTGTGCTATTGTATGGAGTTTATATGATAATGGAGATCAAAGCACACATTCTATCATCTGACCTTTAGCCCCAATTTTAAACTTCTAAGAAAACATTCATATTTGTTATAGGAAGCTTTACAACCAGGTGTGAGAGTGTCTACAAAACAAACACCTTTCAGATAGTTCTTTATGCCACTGTCAAATCTTTCAGTGCTTTTCCTTAGAGTCAACCTCCTTGTTCAAATTCAGTGTTAGGGCTCATCTCTAAAACTATCTTTAAATGCATTGAGAACATGTATGTCTTAATAATCAGGCCCAGATAAGTTAATTTTTTCCTAAGTTTACATAGTCTTTTTATGCACACACTTAAGTTTGTAGACAAATGCAGGGCTCTCCTTAGTGCTTTCAAGACTGTAAGAAAGTTCCTGAGAGGTCTTTCCTAATTAAGGAGCATGGATGGATGGGCTGAAATGGGGTGTGTTGTGGCGGGGTGGGTTGGGGAGGGGCTAGATTGTCATTCCTTCCCTTAAAGCAGTTTTGCTGAAACTAATACTGACTTGAACCTGGTTTTTAAGGAATACATCTTCTGCAATATAGAATGTTGACAATCCTGGCGAGATGGATGGTGTGCAGAAGAGATGGTTTTGACAGCAATAGACACTATATATTCTAAGCAAGATCTGCGTGCCACTTATTGTGGGTTTTTTTTTTAAGGCATCTAACTCAGTGTACTACTCAAGGGTCTTGGAGGCGATAGGGCCTGAAGTTGCTTCTGTCTCCAGAGGTTCCTTCGCTAAACCATATGATGTGGTTAGTGTCTGTCTCTTCTCCCTGGTCTCACCTATCCCCCAGACTGGAGACATTGTATTACAACTGAGGCCCAATCTGTTGTCTCTGCAGAGCCAAGAATCCAGGTAAGTGAATGAGTAAATGAAATTACCCTAACAACAGATGCAGGAAAAGAGAAAGAGATAAGAGATAAGGAAAATGACAGTGGTGACTTTGCAGGAATATCACTATAAAGAAGACATCTTGTGTAGAATAGACTCAAGGTCAGTTTTCTGGACCCAAAGCTCTCAGAACTTTTCCCTGAAATTCTTGGAGGAACCAGATGGAATTTTTTTCCTTACCAAAATGAGAATTAGTAAATAGTCACATCATAAGCACTGAGCTGTTTAGAGCCTGGGAGAGGATATACGGGGCATTGAACAATGTGCTAAGCTTAAGTTCACAGTAGCAGGTGTGGAGTTACTTTTTTCTTTTTTTCCATCCCCCCTTGACTAGCACCCCCCCATGCTTCCTTTAGTTCCCTCTCTTCAATACCCTCATAAATGCTCAGGTACACTTCACCTACATTCATATATAAGCTCAGTCACTGTGGCTGGCTTTTACAGTACAAGTCTGACTTGAATGTAACTGAAATGAAATGTCACCATGAATAAATCAACTCAAGGATCAAGTGGATGTGTAGCACAGGCAGAGAAATTGATTAAGCAAAGGAATTAAGAGGTCATCAATGTCAGCCTGACCCAGCCTGGTCTCCAGCTGCATCCTTTACTGTGTACATCTTTGGGTGAGTTGATTAAGGTAAACCACATGTCTTCCTGTTAAAACAGGGCCAATATGATCTCCAAGCTTGGTTATAAAGATTAAATAACAATATGCATATAAGAAATCTTAGACCGTGCTTAGGCCCTAGCAAGTACTCAAGCAATATTGTAATTAGCATAGTGTTGGGCAACCTAACTGCTCACATCATTGCAAAGGGATAAAGGAAAGACCATTCCAATATCTGACCTGATTCAGCAGATACAATAATTTAATTTGTGTGCTTCCAGTGTTGTTTGTATCTCATTCAAATCATATTTGGTAAAAACATATTTGTGGCCCCAGCTGACTCACTTCTAGACTTGGGTCTTGAAACCATTAATGAATTATCAGACTCTGGCCTGCTATGGAATCCAAGGCAAGGGACCCCTCTGGGGTGGTATCTGGTCCCTGCTTGTCCTGATTTGCAGCTTTGTGGTATCAAAGTAGAGCCATGGCAAAGGCAGTTAAACTTTACAATCAAGTCTTCACTTAACCCACTTATGGATGCTTTAAAGATCAACAACACAGGTAAAGGAACTAACTATTCTAGGGACTTTCTCTATGGCTTATAAAAGAGAACACTCTTGATGTTTGTTTGGTTGCTAAGTACTGTAATGCTAAATTCTATACCCAAAGGTCTAGACTTCTCCAGTTTACAAGCTTTTGATATGCAAACCTTGTTCCTAGGTTTAAAACTATTCCTTAAATAAAACTGGCTACAGCCAATTCCTGGAGGGATTAGAGGCAGGAGGGTTTGGAGTGACCTGGTTGGGGGAGAGTGAGGGAAGAGGAGGAAGGAGAAAAAGGGGAGAAAGGAAGTCTACCCTGAGGGGGAGACAGATGATGACCACAGAGCCAGGAGAAACAGCAAGTATCTGGGGTATACCACTGAAGAGGAAGCCAAGCCAGGAGTTAGAAGAGTACATTAGGGGCCACTCCCCAGTAATTGTCACAGCCAAGGAAAATAACCATAGTCTGAGACTCATGTATTTGCAAGCTAGTCAGGGATAAGCTTAAACTGGTTGAACTACAGAACACATTCCCATCCTTATTAGTTTAATTTTCTACTGTAAATCAGAAAAATGTTCTACTCTTTTACCTTAACTAAGGCAGCCTGTGTGTTAGAAAGCAAGTTTGACACGGTACAGGAGACAGAAGCCTGACCACCAACTTCCTTGGGAACTAAGACAAGCTCCCAGCCCACTTTTCTTGCCTCCAAAAGGGATCCTGCCTTGCTTAGTAGTCGGAACCTTCCCAGTCCTCACTGGTTTGATATGTGGGGACTTGTCCATACATCTTTTAAAGTTACAGATGGAATGTTCAGAGGAGACAAAATAAGATACCAAGTAATGGGAATCAATGACTCTAGAAAGCATAGAAAAAATAGCAGTGAGTACTACTCTATAGACTGTACCATGAGAAAGAAAACAGGAAAGCGGTGTTCTTGAAATGTAATATATTTTGTGTATTTAAATTAGCTTCAGAGCTGACAGGTTGCATGGAAGACATATGCTAAGCATGATTTGTTGAGAGCTGACAAAGTATACGTGGTGTACATGGAAGTATGCAATCTTACACAGTTTGGGCTCACAATAGCTTATTTTTAGCAGCTTGAGAATAAATATATGGGGAATAAAACTGCTTAGAGAGCAAAAAATCACTTACAAATTACATGTACTTTATATAAAGACACAATACACCAACCTGGCTAAGATGACCATCCTGGGCTTGTGTCTTAAATGGCTTACATGTTCAACCCAAATCTCTGAGTTTCCTTCTTAGAGCCCCTCCTTTACCCAGAAGTACTTTAAGTTCTTGTTGCTTTATGGATACCTTTGGTCTCTAGAAGAGTTGTTAAGGATTCTTGTTGTTGTTGTTGTTGGTGGTGGTGGTGGTGGTGGTGGTGGTGTGTGTGTGTGTGTGTGTGTGTTTGAGAAATGTTCTCCTATATAGATTAGGTTGGTATTAAACCCACTATGTAATCCAGGCAGGCCTCAAATTTATCATGATGGTTCTGCCTCAACCTCCAAGTTGTTGTGTGTGATCTCTATCATACCTGGAAAATATTATGAAGGATAACATATTGATAACATAACAGAATATTTCCTTAACAATAACTTAGAAATTTTTCTTTGACAAGAAAGCAAAGAAAAGAAATAAAGGACAGTCATAGTGCATGGGCTCTTGCTGTGCAAGGATATGTTTGAATTCTTTGTGTGTGTGTGTGTGTGTGTGTGTGTGTGTATGTATGTGTGTGTGTCAGGGGCTGTCCATCCACCTTAGTTGGTCCCTGTAATAGTCCAGTAGGATCCCACACCCCTTCACAGTCATGGAACTAAGACTCAACTTCCAGTGGTTATCCTGAATAGTTTGGGTGACTAAGTTGGTGCAAGGTATAGGACGATGCCTGGGGTTGCTGGCGCCAAGCTTTTACCCTCCCTCCTTCCCCAATCTTTCCTAGCCCTCTCTGGAATTTTGTGTTCATGCAGGAAGACAGGTCTGCTACTTCTTACTCCTGGTGCTTAGATATTAAAAGAAAATTAACTTTTGAAATTTGTTTAACAACCCAAAACGTTGTATACTAAAACTTTACATCTCTATATATCCGTATAAAAATTTAAAGACATCAAATTCCAGTGGGTAAGCTAAAAATGTAATTTTATGTTTGCTTTCAATGGCTATATAAATCCTCTCTGGAAATATAAGGAATCCAATGAATTAAGCACAAAACAAAACAAAACACAAACAAACAAGGAACAACAACAAACTATCCCAGAGATGCCTTGATTCTATCTCACTGCCATTATAGATATCCTGAATCTTACATTATCAAGCCCCAGTTAAAAAAAGATTGTTTTCATTGGCATAATTCTATGTTCAGAAAATCAACATAGTGCCTAATAGACATAAGTACTTTTACAAATAGTTAACAGAAATATAATATATGGGTTAAAAAATAAATTTAACAAGTTAATGACTCCAGTTCTTATTTTTGTTAAACTGGAATAAATAAATACGACTGGAAGAAACTTCTTTGTTTTCCCTAACAAATATATTACAAAATATTACCTTAATAATATTTAGATTAAACTCAAAACATGTATTTTGTCTCTACATGCATAAAATATGTTTATGCAATACTCAAGAAGTTACTACCAACTGATTCTCTCTGGGACATGTTTTAAAATTGGAAACTTGAAAGTCCATTATCTGTTTTAAAGTTTTCAATTACAGAAAAGCTATAGGCATGGGTGGTAATTACTCCAGGCCTCCTAGGATGGAGCATGGCACTCCTAAGGGGGCTGAAGAGAGCCAATTCTTTAACTCTATAAACAAGCCATTTCCTCAGAAGTGCACGAAGGCCTGACACACTATCTTCCACACCAAATCACTTAGTCTGGTGCAAATCATTTCAAACATTTCCATATTTTTATTTTCAGATTGGATTTGACATTTTTCCTTGCTCTGCCGCTGTGGAGAAGAGAGAAGTAGGAGAGCAAGACTGGTCATAGAATTGGGTAGGGCTTCCCACCGAGATGCAACAGACAACAACTTGCCCTGTGCTCGATTTTCAGAGTTAAAACATTTACCTTAATAAAATAAACAGAAATGCTGAAAAGTATGTATTCAACCTAGATTTATGCTCCCCTCAGACATCTTTCACACTTGTGACCTATATAACAAATGTTAAGAGAAGGTATCTGCAACTTCTGCAGTACATATTCCTTACAATAATTAAAAAAATATTACAAATGTTCTCTCCACTCTCCCCCCTAGAAGACAAAAACTGTATTTGAAATATAAAAAATTTAAACAAAAAGTTGTAATGAAAAACTTTAAGAGGGGGTTGGAAGATGCTTAGTGGGAAAAGGCTTGCTGCCTGTGCAGCACAGACATGAGGACCTGAGACTTGATCTTCAACTCCTGTGTGAAACACTGCTGGGGTGGCTTGTGTCTGTGGCCTTGAGACTGGTGTACTGATGTGGCAGACCTACATAGGTCCACAGGGTTTGCTGGCCTACCAGACTAGCTGAAACCCTGGTCTCTCATGTCAGTAAGAAACCCTGTCTCAAAAAGTCAGATGGAGAGCGATGAAGAAAGATATTAGAAGCTGAGATCTGGCGTCTACATGTGCATTCACAGGGAAGAGCTCTGCCTGCACACATATGATACATAAAATCATACATATATATGTGCATATATGTATATATGCATATATACACATACACATGCACATACACATATATATTGCAATACATATCGGAGTTTTTACTTGGGCCAGAAGAGACCAAACAAAATAAAGTAAACCAAAAATGTCAAACAAATGCTATGTCTAAGGCATCGGTTATTCCTAAATGGGTCTGGCCGAGACACAGTAAGAGGCAGTGCCAGAGCACCTTGAACCGAGTTGGCAATGGGAGTGACTGAATTGGCCAACCTGGAAATGTGGTGTGGCTGGCAAGCTCACCTTGAATTTGACCCTGAAAATAAGTTTGACGTGATTTAAACTTCTACCCTGCATCTTGTCTCTCTCTGAAAATGGCATGTAGAGTTTCTTAGGGGCCTGATTAGCCCCCACAACTCTATGCTAGATATACAAGTATATCTAAAGGTGATCTATAGTAATCGTGTATCTTGTTTCTATTTATTTGCTTATTTATAATGTGTATGTGTGTGTGTGTGTGTGTGAGAGAGAGAGAGAGAGAGGGGGGGGGGAGAGGGAGAGAGGAAGAGAGGGAGAGAGAGGGAGAGGGAGAGGGGGAGAGAGAGAGGGAGAGAGAGAAAGAGAGGGAGAGAGAGAGATGTACAGAGAGACACACATACAGAGAGATAGAGGGAGAGACACAGAGAGACCGAAACACAGAGAGACAGAGGGGACAAAGAGGAAGGAGGTCAGAGGACAACTTTCACGGGTTGGTGCTCTCCTTGTACTGTGTGGGTTCTGGGACTAAGGTTTGGTGACAAGCATCTAACCTTCACAGCCATATCAACTCTGACAACTGTGTTAGACATATAAGTTCATTTACTAAAATGTTTGTTTTTAATAATTCCAGAAAATTATAAGAATTGATTAGGTTTTTATTAGGATAGAGTTCTACCTTTTGGGTAGCTTCATCTCTCACGCTGACCAGCATGGTGTTTATCTACGAGGTTTTTAATCTCGAACCCAGTGGCCACTTGTTTCATTTATGGTTGAGTGATTTTTTTTTTTGTCAGTAGAAGAACAAATTGATGTGCAAGACTGAAGTCTTTATTTTGTGATCCTCCCTCCCAGATCCTCAAATCGCTGACTTTTGCCTTGATGGGATTTTGGTGACCCCGTTTTTCATGAAGTAGAGGAGAAAAATTATACTTGCGTATCAGGAAAGAAATAGACACATAGGTTTCCTCTCTGAGCTTTCTGACTCTGAACATTGACTAGAGCTCCTGAAACTCCACCTCAGCCCTCAGGTTCTTGTTTGTCGTCCCTAGGTTTTACTGCTCCAGTTCCCATTACAGACAATAGACCCTTCCCCCACACTGTGGGAGAAAGTACAACAATACAGTAGATAGAGAGCATTGCCTATCACCCAGCATGGTAAACCCCAAGACAGGTTATTTGTTAATGTGGTAACTGGTTATTGATTATGTTTTACAAATATCCTGTTCCTCCTAAAATAAACCTTATATCAGTGGAGACTTTTAAAGAGGAACTTTATAAATAAAAGTTTATTCCATATACCTATTATAAAGATAAAGATATATTGGGAAAACAACAATTTAGTAAACCAAATATATATGTACGATTTTATATATATATATGTGTGTGTGTACACATATACATATACATATACAAACCAGATACATACATGTATGGGCATATATGCATATAATATGTATATACATATATACCCACACATGTAGATATTTGGTTTGCACATGTTCATATTATATGCAGATATGTACATACATGTATGTATTTGGTTTGCATATATGTATATGCATACATATATGTACATGTATGATGAGGTTTTTATTGTAAACTCAGTGACCACTTGCCTCATTTGATTTTTTTTCAGTAGAGGAATGAATTGGTATTTAAGTCTAATGTCTTTATTTTGTTATCTTCAACCAGCTCCCTACCCAAATTCTGCCCATGAGCCCACAAATTATCTGCTTTGGGGTTATATATTCATACCTGGTCTACTTAACTGCACAAAGTTCTTATGATCCAATGGTGATCCCAAGCAAGCACTATCCCTGTCCAAACATATGAATAAAGATATATGAATAAAGTAGTAATAGTAGTATTCCAACTGAAATATGTCCTATTAAAAGAAACTTACGAATGATCAAGAAAAAGCTCAGTATTCCATGTTACAGAAATCTCTTGGAAAAATACATACTTATGCATAGTATAATGAAGATTCTGAGAAAATTACAGAAGTAGTTGAAAGGTGCACACACACACATACACGCATATATAGGAAATACATCTGGGTGTGTGTATGTGTATTATCTTAGTCGAAAGACTTTGAAAGTAATTGTCCAAATACAAATATATGTACATACGTATATATAACTATTTGTAAACATGCATATCATATGCATATACATATATATCCATACATGTGTATATTTGGTTTGTGTGTGTGTGTGTGTGTGTGTGTGTGTGTGTTTATACATGCTTTTAAAGCTGGGGGATCAGTCCTAGGGCCTTACAAAGGCTAGACAAGTGCTCTTACACTGAGCTACATCCCAAACTCTTTAATTTTTTGGGGGGGGGTTATTTGTTTGTTTGTTTGTTTGTTTGTTTTCGAGACAGGGTTTCTCCGTGTAGTCCTGGCTGCCCTGGAACTCACTCTGTAGATCAGGCTGGCCTCGAACTCAGAAATCCGCCTGCCTCTGTCTCCCAAGTGCTGGGATTACAGGTATGTGCCACTACTGCCCGGCCCTCTTTAATTTTTGAGACAGGACCCCACTACATAGCTTTGGCCAACCTTGAACTCTCGATCTTTGTGTCTCAGCCCTCAGAGTGCTGGAGTTCCAGGCATGCACCACCATGTCCAGCTATATACACGAATATTTTGAAGAATTGGTTTCCTATTAAGTGGCAGAAAAATATTTTCATTACCCTAAAACCACTCTATGTGGCTCAAATCACATTTCCATAGATGTGTAACCGCGGCTTGAAGGAAAAGCTGACCTCGGCCCAGCAATGGAATCCTGCCCTGCGGTGCTTGTGCTCAGCTTGGACCTGAGTGTGAGAGTGTGACTAACTGACGTCAGACCCATTTGATAGATGTGGTAGTCATTGCTTAACCTTGGCGATCATTAATCTGGCTGAGTGGATGCTTTAAGTCAAGGTGTTAATTATACTCTCCTACCCGCTTTTGTATTATTTTCCCTTAAGCTGATATGCATTCTCAGGTGAATAAGGCAGAGAAGCCCGCAGGAAGACCCAGATAGGCAAGAACAGTGAACTCTGTCCTTGAACAAAGAAGCCAGTGGCAAACATAAGTTTGATCAATAGGAAGATAGTTCTTTTCAATTAAAGACTTCTTCAGAACTCCTAAGTCCTTCTATGATGCTAGGATCTTTGTTTTTTAAGGACCAGGTTCCTTCAGGTGCTATCTCACTTGGACTTTAATTTGTCTTAACATTCCTCCAAGAGCTATTACAGCCCACCACATCACTGTATCCCATTTAGCTCTCAAGCCACAGAAAAGCTGGCTACAGCATCAAACAACACTATTAAAAATACCACAAGGGAACCTTGGTGCAGGAATTCCAGGCACAAGCAAACTGCCTAGGGACAAATGGAGGCTGTAAAGCATTTGACCAACGCTGGACTGGGGTTTAGGAAAATTTCAGAGTTTGAAAAGGTAGTTCTTACGGTCTGCATGTTGGTTCCTAGGGCCGGTTCCCTGTGGTCACACAGGTTAGTTGAAACACTGCCTTTCACCTTTCACCTTCCACCAGAGTCTTTTTTTTTTTTTTTTAAATAACAGATTTGGAACTAAGAGTGACAGCACCTTGAAGTAGCTTGGCAAAGTTGTAGTATCATATTGCTGGCCTTTAGAGCTCACTTTGCAAGTGAGTAATAGAAGCACAATAGAGATTTAAGTTTAAATCAGTGTGTATTCATCACTCTCTGGGCAAATTCTTCAGACTAATATACACAAAGGCACACATACACACATATTTCACACGTATTTCATGTGTATGTGTATTTCAACATGCTTCTGGGATCTTCTGAGAATCTTCATTATGCTATGCATTAGTATGTATTTTTCCAAGAGATTTCTGGAACACGGGAATACTGAATTTTTTTCCTGGTCATTCATAAGTTTCTCCTAATAGTACATACATAGGTTGGAATACTATATTTAGTACTATTACTACTTTATTCATATATCTTTCCCTTGATCTACCTCTAGTCTATGGGACTAAGGACAGGGATAGTGCTTGCTTGAGGTCACCATTGTATCCCAAGAACTTTGTGAAGTGCCTGACACATGAGAAACTGTCAAGAATTTTATTTTGTTTAAAAAAATATTTTCTGGTTGTTAAGTAGACCAGGTGTGAATATCTAACCCCAAAGCAGGAAGTTTGTGGGCTCATGGGTAGTCAATGAACCTGCATCATATCACAACAATGGAAAGTTACCTAATTGCACTTATAAATGTATAGGGTTAAAGTACAATTATAAATGGGAAATTACAACATAAGTAATTAGTGTCAAGAATTACAGAATAATCATCATCATTATCACCATCATCATATACAGATAGCTTGAAATAAAATTTTAGCTAGAGAAGATTTAGCAAGCCATGAAACAACTGGGCCAATGGTAGAACAGACGGCATAGGCACAGGACCTGTTTCCAGAGAAAGGAAAGTGTTCATGTGTGCAAACAAGAAGATGGAGGTCTGAAATTAATGCTCCTTCTTTGTAAGTACAAGATGAAATTTCATGTCTCTTGAGTTCTGATGATCCTGCAAGACTTTATAGCTTGACCCACCAGAATCCATGAAGAACAGTGCTATTTTGCTTTAGTTATTTCTGGTAATGATGCTGATCAAGTTAGGATTCTACCATGTGCTAATGAGGGAGTTCTGTGATTTTTTTCTCAAGGAAAAGATGTTTAGTTGTTGCCAGTAGCTTCAGAATCTAGAATCTGTCTTTGGATATCTTGGGGTATTTCCATGGAGCAAATTTGAATCAGGGAGATGCCACTATGTTGTCCTATACTCGCCAGTTCCCAATACGGTCACTTGAGCTAAATGTGACTTTTGTTCAAAGCACTACATCACAGGGCACTCTATCCCATTTACCACAAATGATTGTACATCAGGATTACATTAGGTTTAGCTCTCACAGATCTACATTTGGCTTTTATCTGTTTTCTAGAGCTTACTTACTGGTAGGAGAGAGAGAAAGAGAGAGAGAGAGAGAGAGAGAGAGAGAGAGAGAGAGAGAGAGTCATCTTTCACTGGAGACCATCTGAAGCTCAACAATAGCCTAATTTGTGAGCTATTTGTTAGGAATCAAGTCCATTTTTATAATTACAGTGTTTTCTGTATGGGAGCAGAACAACCCAGTCTATTCTCATTTATACTTGGCCTCTCTGGTGATGAAAGCTGGCCATTTCTAACTGAGGTAGGGAGATGCCAGGGAGGTATAGCTGAAGATCGACATGAGAGTCCAAGGCTGGAGCTGGGAGAAGCTGTAGCAATATGCAAAGAATTTAGAGGGGAATGAGTGATTTTTTTTTAACTCTGACACATTGACCAGGATGCTTTGGGCTTAAGCAGGCAGAAAACCATGGTAGGAATATATGCAAAACCATCCATATCCGGACCATGAAAGATGTGGAAAGAGAAGAGGCTGGATACCTTTCAGAATATGTCCCCAATTTCTCAAAGACCTTCCTCTGCACATCCCTAAGTCCTAAAAGTTCACCATTTTACAAAAGTATCATCAGCCAGAGGAAACATTGGTCTTAGACATAGGTAGGTTCTCTGGAGGAGGTTGAATAACCAAACTGCTACAATGGGATTGATTAGAGGATAGAGGATGAATAGCATGGCAAAAGTAAGGCAACAAAAATAAATAATAAAAAGATGGAGGGTGTAGAGAAAGAACTGAAGGGGTGGGAAAGAATTAAAGGAAAAATAAAACAGGACAGAGAGAGCACAGGAAATGGAACTGAGGTTATTCAAAAGACATAGTCCCATGTTATTCTCAAGCAATAGGACCTGAAATGTACCTGTTGGGATTGAAATTCTAGACCCACAATGTGATGGAACCAGGGGATCCAATCTGACCTACATTTGTGATTAGTCAATTGAAACTCAAACTGCTGCTACTCCTCTTAGGGATTTTCTTAATCACATTATTTAAAAGTGGAAGACTCACCCTGAATCTGGGCCACCTCTTGTGGCAGCTGGACAGAAGGGCATGGAAGAAGGAAACTGCTTTTTGCCTGCTTGCTTTCACTCTTGCTGGAAAGTTCATCTGTCTTGTTGCTGATGCATTCCCTCACCTGTATTAGATCAGTTGCTTTCTAGGAACCCTCCAGGACTCCAGGGCCAAAGTGCAACTGCTGAAGATATTCAGCCTTGTAGGCTGAACAACAACCAGTTTATTAGCCTTTTGCATCAGGAGACATCTATTAGAGTACCTGGACCACAGCCTATAAGCCAGTCTAGTAAATTCCCTGTTATATACATATTCAACATATCAGTTATATGTCTTTTGGCAAACCCAGCTAATATACCCAAGTTTACAGAATAACCATTGTGGGAAATTGCCTTAAATTTCTCTGAGCCTAATGTTATTTTTCCCCTTTTATAAAATGGAGATAATAAGTTTGCCTATCTCATAAGGTTGCTTTGAGAATAAAAGATAGAATAAAAGATGTGGGTCCGGTTTAGTATGTCGCTTAACAGAGTTTATATTTCTAGGTACACAGGTAAGGACAAAGTGATAAAGGACTGGACTATGTAAAAGAGGAAAGAGTGAAAAAAACAGAAAAGAAATGAATTTCTATCAATTTCTATCCCAATGACACTTGGGAATATATATATATATATTCATATATACATATATATATATACATATCAATGTATGTATATACATTTCAAAATCCATTCTTGTTAGCTGGCGACATGTTTACATTTCCTTAGAGTTGAACCTATTCCCTAGAAATGAGTAAGATCAAGGCTGCAGAATGTTGAGCCAGTCATTCCTAAAACCATCTGTTTATTTCCCTTCCTTTTTACTGCATTGAGTAGCCGTTTGATGGAATTAACTCAATTGACTGGATATTTTGAAATGTATTAACCCAGCTGTAGGGAGTGAGGAAAATAGAGCCCTTAGTGTTCTTAGTGTCGTTTCTTTCCAAGTTTTTTCCCCACAACACAAACCACTTCCTTTTACTTGAAAGAATTCTGCTTTTCTCATTAGTCTCACAGTCCAGGGTTCGGTGTTGACTACTGAGGCGGCTCTCAGTCCAAGACCATGAAACAACGCAACAGAACTGGCCCACCACATGAAAGGGAGGCATGATTGGGACCAGCTTCTCATCTATAAGAAGAGGGAGAAGAAGGGTAGAGGGAGGGAAGTTAAGGAGGAAGGTGTGAGAGAGTCATTGGGGGGTCTATTCATTCATGAGGAAGAAGATGGAGAAATACAGCCACGGAACTGGAAAATGGATAGCACCAATAATAATAATAATAATAATAATAATAATAATAATTCACTTGGCTTTCCCATCCCAGGAGCACTCTGGGCACCTGGCACAGGGTTGCACGCCCGCCCTACACCTGTCACATCACAGCCATGCTTCTTTCCTTGAAGCTGAATAAATAGTGTGCCCATCCACTGGGCAGGAGTAGTTGGGGGGAAAGGCCAGCTTTTATTGACCACTGTAAGGCTGGTATCCTCTTTAGGTCCATGTGAGTTCTTTAAAATATTAGCCGGCAAAATAAATATAGAACAGTACTGGCTCTCATATTCTCCTCATTCCGAGTCTGCAGGCCGACCATGGGAAGAGGACCAGCCATCATCTTCTCTCGCCTCATTTGTATCTGTCAAAGGGACTCAGTGCACTTCCGTCCCACTTTCTTTGCAGGATAGGAGGGGAGTATTTTGCCATGCTGCCTTCCAGATGATTCATTTTTCCACACTTTGAGTCATTCCAAGGAGTCTGTGAAGACCATTGGGAGACTTGTGGGCCACCTTTACTTCCGGTCTACTGAAAACCTGGAAATCAGGCATCCTATGATGAAGACAACCACAGAACTGACATAGTTAATATGGGGATTTTAAGAATCCAGACCTATAACGATCTACGGGGCATTTTCATCAGTGTGATGCTGGATTTGGGTTGGCTACCAAGGCTGCCAAGCACCCAATTCCAGAGAACAGACAGGCTCAGCCCGGTCAGTGGGACAGGGCTTGCATTGGCCCCTCATCCCAAAGTGCAATGCAGTAAACCAGACAATTATACAGAAAGTGAATTCTAGATGAGGGGATACAAGGAAGTGAGTGAGAGAGAGAGAGAGAGAGAGAGAGAGAGAGAGAGACATGGCGAGTGGGTGGAGAAGCCGTCTGGTACTGAACAGTGAGGTAGGAACCAGAGAGGAGGCATCTGACTGGGCAGGGGTCTTATATATCACACTATATTGAGGAGGTGACAATCCATGGCTGATTGCAAACTGCTCCTGTCAGATTCAAGCATAGAATCACATGCCTTTATCAAATCAGTATATTATTTTATTTTCTTTAAGCAGGAGAACAGCATTTTCAGAGTAAGTTTTCAATGAGGAGGATTTAGCTGCAGCACAGAAAACAACAAGAAGAGAAGACCCGACATTTAAGGATGTGTTTCTACAATTTGGGGACCTGTCATGAGAAATAAACTTTCATGGCAAACTGTATGTGGGTACTTACAACACTGTTTACCCTTGATGTCTTAGGTGTGGTTGAGTGCATTACCAGCTTCTATTCGACTTTGTATCTTTCAGAAAGATAGAATGTTAGTGACAACTGTCTAGAAAATACTACCCCAGATGCAATTCTGTAAAGAAGCGAAGAGTGCTAGAGCTGCGAAGGAGCAGCTGTGTGTTACAGAGGAGAACAGATCTGAGAAAAATCTAGAAAAAAATTTATATTGATTGGTCATGATTAATCATGACTGCGCGCGCACACACACACACACACACACACACACGAGTTAAATGTTTAAATCCGGCATATATGAGGCAGGATAAAAAAAAAAACATTAGCAAGAAGGACATGAGTTCAGTTTGGATCATATTTGGAATATGATCCAGATTTTTCACATGAATAATCTGAAAATCACCTGAATATATAGAGAGAATTAAGGAGGTCTCATTCATGGCAGTGTGACTTAGGGAGATGACCTTCAGAACAGTGTGAAATACAACTATTGAAGGGAATGCGACCTTTGAAAATGCAGAGGAGTTTCCTTGCTAGGAGAGGTGAGGAACACAGCCCATGAAGGGTGGTAGAGGTCCCCTCAGAGACACTGGAAGACTGTGAGATCTGGCATAAAAAAGCACCCCAAGAGTCTGTTGAATAAGTATTCATTGAGAAATGAGTAGAGAGCCAGTAGCTGTGGCAAACAGAAGCTCACTGTAACTGAAATTGAAGTGGAGGCGTACCTGAAAGGCCTGCAGAGATGGAAGGGCAAGATGAGTTATAAACCACTGATCTGGGGGGGGAGAGCCACAGGAAGGGCCAGCACAGAGCCTGTGAGTGGGCTTGGCTCCTGACTCCTTCTGGATTGTGTTTAAGACAGAGGTGTGTGAATAGAGAAACACTCAGAGCCAGGAGCAGCTTGAAGACGCAAAGAAGACGGATAAGGGAGGGCATGGAAAAACACAAGCAATAGCCGAGGCCATGGCTGAGGGGTGAAGTAACCACGGAGTTGAGAGGCTTCCAAGGAGGAATGTCTGAGACAAACACGAAGGGGAGGAAAGGGGCAGACTGAAGACCCAATGTCAAGTGTCCCAGTGATCTGATACAGTCAAAAGACTTTATTTTTCTTTAGCTCCCAGGAGTTCATATAACAAGATAATAGATAAAGGGCAGATCATCAGCCCAAAGAGGACTGGGGCCTTTCTAGACAGGTAAGAATAAGATGATGAGGAACTTGAGAGAGATGGAATGGTAAGGAGAGGTTAGATAAAGGTTTGTTGACTTAAAGGAAACAGAAATCCTTGAACTAGGTGATTGCAAGGAAAAAGTACTACCAAGATGGCGTTGCAGTCAAGTAGGTTGTAACATTACCCAGGACTTCCAGTGTCTTCCAGAAAGAAGGAAATGTTCTTTCTCCCTTCTTCCGCCTTGCTGTACACAACTTAGATGTGATGGCATAAGCTCAGGCAGCCATCATAGACCTCAAGGACAGAATCCATAACCTAGTGATGACGAAATATCTGGAAGATGCTTGGTCCTTAGTGGTCAGGACTTTTTTTCCCACTCTGGGTTCTTTTCACACAAAATAAAAACAATCTGTCTTGGTTAAAAGGAAAATAAACTTTTTTTTTTGGAGACAGAGTCTCAATCTATAGCCCAAGATG
Organism: Apodemus sylvaticus; assembly: GCF_947179515.1. Classification (NCBI taxonomy): domain Eukaryota; kingdom Metazoa; phylum Chordata; class Mammalia; order Rodentia; family Muridae; genus Apodemus; species Apodemus sylvaticus. The sequence goes on from NC_067487.1 coordinate 50,774,484, forward strand.
ACTTAGAACTTACTGTCTAGCTCAGATCAGCTCTAAATTCCTGCCAATTCTGGTTCAGTCTCTCTAGGATTACAGGATAAGTCATCAAACCAGAATTTATATAATTTCTTGGCTTATTTTATTGTATATATTTAAGATATACAACTTACTGTGATTTAGTTTTTGTGTTTGCTTACTGCCCCAACTCCTATGGTGGTAGGAATCAACCCAAAACCTCACAGAAGCATGCTTTCATTGAATTGTACCCACAACCTAACAAGTTGATGTTTTGATATAAATATTAAGAATTTCAGATGTCTTTTATCTTGCTTTAACCAAATTGTAGGTAAAATATTGCCTGTACCGACACCCCCCCACACACACATACACACACCCCCACACACATAAACACATACAAAATTGGATTACTTATAGGGTCTTCTTGGACATTACCCTTATACAATGTGATACCTAAACAGAGAACACATTCTATATAGCACACACACAAACCTTTGATCCTTGTAGGAGAATACAGACTGCCTTTGATTTGAATGGAAAAGAAACAAAAGTCAAGCTTGGATTTCTTCATTAATTTTTTTAATAACAAAGCAAAATAAAGCCACATGTACTTAAAAAAAATTCTGTAACATAAGAGTCTTATTTTAGCATTTTCAAAATATGTAGCAAAACTGATGCCCTGCCTTCACCCCCAGGATGATATGCTTTCCCCCTGAGGGTTCAGAAGGTCTATGGTTCAGCTTAAAATGGTTAAGCACTAAACCTAGTAAATCACTTGTGTAACTGTTTTCAATGGTGACTAAACAGCTGTAGTTTCAAGGTCAGCCAAGTCATCCGTCAGGGTCACATGTGCTCCACACATCGAGTAACGTATATGGCTTCAATTCTACCCCAGATCATATGGAAAAAAGACATTTGCAAGCAAGTGATCTCAAGCCATGTTTCCAAACAGCTGCTGTGGTTGCCCAGATGAGAGTCATCACGGTGAACCGCTTGATTTTAGAACTAGGTTTCCAATCACTCAGACAGAATATTCATTTCAAATCACAACTTCAGCATGCCAACAGGAACAGTTCCTCCTCATAATGGCACGACATAAACATCCATGAAAAATAGTTAAGGAATATAATTGCTCTTGCCATCATAATGGTGCTGTTTACTGGGAGTGAGAAGGACATGTAGTGGTGGATAAAAACACCACCAGCCAAACACATAATTAACATGGAACCCAGTTAAACAGCTAAAGAGAAAAGGCTTCAAGTAACAAGACTTGGCTAATACTTACCCCTCTACAATACTTGCTCTAGGCAACACCAAATAGGAGCAAAAGACACAACTCCCAGATGCTAATAACTTCCTTAACAAGCTGTAGTAATTGGTATCACCCAGCCAGACAGATGGAACTAAGGGAAGATGACCTCAGGATTTAAGAAGTTTGGAACAGAAAAACTAGGGTTTTTTTGGTTTGTTGTTGTTGTTGTTGTTTTAAGAATCCACATTTTAATTCAGACCACAGTCGGAAATGTCTGGCTCCAACGGGGGTGGGGGGGTGGGGGGGAGTTGGAGAGGGGGAGGGGGGGGGAGAAGGAGGAGAGGGGGACTTGGAGGGAGAGAGTCAGAGGGAGCAGTGGGGAGAGGGAGAGAGAAACGGGTATTGATTTTTGTGGGCTGCTTCTGCTAACTCCAAAGAGATAATTGGTGTTGATGGGCAGCTTCTTACACTTGATTTTTATTGAGTTTTCATCGTGTACTTGGTAGATGTTCTTCAAAGTTCCAATCAGTCTTCTCATCTTGTTTATGTTTTCTTGCCAGTCCTGGGTAATGTTACAACCTACTTGACTGCAACGCCATCTTGGTAGTACTTTTTCCTTGCAATCACCTAGTTCAAGGATTTCTGTATCCTTTAAGCCAACAAACCTTTATCTAACCTCTCCTTACCATTCCATCTCTTTCAAGTTCTTCATCGTCTTATTCTTACCTGTCTAGAAAAGCCCCAGTCCTCTTTGGGCTGATGATCTGCCCTTTATCCATTATCTTGTTATATGATCCTTCAAGTGAGACAGGACTGAAGAAAGAATATTGTTTTCTAAGAGTTTAACTCTTCTCCATGGGGTTCAGGCCTGACTCATTTTAGTGTCTGTCAGTGTTTGGTGGAGTATTTTAACAAGGACAATATTAGATCACGCTGGAGGGAAGCAGCAGTGCAGACTGGCAGGGCAGATACCTGTTCTAGCTTAGCATGGGCTTCTGTAGAGCTGCTCAGTCCTGAGTCACTTACAGAGTTGAGTCTCTGAACTTGTTTCAGACCCTAATATTTTGTTACCCTGGGCAACCATCAAGTCCACATAAAGAGTTCTGCCAACTGGAGAGGAGGCCTAACCACAGGAGGCAGATTTTTCTCTTAACTCTTTGTTGAAAGTTGAAAATAACAAATGGTGTCAAGGTTGCCCTTTCCTATCCACATTAGGAAGCATGGAAGTCACATTTGACTTGACACAATTTTCATTCATTTCTCATCATAATATGAGGAAAGAAAATAAAAGCAGTAAATCAGAAGCATGAGTTTTTAAAAATCATGAAATATCGTGAAAGAGCTAGCTGGATCCTTAGACATTATTTCCTCTAATACCTCCATGTCATAGAAATAAAACTGGGTCAAAATACCGGACAGAAGATAGATGGGGAGATAGTGTCAGAGTTGGGAGTTTAGTTCTGCACTCTACATACTGACATCATTTCTTGGGCTGGGACTGTGAGACTTCTAATGGCGGAGACGAAAGAGCAAAGGAGAGTCATCTGCGACCATTTCTCTTTCCTAACAGCAAATGGTCCTGTACGAGAAGGCTGTCAGCTGCTGGTGATGGCTTACTCACACCCTCTTCTCAACCCAAGCATGAATTTGATACCAGGTGGAAGTATCATGTTGGTTGAAAACAATCACTGCTTAATTAGCCCAATTTGGTCTCTGCTGCCTCACAAACAATTATCATAAATCTATACACTTTGGTAGTCTTGTGACTATATGAGTCTTTTTTTTTTGTTGCTGCTGTTAATATGTACAACTACAACACACCATGCACTTACGAACAGGCCTACATTTGACATATTTTTGTTTCTCTGATATTCAGAACACAAAAGTAAACAGCTTTTATTGATTGATTGGTGATAAATCAATATTGAGTTTTGTTAACTTTGGATATACTAACAACTTCTTAAGATTTAATAATCCTGGAACTTATAATAGTTGAAACCAAAGCAGTGAGGAGACTCCAGAGAAGTCAAGAAAATGCATTTACAAAATGTATTCACTATATCCATGGTACCCTAGGCTATATTTTGAGACATGAATTAATCATTAATCTTGAATTGCCTACTTTAATTTTGAGTTAATTTGTTCTCTTTTCATGTTCAGTTCAATAGTTTGGGAATCTTGTTGGTCAAGAATAAATAAGTGACAGATAAAGAAAGATATCATGAGACCAAGCCTGGTGACATCAAGATGTGACCAATGAGTATAGTTTACATGTGTCCTGTGCTAAATCCAGGATGTCAATGTTAAGATTATTGAGGGGGTTCAGGTAGTGGTGGTACACACCTTTAATCCTAGTACTTGGGGAGCAGAGGCAGGCAGATCTTTTTGAGTTCAAGGCCAGCCTAGTCTACAGAGTGAGTTTCAGGACAGTAAGAGCTACACAGAGAAACCCCATCTCAAAAAACCAAAACCAAACACCCAAAACAAACAAATACACAAACAGAAGTATTGAGGGGAAGAGTTTTGAAATGGTCATGAGACCATGAAGACTTTTGCTTGGGAATGGAATAAGGCAAACTGATAAGAGTGAATGGGGAGACTTTTTTCCCTTTGGCCTTTTCACTTCCCACCATGTTGGGAGACAAGGAGAAGGCTTTTATTTGACGTTAGTGCCTTGATCTTACACTTTCAAGCCTCTCCAATTACATGAAAATAATTTTCCATCCTTTATAAATTACCCAATCTGTGGTGTTTTGTTTTGGTCATGCAAATTGGCAGAGAAAACATGGCAGCAATAGATGCGCCAGGTTTGTGTGTGTGTGTGTGTGTGTGTGTGTGTGTGTGTGTGATTCTAGGGATCTAGCACAACATGTGTGCCTAATAATCAAGCCCTCTACTATTGACCCATTTCCCCACCCATCAATCTTTTTTAGTGACATAGGCAAAGAAGTCCTTCATGGACCATTTGTTCTGTGGATGACAGAAAGAGCGAAAGCAGACGCTTGGCATGACCGAAGCCATCGGGTGACCACCTTACAGTTCCTGCACTCTTTCAGGGGTTAAGGAAAAGCAGAGTACTTCTTAAATGTTTTCAGTTTAAAAAATTACACACACACATTGTGAGTCTTACCCAAGGACTATGACTACACTTATAAGTTCAGCAGTTCAGCACTTGTAAGACTAAGGTAGTAGGATTACCATGAGTTCTAGGCCAGCCTGGGCTATATAGTGAGTACCAGGATAGTATGAGAGAGAGAGAGAGAGAGAGAGAGAGAGAGAGAGAGAGAGAGAGAGAGAGAGAGACCCTGTCTCAAAATAGTCATGAGGCTTGGTTTTCTACAATGTTTGATGTGTGGAATACTTTCTCTTAAATGAAGTACAGGTCATCTGGTCACTGAGGTAAACCAGTATTACACTTGATATTGGAATCCAGAACTCTCCCTATTTTTACCCTGCATGTATTAGCAAGGATTGCAAGGTTTCACACACTCTCAGAAGTATTCTACTTCTAGTAATTAGAATCACACAATCAAGAATTACGTTCTATAACTATCTTTCTATATTTCTACTACCTGACCTGTTTCCCTGGAGACTGATTTTACCTTTAAACTAGTCTGTCCCTCTGCTATGTCTTCCGTTATCTCTGAATTTTGGTTTTGTTTTTGAAAAACCACGGAGATTACTAGTCAAGAGACAAGTGTGTGGACCCCCAGTGACCGCTAATGACACAAGGGAAATGACTACTTTGATGCCAAACATAGTGTGTTTGTGTGTGTCTCCTCTAAAAACTATTCTGTTTCATGAACATAGCTTCTGTTGGTACAAAGCACACTATCCTTCATTTCCGTGTCCCCTTCTTTTTATATAACTACTTTTTCCAAGCCCTTCACCCCACCTCATCTGCCAGATCTTCTGTGTTTGGCTTCAGCTAGATCTTCTGTTTGGCTTCAGATCACCCATGTGGAGGTTGTTACTTTTCTTGGGTGCCATTTGATGTTTATGTACAAACACAACTGGTGGGTGGTGGTGGCTCTCCTAGCTTTCCCAAGAGAATCTGTCACATGCCCAAGACAGCTCTTCTTTGAAAGTTGGATGAGAGAGGACCAGACTTCGGTTGCACAAAGGATTTTAAACCTGCAGGTGTGACTGCCCAAAATAACAACAATACTTTGAACTTTTCCAAAGCCTTTCATCCAGTGATTCCAAAACATTTCCCCTTATTAAATCCTTAAAAGGCTGATAGACAAAGTAACTCAAGATACATTGACGGAGGTCTGCCGTATGAGGCTCACAGGTGTGTTTCAGGATCCCACCCAAGAGGGGAAGGGGAGCACACTGTACTATATTGTTTGTGCAGGCACAGCACATGCCTCATCTGTGATATTTTATTTTCCACAACTCCAAGAAAAGTCAGGCAGTTTCTTTTTCAGTCTTCCTGAATATGAGAGTGATTGTTTACATACATTTATTTGGGTCCAGAACTTATTTGTTTGTTTGTTTTTTGCTCTTAATTTAACCACGTATTAGCTTCTACTTCTTGTTCTAATGCAAAGAAAATCAGAGAAAATGTAGTACATTTACACAATAGAATACTACTCAGCTATTAAAAGCAATGGCTTCATGAAATTTGCGGGCAAATGGATGGAACTTGATAATATCATTTTGAGTGAGGTAACTCAGTCAAAAAAAGAGTACACACATTTTGTACTCACTGATAAGTGAATATTAGCCCAAAAGTTTGGAATACCCAAGATTCAATTTATAGATCATATGATCGTATCAAGCCTAAGAAGAAGGATGAACCAAGTGTGGATGCTTCAATGCTTCTTAGAAGGGTGAACAAAATACTCACAGGAGGAAATATGGAGACAAAGTGTGGAGCAGAGACTGAAGGAAAGGCCATCCAGAGCCTGCCCCACCTGGGGAACCATCCCATAAACAGCCACCAAACCCGGACACTATTGTGGATGCCTGGAAGTACTTGTTGATGGAAGCCTGATATGGCTGTCTCCTGAGAGGCTCTGCCTGAGCCTGACAAATACAAAGGTGGATGCTCACAGCCAACCACTGGACTGAGTGCATGGGTCCTTGATGGAGGAGTTGAAGAAGGGACTGAAGGAGCTGAGGAGGTTTGCAGCCCCATGGAGGGAGCAACAGTGTCAACAGACCAGACACCCCCCCCCCAAAGCTCCCAGGGACTGGACTACCAACCAAAGAATACACATGGAGGGACCCATGGCACTAGTCAAATATGTGGCAGAGGATGGCCTTGTTGGACATAAGTGGGAGGAGAGGCCCTTGGGCCTGAGGGTGTTCAATGGCCCAATGTAGGGGAATGCCTGGGTGGGAAGATGGGAGTGGGTAGGTGGGGAGGAGCACCCTCATAGAGGGAGATGGGATAGTGGATTTCTAGGGGCGAGACCTGGAAATGGGAAAACATTTGAAATGTAAATAAAGAAATATCCAATTTAAAAATAAGAAGAAAATCAGAGGAAAATAAAAGTAGAAATGGAGTCTGACCGTGGTGATGATAAATAGCGGTTTGATATGTATGTGGCATGTGATGTGATATATATATATATATATATATATATATATATATATATATATATATATATCACATGTGGTGTATGCATGTGTGCATTGATATGTATGCCTGTGAGAGACCAGGAGTAGATCATTCTCAACCTTGGTGTGTGTTTGTTTGTTTCATTTCATTGTGTTTTGTTTCCAAGACAGGGTTTCACTGTGTAGATCTGGCTGTCCTGGCATCTGCTTTGTGGGCCAGGCTGTCCTCAAACTCTGCCTCCCAAGTGCTGGGATTAAAGGCATGTGCCACCATGACCAACTCCATGTTGCTGTTTTCCGACAGTTTCTTGCTAAGCCTGGAGCTCATCAGTGTGCAGACTGCCTGTCTCACAAGCCCTGGGGGTCTTCCTGTCTCCACCTTCTCCGTGCTGGGATTATAGTCATGGACCACAATGCACAGCCTTTACATGGCTGCTGGGGACCCAAACATGTTCTTTGTGCGTATGTGGAAAATACTTTGCTTATGGACCCATCACTTTCCTGTCTTGAGTTGATTTTTAAGTAAACAGTGCATCATACAAAACTGTTGAGTTCTCCTGAGATTCTTAGCATTCGAGCCTCTAGCTTTGTATTCTATCAAACAAACAAACAAACAAACAAACAAACAAATGTGTACTCTGTCTTTCTCCTTCTGGCTTCTCCCAATGAGCTAGAAATATAAATAACTAATATTTAGAGTAAGAAGTGACGTACATGCTCATGTCATGAGACAAATAGTTATGAGTGAAATGTGTCTGACGAATGTTTACCAAACACTGGTTCTTGTTTTACTTTTTCCTATTATTATATTAGTTGAAAAAAAAAAAAACCCTCTTTCACCCCATTTCACCGGTTTCTTTGTTGTTTTGTCCAGTTGATGATCTGATCGTGAATGTCCACTTAACACCGTCTAAAAGGTTATACAAATACAATCCGAACAAAATACACAGCACTTTCACATTGTTTCAAAGTCAAACATGTTCCTGAGGGATCTGATTCATGGCAGATGGGAAGCAAAACCTTCCATGGGGGGGGGGGGCGGCTAATGAGTCTTAATTGCCTGCACATGAAAACGGAGTGACGAAGATCGTGTGCACAATTAGGAATTTAAACATGTAGAAAGAACTGGCCAAAGAAACAGGCATCCTTCCTTCCTTCCTTCCTTCCTTCCTTCCTTCCTTCCTTCCTTCCTTCCTTCCTTCCTTCCTTCCTTCCTTCATCTTTTTCTCTTTCTCTCTTTCTCTCTCTTTCTTTTTGGTAGGCGTGGCTGTGGCTATTCACTTGGGATCCCAGGCAACAAGGGGAATGACATAGAAACACAGCTCCTGCCTTCACTTCACCTTTTCCTAGGTTGGCCTTCCATTTCTTTTGGACTTCACTGGACGAACTATCCTAGCACATTCAAAAGGTGACATATTCATTACTGCTACTCTTCTTTGGTCCTCCTGATATGAAGTTGCTTGGCATTCCAGGACGCATTGCCCTGACCCTCAAATTATGGATGAGAAACAATGGCCAGGAACAACATTTCCCCCAAAGTCAATGGTTAGCAGGGGCACAGCCAGGATTCCCTAAAAGTCATTCGCTGAATCTTCTAACCAGACCATTGGTACTATTGTGTAAAGATGCTTGTGGATACGACAAGCAATTTCTGGGGATAGTTCAGTTATTGTTGAGTGTGATGAAGACAAGTGTGACTGTTTCCAAGTAAGGGGAATTTCTGTGCTTAGAGTGTGGGAAGTCTAGGCAAGGATGAAGGCTGAGATGATGGACAGACAGGGGGTGAGACTTGCATGGCTTTGTTGGGGCGAGAACTGTGCTGGCAAACTGGAAGCATACAATGAGAAGTCAGTAACAGGGACTCTGTAGAAGCAGCTGTGAGGACATGCAAGATCTTCCAGCCTGCTGTTGGACACTGTTTCATGATGGCTGACTTTTTAGGTAGCTAAGACAGGTTGTATTCTTCAGTGAGCTTCCACTGGTCAATCGGATTACAATCCATCCCATCCCACCTATGGACCAAGATACTTTTTTCTAGTTGATGTAGCTTAATAGCTCCAGAAGGCCATTTGCTATATTTAATCCAAATGTACAACCCATTACAGATGGGACTTAGTTGCAGGGAGTTATATCACTGAGGCTATCCTGTTGGAAGGGATATAGGATTCGCTCCTTTCTGTCAGGAGAAAGTTGGACATGATGAACTAGGAGATCACCTCTTCCATGTGTTCCCATCATTATATGCCATGATCAAAGTTATAGAGTTAACTACCATAGGATAAAAATCTCTGAAACTGAGTGAAAACAAAAACAATTTTTGGTTTTACTTTCAAGGTGATTTTTTCTTAGAGATGGAAATTCGATATACTGGACAACCTCAAATTGTCCTCCTGATTCTTTCTTTGTGGGAAACTTATACCTGTCTGAATGTATGTGAGGCTGCTACTAAGAGCTCTTAGCTCTTAAGTGTGTGCTAGTATGTAAATATTCATGTCCGGGAACTGAAAGAAATGAACCTTCAAATGAACTTTAAAGCCTAATTCATATCCCAGGATTCCCTTAAATGGTATTTTTGGAAAATGAAGGGTGTTGTGACTCACCGTAATTCCCTCTCTATTATCTTGTATCACTTGTTAAAAATTTAAATAAGAACAACTTATTAAACAACCACCTGCATAGATTGCTACTGGGCAAAGATCATAGGGATGCACGCTATTTCTTGCTATGGTTCCTACACTTGAAGGTAAACAAAGAGCCCAGGCCACAACACTCTGCAGTCAACTACAAAGCATCAGTAAATGTAAGGAAGGTTAGGGCTGGAGATCATTTCTGAAGCACTTGACTAACAGGTACAGGGCTCTGTGTTCAAGTCCCAACACTGAAGGAAGGAAGGAAGAAAGGAAGGAAGGAAGGAAGGAAGGAAGGAAGGAAGGAAGGAAGGAAGGAAGGAAGGAAATATAGTTCTGTTACTATATAGGCAATTTTGCCAGTTAACAGCAAGTGAGCAGCCAGTGACGTCACACGAGGGTGAGCTTCATGACCAAGCCTCTCCTATGTCCTTTCTTGGATACTCTGAAACCATTCCTCCTTTTTATTTGCTCCCACACTTCTTTCTCCCCTTTCTCGCCAACTTCCTATATCATTCTCCCAAACTATTTCTACTCTTCCAGCTAAGTAACCTTGTAGGCAGGGTCTTATCTTCTAGGAAAAGCCTTCACCCTGCTACCATCTGTCCTCTTTTCCTGATTTCATTTGCTCACAATCCCATTCATGTATAAATGTTCTTTTTAAAATTCTACTTAATGTTTTCTGTCGCCTGGTAGAAAGGACACATTTTGGCTTTTTATGTCCCCCCAAAACTCTAGAACTTAAAGTGTTTCTAAGGCTCAGGAGAGGTACTTTATGCTTTGGTGAATTTTCAGGGCTTAAGCAGTCCTGCCCAGTCCAGGGACTGAATGAATAAAACCACAAACCCAGGAAGACACAGAACTGACAGTTTCCACATGATAAGTCAGGGTGAAATATGCAAATAACAGAGATGGGCTCATGAGAAGGTAGATGCCTCAAACAGTCATGCTTTTCCACCCACGACAATGCAGTGGACTGGAAACGCTTCCCTTGAGCTGCCCATATTGTAACCCAAACTACAGAAATAAAGGCAGACTGAAAAGAGCACTAAATGCTTGGGCACCAGAAATGTCTGGCGTAAGGGTACTTGAGAGATGGAGAGCTAGGGAAATGTCTGGAAATGTGGTTGCCGAGAGTACAATGAAGGTTTCCATTCAAGCTATTGAGGAGAAAAAAAGATGAAGACTTCCTGGCCTCAACTCTCATGAGTGGAGATGGTGTTCTTTCGAAGGCTTAAAGATAAATGCTTCTGAAATCTAGAAGCAAGATAGCCCAAGCTACCACTGCTCCAGGACTTCTCAGAAATGTGTATATTTTACTTCCTTAACTCCCTTTCTTATTAATAAAGATGGAATGGCGACAGTGTCCACCTCTTTGCATTGCTACACTGTTGTGTTACTTTTGTTTCCTTTCAGACAGGGTCTTACTCTGTAGTCCTGGCTGGCCTGGAAGTCACTGTGTAAACCATGTTAACTCTGAAGAACCCACTTGCCTCTGCCTCCCCAGTGTGGGGATTAGGTCACATAAATACAATGTTTAATTGGCAAACGTTAACATTTCTTAATGTCAGTGTTAAGTATATATTCTAATTTATATTAAAGCAATTCTTGAGATAGAAAGACCTGACACTGCGAATAAACTGTTCCTCTATTGAGAGCTAAGTAACTCAGGGTAACATTTGAACAGCATGACCTGGGAAATTCACTCCAGAGGAACTTTAAGTCGTTTGCCTCACACAATCTTTGCATTTCCCAGTATGCTTAGAAAAGTTCTTAATTTTCAAATGGGTGGGAAACACTCAGAGCCTGAAAGGAGGGATGCAGCTTTTGTTATTCTTTTTCTTCGGATTTTTGAAAAAAAAAAAAGATTTGGTACAGTGTTGATGGAGACAAAGAAAAGAATGCAATTACTAAATATAATATTTCCCGAACTCACTCCTACCTCAGACACAAACAGGCCCAGGGCGATGCTCCATTCTTTCTCCAAACTGGAGCACGCTGGGCTAATTAAAACCTTGTATATATTTTGAGAGATATCAGAAATGACGACCCTGAGGATGACGAACGTGATGACGAAGTTGTCAGATAATAATGTCAACTTGTATCTCTGATCCTCTAGCACTTCGTGCGTATTATCTAGTATATAGAGTCCACTGTTATGTGTGTGTGTGTGGGGGGGGGCAGTGCCACTCTAAGGATTTTCCAAAAAGACAAGAATTGGCAACTATTGATCAGCAACCAATACAATGATAACACTGTACCTGGGAAGTATTTTCACCTACTTTATTTAATATCCTCCTATTCTGTGTTTGGAGCATCAAGTGTCCTATCTGGGTCTTTTTGTTGGTCATAAGATTCTGAACCCAGTCTCAAGGATTTGGTTCAGAAATGCCCAGCAATAATTGTGATGAATTCCTTGACTTAAGTCCATAGGGGAATTTTGACTCTTTGTAACACTGATACAATGAGAAGTAGGCATTGGTAACATATAGGTTTTCTAGCTATGTATTAGCTTTCTTCCTCAATTGAAAAGGGACATGGCCTTAGAGCATAAGCTATTGGTGTTCTGTTCAGGAACTTTCCCTCTGCACCGATGTCCTCAAGGGTCTTCCCCAGTTTCTTTTCTATTAGCTTCAGAGTGTCTGGCTTTATGTGGAGGTCCTTGATCCATTTGGAGTTGAGCTTAGTACAAGAAGACAAGGATGGATCAATTTGCATTCTTCTGCATGCTGACCTCCAGTTGAACCAGCACCATTTGTTGAAAAGGCTATCTTTTTTCCATTGGATGTTTTCCGCCCCTGGCTCTAAGATCAAGAATTGACAAATGGGACCTCATAAAATTACAAAGTTTCTGTAAGGCAAAGAACACCATCAAAAGGGCAAATTGGTAACCAACAAATTGGGAAAAGATCTTCACCATCCCTACATCAGATAGAGGGCTAATATCTAATATATATAAAGAACTCAAGAAGTTAGACTCCAGAAAACCAAATAACCCTATTAAAAAATGGAGTACAGAGTTAAACAAAGAATTTTCACCTGAAGAACTTCAGATGGCGGAGAAGCATCTTAAAAAATGCTCAACTTCATTAGTCATTAGGGAAATGCAAATCAAAACAACCCTGAGATTTCACCTTACACCAGTCAGAATGGCTAAGATTAAAAATTCAGAAGACAGCAGGTGTTGGCAAGGATGTGGAGAAAGAGGAACACTCCTCCACTGCTGGTGGGGTTGCAAATTGGTACAACCACTCTGGAAATCAGTCTGGCAGTTCTTCCGAAAACTGGGCACCTCACTTCCAGAAGATCCTGCTATACCACTCCTGGGCATATACCCAGAGGATTCCCCACCATGTAATAAGGATACATGTTCCACTATGTTCATAGCAGCCCTATTTATAATTGCCAGAAGCTGGAAAGAACCCAGGTATCCCTCAACAGAAGAGTGGATGGAAAAAAATGTGGTATATATACACAATGAAGTACTATTCAGCCATTAGAAACAATGAATTCATGAAATTCTTAGGCAAATGGATGGAGCTGGAGAACATCATACTAAGTGAGGTAACCCAGACTCAAAAGATGAATCATGGTATGCACTCACTAATAAGTGGATATTAACCTAGAAAACTGGAATACCCAAAACATAATCCACATATCAAATGAGGTACAAGAAGAACGGAGGAGTGACCCCTTGTTCTGGAAAGACTCAGTGAAGCAGTATAGGGCAAAACCAGAACAGGGAAGTGGAAAGGGTTGGGTGGGAAAACAGAGGGAGGGAAGGGGGCTGATGGGACTTTCGGGGAGTGGGGGTCTAGAAAAGGGGAAATCATTTGAAATGTAAATAAAAAATATATCGAATAAAAAAAAAAAGAAAAAAAAAACCCATTTAGGAAAAAAAAAAAGAAAAGAAAAGAAACATGGCCTTGCTATCGGATCAATAACCAGCAGAGGGCTTCCCTCCACAGGAAATAGTATGTGAAAATACAGATAATGCTTGCTAGTTCCATTCTGATACCAAACACAAGGGGCAGCATCAGTCACCATAGGAAAATTGCTAGGTCAGGAGAGGCTGCCACCTGAGGTGGGAGAAACAGTGAACTTTGTCATTAGATTGTGTGTAGCGGAGTTCTACCCTTGCCTGGAAGTCCCTCTTTAACATCCAACACCACCAATGTGTGCTGTTAGAACACATTTTTATCTTTTTCTCATAGATCATTTAAAAAAAAAACCCTTTCCTAATGAGAATTTCAATGTTATTTAATGTTTGGGATGCTTTAAAATGTCTACATTCTTACAATGCTGGGATCAGTTTCTTTCTGCGTGACTTCATTCTTTTAAACGGCTTCCCCTCTTGCCCATAGAATCAATCTCTGAACACAGCTAGGATCTATTCCAGCATTTCTGTTCCCCGCCCACCCCTGCAGGTTAAAGGACAGTTTCATGTTTGTGGCCCGCGCAGTTTTCAGCTGACATTCTCAAGTACATTATCTTGCATGTTCCCATATTGAAAACAGATTGATAGCCCTGAGTTTTACCTTCAGAACCACACAAACACCTAAGAAAAAAAAAATTGATGGTATTGGGGGTGAGGTTTCAGCCCAGTGCTAAAGCACATGGCCAGCTTGCAGGAGACTCTGGTTTCAATCCCAGCAACACAAGACTAATCAAAGAACTTACTGATGATTTTCTATGTCAAGTACAATGAAACCAGTAAGCTCCGATAAGGTTGTGCTAACCTACCTTTGCAGCCACATGCTTAGAGCGAACACTCTTTGAATTGTCCTTTTCTGTTCCCTATGTCCTGGTCATGCCTCCATATTTGAGTCTTGTTGGTTTCTGGTTTCAGGTAATCTTCTCCTGACCCCCAAAGGAGAACACTATCTTCTTTTCTGTTTTGTTGTTGCAATTGCTTTTTCTTTTCTTTTAGACAAAGTCTCACTGCTCTAAAACTCCAACCTTATGTAGACAATGTTGTCTTCAACCTCATGGAGACCTGCCTGCCTCCTGAGTGCTGCAATGAAAGCCAGGCCCAGTCACCATATGCTTTGGAAGTGCTCATGATCAGGCCCAGGGGCTCCTAGGCGGTGATTGCTGCCCCTCCCCCAGACTAGAGCCCTCGCCCCACCCCTAGAGTCACTCAAGTACAACTGTCTGCATCTCAGTCTTATTCATTGTGCTTTCCCTCTTGGCTTGTGAGCTCTTTGAAACTGGCAGTTCGTTTCACGGTGTTTCCTGTGATTCATAAGGGCTAGAAGATGAAAATGTCCACTGACCAGATGCACGAGGACAACAATAATGAACGCATTCTGGAGAGGAAGCACTACGCTCATCGCTAACGTGGACTTTAAGGATTAAAGAATTTAAGGAAATGTATTGGAACTCTGTATAGTTAGGAAGGGGAAAACTGCTTCCAGAGCTCAGAACTCTGTACTTGACCTTTGGCTTTGCCAGCTAAATGAATCTTACACAGCATTCCATTCTTTCCACTCGAGTTATAACAAAGTATCCAAATCAGACTCAGACTAATCTCAATTAAGGATTATGCCACGTCATTTGTCTTTGCTGTTGTAATTCCAAGTACAAGTACAACTTCTACCAATCCCTGGTGAAAAAGTCATGTGGTGTGTCTGTGTGTGTGTGTGTGTGTGTGTGTTTATTACTCGATTATCCAAATAAAAGCCTGACAGCAGTATAAGCTATGAAGGAAGCAATAGGTAAAGGAAGAAAATCTCCTCTTACTATTCTAAGAGTTCAGCTAATAAAAGATTCATACAAACATGTAGTCAGACAAATCTTCTCATTTTCCCCAGAAAAGAGTCTTTTTATTAGGGAGGAGGGGGAATTCACAAGTTCGAGAGTACCTAGGTATTATTTTATGATATATATATATATATATATATATATATATATTCAAAAAACTTGGTTTCAGAGCTCAGAACTCAAGGGCTGCAAGCAGTCTCTATATAGTCATGAACATGTGTAATCTTTATTAAATTTTTATTAAAGTTATTAAGCATAAGACATCAGCAACATTTTCAGGCACGCCCAGAAAAAGCCCGCTGACACTGGGGTGATGGCTCCTTTGCCCCTAGATTTTCTCTCACTACAGGAAAATTTAAAAGGTGACCCAACAAAGCTAGCAATGAGGGGGCAGGGTTTCTCTGACGATGGCTCAATGACTCGCTCCGCTTTGGTCCTTACGTGTATTACAGTTCACTATCTCCTCGTGACTTGTGAAGCCCTTGCACAGGGGTCGCTCTCACTTCTTGAAGGAAGCCTCTGCCATATATGTGTTCATTTTAAAATATATATGAGTATATAATATAGCATATTTTATGAATAATATATACTACTCTTTTTATGCCACTCATGCATGGGACACACAGAATAAAAATATCTAAATAATTACTAGTTATTATTACTATTACAAAAAAAAACAAACTTAGTTCCTTTTCTTTAATAACCTGAAAGTGTTTAAACAAGTAGCCCACATCCTAAGAGAACCATTGTCCTCTTAAACACCTTGGTTGGTTGTGTTCAAGTGGAGCTTCAGTTTTGCTTTGTGCTTCAGAACACTGACAGCTGAAGATTAAGTTTCTTCTCGCCCTATTTTGACTAACTAGCATTTGGATACTTCACGTTTGAATCCTTGGCTTCCTGATTGACAGGATTCTATTCAGAGTAAACATTCTTTTCTTGATGGGATCAAAAGTATCCAGGTTAAAATAATTCAAAGTGTTTTTTCTGGACCAGAACTATGTATACATTACTTTCTGCTTGTCACTTTTCCTGTCCCCTCTACAGGGACAGAGGGAGTGACCTTCTGCTTGGGTTGTTTTGGCTTAAGACCTTAGAGACAAAAGCAAAAGCCCACTGGTCTAGGCTGGCTATCCCTCTACCTCTAGGACCACTACTAGATGTTATTCAAATAGCTCTAACTATGAAGTCATTCCCAGTGAGAAATTGCGCCAAGATATTTTATGATATTTTTTAAGTCTATAATAGTCTAAAGCTACCTGTTACTCAGAAGTTAACATTTTTCCATATTCCCTGTGGTTTCCTTTAAGCATACATTTCTTTAAACTTACTTATTCTAGTGTTTGTATTATTATTATTATTATTATTATTTTATTATTATTATTATTGCTTTTTGTTTTTTGGCAAGGATAAGGATTTATTCCCTGTTCAGCCACAAAATAGTGTTTTCTCTCAGCAGCCTTGGCTTTTCTTACATTTCCAATAAAGGCATCTAAATAGATTTTCTTTGAGGTTTATTCCTACATGAAGATTCTCAATTGAATATGATTACATAAAGAGGATGAAAATAGCAAAATTAAGGAACTTAGTGCAAGTGATATTGAGAATGACAAAGTTCTGAGAGGAGGCTGAAGCTACCTTCTTAACCTTGTTTTAAAATGAAAGGACTGCTCAAAAGTACTTTCTGTCCCTTCATCATGACTTGGTCCCCACATTGTCAGAGTTTGGGCATTTTTGCCTCTCTGCTGCCCTCTCCTGGCATCTCCTGACATCCTCTTCTGGACCTAGGATGGCCAGCCTACTCAGTGCCTTAGAGGAAGCATTGAAAAGGTGTGGATGTTACCTCGTGGAACACAGGCATGGCCGAGCTGTACAGAGTGAGAACTGACAGAAGTCTATCGCAGTCCTCCGCAGCCTCTACTCTCCCAGGTGAGAACAGGGGTAAGGAGCCAATGCGAGTATGGGGCAGGATTGCCCGACGGAATACTTGACCTGCTGACCCCACTTTACCGTTTCTATAACTTCCCTGTCTATAACTTATCTGCTTGCATTCTTGCAATGGTTCTGAATGCCAGGTACCCATATCTCTGTTCTCTACTTAGGAAATAAAGCTAAAGAGAATGGGGGTTCATACTTTCAGTTTTATCTAAAAGTGTCCCCACTGGTTTTACAACAAAACAAAACAAACAAACAAATAAAAGCCCCTTTCTACTCCTCCCAGGACTTCAGCAGGATAGACAGGTTCTAAGATTAGGTAGATGAGCCCTGAGGGACATGGCATCTTTTTTGGGGTCTCTCAAATCGCAGATAGTCAAGTATCAAGTCTCAACACCAGTATCACCATTGTTCTTGCTGGTAGGTTTTAGATTTTATGCATGTACTTGCTTTTCTAGACTACTGAGAAAAGAGGATTTTCCCTGCCCATGTTCCTACCTTGGTTTGCAAAACTTGGGAAGTCTCTGTGAATATGTGTGTGTGTGTGTGTGTTGGGGGATGTCTATTGTGGTCTGTAACAGCTCAGCGCTCCAAGCAGTTAATGACAGCTAATTAGTTTGCCATTCTAGATAAGCCCAGGGTCACAAACTAGTGCGAGGTACAAATGAGGCCTTCTTCACCCTAATTGCCTAATTCCAGCAGATAACGATTTCCTCTAGGAGCATCAGTGTTATGTAAAAGTCGCAGAGACATCCCAGGGACTGCTATACTTGTTATGGACCAGTTCTCTGACCTTGAGTGAATCCACTCTCCCCTGAGTTTGGTTTGGGCACCATCAAAGTGGTGTGGGGGAGGGGAGATACACTGACCACAGAGAAACCAAGATTGCTTATTGGTCAGGAATCACTCCACCGGTATCCTACATTGCTTTTGGGGGGAAGATGGCTACTCCACTTACAAGGTAGATACATGTACCCTCAAGGCAAAAACATCAGAGAAGAAAGGAATGTTGCCTTCTACTCTCGCCCCAACTTCGATTTTGACTATTGTGCATGGAAGTGGGGGAGGGTAGCAACTCCCCAGAGGGCTGCACTGAGTGTCTGAGCAAGGTCCCCGGGTTCCATAGAGTTGTGCTCACTAGGAACACTATGCATGTGCTCACAAAATATGCCTTCAGTATCCCCAAGAAGTAGCATACTTCCATCTTTGTTTGGACCAGTTATACTGAATCTGAGTTTCTAAACGAATCAAAACAATGAGAACAGCAAAACAAAACAAAACAAAAAAACAAAAAAAAACAAAAAACAAACAACAACAACAACAACAACAAAACCACCAAACAGTTTGTTCCTTGGAGATTAAATTTAACTAGGTAGGAACTTCTACTATTCTTCTTTTGATGAAGATCAAGACCCAAAGTGGTGAACTGTACACATACTAAACCAGTACATTGTGACATCATCATAAGCAGATGAGACAGAGAGAACCAGTGAAGAGAGAACCAATAGCTTAATAGTTATTAAAATGTGACCCCACCCCACTTGATGGAACAGTCAAGAAAGAAAACAACATTAATTATTTCAGAATCATCTGCCATGTGATGAACATAGATAAAGCTAGTCAGAGCATTGGTCAGGACATAGTTAATTTTCCACAAAGTAAAATCACTGAAAATCATGTAAGGGTCTCCTCCTCCTCCCCCTCCCCCTCCTCCTTCTCTTCCTCCTCCTTCTTCCTCCTCCCCCTCTTCCTCCTTCTCCTTTTCTTCCTTCTCCTCTTCAGATTATGGATTGGGGTTTAAAGAAGATATTTGAACCAAAAACTTGGTCTAACTTGGAGAATGTGCTAATTTTCTTCTGGTAATAATTTTAGAAATCATAGGTTTTCTTTTCCGGGCAATTATTTTAATGAATCAATTGAGGTTTCAAGAAACAATTAAATGAGCTCAATTTGGTCGCAAGTTCAGCAAAATGAGATCATCCTTCTGGATTTGGTTCAGTTGAGGTCAAGTCTCCTATCTAAAGTGGACTAATAGGCTAGGGATCATTTTCTTTTTATGTCCCTTACTTCCTTTGTATTGCTTCCTTCAGTATCTGTGGGTCCTTTTCCTGTGTGTGTGTGTGTGTGTGTGTGTGTGTGTGTTAGCATAAACATGCATGTGTGTGTAGATATATATGCATGTGGAGACCAGATGTCAATATCTGTATCTCTGTTAAACATTTTCCATCTGATAGTTATAGACAGGGTCTCTCTCACTGGGACCCTGGACTTCCTGACTAAGCCAGTAAGCCCTAATATCACTCTATTTTACTACCCTAGCACCGGGATTATAGGTGTTCCATGCCACATTCAGAGTTTCATGCAAACACTAGAGTCCTCCTGTTTGTATGACAAGTACTTCATGAACTAAACCATTTGCTGAGTCCTAGTCTAGTTCTAAATGAATATATATGTGTGTATATATATATATATATATATATATATATATATATATATATATATATATATATATATTCTTAGCTCTCTGACGTCTATCAACAACTAATAGAATAGAAATAATTTTCCTTCTTACATAAAACTGGGCATTGATTAATCAGGAATGCATCTTTTGAAATTTTAAGCATTTTTTAAACTTGTGTGTGTGTGTGTATGCTGCTGTATGTGTCCCATGGCGTACATGTGGAGATCAGAAGTCAACTTAAGATAGTTGGTTCTATTTCCACCAAATGGGTACTGGAGGTTTGAACTCAGGTTTAGGCTTAGAAACAATCACCTTTGCCTTTACTTGCTGAACCTTATTGCCAGTCTGAATTCTTCTTTTTTTCTGGTTTTGTTTGTTTATTTTTGAAACAATTCTCACTACAATGCTTGGGATAACCTCAGAATTGCTTTGTAGTAGCCTAGGCTGGTCTTGAACTTGTAATCCTTCTCCCTTAGGCCTCCAAGTATGAGGGTTGTAAGCTCATGCCAGTATGTTTGGCTTTGCCACTCCACATTAACCAAGCTATGTCCCATTGAGACAATGCAGAGAAGAACACAACAACAAAGATAGCATTGTATGAGGAATGAACTTCACCAGATACAAGTGTCTAAAATGATGGTAAACCAAGTCCAAGCACAAGTCACCTCTGTAAAAACATGGTACACCAGGAAATATTTCCCAAGGAATAGCAGAAATGCAAATCACGAGAGAGAGCATTTCTCAACCTGTGGGTGTCAATCCCTTTGAAGGCTGAATGGCCTTTTCAGAGGGTTACCCTACACCATCAGAAAAAAACAAATATGTATATCACGATTCGTAACAGTAGCAAAACTTAGAGTTAGGAATCAGCAGTGATTCCATACTAAGTGATTCCATAACTAAGTTATGGTTGGGGCTCACAACAACACGAGGAACTGTGTTATAGGGTCGCATCATTAGAAGGGTTGAGAGGCACTGTGTGAGACCAGTGGCAATGAAGAAACAGAAAGGGAGAACCTCACTTCTTTGAATTTTTAGAACCATAGCATAACCTGGGTGTTAAGAGCATGGCACAGAGATAAGGCTTCGTAAACAGACAGGAGACAAAGAAGCTCCCACAGGTCTCTTACCTGTGATGGTGGCTTTGTTGATGGATGGTTGGTTGCACATGGGTGATCTTCTGGCAAAGAAAGAAAACACAGAGTAGTAAATGTGTGGTGCTTTTTGACTTTAGTATCCTAAGTTGTTTGGAGTATACCATTCTAAACTAAACAATTATTCAAAAGCTGTGACATGAACCTAATGACATTAGTCAAATTAGCCAGTAAGGTTCTTAGATGCCCCTTCACGGTAGCTCAGATTACAGATAAAAAAGGGGGGAAAAAGAAAAGAAAAAGTCAACTTGTGCCCGGGTAGGGCATTCTTTTTTTTTTTTTTTTAAAGATGTATTTATTATATGTAAGTACACTGTAGCTGTAGCTGTCTTCAGACACACCAGAAGAGGGCATCAGATCTTATTACAGATGGTTGTGAGCTACCATGTGGTTGCTGGGAATTGAACTCAGGACCTCTGGAAGGGCAGCAGTCAGTGCTCTTAACCACTGAGCCATCTCACCAGCCCCAGAGAGGGCATTCTTATCGTCTGGTTGTATTCAACTGAGTTAGGGTATGCAGAACAAAATGGACTTTCTGAATGTGAAAATTTGGTCAATGAATAATAGTTTCTTCCGATGAAGTGTTAGAAACTGATTTCTGGTGCATAGTCTTGTGATTTCTAGTACATTCCTAGGAGTGAATGATTCCTTCTAAACTATGGTGTAAATAGGGACAGAATGTAAACGTTTCTCCTTTCCGCTTTGTTCACTGAGAAGCATCACTGGCACATCTGTGAGAGGAGTCTATTAATAGCTGGCCTAAACAGATGCCTTAGAAATTGTAGTGCCCTATAAAGCCATTGTATTTGAAGAGATTCCATTTGGTATTCTTCACTGCTTTCCTGTTCTTTGACAGCTCCCATGAGATGATTGTAAAAACCCTTAGGAAAATGCCTGTTGTACCACTAACCTGCATCCTCTATTAAGACCAACACAGTGTGTATAGTATTCATTCTGTCAGTGCTAACTAAATTGAGTTGAAAAGCAAAATCATTTATAAGACATCCTATAAATGATTTGGAAATAGAACTTTTTAAGGTTCTTTCCTATAGCTGACAGCCTTCAAAGGACAGAAATTTTTAAAAATCCTTCAAGAAACGCATATGTTGCAAGATGTCTTCAAAACACCTAAGGTCTTTTTGGAGTGTGTGCATGTGTGTGCACACACACACTTTTTCTAGTGGTTAGCCCTTACTGAGGGCTTGATGTGGGCCAGATCCTGTGCTGTGTACTTTAACTCTCACTTAATCCTTACGACAAGCTTCCAGGCAGGTAAGTGCTCTCTCTCTCTCTCTCTCTCTCTCTCTCTCTCTCTCTCTCTCTGTGTGTGTGTGTGTGTGTGTGTGTGTGTGTGTAGCTAATAAGGAAAGCAACAAGTTTTGAAAAGTTGAAATTTTTGGGTATTGAAGCTGAGGTTTGAACGAGTATACTCTGGCATAAACATTATACTGTGCTCTGCTATCTCTTAGGAGTGTGCATGCATTGCATGTGCATGTACATATGTGTGAAGAGGGGTGAGAAGAGAAGAGACACGGACAACCACACATGTCTGCACTTTGTGGCTAGCACGTTCCATTTCTCCTGCTGAAAGGCTGTGCCTCCCACCTGAGCTGCAGGCTACCTGACACTGTGTCTGCTTTGACAGGCTCCACTCAGCCTCCTGGCTGCAGCACTGTGCTTTAGTTTATGGTTGGATGTTTTACATTTAAACTTTGTGTATGTCTGAAAATGTACCAAGATTTATGTCTGAATTAGATTATATTTTATTGTAAAACAAAAAGTGGAAATGAGAACTTAATAAATGCTTCATTAAACATGAGTTTATTGTCTTAGATGGCTGCTCTGGTCTAGGTAGTATGGTAATGTTCTGGCTGAAGTTTTTTTTAATGCACACGTGACAAAGTATGTTTAGGGTGGCATTGCTGTAGTCTAGAGTTTATTCAAATGACTTATATATTGATAAGAATTTTCAGTCCTTGCTCCATAAAAATTTAGAAACTAGTCCCTTGGCATGGTATTAGCAAACAAAGATATTATACTTTTGTATAGTTATAGAAAACAAAATCATTGCCTTGTTACTATTTATCTTTTCCTAGAATCAGTTCTATGGCTTACATGTAGGAATCTAGCACCCCAAAGAGTAACAATAATACATAAATATTGACCATTAGATCCACCAGGATGTCGGTATATCATTTAGTGAAGAATGAGCCAACCCTCACTTCTGGAAATGAATATATATATTCATACTAAAGGTATGGTAGTACCTTTAAAGATGCTAAAGATACTAAAGGTAGTACCTTTAAAGATGCTAAATGTTTGCCCAAAAGAGGAGGGAGGGAGGGAGGGAGGGAGGGAGGGAGGGAGGGAGGGAGTGGGTGAGGGAGGGAGGGAAACTTACTTGCTGGGTGCTCGATCTTGCAAATTAGTTAATGCAGCAAAGTTGTTTCGTACAGTTCGAAGACTGGCCAAGACCTGTAATTAAAAAAAAGAAGAAGAGAAAAAAAGAATTGCGTAGTGTTCTTGAACTGGGGCTGGTTGGGGTATAAACAAACATATTTTCTAAAGAAAAAAGTCATTGTGCTTGCAACTCAGTTTCATATACCATTATGGAATTTTCCAGAACTTAGTAAATTTTTAATCCTGGTTAGGAAATCCAGGGAGGTTAAACTCCCAGCACTTTGTAGAAACCCCTCTCACTGACTTTGTTTCTGGTAACAGTAGTGGTATTATTCCCCAATCCTTTAGTCCTCAGTACAATGTCCCCAGCAAAAATGTGGTTGCATTTCATGCAATTATGAAATACTATAATACAAAATATCATGAAAATCTCAGATTAGTGATAAAAAAAAAAGTAAAACTAGTCTCCAATTCCCTTAGAAAACTACATCAAGACCCCCAAGATCTCAGGTCATCAGGCTAAGTGAATCTTCAGTTGTTTGTCCATCTTTGCATAGGGCTATGCTAGCTAGTTGTCCACAGAGACGCTTTGCCTCTGGGGAGATTGTGGGCATTGTGGAGTATAAGAAGTTCCCAGAAAGGCGCTGATTACAGAAAACACTAGTGCTGTGTTTAAAGGGACTATTCTGTATGCTGTCCTGCATGAAGAAACTGTTCAATAAGATGGTGTTGAAGAAATGAAATATGGATGCAATAGATCCACACGTATGTGGATATTCCAGCAAGTAGATGCTCCCAAGTCTGATAGCTCCTTCTTTATTCCAACTCAAATCAGAAATAAAAGATGGCTAAGGAATGGGAAGCCAGCCATGGGGAGAAGTTACAAGAGCCTGTTGACCCTGTATGCTCCTTGAACCAGCTACTTTCTTGGGGGTGGACTCCATAGTAAGATTAGATGCATCAATAAGACTTCAGTGCCTGTTAAGAGTTCACACATGATGAGTTAAGACTTCACATGTCCTGGTATAAGTCATGTGATAAATGCACATACTTGGTATGACACGTTCTGTGTAAAAGAGAGTGCTGCCTCCCCGTTAGGGTTGCTTGGACAGTTAACAGAAACTACAGGTTAATGCCAATGACATTGCATAAGCAAAAAGTATGTGGTGACCGTGTGTTTATTATGGAAACTTCCATTTAATTATCTGGACCATGGGAAGTTTGCTTAATGCTTATCAGTGGCAATACACAGAACCCTCAGTTTTCTAACTGACCTAGGGGTTTGAGAACTGTGCCCCGTGTTTCTTCATCGGACAGTGGCCCAGACGAAAGCCACTCTGTGTCTCCGGCGTTTGTTTTCTGGAGGCTGACGGGAACTTGTGCAAGTCAAAGGGAGCTGTTTATGCTCTGCACCAGTGGTGACCTTCAGCGGTCCCCCTGAAGGAGTTCATGGAGCCTCCTAGTAAGCCAGCCAGTCATTGGAAAACCTGGCTCATTATCACACACAACTCTGAAAGGTCACACCGCCTGTGACGGAGTATCCAAATAGCTAGCTGCTGACGTCAGACCATAGTGACTTTCATGAGGCATGAAATTCTGAATGATGCAGAAATAAAAAGATTAACGATCCAGTCGTGAAATCATGACAA
Source organism: Apodemus sylvaticus (assembly GCF_947179515.1). Taxonomy (NCBI): domain Eukaryota; kingdom Metazoa; phylum Chordata; class Mammalia; order Rodentia; family Muridae; genus Apodemus; species Apodemus sylvaticus. The sequence continues at coordinate 50,799,287 of NC_067487.1, forward strand.
CTTAATTTGTGTTCTAAGATGTGAACAGCAAACATGCTAATAAAGTATTTAAATACAATTAAATTGCGTCAGCTGGCTGGCTATTCCCTATTCTAGAAAAAAGATTTTAACCTCAGAATTTTGAGATCTTTAATCAAAACAGTTTTGTGTTTACCCAACAGCATCTGGCCATTGGGTAGTAGTAGTAGTAGTAGTAGTAGTAGTAGTAATTTAGTAATTTAGTATTTTTACAGGTAATTCATAGTTTATAATCATTTGAAAAAATGATTCAGGAAAACATTAATTTATGAATGAAATCTTTTCTGTAGAGAGGTTTGTTTTGCTTTGAGATGGGTCTCACTGTACAGCCCTGGCCGTCTAAGAATTCACTGTTATAGACTCTACTGGCCTCCAATGAAGAGATCTACCTGCCCCACTCCTGGGCTGCTTGGATTAAAGATGCTAACTACCATACCTTACCTGTCTGTCAGCTTTGAACTTTTGTTATACTAGTAAGATATTAAACTGAATTTTTGGGGGGTTTAGTATGCACATTTTTTGCATTTATTTTAGATAATTCCTATCTTTTAGATATCGAAGAATTTAAACAACAACAACAACAATGTTGTCAGGTAAATTATACTGTGCTCCATAATCTGGAAAAAATCAAATGATTGCTATTTTGGTGGACAGACAGATGAATGGAATGAGACAGACAAATGGATTTGGGAAGGGGCATTTAAGCAGTATTTGAAGCACTGACGCTATTCCATTTTTAAACTTTGTTTTACTATTATTATTTCTGCTCTAGATATTTACTACACAGATTGTATGACACATTTCAAAATGAAACAGGAAAACAACCTCCCCCAGGCTCCAGCTGCCGGCCTTTGGCCTGCTGATTTTTAGCCTATAGTTTTGCATATGCAACTGTATACTCTGTTGTGGTAAATGACATTTGAAGACACACAGATGTGAGTACAAGAACATTGTTTTGGTTTGTGGCGGGACAAAAATGGTTTTCTATTTAAGCGTTAAGAATATCTTCCACTCTTGTAAGCTATATGATCCTGGCACAAACGTAAATAGAAGTTTCTCAGATGAATCCGTCACACATGGTGTTGCCCTGGGCCTGGGTGACTAACTGACATTCTCTATAGAAATGTCACAAAGTTCTTCTCTTAAACACTCTTGTCCCGCAGGACACTGGACAGAAGCCAGCCTTGAGAGAGGAAGAGCAAAAGAGGAAAAGGGTTCAGCAGAACCCCTGGGTGAAGGGTTAAGCTCTTAGGTTCTTTTGTGTTCTAGGGTAGCCATAGACTCAGAGGCCAGCCTTAGACGCTGCAGGCAGGCTCTGCAGTGCCCAGGATTCTCCTGCCTTTCTAAAGCTTAATATCAAAGAGTCCCTACAGTTTCTTCCAGATGGCTTAGGCTTAAAAATTAAAGTCATTGCTTTCTCTTCAGCCATCTCCAGCAAGTGTGTAATTGCTTAAGGTAACAAACAAACAAAAAAGGAATGCTGAAAAATTCTAAATCCTGACAATGAGCGTGCTAATACTACAGGAAAATATTGTTCACGGACTAGGCCACAGCATGGGAACATTTACACACACACACACACACACACACACACACACACACACACACACACACACATGTCTCAGGTTCTTTGGGTGCTTTCAAACATTTCCTAGCCAATGGGATTCACTGATGTTGGCAGAAAAAAATTCCTGGCTTCATTAAACAGTTAAAGTGAACGAATAAAATGTTTTCTGGGATTTTTTTTCCCAGCTCATGCACAGCATATGCCACTGGGTGGCAGCACAACACAGGCTGTGACATATAGGGCAGGGAGGAGATGGTGTGTCCTTGTGAGGTCAAAGACTTTTAGGAGTCGCTTCAGGAAACAAACAATTAGTGGAGAATTATTTACAGGATTAAAAAAAAAAGTTTCCTCTGTTGAAAAATCAAACCTCTTTCCAAGTTATACTTTTATTAAAACACACGAGGTAATTGATTCTCTATGTCAGAGAGTTCTGGGTGCTTTCATAATCCCAGCCTAGTAAGAATATACAAGGTTGCTAGCTATAATTCATCCTGATGATACACAAGTTGTTTTGGTTGTTGATTTGTTTGTTTGCTTTATAAAAGTGAAATGAAAAGCAAATGAAAGAAAACAATGAACTTTCCCCATTGCCCCATGCAGTCAATGAACTTGGCTACAAGATCACTGCTATGGAGGTGGAACGGGAAGGGATCTACAGGAGCTTACAAATATATTGTTGGCGACCTAACCCTAATGGAACACTAACTTCTGTTGTGTTAACAATAGCCACTGTATCCATGCCCTCCCTCTGCCACCCCAAAACTATCTAGCTGTCATAGTTTGGTACAAGCAAGACAACACATTTGCTCCTATTTTCAGAACAGCTGTATCTCCTGCATCCAAAGGGGACAAGGGTGTTGGTTGCTAGGCTTTGAATGCTTGTTAGCAGGTTTAGGTTTCAGAAAGCAGCCCAAGCCAGTGGGGCTGAGGAAAGTAAGCAGTTGAATGCAGAGTGGGCTCCCCAGAACAGCTATAACTCTTTCCTCTTCATCAGCCCTAAGGGCTCTGGCTAAATCGTTGCTATGTTCAAAGGGAAGAGATGAACAGTGGACATGAGGGACAGGTAAGAGGGATTCCTTCACGCCTAAGAAAACACACTGAAAGATTTGAGCACAGAGCAGAATCATTCTAAGGTAAAACATACAAGCTAACTAAAGCTGGCACATTTTTTTTCCCTGTGGACCAGGGTGCCTCAGGGCTTTCATAAAAGTTCAAAAGTTCAAAACTTAAGAGTAAAAAAGAGTTTAGATGTTAGCTAGTACCTAAATCTGGTTATAATTTGGACATTTCAATAACAGATGGATTCTGTAGATATTCCTAAACACTATTTTAAACACTTTAGGTCATTTTATCATCTCACATCTCACATTCTATCACAGAGTTGAAATATTTTCTTCTCTTACACATGAAGAACCCAAATGTGTTGCTCAGTTAAATCTTTGTACAAATAACACATGTGAAAAAGGAGTAAATAAAGTATCAGGTTGAGCAGGATTATTGAATTTCAAATGCAGATCATGTACTAATTATACCAGATGTAATTTAATCCACGATATAGTCTCCGTCTGGTGCTAATTCCAGTTTAAGGAGATAGCGGCCCGCTAAGTACGTACTATCTCCCTTAGATAACTTGTTATTTGAAGTACAGACACTCCCCGGGTCTAACAGCCTTACACAAAGCACATCTGCAGGGCTAAGGTTTCATTCTCCAGCATTGCCTTTTAGTTATTTGAATGAGCCAAACAATTTGCATCTACACCAGTGTACGTAATAAAGTCATTGAGAATCAGAATAAAATCTCCACGTCAAATGTGTCAATCTTTGAGACGCCTCCACACTTCAAGGTCTGCTTACCTGAGCAAACGGAGTTACAATCAAGTCATCTCCATGTCTGAAAAACAAACCAGAGGCAGTGTTAGAAGGCTCTGAGAGTTCTCTGACCACTTTTGATCAATATTAAATCATACGTTCCATTGCAAGAAAATCCCAGTGGTTATTACAGTATTTCCATCTTTATCTTCAGTACATGTCCTTCCCAGCCTCTGGGTTGAAAACATGTTGTCCGGGATGTTAACCATTGTCCATCTCCCCTGGACAAAAGAGGGTCTCCTTAGTTACCAACCGGTGTCAGCGTTGCTTTTTAAGCACAAAGGATGTGCTGTAAGTGGAAAAGGGTTCTCAGCTCTGGGCCTGCACCTTTCTCTAGACTTCCCATTGTAGATGTTAGCCAGGAATGCTGTGCAAAGAACCAGCTACTGAACTGGCTTCTGTGAGAGCACCCTGGGCCATCTAACATTTGTAGGTGATTAGCATCAAGTGATCTGTACGGTCATGTGTAAGCCTTGGATAGGCCAGGAGTTGTACATAACATAGGCGTGTGCATCATCTACTAATAAAAAACCCTACGAAACTGTTCAACTGGCTCGTGTTCCAGTCACTGTACTTGCAGGGGAATATTACCCTGTGGGTGCTGTTGCTAGGGTAACGTCAGCTCCAGGAGACTAGGGATGTAAGAGCAAGGTGTCAGTGTGACATGTCTTGGGGAAGCAGGGAAATGCAAGAAGTCACATGGCATTCTTCTTGGAAGAAAGTGGGAAAACCTCGGACCTGAGACTCTGCAATATTTCCCAGCATCGTTAAGTCGAAGAAAAGATGTCTTAAATCTCAGTGGTTATTTCTTAATCTAGCCAGTCACAACCTGTTTTATTTATTTCTGTCACTTCATTTTATTTATCTTGAAAGATAGAGTTTGCTTAGTATAGCATGCTGATGTTGAATCTGTAATGTGCCTACCTTGGGCCTGTTGGTACTGAGATTTCTAATGAGCACTGCCGCACCCACATCAGAAAAATATTTTATTTTTTCATTAAATGAATGTAGTTATTTTGCATATGTCTTTCTTGACATAACCTTCATTGAGAACAGTTCATTTGAACTGTCAGCTTATACCTGAGCAAGTGAAAAGGATCCACATTCCCCAAACCAGCTCCTAGAAGGCTTGTGGTACAAGGAGCGGAGAGATGATTTTACAATAGGCTAATGATGAGGACCACCTTTGTGGCAAGCAGTTTGGTACCTAGGGAATAACTACAGAAAGAAATGCATGCAGAAACTTCCAGAACGTACAGAATAAGCCACTACAGGTCACTAGTGTTCCATTGGTCTTGAGTCTTCTGAAATGGAAGGAGGTGTCCTCTGTTTGTTCCCCTACTCTGATCCCCAGAGCAAACTAAAAGCCATGCTTGTGGCCACAGGGAGCCCCACATTTCAGTCTCAAAAGAGAAGGACCTGCTGGCTCCTGGGCCAGTTCTACTGGGGATCTGCAGGACAGGCTCAGTGGCATGTGTTGACAAGGAAAACAACAGTGTTCTCATCCTTCGCACCTGGTCACCTGACTCTCACCTCTGTAGTCCTCACCATGCTGTTTTCCATTCTCGATATTTCTGAACTAAATAACCTGAAATATAGACAAGAGACTCAAAAAAGCAAGCCTTCTTACGTACAGCACTTACATACGGAGACGGGCCATCTAAAAGACCACGCTCAGCCAGATTCAGCTCCCGGTATGATTCCCTCAGTAACTGTTTCAAGACTGGAATCGAGAGACATTGGCCTTGTTTCAGTGATGGAGGCCTTTATGATGTTTCTTTCTTTTCCTTTCATTTTCCTTCCTTCCTCCTTTCTCTCCCTCCTTCTTTTCTTTCTATCTTTCTTATAAACACAGCATGCAATGCTGGCTGGGCTGCAGCTTGTTATGTAGCTCAGGCTAGCCTTGAACTCTCAGAGATTCACCTACCTCTGCCTACTGCATGCTGGGATAAAAGCCATGTCTCACTCACCAGACCCTGTTATTTCTTAAAGTAAGAGTTCAAACCTGATGGTACATATCTATAATCTCTGCTACTCAGGAAGATGAGGCAGAAAGAACAAAAAATCAGTGCCTGGTTATCACTACAGAGTGAGTTCAAGTACAGCCTGGGTAAGTTAGCAAGATCCTGACTCAAAAACAAATGTATTTAAAGGTTTGAGATATACTTCAATAGTTTACATGAAGTCCTGTGCTCAATCTATAGTACCAAATACATATAACACACACACACACTCACATACACACACACATATACACGCATGCATGTATGCACAAATAAATACCCACAAATTTTATAAAAATATTTTTATCAATATAATATAAATTTAAATCATGATAATAATTGTAAATAGTCACCAACCATATGCAACAATAATGAATATTTGTCAAATAAATCACTGTGCAAAGAAGTTCAGAGTTGAGTATCTCCTAGTTATTATCTATTTTGGTTGAGGAAAGCGGGGTGCCAAGAAACACAAAATCTTATGTCTATAAAGAAATTTGAAGAGGATTCAAATTCAAGTCCTTTGAATTCAGAACTCTGCCCTTGCACATATGTGATTCTCCATCTACCATGTACTTACAGATGCCAAAAGCACACCAGAAAACAGCGCTGACTCCAAGGATAGCTCTCAGTTCGTGAAAACATCATTAAACTGATAATCAGACATTAATACAGAGTAACAAAATATAATTAGACAGCAACATACGAACAACTAAACACCATCTCAGCCCTGACTTAAAACCAGCTCAGCCTTCCTAATGACTTTCACAGCCCACAATCTTAAACTAAATAACAGAGAAATTAGTAAAAGAGCATTTACTTTTTGATCTAGAAATAGAATTCTGGGCAATAGTTAACTCACATGCTTACAAACAGGGCACAAGCTCTCTGAAGATGGCATATGATATTTGTATGTTAATATATATAAGTTAACCTGTATATATATAAAATGTGTAAAGAGACTTTTCAGGCTCTTGTTTTGTGATTATAGACATTTATTTTTCTGCTAAGTTTCAAAAAGAAAAAATGACCTGAGAGGACAGAATCCCATCTATAAATGGGCATTCAGAAAACTGACTCTATTTAGCCTCTTCTACAGGGAAACTTTTTATGAGGCACTAGCCCTGTAAGTACTGCAAATGACTTCACATAGTTAAAGAATTTCATGTAAGGGCTGACCACACAGCTCAGTGATATAGCAGTTGTTTAGCCTGAGTGAGGCCTTGGGTTCCACCCAGTACCCTCCTCCTCTATGATATCCATATATCCATATATTTTTATCATCTAACTGCAGAAAATGTGACATTATCAGATGCCTGGTGTTCTATAATTTAAAACATATCCTTACTTCGTTTTTTTCATCTTGCTACTGCCTCTTTATTTTTTTTATTTTTGGATTCAAATGGACATATTTATTCATACATATAGATATTATATATGTAACAATAAATAATGTACAGGTCAAAAATTTGAGGTGGAGGAAGTGGTTATAGGAAGAGTGTAACAGGTAGTAATAGTAGAAATTTTATAAATTTATAGTGCTCATACATGGAATTCTCAAAAAAAATTTTCACTTTAAATTTATTTAAAAAACATTTCATTTCCAATCTTGACATAATGCAGGTGACTTGGGCTCCAAGTTTGTTGCTAACACCGACTGATGTTTCTTAATCCATCCTATTATCAAACACATCAACTTGAACATCACTAGACCTGTCTGCCCCTATCCTTACTTCTTGTTAACTATTTAATAATGAGTAAGCAACACAATCATTAGAATTCACATAACTACATTATAAAGAAGCTGCTGCACTCATCAGGTTAAATGTACAAGAACCAATGGATGCTTGAGGAGGTGCTGATTAGCACTCATCACTGGAGAAATGCAAATTTAAACCAAGAGAGCAGCTCTCACGTCTTACTAAGCTGATTTCATTTTCATTTTCAAGGTGAAAGATCACGTGTCTCCATATCAGAGGCAGGGCAATGGGCTCATAAAAAGGCACAAGGTCAGAGATGTCTCAAGGAAAGATCAAAGCTGACAATGAAGCAGAGGTGCGAGGAACTTTTTGCACTGTGCCTGGGATTAGAGATGGGGACAGTCTCAGAACTAAGAGTGGGGGTCCATCCAAAATTGAAAGTACTGCCCCGAAACATCCATCATCCGTTTCTGGGTGTACAGACAATAAAAAATGGAAAGAGTGTGTCATAGAGATCCACAATAGCCACAACACAAACTCATCTTAAGTGTCTATCATGGGGTGGAAATGCATGGTATGCCTATCTCAAAGGATACTGCTCAGGTTTTAAAAAGATAATTGCTTGTTATAAGAGCTGTGAACTTGAGGTAGGCTATGCTCAGGATAATAAGACAGAGAAATTCTGCTTGGTATCACATACATGTGGACTCTAAAACAAAAACAAAGCAAAAAACGAAACCCTGAATGTACAAGAAGAGAGTGTGAAATGTTGGCTGTAGGGGCCAGGAAATGGTGTTGGGCTTAAAAGGCCCTCTGGGGAATAAAGTTCATAAAATTCACAGGACAGATTGTTGACTATAACAATCAATAATGCACGGCACACTTGAAAATCTCTAACAAGGTGATTTTAGATATCCTCATCACAAAAGCAGTAAATAGATCATATGATAGATACATTAATGAACTCAGCCTAATGTTTACACAGTTTAGACTCCTGTTAAAACTGTTATTGCATATCTTAAACACAGACAACTTCTCATTTGCAGCCTAAAAAATACATTTAAGAATGAATTAAGAGCCTGATCTTTGAATCAACACACCGAACCAAACCTTCAGACCAGGTAGAGTGGCACATGTCTAGCACTTGGAAAGTGGAGGCAGGGGGACCAGGAGTTCGCTCTACAGTACTCAAAGCCAGCCTGGGTGACAGGAGACCCAGTTTCAGAAAGAACAAATAAAGCTAGGGAGATGGATCTACCAGCAAAGCTTGCCTCACAAACCTGAGGGCTTCAATTTGATTCCTAGAATCCACATAAAAAAAAAAAAATCCAGGCATGGTGGTGCATTCTTGTAATCACAGCATTGGAAAAAATGGATCCCTAGAGCTCACCGTGAGGCCACCCACCCTACTCTATTTGATGAGCTCCGGACCACTGAAGAGCCCTGTCTTGAAACAAAATGGGGATGATACCTAAGGTTTTCCTCAGGTCTCCACATATGTGTCCTTCATGTCCATATACAAGCATCTGCATACACATAAACATACATACATACATACACATGCCTCAAAAATCAATAAGTAAACATATAAACCCTAAAGCATAAATCCTTAGTTTTTGCTTCAAATATCCTCAGATCTTCATTAAGAGTGTGAATTGAAGGCTGGAGAGATGGCTCAGCAGTTAAGAGCATACTGACTGTTCCTTCCAGAGGTCCTGAGTTCAATTTCCAGCAACCATCTGTAATGGGATCTGATGCCCTCTTCTGGGGTATGTGAAAACAGCATACTCACGTTAAATAAATCTTTAACAAATAATCTGCATTGATGATGAGACATAAAACTGAGAAGTTATTATACAATATAAGCAAACCCCCTGTGGTCTAATACCAAATGTGTGCTGCAGAGATAGAAAATTTGGCTTCATTAAGGAAAATAAGCTCTACGATGGTGCAAGAACAATCCACTCTCACATCTACAAACAGAAGTTTCAAGCTTCAAAGGAACTTAGGAAATGTCTGCAGACAGGAACACAAAGCACATCATACTACTTTGCTTAATAAAGACTGATGCGGCAGAGGAAAATTTCCAGGGGTGCTGATGTCACAGTTGGCCACAGGGGGCCTGTGAGTCCTAGGCTGAGTTTGATGTTTGACAGGAGGCAAAGGCTGAGTACCCAGAGGGGAAGAGGCTACACAAGTGCCCTCACTCTGTGTTCTAGGAACAGGCTCTTCTTTCACAGTGTACGTTATTTGACAGGCCTTCCGTTTATTCTTAACGTCATTGGCCCTGTTCTCTTGGGTTTTCTCCAGAATGCTCGTCTGTGTGGGAGATTTACGGCTAGCGAGCGAAGGCAATCTTCTTAAAGGTCTGCCTGCGGTGGAACGGGCCTGTAAGGTTGAAAGGAAAGGCTTAACCAAATAGAGAAGACTTTTCCTAAGTCTAGTGTGTGGCCAGTGTGAAGGACAGACAGGATCTAATTCTTAAGAGTCTGCATGAATGACTACTCTCATATTCCCACTCCAAGACAAGGAACCAGGATCTGAGAACCTAAGTTCAGAGCCAGTTACACCCTTGGCAAATGGCAGAGGTCATTAGTTTCCTGAAGCTAGCCTGGAATCTAGAGTTTGCCAGGCAGAGTGGGTTCACTGGTCCCTGTCAAAGAAGCAGTAAATATAGACTGTGGAGAAGTGTTGAAAGGCTTCATATTCCTCTGGTTAACTCATCTTTTTCCTGATATTATGCTTTTGTGTGTTCATGTGTGAGAGAGATTCTCTTATCTTTAAAAATTAAACTGTCTATATATTTTAGTCAGAATTGCTTTATTAATATCATTTACATGGCAAAATAAGCAGTCAGAGACATACGTTGGTCTCTTTGGTGCTTTTTTTGACATTGTAATAGGCTTTGAAATCCCAAGACATGGAGATGTGCTGTGTAGCTGAATATAAATAAACCAAGGCTTAAAAAACAAGCAAGCAAGCAAGCAAACAGGGAAACAAACAAAAACCCACTGCATTATTTTGACCATATTGCTTCCTGGTTGCTCAAATGAATTTGGACTATCATAAGTCCCTCAAAAGTAAGCACCAGAGTCCCCATAATAATGCTGCCCATACCCAATGGAAACATCCACGGTCATGAAAATATTCTGTGTGTGTGTGTGTGTGTGTGTGTGTGTGTGTGTGTGTGTGTGTGTATTGAGTATGCTATCCACCGTCCACAAGCAAACGAAACACACAGCAAGCAAACGCTATGGGCTTTGGCAGATCTACTGAATTCTGAAAGTGTCAAGCAATTCTATGTATGCAGTCCTGCTCTTCCTGGCTGAAACACAGACTGAGAAGGACTTGGTCCCCATGACTTCCTGCATTTGCATTTGCCTCTTGCATTTGCAAGGGGCTGACTTGTTATTCTTCTGTTTGTGCCTTTTAGTCTCTGCTTCCAAAGGAGAGGGTTGCTGCGACGCCTAATGTGTGTTTTGTCCTGCCTTTACAGTATTTTTGGAGATAGAAACCTCCGTTTTGACCCAAGGTTGGGAAAATCCCATTGGTCTCACAGTGATTAAAGGAAAGCTGACACAGGGTCTGAGAGACAGTGTGGTAGGGAACACAGATCAACAGAGACGCTTTTTCACCAAATCCACACAGAAACATCCAATACACCAGAAGTCTGCAAGAAAAGCTTTGGGTTTGTTCTCTTGACTTGGATTTTCTGAAGCAAAATTATTATTTGCAATGGGGCCTTTGTTCCCTCCATATCGATGATAGAGTATCTAAATGCTTTCTACTGCAGGGAGCTAGAATGATGGGGTGGCACACCCTGGAAAGCTTACCGCCAGGCACACACCACAGAACCACTGTTATATCTCCTTACTGTGTCTCCTTACATGGCTCAAAGAATGATATGGGAGAAGACTAAGAACGGTTTGCAAAGGAGCCAAGACTGACAAGCAAAACACATATTTCAAGTGACAGATATGTAACAAGGCAGGTATTTATGCTGGTGTCTCGATATCAGCTGCCTCTCTCCTTTCCTGTCTAGGATTTAAAAAAAAAAAATAGAGACGAAAGTGAAAAAAATTTTTTGTATTGTTTTCATGGATCTGCCGTCGACTTCAAAATGACACCCCAGTGGCGTAGCTGCCATTCATACTGCTCAGGGAGCAACAGAGTAAGCCTCCTTTGAGCACAGCAGCCAGTTTTATGGTCCTTCCCTCAGAATATGCTAAGAAGTACATGCCATGGGGCTCCTACAAAAGCCAGCTCCTCTCCTTCTCCAACCCTGCCACCATCTACCTCTTTTTAACCGCACGCTGTAGCAGGGATGCTCATCTCTGTCCTCTTCAGCACCTAGAGGAGAGTGAGCAGGCCTTGGAGCACAAAGTGAGAGCCGCCAGCCCCAGGCCCACAGCTTGTGCAAACCATTCGTCCTTTGCAAGTTGGAAGGGCAGGAAGAACCCGTTGTTTTGGCTCTGGTTCTCCTGTGTAGGGCCGTGATACATGGACTCACCGTCCAGACTAATGGCTTGGCTTTTTCCCTTGAAGATGGCAGATATATTTTCCTGTCTTTAGTTAGCCGACATATTGCTCGCAGAGATCCCGTTCCTTTAAGAGCACGCTACTAAATGAACCAGCTCTTCCTTAACCAAGACAATCCTAGCTGTCTTCCTAGTAGGAATCTGATGGCTTATAGGGGTGTCAGATAATCATTTTCATTATTAAACAGCTTTTACTCCACATTAAAAAAAAGTAGCTGTTACATCTCATAAACAGTGAGGTAGTAGGATTATTATTCAATCAAGTGTCTATTTTCTTCAAAGACTTGCTTAATGCCCAGTATCATATAGCTTTTATTTTATTTTAATTTTACTTACAAAAAATATTCATTACCACACCATTTCCTTTACATTTCTGTAACCTAGGAAATCTTAGGTGACTGTTTTTCTCAGTTATTTTTTCACCATTACAAGTTTTAAGGAAAATTGTATGAAGATCAAGAAAAGAAAAGAGAGTTGGCTCAGTGGACATGACCACTTTCTGGGCAAAAATGAGGACCTACATTGGGATCCCAGCACCCACATTTAAATAAAGGTAGGTACAGCTAATTGCCTGCATAAACCCAGTACTGGGGAGGGGGGAATGGGAAACTAGGGATCAATAGCGTTGATAGCCAATAGTCTAGCCTCTAATGCAGGGAGAGACACTGTCTAAGAAAATAATGCAGAGAGAGATGGAGCGGGACCAGATGCTGCCCAGTCTCTGCCCATGCACATAGATGTACATATATGTACACATACATAACATTCATGCACATGCTCACACATTCATACCAACCTACAAAATAAAGACAGTTGTAATCCAGATTGGGTGGTACATGGCTGTAATCCCAGAACTGGAGAGGCTGAGGGAGGATGATGGCTGCAAATTCAAGACCAGCCTTGAATTCAACCAATCAATAGATAAGAGAAAGAAAGAAAGAAAGAAAGAAAGAAAGAAAGAAAGAAAGAAAGAAAGAAAGAAAGAAAGAAAGAAAAAAGATAGATAGATAGATAGATAGATAGATAGATAGATAGATAGAAAGAAAGAAAGAAACTTATATGTCAAATGTTTAAACAAATTCCCCTGGGGATGGGTAGAAATAAGACGTTCCTAAAATAGTTTGTCAAAATGCACTCTTCTCTCTGATTTAAGACAAATATTTCTCTTCTTATATCTTCTAAGATTTTCACATTGGCAATGAAATCAAGGATAGCAGTATATATGCCTCAAACAGTTTGCTAATTTGAAAACTTGTAACACAATGCAATAAAACCAGCCATCAGGACAACATCTCACTGTATTAATGTCTTCTCCTCAGCTTTTATTCTGACCATATTAAGGGCAATTAAAGCATTAGGTTTGTAATTAAATTAAAAATATAAAATAAACATTAACTAATATATTAAATTGCTTAATTTGGAGACTAAAAGGTCAAGTTTCATTTGTATCTTTCCATTTACTCACTCTTGTGAGTCTGTAATAAAATAGCTCAGTTATCGAATAAAGTAGAAAAACAGACTTACAAGATAGAAAGAAATAAAGTAGGAAAAAGCTAGCCCCGTAGCCCATGCACTTTCCATACCTTGCCATTGGGCTTCTGGAAATCGTAAACATCTGTGTCAATCTGCACTAACATTGTACAGTAACAATAATACCAGTGGTGAGTTACAGAAGCAGAAGAATGGGCCACACTATAACCATGACTGTGTGACCTTGAATGATAATTACAGATCTGAGAAATCTGGTGTCCTCACAGAATCAGGAACAGGGCACATACATTGTCTATTCCTGAGCTTGTTAAAAAAGATGATGTCACTGAACCTGTTGTCTCTGCTCCCCTCCCCCATTGTTTCTCACATGGTTGGTGTTGCTTCCATCTTCAGGATATAAATAAAATAAATACACTTATATGGAGCTTTTCAAACAAGTTCATGGTGCTTCTGATTTTATTTACAAAACTCTCTTTGCTCAAAAAAAAAAAAAATCACCAGTAGTTCCAATTACTAAATAGTTAGGTCCAAATAATTTCATAAGGTTTCCCCCTAACAACTCAGCACCCATTAGCACTGTATGACTCCCTGCTGTGAAAAGAGATTGGTGACTGCCTCTCATGGTTCCCATTCAATGGGGACTTTTATTTAGCAATTGCTTTTTATCCATCAGCCACTGAAAACCGTTTTGTAAAGACACAAGGACTTGAAGGGCTGCTATGATCTAAAGATGAAAGCAGAAAAGTATAAAGCTATTAGCGTTACAGGTGACTGACAAATATTTCGTTTTCCTTGAGAAGTTAAAGCATTCCTCCCACCTGGGTGGTTTCCCTCTGGGCATCCCTGCCTCTGGTCCCAGTCATCTAACATCCTTAGCTGGGAGAGGTCTGGAATCAGGGAAGGATGGTTAGGCCTTGATAACTTCCTACTTAAGCTGATGGAAGATGGCTCTCGACTGGCAAAACAGATGACTTTAAAATATTTTTGAGCATATGTGATGTTAATCTGGTGTCAAGTTGACTATATCTGGAATCAACTAAAAACTAAAGCAGCTCAGCCCACGTGAAGGTTTTTCTTGTTTGGATCATTTGAGGTGGAATAAAACACTATACACCTGTGAAGCTGCCTGTGAGAAGTTTTTTGTTTGCTTGGGGTTTTTTTTTGTTTGTTTGTTTTTGTTTTTGTTTTTGTTTTTTTTACATTCTTGTGGGAGAGTTCATCTACCCCACTGCTGAGACATTCATTCATTCACAGGTATTAGTAACTATTGCCTCTGCTGGCTTCTAGCATAGACTTCTGAAGACCAGCAGCTCTCTAGAACTTCCCAGGCACAATGACATCAGATTAGGGTTCCTGAGACTTCCAATTCCCTGAAATGAACAACTACCAGATTCTTGACTTTTCTGTTGTGAGACAGCCATTGCTGGACTATCCAGACTACAGCCTGCAACCCCCCTCATACATTTCATATATACTTTCCTTGTATCTGTTCTGTTCCTTTAGAGAAGCCTGACTATATGGTATATTAAAATCTAGAATTTATCTATAAGAGGCTACGCAATTTTCTGTAGTTCACTGGGGAGTAGAATCTTCCCAGTGAACCAAGACTGCTTTGTTTTGATTTTCTTTCTGAGACATTCCAGAAAGAGTCCAAGGAAGAATTACTTAACCCAGAATAAAAACATGAATAGATATGTACTCTCCTGCCTTCCTTAAGCCCAGGTCTGGAGGCAATACTCCAAGCTACTTAGTAGACCCAAGCTAAAGGAAGGAGGGTATCTTAGTTAAGGTTTCCATTGCTGTGAGGAGACACCATGACCAAGATGACTCTTTTAAAGGATAACATTTAGTTGGGGCTGGCTTACAAGTTCAGATGTTCAGTCCATTATCATCCAAGTGGGAAGTATGGCAGCATCCATGCAGGCATGGCGCTGGAGGAGCTGAGAGCTCTACATCTTCATCTAAAGGAAGCCGGGAGCAGACTGACTCTCCCTACATAGAGCTTCAAAGCCCACCCCCACAGTGACAAACTTCCTCCAACAAGGCCACACCTTCTAGCAGTACTACTCCCTAAGGGCCAAGCATATTCAAACCACCACAGCAGGGTTCTGACAGAAAACCAATGCTAGGGGCTCTAGAGATATGAGACACTAGGTAACTGTGAAGGAAGGTGTGGCAGTCTGAACAAAAGGGTAAGGAGATAGGTCCACTAACAAGAAACTTGGAACCACATGTTTCAACCATCTGAAAGGGACCCAGACAATAAGGCAAATGTGCCCAAGGCTTTTTGCTGTAACATGAATACACCCACATCACGGTGCCTTCAACCCCTACTGCATATTCTGTAAGTAGGAATACAGTATGGAAACATGAGTGTAGAGCTTTCTGAGTCATCTCTGGATTCTGAATGTCATGGGCTTTTCAGCAAACATTGGAAAAGAGGTCCAGTTATCCAGGCGAATTGATTTTAGCCTAATTAGTTTGGGAGGTAGCTTAAATTCAATGGGCTGGGGCTTTACGATTCAATGCTCCTTGTCTCTTGTGGTGGTTAATCAGGTTGCCAAGTTTGATGAGATTTAGAATCCCTTTGGAGACTATCTTCTGAGCATTTTTGTGAGGATGTTTTAAGAGAGGCTCACTGAGGTGGGAAGACCCATCCTCATTGCGGACTGTACCACACCATAGCCGCAAGTCCTGGACTGAATAAACAAGAGAAAGCGGGTGGAGCACCAACACTCGTGCCATCTCTGCTTTGTGGGAGCGGATAAAATCCAATGGGCTCCCCACAGCCTTGCCACTACAGCTGGAGACTCACTTACTGCCAGGCCGTCCTTGCCACGATGAGCAGCACACTTAAAACCGTGAGCCAGAATACGTTCTCCCTTGCTTAAACTGCCTTTTTTAGAGGCAATGGCAGACGTAACGAGTGCACCACCTCTTGCCGTTGCTCATTGTCCTGCTCATCTTTGCAATCATCTCTCTTCAAGATTTCAAACACAGTCTCCTTGTTATCCCATTCTCCTCATGTTTTTCATGTCACAGTAGGGGCAGCTGTCATTTCTCTGGCTGTGTCTACAAGTGTTTTACTATGTTTTTTTCTAAAGATCTATTTATTTATCTTTTGTGAATACACTGTTGCTGTCTTCAGACACTCCAGAAGAGGGTGTCAGATCTCATTAGGGATGGTTGTGAGCCACCATGTGGTTGCTGGGATTAGAACTCAGGACCTTAGGAAGAGCAGTCAGTGCTCTTAACCACCTAGCCATCTCTCCAGCACCTCCCCCAAATGTTTTACTATTAAGTGTGGTTCACATCTGCTTTTCCTATGTTTACATCTTTACTATGTTCATGCTAACACTTATGTGTCTCTTATTTTTCTTGTATGTGTATGTCTACACTCATGTTTGTGTACTTGTGGTTGGGCAGGCATGTACGGGGATGCATGTGTATATGTGTGTTGAGGCCAGATGGCGACTGAGAGCATTTTCCCCCAACTATTTCTTCACCTTATTATGGAGTCATAGACTCTGTCTCTTGGTGAACATAGAGCTCACTGATGCCCTAGGATGGCTTACTTTTGACCTCCTGGGACTCCTCCTATCTCAACAACCCAGGGATTACAGGTGTGCACTGCTGGCACACCCACTTGTTATAAGGGTGCTGGGATCCAAACTAAGGCTTATGGTCATGTGACGAACATGTTAGCAATTAATTCACCATAGTAACATTTGCGTTCAATAAACACAGAAGTTTCTGGAAACATCTATCTTCTATCAGTGAATGTTTGTAGATTCTGAACTTTTTCAAACTATAGAAGTGCACACATCTGAGTTAGATGCATGGCTGCTTTATTGTTTTTATGAACTACAAGATTTGGTATGGTTTATTTTTTCACAAAATTTTTTATAGTGCGTCATAGCCATTCCATTAGTCAAACGAGTCTGTCTGTCTACTCATAAATATTGTTCACAATGGTATCATCAAAGTAATGTTCTTTACAGATGATCAAATGAAGATGAACATTTTCAGACTTTGGTCTCCTATTCACAAATATCCTATTAATACCTCTATTTTAAAAAGTAAGGATGAAATGAGACAGCAGATGCAAAAACACTCAGAAAAGCGAAGTGCAATATGCACATATTATATATGTTATGACCATTGCTGCTGGCTTCTACCTTTGTGTACCTCTGTTACCTGATAATACTTATTTATGAATGATAAGACAGTTCCATCTTGCCAGGAAGTAATAATTTCTTCCTTTTCATTCCCTAATTAATTAAATAATTATACCCAAACTTACAGAGAATTTGTTTTTTCTAAAACATTTCTTAAGGGATTTTATCTGGTGCAATGCTAGGTAAGAACAACATATAGAGAGTCATCAAGTAAGCAGAGTGGGTTTTAATAAGATCATTCTTTGTAAAGCACAGCTGTGTAATAGAGCTGTGGACATTGAGCATTGCTGGGAACTAGTTAAACTAGGCGCGTGAGGTCTGCACACATGGCCACAGAAGCCATCAAATAAAGGGAGAGCAGAGTTATGTATGTGTGGAAGATAAATGCTGTATTAAATTAAACATGA
The DNA here is from genome assembly GCF_947179515.1 of Apodemus sylvaticus. NCBI lineage: Eukaryota > Metazoa > Chordata > Mammalia > Rodentia > Muridae > Apodemus > Apodemus sylvaticus. The sequence continues at coordinate 50,817,058 of NC_067487.1, forward strand.
AGTCAATATTACTTTGTTTATCTTGCTTCCCAGCAAGTGTGAAAGGAATGCCTCGTTTCTCCTAGGAAAATACACAGAGGAACTCAGAAAGCTGAGCACGTCAAGGCATTATTTTTCAACAATATACAGAGTTGCATCATGGTCTGATTCAATTTGTCATTCCTACGTGAGTCCTCCTAGCAGATAAAGGAACTCTTGAATTGGTACAGGGTAAAATGAGGTCATTCTTGTATAGGGCTTTGGAAATAAAGGCTTTTTTAGAATGTGAAATACCACCAGCTTTTCATAAAACAGAGGTGCATATTTAGTCTTTTCTAACTTGAATAGAGGGTTTGGGACACATGGTCTATGCATTAGCATTCCAAAATTCTTTTTCTAGAATTTTAGAGAGCAGAGCACTTAACCATTAAGATACTTCCTCTTTTACCCACCATGAGTTATCTGACCTTTCTTTTTAATATTTTTTATTAATACTTTCTTTCATTCTTATCACCAATTTTAGTTGTTTTCATTCCCAACCCCTCCCTCTCCTTTTTTTTCTCAACAAGTCTTCCTCACACTTCTGTGTCTATTTTTGTGTGGTCCACTGGGTTTCATTAGCATTTCTTGCCTGTTAACTGACCATAGTCTTTTAGGAATGGTTGGAGCCTCATGGGCCCCTCCCCATCCATGATGAAATTCTGGCAGGCCCAATCTTGTATAGGTCTTCTATAGACAGTCACAGGTGCAGAGAGTCCATGATTGCAATGTTTGCATCATGTGATGTCTACATGTATTTTTACCACACATCATTCTATCCTTTGGCTCTTACATTCTTTCTGCCCCTCTTCCTCAATGTTCTGTGGTCATTGGGAGAGGTGATTTTTCTATATTGTTGTTTAACTGTTAATGAAGTTGGACTAGACACCATTTTTGACTATCCATGGGTGTTCTTGGACCAAGTACTCCTCTATCAGTCTCTCTAGTGTGTTGCTCTCTTGCTTCATCAGCTTATTGACCTTTCCCATTGTATGAGTCTTGCATATTTTATGTTAGGTAGGCACTTTATCACTGGGGGATAAATCTCCAACCCTATTCATACTTTTCCCTTTGAAGTAGGGTCTCGTTGTCCTGCCCAGGATGGCCCTAGAGTCCATCAATAGCTGAGACAGTCCTTGAATTCAGCATCATCTTGTCTCAACCTCTGAGTAGCTGAAGTTATAGGAGTGTATGTACTACCAGGCTTGGGGATGCAATGGCTTTGTCCTTTCACCTTGCCCTCAAGCTGCATACCCTACTCTCACTGGTGACAATGGCTAAGCTTCCTGTTTGATGGAAAAGTAGCCATTATTAGCCACTAATTCTCTAAACCCTTTTTCCTTCATCTCCATCTCTATATTTCTTCCTTTACTTGTTTCTCCTTGGTCTTTTCTAAAGAATACAATCTCAGGGGCTGGAAAGATGGATTAGTGGTTAAGAGCACTGACTGCTTTTCCAGAGGTCCTGAGTTCAATTCCTAGCAATCACATTGATTGTGAGATGGCTCACAACCATCTGTAATGGGATCTGATGCCCTCTTCTGGTGTGTCTGAAGAGAGCAACAGTGTATTCATACATTAAATAAATAAATAAATAAATAAATGTTAAAAAATGTAAAAAAAAAAAAAATCCTAGCCTTTATCCTTTTTCCAGAAACTTATTTCTTGAGCACATTTGTGTCAAAAACTAGACATATCTGTAACCCTCATATTCTCTGAATTTTAGTCTCTAGCTTCTGGTCTTCATTCAGTTCAAGTGTTATTAATTTAATTTTTTTCCTCTCAAACTTTTTCTCTTCCCTAGTCAGCTTTAATTCTTTCACTACTCCCCTTTCTCATCGGTTTTCGAAAAATATGCATTCACTGACTTAAAGAACTGCTTTCAATTCACTCTCCAACCTATTGAGCTTCTAACTCCATTACCTGACTAAGGTGCTTCACTCAAATGGCATCTAAACGCCTAGTGATTACAGAAGGTAATTGGTTCTTCTAATCTCTTCTAGTCTTGTAGAGTATTTATTAGTGATTGTCAAAAGTTTGCACTCCTTGTTTCTCTTTCTCTACCAGCTATACACACACACCACCACCACCACCACCACCATCACCACCACCATCACCACCACCACTACGACCATTCTATAGGCCTTGTACCTCTTACATCTGGACCAATCTCTTTGCTGCACTTCACTACTTTGATCTACATTTTCATCCCACGTGACCAATTGTGTTTCTATAATGATATTCTATGTGATCCCTTTCCTATTATTTCTTTGTTGTACAATCATTCCAAAATAGAATAATAATAATCCAAGTATAATAAAAGTGAAACATGGTTAAGTCCAAAGAACTTCAGTGGCTTTCAGCTCCCATGGACTTTATCTGATTCTTCCTCCGCTCTTACTGTCTGCTTCTCCTATCCAGCCAAATATCATGCCTTCAATGTACCAGAGTCTCCATATTATACAGAACTGTTCCCTGAGCCTATTGCTTTCTTCTCATTTCCTTTGGGCAGAGAGCTTTCCTTGGGCCCATGTTTTATGCTTGTGTATACCTTGTAAAACCTTAAGGTGGTACATTTTATTACAAATATTTTAATACCAGTCCTTTCTTCCCCTTAGATTCAGAGCTCAAGAAATATTCTAGGAGTTCAAGAAATATTCTTATTATGTTGAAATGAATAAATAAACATCCTATGCACATTTTCAAACCTATAGAATAGGGGTGATGACAACACAAAATGACACCCTGGCAACGGGAAGTTATTTAGAAAGAAGAGTAGTCATCAGTAATGCAACTGGTATGAGAAGTGGGAACTGAAAACTAAAGGCTACGAACTGAGCAATGTCTATTTTTATTTCTAGAAGCTCATTTGGGGCTGTTTCTTGGTCTATTATTGCCTTGCTGATCTTTTAGGGTACCAAGAATAACACTGGACCCATACGTGTCCTATAAGATGAACAGAAAGCAGGTTCTGCGAGGGATCCATAAGATGTTGAACGTAGCAGAATGAATGTTTAGATCCAGGAGAGAGGAGACTTATTGTATCCATTGCCAAATATGACACTGCACAAATTAAATAAGAATAGGGACCTGTACAGAAGTTTCTTCAACACAGAATGAATACAAATATATAATAAGCACACAAACTAAATGTTCTGGGGATATGAGTTGATAATTCCTGTACATCTGCAAGCCCATTAGTTTGAATTCATTTCTAGTCTGTTCCATGTCTTAAATAAATTCAAGTATATTGTACCTAGTGATTTATATTCAAAACCTGGTTCCATTTGTTACAAAAGGATCCAAAAGATCTTATCAGTTTCATGTCGGTACACACCAACTGAGATATAGTCAGTGCACTGACCATCTTCATGTCGTCGGGGTCTTCAACTTAAGTTTAAGGCTTTTAAAAATATTAGAAAACATTCACGTGACTGAGTATCTAAAGCTTGAGTCTTAAATAAATATTATCTGATGTCTTAAGGGTAATTTTCCATTAAATGTTTAATTCTACTTTTCCCAAGCAATATGTTTTCTGAGAAATTGTTATTCCCTTTACTCAAAGTAACAGTGCATTCAAGTTAAATTGATTCCTCTTCAGCTTGGAGGATTTTATTCACTTTTTGCACCAAAGGAGAAGGATGTGGTTGGATGAAATCATCATTTGTGACATCATCTACTCCAGAGATGAATCTACTCATGTTTTTCTAGGTGCTTCTGCCTTTTCTGCCCTGCAATATACTCACATATCACTGGCAATCGAGGAGTTCCTGGACATAGACTTTGGAGAGAGGTCATAATCACTGTCAGATCGATACAGGAAGGACTCCCGGCGTTGACTGTGGACAAAGTTTGCTTGGAGAATTAGCCCAGACCCTGGGCTGGTCATGGGATCCAAGGGACTCCGTCCCGCTGATGTGCCATTGTCCACATCGAAACTGTGAATAGAGGAAGAGAGTTACATTGGTGAGAGCACTGGCATGTTGGTATCTCAGCAGAGCAGTTAGCCTGATTTTAGGAATGACAGGAAGATATTACATTTGATTCTTGCTAGTAAAAATTGCAACATTGAACTAGAGATGTAGTGATAACATGTTTGCCTGGTGTAACACCCTGAGTTTGAACACCAGCCCTGCAAGCAAACAAACAGACAGACAAACAAACCCATAACTGTAAACATAACATTGGGTTCACATTCTTATTTTCCTTGGCTTTTGATAAGTTACAAGGCATAAGTCTTTCAAAACTTATCTTCCTTTTAAAAAAAAAAAATAGGTCATTCTGCAAAGTAGCTCTGAGCACAGAATTCCTGTTCAGAAAAGAACAAATTTATAGCAATTCAGTAAATGTTTGAGTTCAGTTGAACAACTGCCACTGTCTGATGTCATGATCCACCTGAACGTGGGCCTCTTCTCCTTCTCACACCTATTCAATCATTTCCTTCTCCATCTTTTGCTGTGAGCACACAATGGTTTTTACATTAGTCTCTTCAATCCGTTTCCAGTCTTTATCTAGCACAAATATCTAGATAAAGATCTCAGAATGTAAATAATACTGACTGCAACATTCATCAGTAGAAATCCTTCATCAACTCACTTTGCTTCAGAATAAAATTAAAAAAAGAAACAAACTTCTTGGCTAGCCTGAAGGTCTTGACCATATCTCAACTGCAAGCAACCATCTTCTCATCCTAAGGTTCAGCTTGGACCATCAGTACTTTTCAGACTCCCCTTGAACTGCCGCCCCTCTCTGGCTATTGCTTCCTGAGTTTCTCTCTTGATTACTCAACTCTTCTCTGCTAAGGCAGCTGACAGTCATTCTCCAGCACTTAGCCTTCATCTGAAAGTTTTGCCAGAAACCTCAGAACCTTATGAAGCATCCTTCATGCTACCAATGACACTGCCCTGTTTGTTCCTTATGGTCAAGACTGACAGTTAATTGAAAACATTTACTACATGGTCTTACTGTCTACATTTTGAGATATCTTAGGATTTCATGTGTTCTTTCAAAAACCTTTATTGGAAGGGTCTGGAACCTATGGCTAGACATGTCATAGACCCCAATAGAGAACCTATTAATATTGTGATGCTAAATGAATAAAGTATTAACTCCTAGTGATGTATCGTCACAGTGATAGATTAATGTATCTCTCATCCTTCATCTCAGGGTCTGCTATTCACAATAGATGGTGAGTGACCCTGAGATGCACAACTGGCCTAGGGATAGACAAACCAAGACTCCAGAATTCCCAACTCTAAGAGGAACATATGTCCTGTATCCCTCTTCCAAAGGCTCAAGAACCACTGTAGAAGGGAATAGGAGGAAAGATTTTAAGAGCCAGCAGTAGCAGATGACAACAAAATATCTTCTGGACACAACAGGGTAGCTGCAATATGAATTCACAGATGTAGTGACAGCATGCACAAAACTCTGCAGATCTAAGACCAAAGCCCTGAATGGAGTGGGGAAAGGGCAAAGTCTCCCTCTTAGGAGAGGAACAGTAATTGTGAGTGGTTAGCTGTTGGGAGAGGGAGGGTCAGTTGTCTCAAAGAGTGTAGCCCCTGAGAAACATACAATGCTTCAGTTGAAGGCCACATTATCCAAAAAACATTTGGGTAGAATATATTGATCTGGATTCAGAGAGATGTAAAGTTGGGTGGGAAAGAAAAAAGAGATGAATATGAGAAAACTTGGAGAAGAGAGAGTGAATATGGCCAAAACATGTTCTACCAAATTCCCAAAGGATATATCCTATGTGTGCATATGCATGTGTATGTGTATATGCATGTGTATATGTACATGCATGTGCTTGTGTATGCATATATGCATGTGTATGTATGTGCATGTATATGCGTATATGCATATGTATGTGTATATGCATGTGTATGTGTATATGTCTCTATCCTTTACTGGGGCTAGAAGCATTGATCAATCAATGATAGTCTAATGACTGACACACATTAGGCTCTGTGTTCAACCTCCAGGATCATAACACAAAACAAACTTCTGTACCAAGTGAGGTAAATGAACATAGAAGAAATGAAATGCATTGAGTTCAGTATAGGTTTTTAAGTTGGAGGACAGAAAATAGCCATATATATAGTTTTCCATGGAATAGTCATTAGAATCCAGATACTTTCTCAAAAAAAATTTTTTTTTCTAGTGAGACTCAATCAGCATCAAACTCATTTCTCATCTGTTCTTAAGAGAAGGGAGTGACAGCCTGAGAAAGGCCAGGGGGTATGTGGCTAAAAGAAATTACTGAATGCATAAATGAATTCCAATTAAACTGTTACCGACATGTCCCCATTAGAATCTTTAACCAGAACTGAACATGTAGCTCAGTTGAACAGTGCTGCCCTACATACACAGTGCCCTGGGGTTTACTTTCAACATGCCCATGGGCATGTGCAACTACCTCTTCAAACACACACACACACACACATTCACACACACTCACATTCACATACACATACATACACACACACTCACACATATACACTCATACACACACATACACACATTCACACAAACACACACACATACACACACACACACACACTCACACACACACATCCAATTTATGGCCCATTAGTTTAAAACATTTTTTTCTAATTTTCTTTCCTAGATTTCTTCATACTCAGTGTCATGTACCAAGTGTTTTAAGGAAGCAAAGCTGGGGAGGTGTGGATCATAGAATCATTATTGATCATCTATGCATCACCCAGATCAAACCTTTAATCAGGCCGGGTGGTGGTGGTGCACGCCTGTAATCCCAGCACTCTGGGAGGCAGAGGCAGGCGAATTTCTGAGTTCAAGGCCAGTCTGGTCTACAGAGTTCTAGGACAGCCAGGGCTACACAGAGAAACCCTGTCTCGAAAAAAAACAAATCCAAAAAACCAAAAAAAAAAAAAAAAAAAAAAAAACCTTTAATCAGAAAAAAAAGACAAAAACAAACAAACAAGCAAAAACATGGTGATATGTGTGGTGTATGGGTGTGTGTGTGTGTGTGTGTGTGTGTGTGTGGTGTGTGAAGGATTTTACCAACTGAACCTTTAGTATTTTCCTTAGAATTGTCATCTTATAAATATATTTATTTGCTCCTGCCAAGACACTGGAGGACTATCTAATTAAACATTTACTTTATAGACAAAGATGGTAGGTTCTGGAAAAGCTGACTGACTGAAGTCAATGAGCGAAGGCTGAATTATGTATTGTTCCTGAAGGCCTCTCTGACAGAACGCATGATTGCACGAGGCACGAACGAGTCAGTAGCTGTGGACCAAACAAGAGGCCTTAGATGCATCCGGGTAGGTGTGAGGTGCTTTGCAGCACACTGGCTGTCCTTGGGACAGCAGGGAAGGCAGGGTTGGAGGGAGTAAAGCGTGGTATCAGGGGGATTAGGAAAGCTCTTTTGGGTGCTATTCATTAAACGCACATTTTTTAAACACTTGTTATGAGTATACTGTGATTAAAAACCATAAAAACAAGAGTGTTAATTCAGGCTGGGCTATCTGTGATGTTCCACAGAGGAGTGGTAACTGAAGTGAGCTTTTAGGGCTACTCAGTATCCATCTGGAAGACCCTATTCAGACAGAGGTGGAGGGGGTGGGAGGATGGGAACATATTTCCCTTTAAGGAGAGAGTCACAGGGGATCTAAGGATGGAAATGCTCTACAAAGCATCTGTGCTCATTTCCTCTTATTATCTAGTAGGATGATGTTAGGGTTAAATGGAATAGAAGGCAGCTTCTCCATATATAGTTTTATGAACAATAAAGGAGATAGAAAGGTGGTTTGGGGTTGTATATTTTAATATATACAAAATATGTTTTTTAATTCCATTAAGAAAATCTTATAGAGACACCCTACTGTAGTTTTTTTTGAAAAAATATTACTAGACATCTTAAAGTGTTTTGATAATAATACTATCATGGAAATCAAAACATTTACTAACTGGATAAATTATGCCTGGTCTGAGATATGACTAGGGTCCTCACCATTTGTTTATAGATGTAATACAACATTTTGTCCACTAGATGGAGAGAATGTTCTTAAATATGTAGAACCTATTGTAAAGTAATAGGAAGGTCTAAATTACCTTTTAAAGACTCATGAAAACCTCTTAAATTTTACCTAAAGTAATGCCACAAAAAGTATTAAACTGTGTATAGACATTTATTAAAATTATACCAATCTAAGAAACATTTGTATTAGCTTTCTTTTAAATAAATTCATTTCTTTTTCAAAGAGTGACCAGACTTGTTTATAACTTAAGAGGTTCAAGTGACCTTCCAGCCTCAGTCCCTCAAGTAGCTGAAAGAATTTGCCTTAAGATCAGGCTGACAAGGAGTAGCTGAAAACAGTAGCTGATGTTCTGTTGGACCTTTACTTTAAAATTACTCAGGAAGACGTCCCTGATCCTCCAAAGTGATCACTCAGTGTCTGTTGTACTGAGCAAAGCACTATTGATATCATTGATATCAGCGATAGACTGGGGAACCTTTTAAGTTTGGGGATGCAAGCATTCTCAGAATAGTCTGACTTGGGAGGTGGGCATTAGGTCTGAGGTTACACCAGCACGCTAGCTTTCCAGTACAGTAAGTGCTTCTTTAATCAAAATTCATTATCAAGCAAAAGCTACATTACTGAAAATACCTAGTTCAAAGTATTACCAAATACCAGTCGTGGTGAATAACACTATAGAAAGGTTTTATATAATGAAGAACTTAGTGAACAAGCTTGCATAGGTCTTTGTTCCTAGATTAATACCGGTACAACTACAGATGTATGAGGCCTAACACCTCTCTACAAGGCAGTAAAATTTATAAAGGAACATAGGCCAAATGTATAGCCCTAGTTATGAATGGTTCCTAAACAATAAAGCATAGTGTCGTATGGACTGGGCAATCAGATATGCCAAGGGACGACATCTATAAAGCTTAGTGTGTGGAAGAAGTTAAAAGCCCAGGCACAGCGGAGGATGCTCCTAGTGAAGAGACAGATGCAAACTTAGCAAAGGGTGGTGGTGAATGTGGTCAGACAGGACACAGAGTTGGACTGCATTTGTGGGTTGGCATTAAAGAGTGGTGGGGACATAGAGAAGTGGCAGCACTGTAGGGTACAGCCAGCAGGTGGGCTGGGAATGCGAATAGAAACCTGGCCAAGGCGTGGCAGCATCAGCTTGCAATAGATGTGTGGAAAGACACACAGACACTCAACAGCCAATGCCCATGTCTGAGAGGTGGGAGACAGTTTGCATTCATGTGGCTTGATTTGTGAAAATAAATGGGTTGTTTCTGTGGTTATGGGGAGAGTAGAATGGATAGCCACGAAATAGAAAATAAATCAAGAATCAAAGGATGAGGGCGGAACCCCTCCCAAATAAAAGGCTTCTTAACTAAACCCTTAGGCTATGAGAAGGAGGGGCCCTCCTGCAGAGAGGTCTTGTTCAGTAGAAACAACAAAAGACAGTACTTGTTTAAGACGTGGGCTATAAATCAACTGAATGTGAGACTACCTATCATTGGCTTAACTTTCTGAAAATTAGCTTCATTTTAACTGAAGCTAATTTGTGCTGAAGACAGGAGTGGCGTGAGGTGGACTGCTCGGTTTTGAGACTCGGCTTCATCCACAGTCCTTGGTATTAATAAACTGAGAGAGAAATGTGGGGGAAGCCGTCTTAATTCAGTTCTTGGTGTCAAACAGACAAGGAGTGGGGAGTTTCCTAAGTATCCTCTGGTTCATACCCAGGCCTGGTGAATTCCCACTAGACCCATTGCCAGTGAGGCGGAGCCCAAGGCACAAAAGAACCTGAAGCTTGGGGAAGCAGCAAAAGAATTGAAGAGGCAAAATATCCAATCATAGTAAAGACACTGATAATGATGATAAGTTTTGGGGGTGCTGCATGTGCCCCACATTCTGCTTTCTGCATATCACATCTTCACCATTGGAAGGGGATGGGGGTGGGGGTTGAGATGGGGTTTCTCTGTGTAGCCCTGGCTGTCCTGGAACTCACTCTATAGACCAGGCTGACCCCAAACTAAGAAATCTGCCTGCCTCTGCCTCCCAAGTGCTGAGACTAAAGGCGTGCGCCACCACCGCCCAGCTAGTTTCCTAGTTTTTATCTAACCGAAGGTAACCCTAAAACCTGGGAAAGTGCCTCTATATTAAGTAATGTGTTGGGAGCTATTCTTCACAGCAGTCTGTAATCCCAAATTGTCTAACTCTAGAGCCCCGGAGAACGAACATCATGTTTATGTTTATATTTCTTTTTTAAAATAATTATTTATTATATATATATGAGTACACTGTAGCTCTCTTCAGACACTATGTTTATATTTATATTTCAAAGTCTCCTATGATAGTGATAAAACAGAACAGTTTGTAGTATCCTTACTAGGACAGATCTTTCAGTGGTAACTCTTTGAAAGTGATATCCCAAGTAACTCATAGATCACACATGCCAAAGCTCATTTTGCAACTTAACATTTTGAAATTTGCTAAGCCCTCATTTAAAAAAAATTGAATACACCAGTAGGCTTTAGAGCAGATTCTTCAGCGGCCTATTTGGAGGATTACTTTGCAGAATCGGAGGATTCTCTTGGGATTAAAGGATTGTTTGGAAGTCTGTGAAAGGTCTTAGCCCATGGACAACAGTGAGATGCTATACTACTGCCCCATGTATTTTTCCCCTAAACACAGTGCAGGCATTCACACATCTTACAAGGGCTGTCTTTCACCAATAGATGGTTGCAGGAAAGTATTAATATAGCTATATTGGTCCCTTGGAGAGGCCAGTAAAAGTCAGGACCTGACACATTCAGAGCTATTGTCGGTTGTGTGTGGCTGGCTATCTTTTCCTATGAAGCCTTCTTTCCTCAAGTGACAGAAATCAGAAAAACTGGATAACCAACAGAACTGGTCCCAGATCTCCCCAGTTTTCCATTTTAGTGCAATCAATGGATAGTAATGGAGTCTCTATCTACCTCTGATCCAGCTGCCCCATACTTCCTGTCTATTAACTTTATAACTGTTTGCTAAGGGTTGTTTCTTGCCATTTTTTCCTGAAGGTATACGCTGATGTTCTGGTGGGAATATCTTGATTCTTGACTACCATGCAGGTCTCTCCCCTGAGCCTGCTCTGCTCCTGAGTAAATTCTTCATTTCCTCTTAGGATCCTGTATTCAGCATCAACTGCAGCGCTGGGAGGTGAGACACAGTAAGGACGATGGTGACTAGTCTCCTAAGAGTCCTTATCAGTGAGAGTTCCCTGGACTAAGCATTCTGTTTAGAGGCTTCCTGGGAAAGACCTGGCTGAATGCTCCGGGGAACCCTAGGATCCTTAACTAAAGCCAGGAAGAAGCAGCTATATACTGCTTCTGAAGCCATGAGCTGAGAATGAGAATGTGTTCACAGCACAGGTTTTGTGGTCCATGTTTTAAGGTGAAGGGATTCTAAGAGGGTTTAAGTGAGGAAACCAGGGTTAAATTTTGAGCCTCGGTTCTGTTCCTTATTAGTTAGGTGCTCTTGGCTAAATCATTTACCTGCTAAAGTCCCACTTCCTGATAAAGAAACACAGGTAGTTCTGAGTCCATTATGAGGATTAGAAGAGAATATGGTTAGGAAGCATTTATCTCATTGCCCGGCAGCCAGTATATGCCCATTATAGCCAACAGCTAATGTTTTGATGTTGTTAATCTTTATCTTCCACTGAGATCATCCACCAAGATCATTGTCTCTATGTGAGTCACTCTGTGTGTCTAAACACAACACTTTGACAAGACTCTAAATGGAGACATGAGAGAGGAAGGGATGTATGGGACAGATCAGGGGAGTGCACCCTGGCCATCAAGGAGGTGTCTGATGCTGGCCCAGTTTGCTCTGACAGATTCAGCTGCCTTGAGGGTATCTACCCTCCTCCATAATACTGGTGTGGTAACATCCTGGAAGAAGGTGGAGACTCACCAAGGAGGAAGAACAGTTCCCTGGTAGGAGATTCAGAAGGCATAGAGGTCCCAACTACTACTGCAGGCTGTAGCTAAGTGTGAAGGGTAGAAACAACTTGTCAGTCTCTCATCTCCAGATGTGTGGTGTTCCTGGAGGCAATTACACTGTCATGCAGTTTTGCTTTGTTTTTTAGCCTAACAGCCCCAAGGGTACAGCATCCCTCCCTGTTGGCTATCCAATGGGTCCACTTGGTGTCTAGTGTCCCACTGGGGAGGAGAAGGATGCTGACCCTCATGTATAAGGATGTCTGGATGAGGATTAAGAGTTCCTTTACATATCAAGTATTTCACTCATTCTTATCAGTACCATTCGATTAGAAAATGTGTTTCTTATGAACACTAGTGATAGGGACCACTCCACATTTTCCCAAAAGCCAGATAGCTCCTCCGCAATAAAGAAAACACTTCACAAAATTAACTATTTTGGTAATTTTTTTTTTTACAAAGTCTATAGAAAACCACATTTTATAGTGATATGCACATATCATGCTTTCTTAACCAAAAACTGAACAATATTAACCAACCAGACCCCCCCCCCAGGGCTCCCAGGGACTAAACCACCAACCAAAGAGTATTCATGGAGGGACCTAGCAGAGGGTGGCCTTGTCGGGCATTAATGGGAGGAGAGGCCCTTGGTCCTGTAAAGGCTTGATGCAGCAGTGTAGGGGAATGCCAGGGTGGGGAGGCGGGAGTGGGTGAGTGGGTGAGTGGGTAGGGGAACATCCTCATAGAAGCAGGGGAAAGGGGATAATATAAAGGGTTTTGTGGGGAACAAGGAAAAGGGATAACATTTGAAATGTAAGTAAAGAAAATATCCAAGAGAGAGAGAGAAAGAGAGAGAGAGAGAGAGAGAGAGAGAGAGAACACCACAGTAGTTGTCAACAAAATGTCATAGTGGGTAAAGAAAAGCACTTGTTATTCTGAACTTGTTGTCTTCTGAGTTTTACCTCCAGAACCTACATAAAGGTAAAAGGATGAAACTGACACAACCACAGATCATCTTACACATGTGCATGTGCACACAAAGAGAGAGAGAGAGAGAGAGAGAGAGAGAGAGAGAGAGAGAGAGAGAACATGAACTAAATTTTATTACTTTCACATATGGTTTTCATAAACAAAAGCCTGGCACTGACAGTATGTACTTAATTATAGTAAAATATTTGATAGTTTATTAGTAAAAGTATCAGGAGATCTCAGGAAACAATAGTCATTTATGACTTCTCAGTGGCAAGTGCCAGTCTCAAGTAACACAGGACAATAAAGGAACGCAAGATGAAGTTGATAAGTGAAGTTTGATATCAGAGAAAATAAACTGGACTGGCCTTGTGCATTCTCATCAAGTAACACAGACACTTATTAGATCAGTGTGGTGGACCAAATATTCAAACCTGGAAGCCATCATCTATAATATGACTGCTGGAAAACAAGGCCTCCACAGAGATGACAACAGTCAAGATAGTTTGCAAGGATAGAGTCTTAATCCAAGAAGGCTCCAAAGAGCTGTCCTCTGAGCTCCACACATGTGCTATTGTGTGCTATCATGTGAGTACTCCCACACTCACAACAAATCATACACACATACAATAGTTTAAGTCTGTTTTGGCTACTCAGGGCCTTTTGGGGTTCTATATGAATTTTCAGAATTGCTTTTCTACTTTGTTGAAAAACGTTATTGGAATTTTGGTGGGCATTGCAGAGACATTGCTGGTTACTATAAGTAGTAGAGACATGTCCACTATTGAGGTCCTTTAATGCATGAACATGCGTAAGAAAAGAGAACAGGAATAGACAAGCAAATTAGCTCAAACTAAGAAGATTCTGCACAGCAAAAAACAAACCAAAAGCACGAGAAAAAAAAAAAGGCATCCTACAGGTGAATTTAAACCTTTCTTCCATTCTTTGTTCATTTGAAACAGGGTTTCTCTGTGTAGCTGTGGCTGTCCTAGATATTCCCTTTGTAGATCAGGCTAGCCCAAAATTCACGTAGATGTGCCCACCTCTGACTCCCAAGTGCTGAGACTAAAGAAGCCACTATGCGCAGCTCAAATCACATTTTTAATAAAGGGTCACTGTCTATAACACATAAAGGACGCTGTTCTCTAGACTGACTGTACCTGGGGGTCAGAAGCAGCCCCGTGAGGACCACTGACTCAGTTTCCCTTCCTTTGTTCTGGTTCTATCAGGGCTTTTTTTTAAAGCCACATTTCTCAAACACGGTTCTCCAACTCCAACAGGCAAAGAGGAGGCAGAGAGTGTTTCTGTCGGTTTTCTTTTTCTTTCTTTTTAATACAGAACAAACTAAAATTGTTTTAAGAAGCTCGCACTGGAAGACGTATTTTTGTGCTCTGCCCCCACATCCTCCCACTCCCTCACACTTATTCTTCAAGTTGCAGACAGAATAATCATGCTGAGATGATAATCAGGTCCTGGCAAAGTCCCTGATCACCAGTCCCCATGTCCTCATGGTGGCCACAGGCCCTTGGGGATCTGGGTCTCTGCAGTTTCTCTAATGGCATCTTATGTTGTCATCTTGGGTCCCTTAGTGCCTTTCTTTCTTTCTTAGTGTGCATGTTCTTTAGGGTGCTCTACACTGTGGCACTCCCTGCCTGGGTAATGTTTCCCCAAGTTATTAGCTCAATTTTACCATAGTAAAAATTTTATTCATAGTGGGCTAGCCTCCTACTGTTGTATGTAAAATTGCCATCCTAGTCTCTGAGGTTTAACCATTTCTTCCTCTCTTTGTCTTCACCATATTCACTAGCCTTTGATAAACTAATTTTTATTTACTATGGTCTCTTTCCCATTAGGATGGGTGTTCCACATATGTTCCACATATGTAGATATTTTAACCTATTTTCTTCACTAATGTATCAGCAGCACCTACAATTGTACCTTGTGGGTAGTACTTGCTCAATAAACCATTGTGAATTTATAAATACCTTTAGATACAGCACTGCTGTCTAGTCTACTGGTTGTCCACTGTCGTTAAGTACATGGCTCTACTTCAAACAAGTGTCATCAGTTTTGTTTTTTTTTTTTAAATTTGATTAGTGATTGGCCAGTTGTTTAAAGAAGTGAGATGGAACATTTCACTTAAATAAATGATCTGGGAAGAAACTTCAAAGGCTGTAGCCATAAAGAACATTTTAATCAGGACTATTTTACATACTTTGAAGTCTGACTTATAACAAGCCATGTGATCGGGAATTGTCCCGGTTTTATGGCACATAAAGGTCATACAGTTGTGAGAGCTCAATTCAGAAAAAACTACCAAGAAAAAAAAACTCTCTTACATTTTTCAAACTACACAAAAATCCATAATTATGTGGTATCCCCCTTCACCTGCCTTCTAGAACAAAGAAGGAACTAAGACAAGCAGTAAGCAAGAGTCCAGGACCTGATCTTCACAGATCCACTGCAAACGGGGATCCACAGCCAGAAAGGAGGAGGGAAGGAATAACATGGCCCATGGGTACAGCAGCGCTTTCCCTAGCCAGTGAGTGAGATCCAGCACCTCTCTGCAGCTCTAGAGCACACTTCTGCCAGCCATCTCTCCTGTGATGACCATCCCCTGTTTCAGAGGAATGTAAGGGTAAACCTGCCCAACAGGACATTTAATCCCATTGACTGTCTGAAGAGAGTCATCTTGCAGGTGTACTGCCTCCCTAGAGATTGCGTTTGCCTTTCGGGAGTTGGCTTTTAAAAATGTGATTCCCATCCTATCCCTGGATATGTTGTTTTTAGACTTAACACAATTTAATTTTCCTAAGGCCTTAATTGAACAGCCAAGAATTATTTTAAATGATGACTCCCTCAGAAAAGTCCTTAGCCATAAAATATTATAGGCTAAATACATTTTAAAAGTCAAGGTAAAAATATGGGTGAAAACGAAATTGTAATTGTTACTCCAGTTTCTTTTAAAAGTGTAATGTGGGTCCGATTTTTTTTTCCACTAATGAATGTGAAAACTCATTAAGCCATGTTTTTCTCTGCATCTGTCCTTGCCTCAAACAGGTCAAGAAGCAGGTCCCCAGCCCTGCTATTAAATCTATTTTGGAGAAGTGATATTACTCAGTTTCCAACCTCAGCCAGCCAAACACATGGGTTTTCCACATTCTGGGTAGAAGAGAACAGAAAAGGGTTTCAGAGAGTACTGCGGCCTGAGTTAGACATCACTGTTTTACTCCTCCCAGAGTAAAGGCTTTACAGCCACATTATCTGATGTTCAAAAACAACTGTTCTCCTGTGGACTTATTTTAAAATACATCATGGAGAAGAGAACAGGAAAATGTGCGTGTGTGTGCAGAGAGGTCCTTGGTGTGTTGTGGTTGTCATACTGGGGGATTATAGTTACTATGTTTAAGGCTTTAAGATACTGGGTTTGATTGGCTGTTGAAAAGGATGTATAGTCTCTTATAACAATGACTTTAATGGGCTATGCAAATCTTCATGTTTCCCTGAAATGGTTTTGGATGTGTCTGTAGTGAAAAATAAGAGGATCTTGGAAAAGTAAGAAGTTCTATAATCAAACCATCCATGGGGCAAATCCTGTCTGCTGTCTGCCAGATTCCATTCTAGGCTTCTTCCCAAACACAGATGGCCCCATTGCTGGGCCGTGTGACTGGCTGTGAGAGGAAACGCTGCTATGTGCTGTCTTTGGGCTGACCCCTACCTCTCACCACATGCTTGCCTGGGTGTACCTTCTCCTTGCAGGTAGATGTAGAATGTGCTACAGCAGGGCAGATGGTGGGCAGAGGGGCCTGAAGATTCCTAGTCACTGGTTCGAGAACAGGCTGGAAAGGTGCTTCTCTAAACACTACTATAGAATGTTACTGACATTAACTTATTGTTTAAATGGTGTTTGGGGTTTGTTAACGCAGTGATATCTAAACACAGTGTGTTACAGCAAGGCACAGAGCTAAGTGTGGGCTCATCTCTGGATCATAGATGTATGTAGTATTTAGTCTGCAGCACAAGTATGCATCATGTATGTGGTATTTAGTCTCAGTCTGCAGCAGATATATGTACCACGAATGTAGTATTTAGTCTCAGACTGCAGCACAGATATGTATCATGTATGTAGTTCTTAGTCTCTATCACATGTATGTACCATGTATGTAGTATTTAATCTCCATCTTCATCAACAGTTATGTACTATAACTACCACTGGTGATAATCTAATTGCAAACATCTTCATTTTCACAGGGGAAAAAAGGTTTTGATTTAAGTTCTATTTTTTCCATATATCAAATGGAATTTAAAAATAAAGGAGTTAGTTTTTATATTTTTAAAGTTAGAATGAGCAAAACAAAACAAAAACAAAAAAACAAAACCAAAAATCCCAAACAAACAAAAAGCAAACAAACAAAAACCCACCATGAGCTCCTATTTTGCTAACCTCTGAAATCCTCTTTTTTGGCCAGATTTTTGACAATAGGCCTTGAGAATTAGAGTGAGCAGATGGCCCTGCCTCAGGAAGTGGAGACCGGAAGCTCTGCGAGCACCGGGTACTTGGTACCATCGTTGCTTCTGTTTTTCCTCCTGTAACTCAAACGTTTAAAAATCTTAAAGTGTAACCCTTTTGTCTTTCTGGTTCTGCGAACTTTAGAACTAGAATTTTAATTTATAAAAAGGAAAAAAAAAAAAACTCAAACCCTGTTCCTATTTGTTTGGCTCTCAGCTTTTTCCTAGGAAGAAGCTGCCCCTTAAATGGGCAGTAAAATTATGGATTTCCATTCCATGCATGCCCCTGAACCCGCAAAAGCACCCCAGGCCTCATGGAAATGATCTCTTAGGATTGTGGTGATTTACCATTGACCACATACAAGAGCCTCTGATGGCCTCTTAGTCCGACCAGGCAGAGATGAAAGCCTTCCTCCCATAGGCCCTCCACCCTACGCCTTCTCCCTTTGTCCCGCATTTCTTCCCCACTATTATAGTTACTATTATTTTCCTGGACCCGTTTTTGAACAGCAGTATGTTAACATATGGAACGATCAACTCTGGACAGCATCAGCAACACTTTACACATGGATGGGCACATCTCAATTGTAGAAGTGAGGTAGAGCCAGATACTTCACTACATTCTCCCATTATTCTCAAACATTTCCAAAGCTCATTTTCGGTATTTGATGAAATTTCAACAATGACTCGGATACCAGGCCATGGGGGTGTCCTGAACTGTTCTCATGAGAGGGGCTTTACGGAAGCAGGGCTATTCCCGGGCTCTCATAGGTTCAAGAATCTGCACTGTGAGTCAAACTTACACCTTCTGATTTTTGGTCTAAAGATTTAAACGGAGGACTAAACAATCAGATGAGTTCAAATTTCATAAAGCTCAAACCAAAAGAAATTTTATCATACTGTGTTCCCCCGAAGATGCAGAGACACCATTTATCTAAGCACAATACTCAAAACCTTTGCACAGAATACAACAAATTGCTAAAATGAAATAACATATTTATGTCTCTATATAACCAAATGTTGGAAGATATTAGAGACCTCTACCTTGTTAGTTGTCCTAATGGCATTATTAAGACTTATATGGTCAATGTGTAATTCGACTTAGAAGGTACTCAAACAAACATTTAAAAACGTCTTGTTAAGTATATTACAGAGCAACTCTGCAGGACAGACTTACAGAGACTATTTGTGTGGTACCTTTCTTTATAGCACAAGAGCCAACCCACCTCATGTCCAATCCTAGGTTGGGCTTTGGATTCAAGTATGAATTCATACACTGCTCGTATCTGGTTATTATTTTCTCAGGCCTCCTAATGTTACTTGAAGTTACTTTATCAATCGAGGGCTTGGGGGGGGGGTGGAGGCGCAGGGAAGCCATTATTCAATTTTTATTGCTAGCTCACACATGGCTTTGTCAGGGGCTTTAGAAAGCAAATACTCTTGGATTTTCTGAATCAATAGATCTAGATTTAGAGCCAGAAATCTGTATTTTCTAAAGTGGTGTTATCAGGTTGGAATCACGAGACCTGCTGATACACAAGGTTCTTTCTGTCTTCAGCATCCCTTATTCCAGCTAGACAGCAGCGGACTCTGCTCGTATTCCTCTGTCATGGCTTGATGAAGGGAGGGAGAGAAGGAGTCGCATGGGTTTCCTGTGATTTCCCTGATGATGTGCCCTGTGTTTCTACAGCATTCTCTATCTGG
This sequence comes from Apodemus sylvaticus, assembly GCF_947179515.1. NCBI lineage: Eukaryota > Metazoa > Chordata > Mammalia > Rodentia > Muridae > Apodemus > Apodemus sylvaticus. The sequence continues at coordinate 50,836,249 of NC_067487.1, forward strand.
TTGCTGGGATTTCGTGTATAACTGAATGAAATGGGGGGGGGGGAGTAGAAAAGAAGGAAATGAAGGAGAGGGAGGGACATGGGAGGAGAAAGGCAGAGGAGAGGATGTAGTTTGGAGTGGATATCTGGATAGTGTTAGACAGTTTACTTAATCTGTCTGAGATTCCAATCCCTTATTTATCAAAGAGGCATAACAGTGTCTTTATAAAGGAGGTATGTTGTTGAGCCCCATGTGCTTGTGGTTATTACTTGTATGTATCACCGAGGCAAATGGTCAATAGAAGGCACATGCAGTGCACAGATAAAATACTGCTTCTCAGCTCAAACTGAAAATTTATGAAATAGGGACAAAAGTGTTGTCTTCGTATCCCAAGGCTGAGACAGGAGGATCAGAAGTTCCAGGTCCTTCTGAACTCCAGAGCAAGTTGAGCCAGCCTAGACTACATAATTCCCTAACTCTGAAAATAAGGAACAAACAAAAAGTATCCTCCAGGCTGGTTCTTCATAATTTCATTTGAATTGATGCTGATCAATCCTTATATGGGTATCAGAAGAAATGCAGTCACCTACACAAACATACGTACATATGAAGAAAGAAATAAGTATTTTTTTAATTTAAACCCAATGAATATAAATTTATACACATTTGTATACATATTAAGAAAATAAGTCACTCTCGTAATGGTTTGAATATGCATGGCCCAGGGAGTGGCACTATTAGGAGGTATGGTCTAGTTGGAGTAGGTGTGGCCTTGGTAGAAGTGTGTCACTGTAGGTGTGGGCTTTTAGACCCTCCTCATAGCTGCCTGAAAGCCAGTCTTCTCCTGTTTGCTTTTGGAATGAGATGTTGAACTCTCAGCTCCATCTCTAGTGCCACGCCTGCCTGGATGCTGCCATGCCTCATGCCTTGATGATAACAGACTGAACCTCTGAACCTGTAAGCCAGCCCCAGTTAAATGTTGTCCTTATAAGAGTTGCCTTGGCCACGGTGTCTGTTCACAGCAATGGAAACCATAAGATATGTGTCTTATTGAGCAGCTTGGAATATTATGGTTCCTACATACATTTGAAATAATAAAATATATCCCTTTCCCTGTGCCCATAATAAACTAGAAGTATCTGGAAGACAAAAGAGGCTTCCATGCATTAGAAAGTTTCCAGATAATTGAAGTTATCTCTTTTGAATATTATATGTATTAATGTATTTCGCCAAGAAATCTCATGCACATTTAAAAATATTTATAATATGAAAATGCCTTATACGTGGCGTAAGGTAAGGGCAAAGGTATGAATTTCAAAGTGGTGGTGGAGTGAGTTTAGTGTCCTTTGGGATCAGTAGAAACCTGAGACTTTTATTGCCTAGACATCATGTTAAGATGACCCCAGCAAGGTAATCTTTGGAATGGTAGAGAAAAAGTTGCATCTAAAGGCCAGGTGTTCCTATTACCAAAATAAACACAGCTTAAGCAATGGCAAACATTGGAAAGGAATCAAAGAAGCAGGGGCTTGGGGATCTGAAGCAAGCACACAGACCTGGGTTTTGACGTGTCATTCTAACACACAGGCTCTAAGTATGAGTACTGTGAGCACTGTGGCTGCTGTTGGCAGATCTATGTGTGTCCCCAAATGTATCAAAGCAACTTGGCCCATGTCCCTAAAAGTGGTCTGTATATCAATTTTGCTGAATTGCACCTCACAGAGCAGTTACTGTCTGTCACACTCCCCGACTAATCCTGCTTTCTGAGTCTGCTGTCCTGAGCAGAATGAGAGCCACTAAAGTCACAACTCCTGATGGCAGGCTACACAGACAGCCCTTGCAGACTATCCATTAGCTTGGCTGTGCCTGCTCCATGGGCATTCTACCAAGAGTAACACTACATAAATAGCTAATAAGAGCAAAGAATATCTTCCTAGTGTTTCTTATCAATGGTCTCATTTGGAGTTTTACAACTGTGCTTCATAAATGAATGCTATTTAGAGAAATGACTGGCTCTCGGTCTATGTTTTCATCTATTGGTCCTTGTTGCCTCTCTAGCACCCAGTGGCTCACTGGGACATACAGGTCCCCAAAGTATCATACAAATTGCATGGGCTTTGGAAACAGACCTAGGTTGGAATGTGTTCTGTGTCTTTTGGGTTCTCTGAGCCTGGGATTTTCTTTTTAGATACAAACCACTCACATTTTAAGGCGAAAATGGGTTAATGAACATTAACGTATACAGGGAAGAGTGTCAAAAGCAGGACACGTTCTTTCGCCTCCAAGTATGCTAGAGTGTCCTATGACACTGTTTCGTTATTTTATTACAATCACCATAATTTGGCTGGTTGCTTGCATCTTGGCACCAGTAAAACACGAATGAAGTGACCACTGTTAGCCCTTCTAGTTCCTATCACTAATGGCAAAGGCAGATTCCTCATCTCAAAAAACTAATGGCTATTTACAGTCTCCGTCAAAACAAATTCTACCATTATTTGGACATCAGGTTGGTTTTATATGTGGCTATGATGTAATCAAGTCAGAAAGGGGATATGATTTTAATTCTTGTTCAAGAAAAAAAAAAAACAACCACACAGGAATCATTTGCTTATTCTAGACAACAGAATAGTTTTTTGAGCAGCGTGAGCATGTTCAAATAGATGCTTGGGTGATGTGTCAGGAAACGTGTTAGCAAGAGATGACACAGTTATACAGGATGCTCTGTAGGGATGGTTTCTGGGATGTTGGGCTGCTTAACTTGTTCTCCTGTAGCTTTTCTCAGCTCTGCAGATACTGGGTGAGGAATTCATGAAATGAGAGATGGCATCAGTTAAACACCAGACGCTCTGCTCTTGACCCCCTTATCTTCCTAATCTACTAACCAAGCGACTCAACAGAGAGCCCCGGAAGGTTCATCCCTGCCCTTCATGCGGGACGAGATGGCCTCGGCTCAGTTCACTCTGAGAAAAGCTTACTCACATTATGCCCCTGTAGCAGAGGATGCCAGATTTTGGACATCAGCGACTGACCCTCCTTAAAAGTTAGATGACTTGGAAATATTAGCCTTTAAAAAAATCATAAACACACCTACCCACTGCCTTATAACCCCTCCACACACATCTTTGAATATAACTTCCAAGAGAGGTAATGTAGTGTAGTAGTTAAGACTAGGCTTCGAGTCAGAAAAGCCTGGATTAGAATCAAGACCTCACTGACTCATAGTTCTGTGGTTTAAGCTGCACTGGCTGTAAATTATTTAATCCTAAGTTTTCTCAACTTAAAAATGAGAATGAAAACAGCACCTGTGTGGTGGCATCATTATGACGGTCAAGAGAATAAAGTAAGTCAAATACAACATGAGAAATCACTGTGTAAATGTTTGCTGTTGCTTTAAGGAGTTACAGACCCCAAACACTTATTCATGGGTAACAGACTAAGAATTTCTGCTATCAAATGAATACCATGTTCACATCAATTAAAAACAATGTCCTAGGGGCTGGAGAGATGGCTCAGTGGTTAAGAGCACTGACTGCTCTTCTGAGGGTCCTGAGTCCAAATCCCAGGAACCACACAGTGACTCACAACCATCTGTAATGAGATAGGATGCCCACTTCTGGTGTGTCTGAAAACAGCTACAGTGTACTTACATAGAATAAATAAATAAATCTTTAAAAAACAAACAAACAAATGTTCTATCACACAAACAAGATTCCATTGCACTGAAGTGATTACCTCTAAAGGGGCATTCAACTACTCAGTCTGGTACCCTGGGCAAGAAAGACAATAGACTAAGCTACATCACCAGTTGTTTTATGGAAAGAATCATGCCACCTCTTGCACCTGCCTGTACCAGCCCCCCAGCTTAAAAAAAAAAGGCATCCATTTGCACTTGATTTAAAAAAGAAAAAGTTTTTTTTATCTGCCCGCACCTTAAAAGGCTCTTGTTCTGTCCTTGTCATGTTTTGTACAAGGTTCTGCAAATGAGGAAGAATTCTTACAGATTTTAAGGAGAGACTATTTGTCAGGTAATTGTCTTGTGTGGTCTCTTTCCATTGACCCAAGGGGACGGTAACCCATCTTGACAAAGTCACAGCTCCGGAAGAAATTTCACTAAACACAGTGACTAATCTGCATTGTGAGGTTTAACTAAATGTGAAATAGGCTTTGGAGAGGATCTTTCTTTAGGGACAATGCAGATTTTACTGGTGTGATGCTATTTTCTCTTACATTTGACTTGTGTTTCAACATAGCCTATTTTAGTCTGAGTAGATTCTTGGCCAAATCAGTACATTGTGAAATGACTGGAATATCTTCTAGTTAGCCAGAAATTTCAGAAACATTAATCTTTTGCACAAAAGAGGCACATGTTGAACAGTACCCAAAAGTTCTGCATCATATTCTTTTGCTCTGGAAAGATTGCTGCAGACAGCAGCTGAAAATTAAGTGGCTTTGTGTCTCTGGCGCCTAGGACAATTCTGGCACCAAACATAAGAACTTGTTCAAGGGATGAATTCTCTATATATGGATATCTACATGTCCCTTCAAAGGTTTGGGATTTCTATTTCTTCATATTGAGACATGTCATCGCTATATTAGCTATTAACTCAGGTTAACTTGAAAGCCTGAGCTCAAAAGAGGATCCTCCTGCCTCAGCCTCTACAGTACAGCAGGGGCTGCAGGCTCCTTGCCTGCTCTGAACCCCTCATTAGGCCCATTGCTCTGCTGGTGAGGGAGATTTGGGAGAGTTTACTGAGCAAACACCTGCTGCAGCTGACACAAGGTGTGTGACACAAGGGCGCAAGCAGCCTGCACGCACCAAAAGCCACAATTTGACTTGACAAGGTCGTATTGATGCCCTCTTAATGAGTTTGGTCAAACACCAAGGCCCTACTGTTCTGATCTCTGTGCATTTTCCAGGTCAGTGACATGTACATGTGAAGATAAGAGGGAGAAAAAGGGAAACATAATGTAAGATGAGTTTAGCCGTGTTAGACAGAGTCAGTAGCATAGACAGTAATCAAGAAAAGCACCAGCTATGGCAATCATTTAAAAAGTATACACTTAACGCTTTCTAATGTGAGTGTAATGATCTGGTAATACTCTTCATTCAAACAAGCAGGCCAGTTCATCTTGTCAGGAGCAGGAAGCCTGTCAAGGGCTACTAATCAGGATAATGATCTAATGTCAGCATTGACAATAACTAACAATTTGATTAAGTATTGGTTGAGGTTTTATTGCCTGGTAAGGCTTGTGTTGAATTTTTTGGACACAGGTTAATATTTAACTTAATCTTTCCAACAATCCCAGTACTCCCATCCCCTCTTTAAAGAGATGGAATCGAAGGCTTATTTCAGTTAAATAAATTACACAATGATGTAGAACTACTGTCAAAGCACAAAAATCAAAAGCTTTTATTGTTTTGGTTTTACTTTTTGCATCATTATCTCTGATAGCACAGCCTTAGGTTGGCTTCCTCAGGATTAACTGGACTGCTTGTTTGAATGAAGAATATTACCAGAACAACAGAATCTGTCTGAAAAGGAGAGGCAGGACTTTGCACATACACAAAAAATGTCACCAGGCATGGCATCGTACACATTCACATTGGAGAACTACCTCTGGGCACTGTGGGTCTCACAGCCTTTTACTGCTAAAGTGAGCAAGACTTTGAAAATGATTCTCGTTCTTTTTTCAGAAGCAGAACTTCCAAGAGTTGAAATATACCACAGAAATTAAACAAAACCTTGGTGTGGTCCCCCATCAAAAAACTATAGACGAGAGGAGAGCAGGGAGCAGGAGAGGCGTGGTTTTCTCTCAGGAAAGAGCCTACCAGCTGGTTGCCCAGTGCCAAGCGGTCAGCCCTGAATACACACACCCAGGTAACATCACACAGACTAGGCAGGTTATACTTCGAGATAGATATGTGTTTATAGATATGTGCATGCAATTGCAATTAGTGCAATGGAGGCCACAAATCTGAAGCAGGGTTAGCAGAGGTATGTAGGAGGGCTTGGATGGAAGAAGGGGAAGGAAGAGATGTTGTAATTGTGTTACAATCTCAAAAATGGGGGAAAAAAGAGACAAAACCAAATCACTGCCTCAATCTTAGGGCATTTAAGTAGAAAACCCAGTATGGTTCTCTCCTGAGTTGACAGCAAAGACGTCACTGCTCTCTGTGGCTTAGTAGGTTTTGGTAGTTTGTACATTTCTGTCTCTTTTGGGGACTTTACTTTCCTATACATAAAACATGGAGAGGAAATTTTTATGAAATTACAAATTAACTATTACTTCTTCTTTTAAAAACTAATTCATTACAAAATTTCTCTATAGCGAAAACTTTCCTTAGTTGGATTAAAATGTGCAATATCACGTGCATCGAGTTTATAGATATTTAAGGTTTTGACTCAGTTACACTGTTTCTAAAAGTTTTGCCTAAGTATTTGGACAGATAGGAAGATTGAGATTTCTTTTTACAAAGATACTTAATAAAAAAGGGGGGGAGGGGGAGACATTAGATGGCCCACAGTGAGAGAAAGAGCTAGACAAATCATTTTGTTCTAGATAACGCGATAAGATAAACTGTTATTGTACCATGAGAACAGGAGACATATTTAGAGTCCCATGTGTCATGAGGAGATGCTTGTTCTATGCGGTATGAGAACTGCTTGTTATATCTCTAACTTTTGTTTTGTTTTATTATGTTGCTAAAGCTGGTCTTAATTCATTCTTTTTTTTATTGATATATTTTTTATTTACATTTCAAATGATTTCCCCTTTTCTGGGTCCCCACTCCCCGCAAGTCCCATAAGCCCTCTTCCCTCCCCCTGTTCCTCCATCTACCCCTTCCCACTTCCCTGTTCTGGAATTCCCCTATACTCTTGCACTGAGTCTTTCCAGAACCAGGGGCCACTCTTCCATTCTTTTTGGACATCATTTAATATGTGGATTATGTCTTGGGTACTCAAAGTTTCTAGGCTAATATCCACTTATCAGTGAGTGCATACCATGATTGATCTTTTGAGACTGGGTTACCTCACTTAGTATGATGTTCTCCAGCTCCATCCATTTGTCTAAGAATTTCATGAATTCATTGTTTCTAATGGCTGAATAGTACTCCATTGTGTAAATATACCTCCTGGGCATATACCCAGAGGATTCTTCAGCATGCAATAAGGACACATGCTCCACTATGTTCATAGCAGCCCTATTTGTAGTAGCCAGAAGCTGGAAAGAATCCAGGTATCCTTCGACGGAGGAATGGATACAAAAAATGTGGTATATTTACACAATGGAGTCTTAATTCATTCTTATGCATATGGGTGTGCATGTGTGTGCCTGGTGCCTGAGGAGACCAGCAGAGGGCAGCAGATCCCCGAGATCCAGAGTTAGAGATGGTTGTGAGCCACCAGGTGGGCAGTGGGAATCAAACCTTCATCCTCCGGACAAGAAGAAATGTTCTTATCATTGAGACATCTCAACAAACCCGAGCACTGATTCTTCAATGTGCTGGCATTGCAAGGATGTGGCACCAATGCAACAAAAATGGCATGGAACAGTAGGGTTCTCAGATAGTTCTTGTTGTGCCATGCTTCAGCTAAGGAGTTTTCAATCTTTTAAGAAACACACCTATCTATCTGCTTTTGGCTTTTTTGTTTTACACATTCTGTGCAGTGCTCAATGCCTTACAGGTAGTCTTCAGTGTTGTATCAGAAAGTTGGTTTTGTGGTTTGACCACTATCAGTCAAGAGAATTTTTAGCTATGGTGTTCATTAGCTAAGTGCACTCAGTGCCTTTTTTATACAACATTTTTAGCTTAGATAGGTTTATTGAAATATAGTCCACTGTAAACAAAACTTTCAAATATGACAGTAAAAATATTTGAAATGTTCAGCCTCTCTGACCTGTTTTTTTATTACACTAATATAACATATAACATATAACATATAACACATAACACATAACACATAACATATAATATAATATTATGTGTAACCTGCATATATTTTGGGAGGCACATGGTGTTGTGCCATTATATTTATATTTTATGAATGCAGTCTTTTAGCAGTTCCAGTTTTTCTACAATGAATATGTTTACTTCATCGTTAGAATTATGTGTCATTGCAAAATAATTCAGTGAGAAACTCCTTTTGGAAGTGTGTTTGCAAGGCAGAGGGCAGCCTCTTTGCAAAGTTCTCCTTGCTGACAAAGAGGCCTCTTAAGTATCCCTACCAGTGATCCCATTGAAGGTAAATGTGGTGATAATTGCGCTGGCAACACAGTTTCGAGCTCAAATGTCACAGTTATGAGCTTGGGTACACAAGGACACATTGGAAATGTCAGTCAGTGTCAGCTTCCTCTAAAGTATTGGTCAAATCAGTGCACTACTTTGTCCCCAAAGGAAAGCAATGTGGCTGTAATTAGATACTATAAATACATGGCCAAAGGATCTGTAAATAAGCAATATCACAGAGACCTTCTTGCAGGCTATTTTTCCTTCTGAGATCTGTGTCACACTCACAGACATGAAGGCAGCCAGGAATCTGCTATCTGTTTACTCTTAATTTATTTTTATAACTGTGCATGCCAGCAATGGGGGAAACTGTTAGAAAAAAATTTAAAGTAGCAATGAGGTCTCTAAGTTTTAGAAAAATCTTACCAGACAAAAAGTTCTACATATCATAGAGTTATAAATCCTAGCCTCATTGAAATGTCATTTTCAACTGAACACATGCGGTGGAGCTTGAAGGTTTGGCCTCTACTCCTAGTTCTGCCGATATCCCTATGCCTTGTGCAGATGCCTAGCCTCTCTGCATCTTGCTTGTACATCTGTAAATATGGCTAGAGCTGTGCTATGTGTAGCTCAGGATGGAGCCTGAGAAAATGTGAACAAAAGACAGAGCATCATCTCATATTAAGCATCGGAACCAGATTCCTCTTCCTTCCAGCCATCGAAGAGGCTTTCAGAGATTTCAACAGCATCCTATGGAAACAGAGATGCAATCCAATAAATCTGTTCATGTTCTCTCTCTCTCTCTCTCTCTGTCTCTGTCTCTCTCTCTCTCTCTCTCTCTCTCTCGCTCGCTCTCTTTCTCTCTCTCTCTCTGTCTCCCTCCCTCTCCTTCTCTCTTCCTCCCTCTCTCTCCCTCCCCCTCTCTCCCTCCCTCTCTTTTCTCCCTCTCTCTCCCTCCCTCTCACTCTCTTCTCTCTCTCTCACACACACACATGACATCATTCATCATTTATCAGAAAAATAACTAATCTCTATTTAAACAATAGTAAAATTTTTGCAAATCCTTTATTGTCCAGGGAGTTTTATTTAGGGAAAAACACTCACTGATAAAATATGAGACTATTTTCTAAAGAGTTTGTTTTTTTATTAACAAAGTACAATCATATCTATTTAGAATTGCCCCGATTCTTCTTTTTATATATAAAGTCAAGTCTCTCAGAGGAGCCTTTAAAGCCAATGGCAATAAACAGTTCAATTTCCATTTGGCATTTCTGTACGGTCTCTCTGTGTGGTTAGGTTATAATAGAAAAAAATAAGACTAGCTAGAGATTGCAGATACTATTTAAAGGTATCAGGACAGAACCACATGGGAGATTTTATCCTCATTATTTTAATAACACATAAATGTGCAGAAAGAAATACATAATCACCCACTGGGTCATCTGTGTCCTAGTAAATAACAGACATAAATGTTCTTGCTCTACTCAGTCCAGTGTACCCTCAGTAATGCAGATATAAAAACCAATCACCAGCTGGGGACTATAGCAATCTTAGGAGAAACTTTCAGCCACAATGACTAACAGTCACATAATCTTCACACAGCTGCCTCGCTGAGAGATGAATAACCATTTATGGAAATCTTCTGCACGGTGGCTCCTTGTTTCAGGAAAGGTTGGGGCTGCATGCAACCCAACATACTATTAAAAAGTAAAGTAAACTTGCAATCAACTTATTCAACATCTTGGAATCTCTGTCGTTTTTATAGTTCCGGATGCTGAGATTTGTCTAGATAAAGTAAGACTGTTTTTTCTGCATCAGAACTCTAAAAATAAATATTTATAACCCTGATCTAAATGCTCTATTGCAGTGAAAGCGCATATATGCCCATGCACATATGGCTATATGGATCTAATTAGGCTTTATAAAATGATTGCAATTACAAGCCATACATTTCTATCACACATTTTGTCTATGGGACAATCTTGGTGCACACACACACACACACACACGCGCGCGCGCGCGCATGTGCACATTTGCACACTCAAAACTATGCACTATTTTGATACGGCTGTTAAAACAATGCCATATAGTTGATCATATTTGTCCATAACAGAAACTGTGGGTTAATGGAGAAAAGTTCCTCTGCTGCGAAACTATTGAAGTCAGAGAGTGTGAAAGTTGATTGTATGAAGTATAAATTTATCTATATAAAGTATATAGATTTATGAAGAGCTGTACCCAAGCCAGATACTGACATACACCATACAATGCATTTTCAATTATGGTATGCACACATATTTAAAAGCAAAAAATAGTAAAGTGCTAATTTTCAGAGCACATTAGTTTTGTGGTGCTTGGGGGCTGCACTAGTCAATGGGCAAGAAGCCCATGTGTACCAAATACAACTCAAAGGACAAAGGAGTTCTGCTTGTGTTCATGCAAAACCAAAGTCAACTAAAATCTCCAGACTTTCAGAGGTAGTAGTTACAGGAAAGGGGATTAGGAGTGACAGGTGGAAAGAGTTATCAGATACAATGATTTTAAGATTGACAACAGTTGCACGGTTGCTGATTATGGATTGCTAAAAACCTTAAAATAGGATGCAGGCCTTAGGTGTCATGGATGAATTCCCTGTTCAACCAGAAGGCACTTGCTCACACAGTAAGAAACTGCCACTGGTACACAGGTGAGCTGTGCCAACAATTCAGTCTGTGTGCCTCTGCAGCATTGGAATTAGTATGCTACCCATGTGCTAGAGTTCTTTCTGGTCTCAAGAAGCATCATGACTTTAAACAGGACCAAATTTAGGACCCAGCGTCACGGGGCAAGCCACAATAATTACGGCTTCTGATTGGATACCTTGTGCAGTGGAATCCAGACACTGCTGTTCTCCCTGGCTGCTAGGTGACTTCCACTGTGCCCATTAATGTTCTTGTATTCATCAATCCCTTGACCTACCTCCCACCCTACCCCGGGCAATTTCTGCTCTGTCTAGATGCCAAGGACTCTCATTGTCCTTATTCTAACTGACTCTCTAGGAGAAGAAAGAAGAAAGGATTCTGTAGTGATTAGCAATAGGATACAGCCATAAAGAGATTTATGAGGCAAAATGCAAATACAGTTAGAGAGAGATAGGCTAAAAATAGAAGTTTCCACTGAGTATGCTCCATCGTGAACCCTACACAGTTCTTTTATATAGGTTTATATTGTTATATTTGTAAGTTATAATCGAATAGCTGGAAAGTAAACACGTGAGTGGTAGTATATAAAATTTTTTATGAACTGTAAGAACTTAAGTAAAGTTCAGAGAAAGTAACAAGCAGTTCCAGGATGTTATTTGGCACAGAATAAACTTGCATTAAAATAAATTCTAAGCATATTGAAAGCAAGTCAAAGAAAGAATCTGCTAATGATGAAAAGTAGTGAAATAGCTACTGTTTAGATGTTTAAAAAAAATCCTGGAATTTTCATATCAAGAAAAATGCAGGGGACTGAAGAGATGATTCAGCAGTTAAGAGCACTGACTGCTCTTCCGAAGGTACTGAGTTCAAATCCCTACAACCACATGGTGGCTCACAACCATCTGTAATGAGATCTGATGCCCTCTTCTGGGGTGTCTGAAGACAGCTACAGGGTACTTACATATAATAAATAAATCTTTAAAAAAAGAAAGAAAGAAAGAAAGAAAGAAAGAAAGAAATACAATAAATTATATATATATTACATTAAAAATAAAAAGCCCACTGGATTATCTTGTTATAATAAATTACATAAATAATACTTGAATACAGCAAGAAAAGGTCTAGATGTCTAAAGAAAAACAACTAAGCAGCAAACAGAAAATTCCCTGAAGACAGATAGTAGAATATGAATCCAAAGAGAAAGTTTATGTAGGCAGATTGGTCAGAAATACTAGGCAAAACAATCTTCAACAGTATTTTAACCCGAGGTAGACATGAGTACTTTTAATTTTCGGTGTTGTGAAAGCAATGTGGTAGGGTGGAACTCTCAGGAAGTGTGGCTTGGAATGTAACCTGCCTAAGCTTATCAGAAATGCTTTTCAGTAAATACTAACAGTATCAAAATACTCATACCCTTTACTGTAATTACCTTACTAAAGATATAATCAGAGATGAATGAAGATTTTAGGAATGGTCAAACCAGGTTAGCAATATTCCTTGCTGATATTTTTAATCACTAGGAACAAGTTAAATACTTGAAATTAGATGTTAAACTAAGTACCCAATAATTTGTGAAATATTTTTCACTATCGAATATTATATATGTACATATCAAATTCTAAAAAATAATATTAAGTCATAAGGGGTAATAATTATGGTACTGGACTTAAAACTGTAAGAAAATACTTAAGTATTGGCAGTGGTTATTTTGGAGAGAGACATGATTATGTCCTATCATTTCCATATTTTTCAAAGAATATAAAATAATAAATTTATAATTGATTACAATTGTAAAATGTTATTTTTAAGAAAAGATGGCATATGAGGCTATTACAAATTCAAAATTACAAGTATTTTGAAGAGTAAATATCGATAGTTTTTCAAAGATTCTCTTGGTTATTTTATGTGCATGTGTGTGGGCCTGTGTAAGTTTATGAATACCACATGTGTGCAGGAGCCCAGAGAAGATACAACAGGGCATTGGATCCCCTGGAATTACAGAAGATTGTGAGCTGCCACATAGGTACTACAAAGTGAACCCAAGGTCTCTGCAAAAAGAGTTGTGAGTGCTCTTAACTATTCAGCTGTCTCTCCATCCCCGATAACAAGCTTCTTAGATTGATGAATGTGGTGGTTTGAATAAAAACATATTCCCCATAAACTCATATATTCGGACACTTGGTACCCCGCTGCTGGTGTTTTTGGAGATGGTTATGGACCCTTTGGTGGTGAGGAGGTCTTACTGGAGGAATTATGCAGCTGAAGGTGGGCTGCAGGGCTTTGTAGCCATGCCCAAATTTCTCTGTATTTGAAATGTGAACATCCAAGTTCTTGTTCTTGCCACCATACTATTATTGTCAGCACTGACTGACTCTATCCCTTTGGATATAATATAAGCTTATTTGTAATTCCAGCACTTGGGAGGCAGAGGCAGGTGGATATCTGAGTTCAAGGCCAGCCTGGTCTAGAGTGAATTTCAGGACAGCCAGGGCTACACAGAAAAACCCTGTCTCAAAAAACAAACAAACAAACAAACAAACAAACAAAAAAGGATAAGCTTATTTGGTCTTGGTATTTTATCACAGCAATAGCAAGGTAACTAATAGAGTAGATAGCTGTGTAATAGCCTAAGCCTTAAGCCTTAGACAAGGTCTGAATTATGCCAGAGGAAATAGGATTGTCTAAGGCAATCCTGGAAGGAATCTGGGAATGTTGATCATTGAGCCACACTGCCTGACTCTGGTTTCGCTTTACTGTGATTATTTTCATGTCCTGATTCTCCTCTTTTGGAACAAGAAGTGCGTAACTTGTTTTTGATGTTAAAGGTGCCCACAGTTAAGAGTTGATGGAATTGAAACCAAAACTTGATGATTTCTGGTTTTGCACATATGTAGGGGAGTCCTGTGCACATAGGTGTAGGTGCTTATGGAAACCAGAGTCATTAGATCCCCTCCAGCTGTAGTCAGAAGCAGTCGTGAGCTGTGCAGCGTGAGTGTTAGCAACTGAGCTCATGCCCTCTCTAAGAGCAGTACAGACTTTTAGCTTCTGGGCAATTTCTCTAGTTTCAAGGACTTTGAATTTTTTAGGGAGATATTGGACTTTTAAATTATTAAACTTGATCATGGAACTATGCTTTAGTGTGGTGATAATAACAAGAGATCTCTGAGGACAAGAGAAAGGTTATGATTAAACCCTAATATGTTTGTACATCAAGTTGACCAGGTAGATTGGTTTTTATTGTCAACCCAGGGTCACCGCAGAAGAGACCCTCAGTGGAGGAATTACATAGGTCACACTGGCCTATGTACGTCTGTAGAATATCAACACTCCCTGGGTAGTGTACTACATGTAGTCCTGGGCTGTGTAAGAAAGCTAAACATGGGTCTGTGAATGAGCCAGAGAGTGTGTCAACAAGCAGTGTCCCTCACGGGTTCTGCTTTCAGTTCTTGCTTTAAGTTCCTGCCCTCAGTGATGGATAGGACATAGAAGTGTAAGCCAGTTGCTTTCGGTCAGAGGACTTTTATCACAGCAGCAACAAAGAGGAAACTAGAACATTATTTCCGCCCCCCTTCATTTGAATACAATATAAAGGGGCCCTTCAGCATTAGAATGGAGTAAGAATTTGTGAAAATTTACATAATCATATTGACTTGGAGGTAAACCATTATTGTGTTATATCTTATTTTACATGTTCCTTTAGGCAGTTTCCTTTGAAGCGTGTTATCCAATAAACCATAATGTGGTGTAGTTATGAAAATGCGTAAGAGTGATTGATTCCACTTCTGCAAGCCCCACCTGAACACAGGGGTGTCAGGTTTCCTCCCATGTGGGTGGATGCCTGTACAATCTCATCTTCTGATAACTTCATCATAGCTGAATATTAGGATTCAGGCCATCTTGAAGTGATAGTTAGAAAGGGAGGAGGGAAATCTTGGTCCATTTCTGTCTGCATTTAAGACCTGAGTTTCCCAGCTTAGAGTTCAAAGTGATGCCAGTCACAGTTGTCAGTAGTTGACATGATAGCCTGCTCATTAGTGAAGTCTCATTCTCTAGTCAAGTGCACATAAAACCATCAGGAAGTTGTGGAGAGGATGGTGGTGGTGAGGGGCTGACCTGGGCAACTATTAAGAAGTTTGTACAACACAGAATTAATTGTTAACTCAGTTGCTTTTCAGCAAAGAAATTTCTAGTTGCTTCATGAAAGCAATGCCTTCATCCTGCAAAAGCTTCTCTAATCAGTCAGTGTCTTTACCTCTAAGAGACAAGCACTAGGGGACTAGATTTAGAGGGTAGTTTGACACTAGGTCTGTTTAGCTGAACAGCAGTAGTAGGTTCACCCCGGGGGCCTAAGAACTCTTTAACAATTTGTGTCTATATCCATAGAGGAGCGGAGCTCTCAGGGTTCGTCAGAGAAGTTTCTTTGTTCTGTAGATGGTGGTTAGCATGGAAACTCAGAACTGGACAAGTATCATCCATAGATAAGACATCTATATCATACCCTTCACCATCTCTGAAATGAACTAGAAAGATTGGAAGCACTAGAAACTGTGGAAGACCACACTGAAACAGTGTCTTCTGGACATGACAGGACCCCATGAACTCATAACATCTGTGGTTGTCCTAGCATGACCAGCATACAAGCAAGCTAGGGAGCCTCACAGCATGGATGGGGGTGGGGATGTGTCTCAGCCCCTAACTGAGGAGCTCTTGACAGCTGATGCCTTCTAGGGGAGGGTCAGTTTTCTTTAAGGGTGTGACCCCTGGTAGGTCAACCATTCTCCAGCCACGCTCTGGTGGATGGCTGCATACCCATGGATATACCAGCAGCACAAACTGGATGCAGTGGGTTATTTAAAAAGCAGGGGTTGGGGATAGATCTGGGAGGAGTTGGAATTAGGGGTTATGGGACAAATATGACAAAAATACATCATAAGGAACTATTAAAGCATTAATGAAAATACTACACTTTAAAAACCTGATGAATGGAAATACTATTCTAATTTGAGAGGAAATACATTTGTGATTTAAGATGCCTTCATACCTAACGAAGTGAAGTACCACAGTACTCTTTGATTGCTGAGTTTTTGTTTTTGCGGACACTTCAGAGATAGAATGACATGAAGCAGGTTGACTGGGTGTCGCCAGTCATTGCTCTGAAGCACCTTTATTAATCTCACTATCTAGCTGCTCCTAGCTGCAAACTCAGTCTTCTCTCGTTCTCACACCACAGTGCAAAATAACCCATGATTTCAATCCTCAAAAAGTACACTTTTCTCTCTAAACATAGTCTGTTTTATAAATATTTGATAAAGCCAAATTATTTCACATTATCACTAAGGGCTTAGCTCACATACATTTTCTCTATCCTATTTATTTATTTATTTATTTATTTATTTATTTATTTATTTGGAGACAGGGTCTCACTATGTAGCTCTGGCTCTCCTAGACCTCTCTGTGGACCAGGCTATTCTGGAAATCACAGAGATTCATTTGCCTATGGCTCCCAAGTGCTGGGATTAAAGGTAGGTGCCACCATATTTAGCCCTTCTTTATCTTTTTTAAATTTTAAAATTGTATGTATATATGTATGTATGCATGTATGTATTATGTATGTAGGCATGTGTTACATGTATGTTGGAGCAGGGGCACCTGTCTGAGTTGCAGGGGTAGAAGGACAACTTGTGGGAGTCTCTCTACCATGTGAGTTCTGGATACTTAAGCTCTGGTCATCAGGCGTGGTGACAAGTACTTTTCCACACTGAGCCATCTTGCTGACTCTCCTATCTTTCCAAATGTACTTTTAAAGAAATACCATATTAACAATTGATAAGTTGTTTCAATTCATAGATACTAAATGAACCAAAGTCGTGTTATTTTCAAAATCAGATTTGGTTAACGTATCTGAAAAGCACTTGGCTCTTGAACATTAAGAAGGTAATGAGTTATGTTTGTACCTAGAGATTGTGTGCTCCAATGTACCGTGCAAGGAAGCATCCATCACTGTGGCAAGGACTCTTAAAATGGTTCAATTAACAAATGCTTATTGAACTAATGCATCAGTCTAGGAAGGCATAGATCAAAAAGAAATACAATTTGGCTCTTTTCACTGTTGATAAAGGAATTCAGCCAAAAGCAGTTCCTTTAGGTTTTTCCTTAGGAAAATAGAAAAATACCAAGCTATAATAGTTAATTTTCTTTCACTGCTGAAAGTGAGCACAGAGACATCTCTGATGCTTTCCAGATAGTAACTAGTAGTTCTTAGAGAAGGGCAGAGGACCACAGGACTCCAGACACACCAGACACACTTCTCTGCTCTGGCACACCTCACCCACTCTTCATGTTTGTCCAATTCTGGACAGTAATTGTGTATTGATCTAGGATGTTTCATTTTAAACCTTTAAATCAGGCAGACTGTTTGGAGCAGAACATTTAGGAAACATTATTTCAGCGTAAGAATTTTGAGATGATACCTTGGCTTGTAAAGATAGGAAATCAGCCAATAAACATTTGCTCTAGCAACCGAACTTGACGTCATCTGGGGCAGATGGCAGTAAGATGGGCTGTGGAGTACCAAGGGTCTGACTGAAAGAGAGTCCAGGTTAATAAGGCTACAGCCTGTGCACTTGTCAGAGAGGGCCAGAAAAAACAGTCCTTTCTCATACTGGTTAGCCATATTACCAACTAAAAAATAAATTAATGCCCATAGTAGAAATCTCACAAATTCAAATCGTGAGTATGCCATTCTCTTCCATCCTGGATTTCTAAGTATCTGGCCACCACTCCTCTAAGCCTGTAACTTCAACCAATTGTTCTGAGGAATTGTAGATGATGCTTAGAAAGAGAAGTATTTATACAGAACACACTTTCACAAATGAGGGAATGCCAGGCTGTAACTGTTCCAAGGGAAAATATGCCAAACTAACTGCCACTCAATAGACCAACTTTCTCTAGTCAAAAAGGATGGGACTACAAACAAATTCGGAAAACAGGAACAAACAAAAACAAACAAAAACCATCATGAGGCCCAGCAATCCCAGTACTTCATTAAACATCTATAAGAATGAAATTTTATGCACATATAAAAACTTTTACATAAATATTCAATACAGTGAAAACAAATAGTCATCAGTAAAACAGCCCAAATATCAAATGAATGAATGAATGAACGGATAAAAGCATTTGATCATAAAAAAGAATGAAGTTGTGCTACTGATAAACTCCTATAATCCTGAGTTCTTGGGAAGCAGTATGTTGGGAAAATCACAAATGCAGTCTCAACAAAAACAAACAAAAGGTTAAGAAGACTCTAAGAAAGAAAGAGATCTGATAACACTGCAGCCTGTATGTTCCTTGGTAATACACCAAGTGAAAGAATCAAGCCACAAGAGACAACATATAATACCAAATACCCTGGTCGGACAAATCTACAAGGGAAAAGGTTGCTTTGAGCCACAGAATGGAAAGGCAGAGGGAGCTGGGGCTTGTTAGTTAAAGAGTTAGGGGCTTCTGCAAGGAGTAATTAGGTCTAAGATTGACCGCTGTGCTCTAACTGTGGATGAACTACAAACAGTGGACACTGAAGTGTATATGGGTGGGTACTCTATGACTCAGATCCCCAAAAGGCTGTTTTGAAAAACCAAAACTGAAAAAACGAAACCAAAGCACTACTCAAGAGCCTTTTCTACATATCAGCAGACCACCAAGTGCAAAAAGAAAAGCATGCAACATTCGTGTGTGTGTGTGTGTGTGTGTGTGTGTGTGTGTGTGTGTGTGTGTGTACAAGGAGGAAGGGGAGAGGAATTCCTGTTCTCATTGTTTGCATTTGAGTAACTAATAGGAAAAACACCCAAAATACCCTCATGGTACACTCACGGGCTTGTAAACATAGTACAGTGTTTTCAAATCATAACCAGTTTCCCGTTCGTGGAGGTAGCTCTCTGCTGGCCATTAACAGGTCTCCTTGTCATTTCAATGCTGCCCTGTGTTGTCATGCAAACTGCACAGTCACAGCCAGGGTAGATTTTCTAGTGTTCTCCTATTAAAACTCTTGCAGAACACTTGAGTTCATATACATTCACACCTAAATCCTAGTACACAGAGTAAACTTTTAAAAGGCAGGGCTGCTCGACTAAACCCAGAGATTTGACAAGAAAAGGAAAACCTGTCTCTTCCAGCTGCTGACACTCTATCCTAGCAGCTGGAAAACCCCACTGAAGCTTAAATGTAATGACTGAACGAAATACACTTAACAAACAGAAAGCTTCAACGACAAGCAGGGGGCTTCCCATTCCTTACTGATGCGGCAATGAAGGAAGCAGCAGAATGAGGTTTTATTCCTAAGATGTAGACGAAATCTATGTGGTGTAGTCTACAACAATGGGTTACGGAACTTGAGAAAAAGAAGCCTCCTTTTAATAAGTCGGAATTGATTTGAATTCATTATGCGGTTTTCCAAAATGCTGTGCGCATTTAAAATGACCTTTTAGCCTCTGAGTAGGAGCCTTGGAGTAAAAGGGCGAAGTAAATGGGATTCAATTATGATACAGATCTAGTTCCAAGATTCAATTATATTATTTGAATTCCCAGAAGATAAAACTATGAGAGAGACAGAGACACACAAAGACACACAGAGACAGAGACACAGAGAGACAGAAAGTATTAGGAAGAGCAGGGAACTTGGCAGCCTTTACTCCTGTGAGGTTTTAATGACGTGAAGAGATGTGCCCAGTGTTCAGGGAACACAGCGCTATGTTTGGATGCTGGCCGCTCTATGCTGCCCACCATCCACCCTCTCTGGCTCACTTTGAAGTTCTTTCTGAGTGATCCTGTTCTGCAGCATTGTCACTGTCACTTAAATGGATGTTTCCTGGCAGGACAATCCCTGCTACACTGTGGCTCAGGGATGGTAGATACTAACTTCCACAATGTTCCAGTTGGTGGATGGAATCGAGTTATACATATATCCTCAGTGGATACAATGATGTTGAAAGAATGACAGTCTGATATAGTTCCTACCAAAACCTTCCTTCAGTTATTCCTGTTGGTTATGGTTTTCTTAGTTTTGAGTTAGAAAGTACTGAAGAAATGAAGACTCAGCCTAGGAAGATGATGGGCACAGAGCTCTGTGAAGTGCTGGTTCCTACTGAGCACAAGTGCATTTGGTGTTTGAGTTTGACAGAATCCATGTATAAACTGTGTAAAGATGGCCTGTATAAAACACAAACACACACACACACACACACACACACAAACTTACACACACTCAAATACATTCATATACACATATACATACACACATATACATGTTCATGTATGAAATTATTTTATTTGTTGAATTATGAAATTGGTAATAGAAGGAGGGGACATTTCATATTCAGAGTTCAGCATATAAGAGGGAATAAATGTTTATCCGTCTATACAGAATTGCTGGTTATCAACTTGATTGTATCTGGAGTGAACTCTGTCCTAGATCTTGGCTTGGAGATCTTGAGGCATAGTGGCTATGAATCCCAAAAGATTAAGAAAGGGAGATCTCTGGGTTCAAGGTCATCTGGGACAAAGCAAGTCCCAGATCCAGGCATGTGGCACACACTTTTAATTTGGGCCACACCTTCTACTATCTACATATGGACATTGGAAGAAGGAAGATTCACTCTCTCTTCTTTGCCTGCTTGCCTTGTGGGACTGAGAAACTGCTAGATCCTTGGACTTCCATCCACAGCTGCTGCTGACCATTGTTGAGGGCTGGACTACAGACTGTAAGTCATCAACAAATTCCCTTACTATAAAGAGACTGCCCATACGTTTTGTGACTCTAGAGAACCCTAAAACAAAAACTGGGAAATTATCCTAAACAAAAGTCTTACCATTGAATTATTTCACATATAGAAATAGTTATATCTTTTATCCATCTGAAACATCATTGTAGGCCATTATTAAACCTTAGGTATAGTTAAAAAGCATAAAGGATTGTGTCTATAAGTAAAGCTTAATTTAGAAAATAAATGTATCCTTTTTAAGTAGACCATGTAAATCGAGGTTCAATATAGATTGTTTTAATGGACTTTGAAATTTCGACAAATTAGAAACTTAGATTAAACCAAGACTCACGTTAGTTTAGTTTTCTTTTTAAGATTTACTTATTTATTTTATGTATACGAGTACACTATTGCTCTCTTCAGTCATATCAGAAGAGGGCATCTGATCCTGTTACAGATGGTTGTGAGGCACCAAGTGGTTGCTGTGAATTGAACTCAGGACCTCTAGAAAAGTAGTCTGTGCTCCTAACTGCTGAACCATCTCTCCAGCTCCTGGTTTAGTTTTCAAATTAAACAATATTTAGATTTTACTTTAATGATATTTTCTTACTAAGACTACTACTATCGTCAATATACTCCTAACACATTATATATTGGGAAGTCTATGTCTTATTTGGCATCATACACTGTTTTTTAAGTGAATAATATTCTCTTAGCCTAAAGTATTAAACTATGCCAAAACTAACATGAAGTTGGACATCCAAACATGGCAATATTAATGAAGTTTTCCTCCTCAAAATGACAGACTGACAACCACTTGCTTGCTCACTTCTTGGTTATTTATGAGTGCCATTTCACTGTAGGTTTTGAATTATTTGTTTGCCGTACTTCCTCAGCAATGCAGAGAGCAGTCTCTCCACACGGCCTCAACTAGCATTCACAGGATCTGCTCATGTCCACACACTGTGTAGTTTCAATTAGAACTAGCCCTCTAGATTAGAACTTTTGTGTGGGGAGAGCAAGGGGGGGTTGAAATTTATAAAGAAGCTTCCACCTATACAAAATTTATAAGCTGACTAGTAAAATTAGAATATCTAAAGTCTTTGGCCCCTAAGGAATTTGCTATGTATATAGTTGTGAAACCCAAGCTACATATACAGTTTACGAGTTCTGCTTTCTCGACCTCTAATCCCCACACAAATGGCACATGTCACAGAAGCCCATGTGTCTGGGACTTTGAACAAATTATCTAGCTTATTGAAGTAAATTATCTAAAACCGTGTCTATTGGAAATTCAACCATTTTTTTTTTACTTCCAAGAAATGAATGGTAATTTAGAAGAATGAAGACAATTGGTTTATACACAGAAACACTAACAATTTACAAAGAATTAAATCACCAGCAAAACAGACATAGAAGAATGCCCTGATAAAACATTGACAAGACAAGAGGATTCCTTAAAAGGAGGAAGCTGAAGGATTTAAGATTCACAGACCGCACTTCCTAACCCAAATCATCCTGTTTCCTTTTGATCTCTGAAGGGCTTCAGAGGGGAACTGCTCCCACTAAGCACTGGAAAGGCAGCACCCATCACATGGTCCCAGTTCTGAATCCAGAGAGTACCAAGTAAGGTCTATAGCTCTGGGCCTCCACACTATGCACCAGTGCTAGCATACCACACCTATGACAGACGCATGGAATGATGCCGCTCATTGCCAAAGTCTACTAATAATTTGATATCTTTTTGGAAAGTGGGTTTTCCACCTTCACAGAGTACCATGTGTGGCCATCTTAATCCTTGAGGGCAAACGCTTTAGCTGAACTTCAGAATGACACTAATGCCATTTTCTTCTGTCGCTCTACATGATATCTGTGCTGTGGCTACTCTTTCCTGCTTGATCCCTGTTCTGTGAAAGGACCTCACCTAGACTGAAGCGGTCATGGATCAACCCAACCGCTGTAGCACAGGAATGTAACTGTACCCCAAAATAGTAACAGAGATAACCTTAACCAAGAGACCTGGTGGTAAATTGACCACAAGAATTTATTACCCTTACTAATTTATTCCCAAACATTAACTTACACTATTTTCCAAAATCTGACTGAGACACACACAGTTAGGGATTGTCTGCAGGGATCAATTTTTACAAATATTCGCTCTTTGCTCTATTTCAATTTGAAATTCATTTCTTTGCAGCTGTTTTCTTTTCTGACTTACTCAGGGCTGCACTCAGCCTCTGACCTCCTATAGCTTATATTGAAAAGAACTAAAGCTGAATTCACCGCAGAATAAAAATAATCTTGTCAATTCTAAACTTGTTTGGATAAAATACACTTCAGTATTTACCTCGGCAGACACAGCCTTCTGTATTAGGAGGCTATTAAGGAAACCATTTATTTACAATGAAAATATCACTTACTAAAAGAGTACAGATGTCTAGGACCCCACACTACCACCACTGGCACCCCTACCCTCAAATCTGTGCCCAACCCACAGGAATTATTTTGATTACCATAGCTCAACTTTGTCAGACATATTCTACCTTACCAAGCCTGAATTCAACTACTGAGCTTTCTAAATCATTCTATTCGCCAAAGAAAGTCTGAAAGGGATGAGAAGCCCTTTAAGCTCTAAGAATAGACTCTCAAGACAGTAAAACAAAAGCAAAGGATAACAGTAAGTAAAATCAGAACTCTTGTACCCCTGGGGTGGGGGGGGGGGGAATGTTCTACATAGCCACCACTGCTCCCAGTTTTTAAAAGATAAGGGCTTTCTCTAACAGCTGGTTGAGTGCCTTGGGGCAGAAGCAGCTTTGAAAGCCTTGCTCACTGAAGTGATGTAAAATGGACCTTTGCTTTGCAAAGGATAAACACACAGAAAGGAAGCCTTTTCTTCACTGACTTTCGTTGTCAAAGCTATAGAATTACAGTAGAAGGTCAAGTAGCAGGAAATAGTTTGGGAAAGACGGTGGACTAAACCACTCCCCCCTCCTCTGTAATTAAGGATTAAGCCTTAATTTCTCTTTTCAGCATTCCAAAATATTTGAGCCTTGAATATAGGGAGGTTACAGGCTGACTTCATAAAGGGAAAAGTTCGCAACAGAAGCAGGAATGTTAACTTTAACTTGTTCCCTGATATAGAAGATCAGAGGTTACTTATTTTCTTGTTAGGGCTTTAGGATAAGCTGGTCCCTGCTGGCACTTTGGAATCTGCCTAGATGTGATGGCTGGGTTGGGATGCCTAGATGCTCAATGAAGTGAGGGGAACCCCAGTAGGTGATCTTTCTCAGCTGTGGGCAATCAGCAGCACTCATGGATCCCTGAGATGGCTGGCTATGCTAAGGGGCTAGGGGACGTGTGTGACCACTTCTTTGGGTACCAATCATCTTTAGTTGGTGACACTGAAGGGCATGGCTCATGCAGCAGGCGGTGGTGAGGATTACATAGATGTATAGCTTCTAGCTATAGAAAGGAGAAACAAGTATTAAGAAATGTATGGAACCGACGTGGGGAATCAAGTAAAACAAAAACAAAAACCCAAAAGGCATAATAACTCCATGTCATAAGGAGAAAATTCTCTCTTTGTGACCTGTTTAGTACACTCATCAGCACAGTTCAATCTAGTTGAAAATTATAAGTGAGACCAGACTATAGCATTCTTTGTTATAGAGCAATTAGCTGTTATATAGAGACAATGGGCTATCTACTGACAGCTTAGGAGGAAGCAAGCCTTGTGCTAGAATAGAGGACTATCCTGAGCAAAGATAAGCAAACCCAGTTCACCAAGATGAGCAAACCCAGTTCACCTGTAACGTGCTCATTTAAGTGGCAAGAACAGCAGCAGCTAGAAATTACAATATTTCTGCCAGGCAGTGGTGGTGCACACCCTCAAAATCCCAGCACTCAGGAGGCAGGAACAGGTGGATCTCTGCGAGTTTAAAGCCAGTCTCATCTACAGAGCAAGTTCCAGGACAGCCAGGATGGCACAAAGAAACCCTGTCTCAAAAGCAAACAAAAATATGCAATATTTCAAAAATTATAGGAAAAATACTTAAGGTTTATAAGAACACAGACAAGGCAGTTTTCGTTCTGAATTGGGTTTCCTCAAAGGCTGTCTGGAAGAAATGTCTGTTGGGAGTGAAAATCCTCGGCAAAGTATGAACAGAAAGTTGTATTCAAATAGTTATACAGTGTCAGTAGTTACCATTTAACTGGCCCTGTGATCTCATAATAGTTCTACACATGCTCTACATTTAACTCAAATGTTAAATTTGCACTTCATTTTAAAGATTGATTTATTTCATATATGTGAGCATACTGTTGCTGTCTTCAGACATACCAGAAGAAGGCATTGGGTCCCCATCACAGATAGTTGTGGGCTACCATGTGGTTGCTGGGAATTGAACTCAGGACCTCTGGAATTGCAGTCAGTGCTCTTAACCACTGGGCCATCTTTCCAGCCCCCTTTACTTCATTTTAAAAATCAGTTTTGACTCGAGGGATGGAGCCTTAGATCATGCACATAGCAAATTCCTGCTTTACTATTTAGTTGCAGGCTAGTCTGGTGTCAACAGTTCCAAAACATCCTATCCCTATGTCTTACACTAGGCTATAGTTTGGCAAATGGTGCTCCCAAATTATACTTAAATTTCCATACTAAGTTTTCAGGAGCCATCTAGGAAAGGCTAAGGCCAGCAGGTGACCTCTTTGCATGGCCTTTTTGCATGGACTAAGATGGATGAGACTCAAGGTCCCCAGGAGACTTCACCTCAGGAATGCTTCTTGCAGCTGGTGTGCCTTTTCCTATCACTATCACATAGCCTAAGAATTTTTGGGCATTAGCACAGCCTATTGAGCAGATTTTTCCTCAGATCAACATAAAGACAAACTTCCATGAATTAATGCTGTTTAGATGAATTAATGATTTTATAGAGTTCCTGATTTGATTTAAATAATCTTCGGAGGAAAGTTTTAAGAGATGGTTTTAGCTGTTTGCTAGAAAGCTGTAACAAAGTCAGAATCAGGAACAGAATGTGCTCACTCCTCTTAATAATAAGTGAAGGCTGCATAATAAGAAATACAATAAGCTTTTATGTTACACTAAAAAGACATATAGGCTTGGGACAAAATTATGTTCAAGGAAAAGCATTCAGGTCCAAGGATGATGCCACAGTTGTACATTATGATAAGGCAAGGCCATGTGAAACATGTTGCTGTGAACTTATAATGAGCTTACAGAATGAAGTACTGCTTTGGACTTAATATAAACTTCCTTTTGTAACTCCTATTTTATATAACATTTTTATCTGTGAGGTAATTTTTTAAGATCTATTTTTCTGTAAAAAGGCCAGAGATAAAAAGTAAAATGGGCGTGGTAGCTTGGTAAAGCTCTACCCCATCCATCCATTCGTCCATCCATCCATCTATCCATCCATCCATCCATCCATTCAAATGTTTATGATAGGTTGCTTGGGGGACTCTGCCCCATTCATCTATCCATCCAAATGTATATCTGTCTGTCTGTCTGTCTGTCTGTCTGTCTGTCTATATGTATGTACACTTAAGAGTTAAAAGAGCTCTTGCTGGGCATTCTCGCCAGCTCCAGATATTTAAATTTTATTCTGTCAGAAGTATTGACCCTATAAATTGCCCAGTCGCTGTGACTGGGCCCCATCTGCTATCAGCATGACCCCAATTGCCAATGCTGTTTCCCCATTAGCTGCTTTCCAGACCCTGGAAACTGTATAGATGCCAGGAAGGTCACACTACCTCACTTAACTATACATCAGCAGGGAGGAGTGAATTGTGTCTGTATCACCATGGGATTACCATCCAAACATCACTCTGCACGGGGCTGGGGTGAGCAAACATAATATTACATATTGTATTATTCCTTTTCTATGCAATTCATAAGCATAGGACTGTAACTTGTGGTTTTTGAAGTCATAATGAGTGTCACTTCTAATAAGGAGTAGACAGTGGCTCAAAGTTGAAAACAGCAATTTCTAGTTTCTATTACGGCCACTTTTAACGTGAGTTGGGATTACAGATGGGACTTTGGTTAATTAAAATTGCCTTCTTTGATTTATACTGTCCAAAAAGAGTTTATATTTTTTAAAAATAGATGCAGAATGGGTAGCAGACAGATAATCAAAACAGTATCACAAACCACATGTATGTGATGCTGAAGATGCTTCCAGTAGAGCAACGCCATTTGTATGTAAATTTAAGAGTTTGTACATAGCAGGGAATTCAGTTGACAAGCAAACACATGGCTCCCTTTTTCACAAGGACTAACTGATGAGCAACCTTTGTCCTCTGAGCCTAGAGCAGGTCTCAGTACGTCATACCAAACCCCTAGCTAGGAAAAGTCACCCGCTCATGATCAAAGTTAACCATCTTTGTTTTAAATGGGGGTATTTCCCATGATCCCTTTTTCTTTGGAGGTCCTCAGCTCCATCCTCAGTTAGAATTCCTAGCCCAACATACAGTACACTTGGGCTGTTCACAATTCCTAGTACAACACACATGGCATAGCAATGGTTTTACACTTTTAGTAATTATTCATAATAAGTAGATCTTAGAGGCTATCTAGTGATAATTGCTTGCTTTTGGTATTTATCGCATTTTTACCCTCTGTAGTCTTGATAGCTACAGAGCTCATCCTGAACTGACACTCCAGACTTTAAGACAGACCTAAGAAGATCTCATACTTTTTGTTCATTGTGGTTTTCAAAGAGAGAGAAAGTGGAGGGTGCTTAAACCCTTTCTGCTGGACTTGAAAGAAGGGGTAAACTAAAGGAGTCCTTTCTAGACTTCGACGTGGTAGTCTCAGCTGTGGACCCGTGAAAAATGATCCGTGAATGGCCTGTAAATCCTGGATCTGTTCTTAGTGGATTTTTTGGATAGCACATCTCTGAATACCTGACTTACAGAGCTACAAACTACACAACCCAGAACACATTTTAGAAGTATAGAAGATAGTTTAAATAAGTTAGTGTATCCTGGCAATGTCATTACCGAAGAACTCAGCCATCACACAACCCCGGAAGGAAAGTCTTCAGTGGAAACACCAAAGGACAATGCCCAGACCTCTCAGCCATCTTTGTCAGCTTACACATCCACTCAGAGCTTCTTCCCCAGAGGATTCTAGTGGGTTTATAGCCAAGACATGAGTGCTTGGGGTTCAAATTGACCATTTCTTATTTGCCACATACACCTCACTGGCATCCGTATGCAGAGGGGTACCTTCTTGGAATCTGATTGTTGAATAGGACTTATTCAGATTAGCTTACCCTATGGAAATGTTTGAATATTATAGGGAAAAGGAACCTTCATGAACTAAATCAGTTTTCAAATGTATAGTTTAAAAGTCATGGTTTTACTTTAAAAATCATGGTTTAGGTTTTTTTTTTTTTTACTTTGATAACCATTTACATTTTAGAATTCTTAAATTTGGAAAGTTCCCACTATATCATTTCTTGGGAACTTCCAGGGAGGCAGACCTGTGTTGAACACTGTAGGTATGACTTATTTAATGTGATAACACATAGATCGGTTTTGGAGGCAATGTTGTAGAATCTTCAGAAGCAAATGTTCAAGGAAGAGTCGTCATTTTCTTCAGTCATGGGACCACTGATAAGTCACCTTTGCACCAGTAAATAACTTCCCACCCACACTCAGGCTAGGAACTCTAAACTCAGAGTCTCACATGCAACAAGAAAGTAAGAGTGAGGCTTGCTAAAGTGAAAGGTCTCTGAGAGAGAGGGAATGAGAGGGGATTGATTAGAAGGTGAAAATGACTAAAAGTTATATAAATGGATGAAACTGTTAAAGAAAAAGAACAGTAAAGAGCTCATTGATATTTTTAGGAAAGTGTGTGGTGCTCAGAATCCTTTTGTATGCCACACACGTTTGTCTGAGTGACCTTAGCAGGCCTTGATGTCCTCTTTTGTAGCAAGAGGAGTAAACTGAAGACATGTCATCAGATTGGCCAGAGGGCCTCGTGGGGTCATTCTTACAGACCCTGAAGAGTTGGCACACAATAAGCACTCAGCCAAGGCAAGCAGCCACATTCGTTTCTGACTTGAGTATATTAGGAGTCCAGGAATGTTGGCACACACCTTTAATGTCAGCACTTGAGAAGCAGAGAAAGATTGGTGTCTGGGAGCTCTAGGCATACCTGTTCTACATAATGAGTTTCAGGCCAGCCGGAGGTACATAGTGATGCCCTGCCTCAAACTTAAAAACAATAAATAAACAACAACGACAAAATGAAGGTATATTAGAAGAAGAAAAATGAGTTACAATTTAAGACACAAATTACAGATATTTACTTAGCCGAATGACTCGCAAAAATGTAAGGACCAGAGTGTAGCTACTGCAGTGGGGTGAAATAAGATCTCCCTCCTTTTAGAGGATCGCTGAGGCCTTCATCTCTACAGCTCACAGTTTAAGGAAGCTATGAGAGCTAGTATGTTGGTTCAGCATATAAAAGTTCTCGTTGCCAAGGTGACCTGAGTTCAGTTCCTGGGATCTACATGATAGAAGATGAGAACCAACTCCTGTGAGTTGTTCTCTGACTTCTACATATGTAACACAACATGTGAACACATGTGACACAACATGTGAACACATGCATGTATGCATGTGAGAGTATATGTGCGTGCGTGCGTGTATACACACACACAGAGAGAGAATAAATGTAATTTAAAAACTGAAGTTATGTTAGATGTATATGATATTACCTTAAAGTCCACTACAAATAAGAATAACAATCAGCTTCATACATTTATTTGCCTGAAGTAGATTAGTTTTCAGATCTGTTTTACTTCAAAAGCACGGTTTAGAGTTTAAATGTTTTTCTCCAACAAATTCATTTACCTAGTAAGCCTTGCTAACAGCTATTCTTGATCTTACTTAACCAGAAATGTTCAAGACTAACAAAACGTTGCCAGCGGCTAGCTGGGACTAGGGGTGTGGAGAAAAAGATTACAGGTTCTGTTCTGTGGTCCCATTTATTTAAAAGAGTTTATGGTTCTCCAAACTGGTCCGATGCCAGAAAGGAAGAAAACAGTGCAATTTATAGTCTGACCAGAGCAGGAGGGTTAGTGAGCTGCATGACTCAGGAGGGACTAGCTAGCTCTCTCTAAGGGATGGAGCTATGTCAAAGTCCACTCTCTATTTCTTACTCATCTCTGGGGTCCACAGTTGAAGGACTGGATGTAAAACTTGGGAGAAAAGACCGTCAAATAAGCAGAAGAGGGAAACATGTTTTTCAGAAGCAGGAAATGCTTGAACTATAGAGGGCTGACAAAGAAGACCAAGTCACAGCTTGCTGGCTGCTTTTTTAAATAATACCTCCAAGGAAACCCAGGTATACGTGAAGTATAGATAGTGAGGGAAAACAGACCATCAGGTCCAACAGCAGAAGCCAGTCTGAAAGTTTATCTGTAGACAGACCAGGGTTTTCCTATAGCCGCATGATTTTACTAGCTCGGAAGCTTCCATTTTACCCAATATGGTTGCCCTGATGAGACCGAGTCTGACGCCTGACAAGCAAGCTGAGCTGACGGAGCAGATACTCAGTATACTGCCGCTATCATCCTTATTTGGTCCCACGTAACTGCTCTAGTGGATTTAGGAACCACTGTCCCTAGCTGGCTGGTGATGCAGCTATAGATCAGGTCCCTGACATTTTGAGACAAAGTTGCAGCAGCAGGGAAAAAATGTTGCAGACAGTAGAGGCTTATGACATGTTAGAATACCACTGACTGCAAGATGACATATTTTACAGGGACTTATTCTAAGTAAAATGGTATTATGTTAATTCCTTGACACAAGGGCTGTACCACATTGTAGTGGGGTGACATCATGGATACTTCGAAATTATAATCTTCTGGATTCTACATATACATGAATGTTTCACATAAATTAATTACACAGAGCTGAATGACTCATCTGAGATATATTTTAAACTGGAGGAAAAATTAGGTACAATGGAGGCAGTCTTATCTAGGAGGTCTGAAAACAATCATGTACAGAAATTACATCTAATGAGACATTTAATGAGTCACATTGGTGTCATTTACAGTTTGGAAGGAATATTTTAAAATACAGAATGAAAAGAGGCTGTGCACGCCAACTTCCAAATGCCAGCAGAGAGACGCTACTTATCTGCTTTCATTCCTACTGATAACCAGGGGTGGTAGGTTAATATTTAAACTAGGGGACGGGAATTAGGCATAAACAAAGCTTTCCAGTCTTGTGGGTTAAA
Organism: Apodemus sylvaticus; assembly: GCF_947179515.1. Classification (NCBI taxonomy): domain Eukaryota; kingdom Metazoa; phylum Chordata; class Mammalia; order Rodentia; family Muridae; genus Apodemus; species Apodemus sylvaticus. The sequence goes on from NC_067487.1 coordinate 50,867,170, forward strand.
AACATCAGGACTAGGATATGTGAGTGGGTCAGCCCTCTCATCCCCACACTCAGAAGAATGAGGAAAAAGGATGTGAATTTGAGGCCAGACTGGGCTATATAATGATTCAAGGACAGCCTAAATTACTCAGTGAGATCTTATCTAAGAAGAGAAAAGTCAACAAACCAACTTGACAACCAAACAAACTAATGTGTGTGCATGTGCACATCACCCTTGTGTGTGTGTGTGTGTGTGTGTGTGTATCTGTCTGTGTCTCTCTCTGTGTCTGTCTGTCTGTGTATATTTGTGTGTAATGTGTGTATGTGTATCCATTTGTGTGTATGTGTATCTGTGTGTGCGTTTTCCACTTGTCTTCTGTCTTGTACTCTCTCAAGTGGAATAGGGAACAGGAGGACTTTTACTCTGTGTGTGTGTGTGTGTGTGTGTCTGTGTGTCTGTGTGTGTCTCTGTGTGTGTGTGTGTATGTGTGTGTGTGTGTATTTCAGTGTCTGTGTGATGTGTGTGCGTATCTCTGTGTGTGTTTTCCACCTGTCTTCTAATTTCTTGTACTTTCCTCCCAAGTGGAATAGACACACAGGATGACTTTTACTCTCTCTCTCTCTCTCTCTCTCTCTCTCTCTCTCTCTCTCTCTGTATGTGTGTGTGTGTGTGTGTGTGTGTGCACATGTCAGCAGTTTAATTAAACAGAATAGGCTACTAGGAGGGTAGAAGGCCTTCCCAATCTGGATGGGACCTCTCTTTAATGCTCCCTAAACTCTGGCCACCCTTTTCCAGCTCGTCCACTGACATCTTCCCCTTGTTTTGGTAATTTTTTTTTCTAAAGAACAGCTTAACCTTCAGGTCTCTTCTCACATTCACAGCGTCACCCAGTAGCCTGGATGTTCCCAGGAGACCAATCACTTAGGAAACTGGGGTCAGCTATCAACTACTTAGACTTTATGTTTCCCCGGCTGTGCTAAGAAATTGTACCCACATGTCTTACAGTTCTCTCTAATCTTTATTCTTTTGGAGCACTTCCTAGCTCATTATCAAACCAGACTGCACAGAGAGGCACTTACCTGGACAGCAGAGGCATATCTCAGGTGTGGCCTCTGTTACTTATCTCATCATTAACATTAAATGTACCTCATCCACGATCCCTAACGTTTGTGACCACGGGGTGCCTCAGTCCTACCATAATCCCTTATCCCTGAAGAGATAGGCTTTTTTTTTTCTTTTACGTTTGTTTATTTAGGGTGTGTGTGCTTGTGAATGCCATAGCTTGAGTCTGGAGGCCAGAGAACAATTCAATCTCTTCTCATTGTATGGGTACTGGGATTGAACTCAGGTCACCAGGCTTGGCAGCTAACATACTTAGCTACTAAGTGACCTCACAAGCCAAGAGATAGAACTTAATCTGAAGAATCATCTTCAACCCCAATGTATAATTAAACATGTAACTTGACTTTTTCTTCCCTCTTTCTTTTCCCTCCCTCCTTTCCTCCTCTTTCTCTTTCTCTCCCTCTCCCTCTTTCTTTGACAAGGTCGAAGTAGTAATATAGTCCAGTCTGACTGACTTCAAAACTTCTCTCCTCGTGTCTCCACCTCCTGAATGCTGGTATCACAGGCATGTACAGCTCTTAGGTTGGCTTTCGGAAGACTTTGCTTCCTTTCTATCTTATTTGAATATAGCCGGGCCACCATTGTTCTTGTTTTATGCCGACTGACTGTATGGCCTCTGTGTGTTCAACACTATTGTTTTCCAGAAGATCTCTGTGAGTCTCTCAGGCATCAAGACAGGGGGTAATTGAAAGCTCCAGAAAGACCTCATTAAATCCTTCTCCTTCCCTCAGCTTCACTCTCTCCTTTAGTCTTAATCTTGCAAGTACCAATGATGTGGACCTGTGAGTACCCGCCCTAATTCTCTGACTACATTCATCCCCAACACTCTCTTCTGCAATAAGTCCCATGCTATGATTGGAGTGCCTGCTGGATGGACTGAATGGGCTATTTCTTTACCTCTAATAAAGGCAATTTTTAGTCATACGGTCCAAACCATCACTCCCACAGTGTGATAGGGAAGAAAAGAGATCGAATTAGGTCTAGATGCTACTATACACCAGCAAAGATCTGCCTCATTAAAGCATGTCCCTGGGGAAAGTATTGCGCATGGTGCTACTTACTGGGAACTTGATTCATTAGCAGAAGCTAGAAAGAGTGTAGGGCAAGCTCAGATGCAATAGCCAGACTAAAGACGCACTTTCTTTGGAAGCATTTAGTTCTAATTCAGCACTTCCTTTCCAGTCACCAGGATCAATTTCCGATCTGTCCATCACGCACAGTTTTAATGAGGAATGATAGGCTCTTTCCTGACATGTCTAGCATAAAATTCAAAATAGAAGCATGAAATAACATAGATATTAAAATATGGTAACCAACCCTTAACTATTCTGTGGTTTCTTTTGAGCCGTGTCAATGACTCTAAGCCAGTGATTCTCAGCCTTCCTAATGCTGTGACCTCATATTGTAGCAACTCCCAACCATAAAATTATTTTGTTGCTACTTTATAACTGTAATTTTGCTGCCGTTATGAACTGTAATGCAAATATCTGTGTTTTCCATTGGTCTTAGCCCAACAGTACATGTTAGAAACATAGTAAAAAATGGCTTATTTTCAGAGACTCTCTAGATTTATGACATTAAAAGGCAAATGCATTATGTCTTATATGCTCCCCTTGTTTTGTTTTCAATAACACTCAAGGTGTCTCAGTCACTTCTAAAAGCCCGACAGGTATATGTCTGTCATAATACAGGTAATATTTTAACATAAATAATTAGATTAAACTCATGTACCCCATGGCCCAAACTATAAACACTTTGACAGTCACTCACCACTCAAGCAAAACCATCTGTATGTTGGAAATGCAGTAAGTATGCAAATTCCATATATCATTCCATTCACAAAGTTTCTAAGATAAAAGACACAGGCAGAGAGCATATCTCAAAGCCAACATACAACAGTTTGAAACTTTATGCAAAGTCTTAGACTTTTCCTTTTTTTTTTTTCTACCTTAGAAGAGCTTGGTAGAACAGAATTAAGCTTTCTAATACAATTAGAAGGATGATCTGTGGCTAAGTATTCTCCTCAGTAAGACACAGGTGACCTGACTCATAGCAGGGCAGAATATAATGGGCTTAATGATGTAAGTACAAAGATCGTTCAGATAGACAGTGATCAGCGCCCAGCCCCAAACTACATCAGCTCTCATGCTTCTAAGGAGACAACTTCTGCAGCTTGTGGTACATTTAGCTGTACCCACCAGATGGCCAATTTTGTAGTCACAAAAAAATGCTAATTAAACAGACAGTAGAGGGAGGCGACCTGCTGAAGTGAGAAAGAACATTATCTTTCAAATGGACACACTTGGGTTCTGTTGCCAGCCTTCTCCCGCAGCTGCTAGTTCCAGGGCCTTGCCGCGTGCTTTTCTCATCTGGAGAGTGTAGATATACCAACTCCCTCCTTTCAGTGGTTTACAGTGCGTGATATGTTAAATTCTCCCATTCACAAAAGGCCCTCCATATGATGAGAGCTAGACATAGTGTTCTTAGTGTTATTAGAGGAATACAACAACAATTATCTGTTAAGTTACTAAGCAGAGGACAGTAGAGGTGTTAGCAACTATGTACAATATGTAAGTTAAATTGAAACAAGGGCAGTTGAGCTGGGGGGCATTATAAGTAATTATTTCTCCAACATATTAATCAGTGATGATATAAGTCTTTTTTAATACTCATAAATTAGTCATGCTAGTCTAAACAAATTTTTTTTTCTTTTTTACTGTGGTCTTAAAGCCAAAATAACAATGCCCAAACAGCCTGAAATTTATGACCTTAGGAGAAGAGAGCTAATTAAAAAATAAAACAAAGTGTAACCACTTATTGGTGTGAGCTGAGACATAATTCAGAAAATGTATCAGCTTTTTATTGGGATGCTTAAAAATTTTGTACCCTAGGGAAATTGTTCATATATAATTATATATAGGGATGTAAGGATGTTTGTGTGTATGTGTGTGTGTGTGTGTGTGTGTAAAGTAAAGCTTAGAGTGTTTAAATTCACAATCAGATTTTGTTTTTTTATTTTGGTTTTTCCAGATAGGATTTCCCTGTGTAGCCCTGGCTGTCCTGGAACTCACTCTGTAGACCAGGCTGGCCTTGAACTCAGAAATCTGCCTGCCTCTGCCTCTGCCTCCCAAATGAGGGGATTAAAGGCGTGCACCACCACTGCCCAGCCACAATCAGATTTTTAATGAAAGTTTCATGAGTGCTATTTTCTTCATGAAGAAGAGATTATGCAATACAGAATTAATGCAAAAAGCCTGCAACCTTCCAATTTCCATCCTGTTGGTTTTGCTCTATAAACTACCCAGCATCAAAATGTTGGAACAGAGCTTCCAGGCCCTTCCTGCCCATAAGTAGAGTTTATATGTTCAACAATAAGCTGAGGTTTGTTTCCTGAAAGCTGCTGTCATGTTAAAGGGCTGCAGCTCTGTCACCAGACCACACAATGATCTCAAGCATAGCAAGCGACCGCTGGACACTGAGAGGTCTGACAGCTGGACACTGAAGAACAAAGGCGGCTTTACCTACAAGTGGTTCCTTATGTTCTGAAGGCCAACTAATAGTTTGGTTCTTTTCCTTAAATTAAATCACAGGTCTTAATTAAACTAATAAAATCATATCACTTTGATATGTAACTATGAAGTAAATCAACTTTTGAGAAACATAAAGTTCAAATATTAATGGGAGTGAAATACCATGTTTGGGGGTGGGGGGCGGGCTGAAGAAATGGCTTAGCAGTTGAGAGCACTGTCTGCTCTTCCAGAGGACCCAGGTTCAATTCCCACTACCCACATAGTAGCTCACAACTGTCTGTACCTCTAGTCAGTTCCAGAGGATATGGCACCCTCATACAGACATAAATACAGGCAAAACATCAATGTACACAAAATAAATTAATCTTAAAAGCAGGAAATGTCATGTTTTAGTACATAGAATTTGAAGACTAAATATCGATACTGAAGCAACAGACATAGAAATGCAGGCAAAGCCTCAGCAGAGAACTTACTATTTTTATTAAATTTGTGAGAACAACAAAGTATATATTGAAGTTTTCTCAACTTGTGTCCTGAAAGTGCTAAAAGAATGTGTGAGAATCTGTGCCAAAATCACTTTCTTCTGGAATGTGATATGTAGTCAGTACTTGATGAATAGCCACCGAATAAATAAGCGATCCTTATCCATCAACTTAAAATCTGTGACTCGTGAGATGGAATAATTTTATTTTTTTAATTTATTACATTTTGATTAAGATTAAGAATGTATCAGTGGCATAAGGAGAGTGTGAAGTATTGTGAATTTATTATGCAATCACTTATGACTGTGCCATGGGTCTGATTAAGGTTATAGTCAGCAAGTAAGTGTAGATGTCAAGTTACAAGACATGTGGAGAGCAGCAGATACGAGAAGAGCAACAGGAAGTCATCTGAAGCCCTGGATACTTGCTTAAGACACATAAAAGCCCTCTAAAGACAGTGCTTGCGTTTGGGACATTCCTGGAGAAAGTCAGCAGATTTGGAGAAAGTGGGCCAATGAAACAGAAAATTGATTTAGCTAACCAAAGCAAGACGATGAAGTCAAAAGATGACCTTCTCAATAAACAAAGGAGCAAACAAACAAACATAAATACTTGGCATGAAGAGAGCTAAGAGGTAAATTAACAGGTTTCTTTCTCAATTGTAAAAGGACAAGATGGCTGAGGAGCTAGAATGGCAATATTATCATGCTGAGCTCCCCAAGGCTGGTGGAGAGGTAGAGTGTCAAATTTTAGGTAATGGATGCGTATACACAAATATGTGTACATGTATGTGAGTGTGCGTGTATGTGTGTGTGCATGCATGTATGTGTGTATGTAGAATGTTTAAAAATAAGTATAAAAGATAGAACTATGTTTATAGTCTATGATGTTCACAGTTCTAATTATTTGAAGCATACAGTGATATATGATGATATATGATCTATTGATAACTCAAGCAGTTAATCAATAGTCCTCAGTCACCTGTAAGCTTAACCAGAGATGCTTCTGTAGTGCACAGTAATATATCTAGGGATCAGCAACGTTAGAGTGACATTCAGTTATCATACAAAGGTCACTTTAACAGCAACACCGTGTGGATTTTTTAAGGTTAAGGGGACTCACCAGTATTTTAATGTGTCTTTTGAATTGTGGCTCTACCTGTTGACTGTCTCATACAACTTAACATAATAGTCTGTGACAATGACTTAAGCACAAGGGTTGTCTGTGTTACTAACTCCTGCCAGCTGAAATAAATAAATTATTGTCACTTGAGCCCTGGAGCTAAAAATAAATCTCGATGCTATTTATTTGAGATCTTTTCCCCCCACTTATTCGTGATATAAATCATAAATGCGTGAAACCCATTTATATTCTGACTGCTGTGTCCGAGGTTTGCATTAGCTACATAAATTTATAAAAAAGATTTTATGTGCTCCCTAGGAATTTGTTTTTGTTGTGTGGGATTGGCAAAAAAAAAAAAAACAACAACAACAAAAAAACAAAAACAAAAAAAAAAAAACCTTGCAAATACATCTCCAGATATAAAGTTTTCTTTCACAATCAACTCATAAAGTTATTTAACATATTCTTTAAGAAGGAATGATGAATATTATAAGAAGTAGATTAATTTTCTGGAATTTCTTAAAATTCACAGAAATACAACTGAGGGGTCCATTTTTGATTCAGTCTACTGTGAAGTAATAGCATGAACAGCAGGCAACAATTAGCCCCTCACACAAGCAAGAGCTGGGCATCCTACACAGATAACTCATGTATTTCAATGTGAGTTTGTTTGCTTACATAATACATCCTGGGTTTCACTCCTGCCTGATTCTGCCTTAGTCTTTGCTTTTTATTTCCCTTATCCAAGCACGATTCTTTTCCACATTCAAGAAGTGAGCTGATTTGTTCACTTACAACTGTTACTGTAAATAATTCATATGATTTCCCTCTGAATTAGCCATAGAGAATTCTGTAAATAGCTATTCTAGACCCAAAACTAATTTTATTGGGAAGTTTTCTCTAAAGGCCATATGTATATGAGCATATAAAGTTAGGATTAGGGAAAAATTAAATGTGTATTAGATTCAGTTGAAGTGAACTTACATTTCACTAAAGTAAAACTTTTATATTACCCACAACATATTAGTAACAAAGTGAGGACAAGGAGATTGACTGATAAAGAACTTAATGTGTTCATGTTTGGCCACGTGGTTTTATATTCCAGGTGCTTTTTCTATAAGTTGTAAAAGATTTCTTGCATCATTACCTCCTAACCCTTGGCAGCAGTCAAGGCAACGTTTACAGTACTCAAAAAGGATGAGAAAACTGGCCATCAAATCAGACAGTGGGAACTGGCAAGCTTTCATAAAAATAAAAATAAAAATAAAATAAAATAAAACAAAATAAAAGCACTGCTTTCTTTTCTCCCTTAAAAGTGACAGATAAATTGCTATGGCCCACAAGGAGTTAAACACACACACACACACACACACACACACACACACACACACACACACACACAGGATAGAACAGACAGGCTAAGGAGGAAAATATGGAATAAGGGAGCTGCCAGGATTACTGTTTTTCCTCAGAGCTTTAACATCACACCTCATCAGCAATTACTAAGTACTTTTAAGGTCTTTGTCAGTCTTAAAGGGGAAGAAGGAGAAAGATGCACTTTACCAAACTGCCTCCGTTGTCCTCAGGGAACTTGTGGACCTGGACCTCGGCTTCATTATAATGCTCATTTTGAAGAGAGGAGACAGAATATGAAAAAGGGAAAGGAAGATGTTCAAGTCTTCTGATCAATACTCATCAGCAGGCTTTCCACAAAGAAGGTTTTGGAGGTTTCTCCACTGGCCAGGAAGGCTGTCTCCTGCCTCAGCTCTCAGTGCCGCCAGCAGCAGGCGGGCTTTCCTCTTTCATGCCCAAGCCCTGGGCTCTTCCGAAGGGAGTTCCTTCTCTGCCTGCCTTGCCCACAGAGGAACTGGATTTTGAATCTCTTCTTCATCTGGGTCACAAGAAAAGCCAGCCCCCGAGAACAGGTCACTTAATCTCTTTTTTGCAATTCCATAACAACGGACTTAGAGGTTTCTCCCCCGCTAGGCACTCACTCAGGTAGAGCAAAAGGAAAGTGCCTGGCAGCCTGGCGACACGCAGAGGGCGAGCTGTCAAGGAAGTTTCATTTCAGGGCGACCAACGGCAGGGACAAAGCTCTGTGCAGAGCAAAGGAGTCGCAGGAGTCGCAGGAGTCGCACGGCTCCCTCCGTGGGCTGGGTGGCCCGAGGTACCTGCCAAGCCAATTTCCGCTGTGTCCCCTGAGAACGCGGCTGCCAGTCTTTGTGAATGAGAATTACCATCCAGTCTCACCAGGCAGAAACTATTCCTCAAGGGCTGAATGACGTCCGTGAGAAGGCAGTTCAAAACATCGCAGGGAAGTGAGAAAGGGAGAAAAAAAAAAAAGCGCCCAGCCCGGCCTGGTCAATCGCTGACTTACAAAGCAAAGGGGCGGAACTCTGAATCCAGAACGCAGGACAGCAAAGCAGCCACGCAGACAGCAGAGCCCCGGAGATTTTCAAGGCCATGCCCTCCTCTGGAAAAGCAGCTGTCTGTGCTATTCAGAAAGGGCTCCCTCCCTGAGCACCTTTATAAGGCACACACCCCTAGCAATTGAACTTTTCTTCTTTATCTTCTTTATCACACATCAAAGAAACTAACTCAAAGTCACTTTTCTCCTGGCACCACGAGGCAACATGGAAAGGGAAGCTGAGGGTGCTTGAGGACTCAGCAGAAATTCATTTCCATTATATTTTTTAAAAAAGGATCATGCTTTAGGTTGGTGCGGAGATGTGAACTGTCCCTTGGAAATTCAACAAAGCATTATGGTAGCAGACCTTCTTGAATGAAGAGCTGCTGGGGTATTTGAACAAAAATTCTAATATAACTTGTTGGGCAAGAGACTCCATGTGCTATAGCTACATTCTTGCTGTTTCAGGACCCTAACTAAAAAAAAAAAAAAAAAAAAAAAAAAGACACATAAATGTCATTGATTTGTGTATGGAGACTTAGGTCACCTGGTCCTTAACAGCCCTTCAGAAAGAGGCTTTGAGTTATGCCTGATCTTTGCTATAGTGTCTGAAATAATTAGTGGTACAATACCAAGTGATTATCCCTGAAATTATGTGTGTGTGTTTGTGTGTGTGTGTGTGTGCAACACTAAACAGATGCAGTAGGTAGCATTTATATATGTTTGTGTTTATAAATATGCAAAAATATAATCCAAGTACAATAATTTGAGAGGAAATAAGAAGGGGACATAAGGGTTGGGGAAAGGAAAGGGAAAGGGGTGATGTAATTGTATTTTAATTAAAAAATTTAAATATTTAAGAAAAAAATACTCTTCTATTATGGTAGCTTCTCTGTAAGCTGGTTCCAGTCGCTGGGGACAGAAGTAACATTCCCATGCCTTGTCTATCCCTCGGAACATTTACACAAAGGATATATGTTCCTCTGGGTGTGCCGACTTCAATTATGTTGAAGGTGAATTATCAAGTGAAACCAAGCATCCCGAATCTTCAATGACATTAGCCAAGCATTGCTTCCCCAGTCTGACGTGGACTTGGTATTTATTTAGCATTTGGAGACAGGATGCTGAAGTGTGGCTGGGACCCACCCAAACAGCTTGGAAAATTGATGTAAAAAGAATGTAGTCGGTGGAGACTGGGGCCTCTTATTACAATAACAGGCTGTTCGCACCTCAGTGTCCACTGGTGACTTTTGTCCTCTCTGGGGAGTCTCAGGCTTCATAAGGCAAATGTCAATAAATTGCTTTCCGCATACTTCTCTCCATAATCCCTTTGCTTTTCCTATACTGCCCAGGGACACTCAGGCCTTCTTAGACCTGACCCATCTTTAGAATATTGCTTACATTTTAAGATATTTCATGCAGGCTCCTTAAACACGTGTTTCTAGAAATTCCAAAGGCAGAGAAGACACTGTTCACATAAGCGTGCATGTGTGTACCTGCACGTGTGTGTGTGTGTGTGTGTGTGTGTGTGTGTGTGTGTGTGTGTGTGTGTGTGTGTATAGAATGAGGGAGTGGGGTGTTTATGGACAGTTTACCTTTATTTATTTTGCAAATTTAAAAGTGATTAAAAGAAGGGGAAAACTCCAACCTAAATAAAATTAAACTGCTGTTTGTAGAACCATTTTCCTGGTTTCAAGGTTTACCAAACATCTTCTGGTTGTCACGTAGAAAGATAATGCCGACCAGGGAGTGCAGTGTCTGCGTGCTGAGTGTTAAGCTCTCCAGGAGTAATCGTCCTGGTGTTCCTCTATCCCCAGAGAGGATACTGCCTCAGTGAGATAATTTACTTTACCGACACACCCTTCTTTGTCACACACACACAGCAGGAGCATGTGTGACTTACAATTACCCTACAGTCCAAAAACCTTTCTCAGAAGGCCCTACCACCCAGCTGCTGGGGCCTCTACTAACACTGAGTTCTGTCTCAGAGGAACTAATAATGCACAGCCTCCCTTCCCACACAGAAATGAGTCTTTAGCTAGGAATCTGAGAACACGGTGCCACTAACCAGCTTGGTGAAATACCACATGGAGGTTGTCAGTAAAGGGGAGGAGTGGTCTGTCTACCTTCAGGCTGCTGAGATCTATGTTTGTAAATTTCGGTTCTACCGCTAACACTAAAATGGAGCGACCCCTTTATGTTAAATGCTATCCCTATCCTAAGGCACATATATATTTTTTTCCTCATGAAAATTTCTAAAATACAATTTAGATATCTGAGTGTCTTCTTCAAGTCAAAAAGATACACAAATCCCCTCTTTCCACAAATGTATGAAGTCCAGGTTGGCAAGGGCGCCTGGCCACGGAAAACTGGGCCATCTGAGGCACATGTCTTTGTCTACAGAGTGAGGAAGAAGCAAAGTGGGTGAGAAGTTGCCACTGCCTCAGTTTCCCTGATCTACTTGGTTGCATAGTGTTCATAGCCTGACTTCAAATCACTTGTCACTGCCCTTTGATGGACTGCTATGGGCGGGAAAATTTAATAGGGTGCCCTATCTGTCTATATATGGTTGAATGCAGCCACTACAATTTCATTCATTAGAACACTACCTTGTTCCTCCATATTAGCAACTGATCTATATTCGTTTCTTGATATTTTTATCCTAATTCACTCTCATCTTTAGAATTCGAGCTAAAGTTAGACGGTACTTTAATATCTATTCTGAAAAGGATTTGATATGCTGGTTATGTTTTCTCTGAAGTACAATTGAATATTAATAGCAGGGTATTGGTGTTAAGTTACTCAACACCTCTCTCATACAACTATTAGGACCCACAATGCACCGCAACAGCCCTCAAGGGAAGTTGCCTGCATTCCAGTAGATTGACTGTATCTGGAGACATGGTTTTATCCTCTTACTAGTCAGGCATGATTGTAACTGATGGAGCTGACATTTATCCATAGCATGAATTAAATATGAGACATTAACTGACACTAGTTGAGTAAGGTATTAGGAGTGATTTTTAACACATATGTAGTTTTTCTCAGATAATCTTACTTTACAGTATCCTGCTTATCATCTTGTTTTCTGCCTTCTCAGTAAACTCCTACTTTCAGATTATAATAGATACTGTCTACTTTCCAAACTGTCGAGCACACATGTTCTTAGAACCATATTATGAACTAAATATTCAGGCCTGCCTTATGACCTGAACTGCCTTATGAACAGATATGCCAAGTCAACTCTTTAGGAAAAATGACATGGACATCCGTTTCTTAGAGTTTCCTGGTATTCTACCCTGTGTCTGAACCTTAATGAACAAATCACTTTGAACTCTTGCAACATTTCCTTGTTATTGAGAAGTGCCGTGTCATTCTCATTTGTAGAGGGGGATTTTGAGTTGTCTCTTTTTTCTTATTACATTCACTATACATACAACTGGATGCAATGCTTTCCTGTTGACAAGAGATTCCCAAATTATCAAGATCTTAGGAAGCACGAGTACTATATTTTGAAAGCTACTTTTAGGCTACCTGCTTCTTCTTTCATAAACTGTCATGTTATAAAGTTATTGGTATTGCATTTCAGTCCTCTCCTCTATGCCCAGTGAATTATATTTCATATGTTTAGGTTTTAGGTGGCATATAGTCTTAATGCTTCATCACATCCCTGAAAGGGAGACACAAGAATAATAGTTTCATGCACAAAACTAGTCAATAATTTGTTTAGAAGTTTAAGTTCAGTTGTATGCCTTTCCTTAAAGCTTTTCTTCATTGTGTGTGTGTGTGTGCGCGCGCGCGCGCCTATATCCACAGCCTCCTCCTGTGTCATTATTTGTCAGACTACTCTTTTTGGCACTGTCCTATTTTTCCAGAGAAGGATCTACACTTGCTTATACATGTTTCTGGTGTAGGAGGAGATGGCAGTGATGTAACTGAGGACAACCATTTATTCCTCCTGTTTGAATGGCTACTTTGGCCTAGTATTCTTGAAACCACTCTCTCTGACATGGGAAATGATGCAAACTCACCATGCTGAGAAAGGGGGGAAGGTTATAGATAAATGCCCATTCTATCCACATTCTCATGTGCTCTAGTTTTAGAGGATATGTGTGTGTGTGTGTGTGTGTGTGTGTGTGTGTGTATGTATGTATGCATGCATATCTTCCAAGGTTCATCTGCAGCACTGGGGGCAGCTCAATCCCCTTTGTTTGGCTATGTCATTGGCCATTTTTCCACGCATATATGTATATATTTTGACTAGGAATTACAAATATCTCCTAGCTTTCTCAAATACAAACTGTCCTGGCTTTTTGGGTTTTTTCATTGTTTTTTTTTTTTTATTTTTTATTTTTGGTTTTGTTGTTGTTTTGTTTTCCATTGGGGACAATGATTATTACTTTGATTAATTTTTTTAGGGCAAAATTAGAGAGCACAATCTGTTTTGCACTGTAAAAAGTTAGAGATACATCAGCTTCACTTTAAAGGATTTATTTATTTAATGCATATGAGTACCCCATTGCTCTCTTCAGATATATACCAAAAGAGGACATCAGACACCATTTCAGATGGTTGTGAGCCACCATGTGGTTGCTGGGAATTGAACTCAGGACCTCTGGAAGAGCAGTCAGTGTTCTTAACTGCTGAGCCATCTCTCCAGCCCGTAAGCCTCACTTTAAAAGGAAGTCATCACTATTGTCTATGGAAGTTCATATACTTTACATTTTTCTATATCATACAACTATAGCTTGATCTCAAGTATCTTGCAATGGCAAGGTTTTAAAAGATTTTACTTTCGTTATCTTTAAGTATGTGTGGTGCATGCATTTGCACATGGGTTTGTGCTTGAGAGTGCTAGTGCCTGCAGAGGGCAGAGGTGTTGGATCCCCTTGAAGCTAGAATTACAGATGGTTGTGAGCTGACTGATGTGTGTGCTCAGAACTGAAGATGGATCCTCGGGAAGAATAACAAGTGCTTTTCTGTAGCCAACTTCACTGTCTAGCTCCAGAAATCACTTTGTTATTGTGCCCATTAAACAATAGTTTCTAGTAACTCTCCTCCAAGGCCCTGGCAACTGTCACCCCTGCTTTCTGTTTCTATGAACTTGACGAATAAGTATTCTGAATGGAATAATAAGCCCTAAATTCTAGTGGTAGACTGCTGAACCTGGTGTGGCCCTGGAACAGGGACCTGGTGTGTCAATGGCTGCTGTGGGCCTAAGGCTTGTTTGTATAAGAATCGACATATTTTACATTCCTTCGAGGAATATCCTCCCTATTAATAACTCCGATAATCTTAGACGGCATGAGTACAGGAGGCGAACATGTGGCTAATGTCTCTGCAAAATGGTAACTGCTGTGACCTTCGGGACAGCCCTTAAGGCTATGGAAAAGAACCCTAAAAACATGTTAGAAAATACATAATTTCTCAACTATGCACAAATCTAAGGATGTTATATGAATTATGAGGGACTTCAGGAATATAAAGGAACTGAGGTAGCTAAGTTGTGAGTCAGCTTGTCAGAAAGATACAAAGACAGACAGATACAAAGGCAGGCAGATTCCTGAGTTCTAGGTTAGCCTGGGATACAGCAAGGTTAGGCCCTGGTGTGGTGGAACTGGTAGTTTCAGGGTCCCACCCAACTAGTTTATTGTCTGTGCTTAAAACAAAGGCAGACAGATCTCTGATTTCTTTTGCAATGTTGAGAAATATGTATGCTTGCTCTCTCCTAAGAATCAAAGGGCTGGGCTCTAGGGATGCTGATTCTCAAGATAAACAGAAGGAAAACCAGGAGTAAATTACTGGATTGATATGTAAAATAAAAGGCTGGGCCTGGGTTCTGCTAGAGATACTTTATCTAGAGAGTTTTTAGGATAAGGAGAGAACTGCTTGGGGAACTGACCGGCCCACTAGCAGGCAGGGCATGGACAGAGAGGTCCCTTAGAATAGCAAGCCAGCAGACTACAGACAGAAATCTCCAGAGAGAGAGAACATAAGAGAGAAGCAGACTGAAAAGGCTGTGTCAAGCAGAACATGGGTTGTCAGATTGGATCCACGATTTGACTTCAAGTTGTTCTTTTTGCTGCTCCTAGACAACCCTCCTTTAGAACCCCTCTCCAAGCCAAGGCTGGACCTTAGCAGGAGACTTGAGATCTCCACTTAAATTCTTTCTGGATTGCTATCTCCTGCAGAGCACAGGTCCAGTCTTTTATTTTACGTATTGATCCAGTCAGCTTTCACTAATTCCCTACCAATTATTTGATTGACTTGGAGGATGAAGCATCTTTGTCTTGACCAATACTTGGTATTTTAAGATGTTATCCTTCTCTGCTCTTGTTTAAATATGTTCATTTTAATCAAATTGTAACTTCACCCATTCTGAGGCCCCAGTGATCTTCTTTGTTTAATCAAGTGATTCCTAATTTCTGATACCAATCCCCAAATATAACATATATTAAGTAGAACATACAATAGAATAATATAAGTTTATATTATATGACATATAATATAATGTTTTATATATATATATATATATAAGTATATATATATTTATTTATTTTTGTTTAGGTTATAGGGAACTCTCACTAATGGGGCCTTTCTTTTCAAGCACTGTAAGAAAATTTGTGGGTTTTATTAAAACAGGGTTTGAAAAATAACATGTCAAAATGTTCAAAGAAGTTTTAATGAAAATGCAACCCTTTAAGTAATGAATAAAGCTTAGAAACCAAGCTTCCTTCAGAGCTCAGCAATTCCTTTTTTAAATTTTTTTTTGATGGCATCCCCCTGCACATGCTAAGAAGAATGGCACATTGGCATGGCCAACTCATCCTTTGCCACACATAACAAATGAGGTTTCTTTGACATAAAACATCTGCTATTTGAGATAATGCTCAGCAATTAGAGTCTGGAGGATCAGGTAAGAAAGAAGACGCAGAGTCGGGCTGTCTGGGCCTAATGTCAAACTCTCCTGCTCACTGGTTGGTTATCTCAAAAATTGTTTAACTTTCTTTCCATCTTTGCTGCCTCAGCTACGAAGCAGAGATAACATAGACTTTCATGAGGATCAAGAAACACAGGCAACTTTAGCACGCAGCATGACATATTCTAAGCACTCAGTTGAATAATATTTGGAATTAAAAATATGTTTGAAAAGAGGAACCAATGAGATTTTGAGGAAAGCAGACTGAAACCTTGAAGAAGGCGATGGATGCTATTTCACACAAATAATGGATCAGGAGTTGGGTTAAAATCATACGTTTTCATCCTAGTTTATATTCAAACTTCTTGGTGGTTATCTTCACAGAACCAATCAGGTATAGTTTTCCTGCATTCCCTTTTTCATCAAAAGTTTATTTCCCAAATTGGGTTATGTTTCAAAGACTCAAACTATAAAATATTCAATTTTATATGAAATTTCAAACTATAAAATTTCAATTTTTTGATTAAAAAAAGTACAATATTTCTTTTTTTAATAGTTTAATGTATTTTAATAGCAAACTTACAGAAATAGCACTGAAGACAGACAACATTAAAAAGATGTACTGGCATGTAGGACAACTCAGTTAGAAAAGTATAGTGTATGGATGGAATCTACTGTATGATAAAAATGCTACAAACACAATTTAGTTGCCATTAATAAGAAATTTACTTATTTAAAAAAAATCCAAATGCTGGCATTGTCCAGAAAAAGTTAACAAGTTTATTTATAATTGTTATAAAGTTGAACTGTTGAAATGTGTTCACTGAAACATTTTGCTTGCATTAGTGTTTTACATCTTGCATTTATATTAAAACTTCACATACAATGAACGTGGAGAAACTGCCAATACCTGATTCTGTCCCCTATGTTTCCACTCACAATCATATACTTAGGTACCTTTGACCCCGCGCGCGAAAAAATATCTAACATTCAGAACTACTGATAACAGGAAGAGGAAAAATTTTTTTTTGAGAATGAAGTATTTCCCCTCATAGTAGACTCTTACAGAGTCACTTCCATCCATCTTTGTGGATGTGGCAACCATTATCCAGCCTCACCCCTGGCATTAGTTTTGAATGAATGTTCCTGGAAAATAGCCACCCACTCTCTGTTAGAGATTTGGCCAGGCTGATGCACAAGCTGTCCCCCCTCCCCCACTATTCCTTTCAGAGGTGCACTTGCCCTTCCCTGACAGGATTAGTCTTCTGGCTTTCACCTCTATTATTCCTCAGGAATTTACTCCAGGGTCTCCTCCCTTTAGATACCTGCGCAACACTCCTTTCCTTTGGGTGTGCTTATCCCCCAGAATCACTAAGTTAATCTTCATTTGCCCTAGCTACTCTAACACTAAGGCACTAGTTAGTGTTAACAGATATCTGTCCTGAAGAGACCCTGGGGTGTGCACAGTGATGGGAATTCCCTGAAAGCAGGCATTATCTACTCCTGTATTCAGAGTAACTACCAAAGAGTCTGGTTTACTTAAAAACAGAGCAAACCCTTGGTGGACAATCCTTTCATGAATTTCCTCCCTCAGTCCTTGGTAGGATTTGCTTCACAGCTGGAATTAAGCTTCTGGAGATGGATATTGTTCTTACCTTCTTCTCATAAACTTCTATTTCTAAAAGTTACGTCAGCATTCTCCCTACCCCCAAAATAAAACAGAGATCCTACTACATTCTTAAGATAGAAAACATCCACTTGAAACCACAGGAAGGAGTAGGATAGGGTCGGAAAGACCTGTAGTTAGTTGATTGACCTCACTCATTGTCTCTCTGAAGAAAGGAAAGATTCTTTCCTACGTATTCAGTAGAGATAGCCTTTAGTCCAGGGGAAGCCATTCATTGAAGACAGTGATAGGGACTTTTTGAAAGCTCAATTTCTAAGGAATGACTTTTCCAGGAAGTTCTTCCCTATAGCTTGGAAGGATGATGGTGAAGGTGCTAAATGCACATGGGAAAGTCTACCCTAATCAGTCACCTATTCACTTATGGATGAGAAGTCCATCTCCCAGGTGGGAAGCCTGTATCCCAGTCAATTCTCTCAGCTCCTACTTAGAGCCACTAATAAGAAAGTGTTCTTCATGAAATAGCATGTGAGTGTGTTTCTATCAACTTTCAGAGAACATTGTAGACATGCTCATAAAATAAGGAACCTGCAGTTCTTCCCCAGAGAGTTGAATGGAAAACCAGGACAGAATGTGAGCTTTGCCATTCTAGAGAAAGAGAACCAAAGGACACGGGAGGACACCACTTGTCTCGATGATCACACCCAGGGATAGATGCTGGCTGGGTTCAATTTCTCATTTAACATCTCAGACAGGCTCGTGAGCGTGGCACTAGTATTTTTCTTCTTCCAAATCATTGAGGCAGCTGAGGTCAAGCCAATGTTAAAGGGCATGGTCAAGGCCTTAAACTGAAATGTAGACTCAGTTACTAAGGCCTGTGAACAACCTGAGGAAATTTGGGCCTCAAGATGAATACACAAATACCACACCATGCAGCATCTCAACAGAAATGTAATTAAGTTTGCAATTCTTAATTTTATTCAAGGTAGTTCATAATTTTCAAAGTGGTTCAAGAAATAGCACACCACCTGGAAATGCTGAATATAGAAATGAAATTAAGCAAGTCTCAGATAAAAATGTTTGGCTAGATAAAGTTAGTATCCCTGTTCTAGTTTTCTTGGGTATCTTTGATATTGAAATCATTAAAAATTAATTATTTCCATTGCAGAAGTTGAAACTTCTAAGATTTGTCATACTAGATAGTGTGTGTGTGTATGTTTGTATGTATGTATGTATGTATGAAAATGTATTATTCAGTAGCAACTTTAAAAAAAGGATGTTTTAGTTTACCAAGTTGCTTCTTCCTTTAAAATGAATAACTTTCTGTTCTCTTTCTAAGTCTATGGGTCTATGGTGTTTGTAGTTTACCTACTTGTTTGTTTATTTGTTCAGATAGCTTTGGAAAGCCAATGTAGATACTGTTTAACCTGACCTTGTCTATCATTCTGCAGTCTTCTGGGGAGAAAGGCAGACTATTCATTCCAAGCGTTCAGTGGACTCTAAAAACCACAAACAACGCAGAGCAGAGATCTTCAGACAAATGGCTCTGATGTGTCTGCTGGGTTCTGAAAGAAGCTGCTTTCTCTGGTATGTCTGCGGGAAAGCTGGAGCTCAAAATGACGCTTGGCAAAAAGTTTCCTCACGGAAAACTAAAAGAAGAAATGAAGCCAAATGCTATTTTCAGGGCAGAATGTTATGCCATCCGGAGAGCGCACACAAAGGCACCCTCCCACCCAGCCTGTGTAGAATTCAAACCTCTTTTTTAGCTGACATTTCTGCAGTGAGTTGGATTAGTCCGGGATTGAAACTACTTCCTTTATTGACTCTCAGGCTTCTCAGAGGACAGACGGTTCATTAACCTTTTTCTTAAGGAACACCTTAGAGTAACTGCAAATTATCGCCAAAGTGCAACAATTTAAAAGACATAAAATAACAGTTTTTAAAAATTGCAGTTTACAAATGGGGGGGGAACTCAGGCTTTGGCACCTTGTTGAGCTCCATACATATTGTTCCCCAGAGATTAATTATAGGATCATTTTCCCAAGTATACATTGTTTTTGCTCTAAGGAAAAAATACAATCTGCAAAGAGGCTGTTTAATTCTGCGTTTAAATTCTGTGGCTATCACTGAATAGATATGATTAAGGGCAGTGTCCTGGCTCCTTTTCAGTCATCTGGAATTTCTGGGAATATTTATGAAATGAAAAATCATCAGCCCACAAGTTTTTATTCAACCGAAATCACAATTTTTTTTTATGAATCGTCACTTGAAATTATTGACGTTGGAAGACTGTTAAGATTTGAGCACTTAATTAAACGTTCACATCGGTTTTTCAGTTTTCTTTTTAAATGTTTTGCAGCTGCTCAATTTGTTTGCTGTTGTTTGTTGTTGTTTGTTTGTTTTGTTTTCAACAACAGGCCAATGGAAAGATCACTCATGAGAGGCGGACATGAGACCCAGGGCAGTTGTTGAGTACAGCAAGGTTCAGGAAGAGTGGGTGAAGGAAGGCAGTTCTGGTGGGAGGCGATTCATGGATGGCTCATGGGACATTTAGACTGCTTCTAGGCAGTGCTCCTGTGATGATTTCAATGCATTTGAGTTACCTTTGCCCATGAGGTAAAGGAAGGCACTTACTGGGGTTTGCATTTGTATTATGGATAATTTAAAGAAAATGTTAGCCTGTGGTTGTTACTTCTGAGAGTTAGGAGATGTTTCCTTAAGTTTTTCATTTGTTTGTTTGTTTGCTTGCTTGCTTGCTTATCTATATGTTATTCTGAAGCCTCAGCTGTCCTCAAATTTAGGGCAATCATGAGACCTCAGCCAAACAACACCTGGGATTACAAGCATGAATTCCTATAACTAGCAATTGTGATCCCTTCCTCCCTCCCTCCCTCCCTCCCTTCCTCTCTCCCTCCCTCTCTTCCTCCCTCCTTCCCTCCTCCTTCCCTCCCTCCCTTCCCTCCTCCCTCCTTTCCTTCACCTTCCTTTCCTGCTCCCTCCCTCCTTTCCTCCTCCCTCCATCCCTTCCTCCCTCCCTCCCTTCTCCCTCCCTTCCTTTGCCTTCCTTTCCTTCTCCTCTCCCTCTGTCCTTTTCCACCTTCCCCACTTCCCTCCCTTTTCCTGTTTCTCCTAACTGAACACACAAGATGGCAAGATAAAAGTATCAAGTACCCACTGTTGGGCTATTGATCAGACAAGTAAGAGTTTTAAGTCAATCCTTCTTTAAAATATTTATCAGTTGGCTTGTGATCTAAGAGTCCAAGAAACCTGAATGTGGTGGGTGGCTCCGCAGGCCGAGCTTAGGAAAGGACCAGCACAGCAGGGTGATCATTCCTCATCAGTCTCAGGGATACAGGTTTGACCAATTCCCACTGCATTCAGAGGAAAGGCAACAGAAAGAAAAGGTGGAGCAAAGCAAACAGGCTGTCAGAGTTTAGAACTCACTCCCATGCTGCTCAGCTGCTCAATGGATCCTGCCAAGAGTTTTCTTTGTAATGTATGTTGTTTTTCTGAAGACAAAGGGAATGTATTGTTTTGTGAATGACACAAGATATTCAATAAAAGTTAGGATGGCCTATGTTTTTTTTCTCTCTCTCTCTCTTGTTGTTGCTGCTGTTTTTCTTAACAAATCAACTCCATGATGGAAATACCTTGGCCTTGGTGACGCAAATGAGTTCTTGCCTTTCTGTAAAAGGGCTGGGCACAGCACGGGTAGACTGTGAGGTCGGATTTCAATGCCTGACTGGCTTTCCTTACTCAATGGGAATCACACACCACTGAGGAGGGCACTTTGGCTGTAGGGTCACTGGTGCATTCCACTGGGTGACTGTGAGTCACTTTAGTAATGAGCTCAGCAGCTGCCCAGGAAGGTCACCACAGGGCTCCGCTTACTACCCCAGAGGTTTAGACCTGCAAGCAACCTGCCATTTGACTGGAGATAACATTTCTGAGGATACTAATGCTCAAGTTTTTCTTGACATGTCAAAGAGGGAAGGAAGGAATAAAGGAAGGAATAAAGGAAGGAAGGAACAAAGAAAGACTTGATTGAATTTAATTCACTCCATGGAACACTGCTTCCCTTGAATGATTAAATTTTATTGTGGACACTTAGTATCGATCTTGGATTCTAAAAGCAAGGAAAGGCCTAAGCAGAAACTGTTTTGGGGTGCAACCAGCTTCATTTGGGGAAATAAAAGTAAAAGGTGGTTTGTGTGAGGAAGTCTTTACAAGTTCCACTGCATGTGTGAGGTATGTATTTCACAGTCTTAGTGTATGCCACCAATACGAGTCACAAAGTGAATGGTTATTTTGGAATCGCATAAATGGCTCATTTTCTCAAATGGTGAGACAATGTGACTCTTAGATTTCAATTTTAAATAAGCCCACATCTTAAGGGGAACGACTGGGTCTAACACTTTTAGCAGGACCAAAAGACCAACAAAGCATCATTAGATAGCAGTTATGAACACTTTGGAGTTATACTACCAAAGTCAAAACTACCTACTTGCCTCTTACCCAGCCATAACGCTTAGTCTCAGTCTCATGTGTGAAACTAGGATGTTTGAGAATCAAATTGATAACATAGGTAAGATACTTGCTAAAAGGAGTATGCACAGATAAAGCCTGTGAAATGAGCCAATTTCAGCCAGATCAGAATATAGCAAAAGTGGGTTTATTAGGAAGCTGCTCTGGGGGGTGAGTTCATTCGTCCCAAGGACTGAGACAAGGGTAGTAGCCATGAGGAGAGAGAGAGAGAGAGAGAGAGAGAGAGAAGGAGGAAGAGGAGGAGGAGGAGGAGGAGGAGGAGGAGGAAGAAGAAGAAGAAGAAGAAGAAGAAGAAGAAGAAGAAGAAGAAGAAGAAGAAGAAGAAGAAGAAGAAGAAGAAGAAGAAGAAGAGAGAAAGGGCAGAGTGCATGCAGGCGGAGTCGAGGAAGAGGAGGAGGAGGAACCAAAATCCAAAATGTCTGGATTATAGAGGGAGGAACCTCTGGGGGAAGAGCTGGAAAGTTCAGGGTTGGGGGCAGGGTATGCCAGGTAGAGACTGAGGGATACTGGGAGAACCTGGAGGCCAGGTCTGCTTTGATATGTAAAATATGCACCTTAGCCCCTTGTCCTGGGGTCTGAAACAGGATCTGGGACTTCCATTAATACTATGATCGAGTTTCCATCTTCTAGATGTTCCCAGGTCCAGTGAAATCACTGATGGCTACTCTATAACCCAGGGCATTTTAGATCTTATTAGAAAATGACAAAATGTTTAAGAAAGGTTGATCAAAAGCTATAAAATTAAATATAGCCTGTTTCTAAGCACTCTGCTCTCAGGTGGCACTAAAAATCAAAGAGGCACCGAATAATCCCGAGATTCCCACCCCACCCCTGTGGCGGCCATCAGTTATTCACCAAGAGCTACTCTGCAAGGCTGTGATCCAGCTTCTCTTCCCACAACTGGATGACGAATGTATTTAATAACCTTCAGTTTTCCCTCAATAAAGGATTATGTGTAGCTTCTCAGCCCTGGCTCAGAGGTACAGGAAAAACACAGGGGAATCTGCAGTCAATGAGAGCTCTGTGTGGTGTCGTGTGTCAGCCCATGCCAAACTGTGAAGTCAGAGGCATGGCCTTCTTTATCTGGAACTGCTTAGCTAGGCGTTTGATAAATATGTTCTCATACACATTCCCAATCCCCATCCCCCCCCCCCAATTCTAAGGTATCCCAGCATCTCCCGTATACCTAGGCTGCCTATGGCTCTACTAGACAATGGGTAACACATGGTGGTAGCATGAACTAGAAAGCTCCAGGCCATTGGTTGTAAGATTAAGAATCATTTGATTCACTTTCAAGTGACTTCAATGTGTTTCTAGCCTCATACCTGCCCTCAGAAATTTAGCAAACACCATGTCCTCCACATAATGCCCTTCTCTCTGTGTGTATTCTTTTTTGAGACAGTGTAATAGCCCTGGTTGTTCTGGAACTCACTCTGTAGACCGGACAGACCTCAAACTCACATATACCTACCTACCTCTGCTTCCTGAGTTCTGCGATTACAGGCATGCATGTGCTGCTACCGCCTGGGCCAGGTACTATAGTGTCTTTAAGGATTGTTACAGAGGCTGTGCTTTTAGAGCTTCTGTTCTTTCTTCACTCTCTCCCCTCCCCCACCTCCATCACAGAAGGAAGACCAGTACAGTGAAGGGATGAGGTACACAGTGCATGCATGTGGAGAACCCAAACAGGTTAAGAATGACAATAGACACTGATTTGTTTTTATCCATAGCATCAGGACGATGACACTGGGACACACTGAAAATACAAAGCCCAAGTTTAGGCTATTCTTTCCCTCAGCCAGAATAGACCAATACAGCTAACTTTTCCCATTTGTGAAGAAATGATGAGATTTTTCAGTTTTAAGGAGTGGCTTAATTAAAAGTTCCAAAAACATGCCTACTGTGTCAAATTCTGTGAAAGCCAAAGAAAATAATTTGGGGCTTGAGGTGGTGGTTATGTTAGCAGGTTTCTCTTCAGCACAGTCTAAGACTTGTATGATGATTTTATTAATCCTTAAGAAACTCATTTGTGGGGCTGAAGAGATGGCTCAGAGGTTAAGAGTACTCAGTGCTCTTCCAGAGGTCCTGAATTCAAATCACAGCAACCACATGGTGACTCACAACCACCTGTAATGAGATCTGATGCCCTCTTCTGGGGTGTCTGAAGACAGCTAGAGTGTACTTACATATAATAAATAAATAAATCTTTGGGCAGGAATGAGCAGGTCTAGGGAGAGAAGAATACTTATATATATATATATATATATATATATATATATATATATATATATATATATATAATGAACAAATACATCTTTTTAAAAAAGAAAGAAACTCATTTGTGGGGAGTGGCTAATGCATTAGTGAGCTAATATTTATCTACTTGTTCAATATTTTGTATTTTAATGGCAGATATAGTGAAAAAGCAATAATGTAGCACAGGTGGATAGATTTGTAATTGTTAATATTTCAGACCTTTGAAGGAGAAAATCTTTTTTTTTTAAAGATTTATTTATTTAATGTTATCAGTACACTATAGCTGTCTTCATACATACACACGAGGGCATCGGATCCCATTAGAGATGGCTGTGAGCCACCTTGTGGTTGCTGGGAATTGAACTCAGGACCTCTCGAAGAGCAGTCAGTGCTCTTTATGGCTGAGCCATCTCTCCAGCCCAAGGAAAAAATCTTTTGAGTCAGAGAATGAACTGTGTTAAAATTGGGTACCTATTCCATCATGCATACTTAAAACCAATTCAAGTAGACTGGATTTTGATTTTAAAAACCCCTTATTGCTAGTATCTCACTAAGTATTAGCCAAAACTCTGAGTAACTAGTTGAATGAGTAATTTGATTGGTTTAACTAGGTGAGATGGAAGAAAAAAAAATTTATTGAACACCTCCTACCCATTTGGCTCTTTATTCGAAGTTCTTTTGTGAATTACTTGGGACTATTCCTTATTTTATGGCTTCAAAATGATGTTTGGAGAAGGTCTGCTCAGCTCCTGTTGAGGGCTGCTGTAACCTCAGCACTGAGCCCAACAGAGGCAAACATGCTATGGTAAGTACAGGTTACCTGCCTTCCTCCGTAGCTTGAAAGCTTCTGCTACTTTATAAAGGGCAGAAGTAGAGAAATGGAAAAACCTATTCTAAGACACTTCTGTGGCTCAGCTCATGCCAGGTTCAAGCCTTACCTCCCTGCCTCAGTCTGTCCTGGTGTCTAGACTATGGGCACTCAAGAGACACTGATTGTGGCCTCAGTATAAAGGCACATCACCTCCTTCAGCTGTCACTCCATGTCTGTAACTTGAGATATAGTAGCTGATGATATTCCCAGTCCACACACCAGCTGCCTTTAGACAGCCGTGCACGGCTGAGCCAAAGATGATGTTTATGAAACTGCCTGAGTGTTGGGAGAATTTCCTGGCATGGTAGAGCCTGCGGTAAGAAAGCAGAGACCCCTGCCTGCGGTAAGAAAGCAGAGACCCCTGCCAAGGATGGGTTTTAGAAGGCCTTTCCTAGAGCAACTGTATTCACACCGCTCAGCAGATGAGGCCAAACAGTGTACATATTCAAGTGTTATCTGCCTTCTTCAGTTTGTGGGAGGGAGGCTAGCTAACTTTTTCAACCCGTTATCAAAATCAATTAGCACATTGCTATACTTAGTCATTCTAGGCAGGGACTAGCAGGCTTCCGCAATAGCTTTCTCTATTAGGACATATATTTCAGGTTTATACCATTCTATACTTCTGCACATTTGAGACACTGGAGATTGCAGGCAGAATGGTCTAACAAAGGGAGGGCTACAGCCCCATCAGACAAACAGATAAATTATGACTGGCAGAATCATCTTTTATATGCACAAATGACTCAGAACACCTCTGTTCCTTGTGTGTGTGAGCTGACCTTTCCGGACGCAGGCGGTGAACCTACAGGAAGAGTCCACAAGAGCACCCATCAAGATGTTGGGAGACAAGGGCAGGCGGTGCATTGCTGGGAGGAAATGAAAAACTCTAAAGCCGCCCAAAGCATTTCCCTTAATTTTGTTCACACAGGTCCCCTGAGGTCAAGATGTTTCATATTCTCAGAGCCAGAAGCAGCCTGGGCTAGGATCCACGGTTCATCCTACCTTCAGATCATCACAGGCCCTTTGTCATAACACTTGACCCTGTCACTCCACAAAGCACATGAGTGCCTGTGCTGTCTGGCTTCAATGTCTTGGAAATCAGATAAAAGAATGTTCAGAATTTTGTTTGTCTCCAGTCTTACTTCCTTTAAAGACATGTCTTCTAAGTACAGATACTGTAAATATATGAGAAATATTCTACATCTTTCCCCATCTACATCCCTATTGGGGAGATGCTAATCAAAAGTATGTTGAGATCCTGTCTCACTCCAGTTAGCAGCTATCGTCCAGACAGAGGACAGCAGCTGCTGAGCATACTAGGAGAAAGGAATCCTTAGACCTTAGACACAGATGATAGGAATGTAAATTGGTCATCATGGAGGCCCCTCAAGAAACAAATACCAGAATATCATATAATCCAGCAGTACGAGTCCTACAAGTCCCAGATATAAACCTGAACGATTATAAGTCAGAATGACACAAAGATCCATTTAACTCCATGTTTACCACAATAGGATTTCTAATAGAGAAGATATGGAAACCACTTATATTTCTTTCAACAGACTAGGAATTAAGGGAATAGGCTACAGTGTTGCTTTGTTCAGCAAAAATAGTAAAGAATGCTATCATGTTTTTTTTGTTTTTAAAGATTTATTTATTTTATGTGAGTACCATTGCTCTCTTCAGACCCACCAGAAGAGGGCATCAGATTCCATTGCAGATGGCTGGGAGCCACCATGTGGTTGCTGGGAATTGAACTCAGGACCTCTGGAAGAGCAGTTGGTTAACTGCTGAGCCATCTCTCCAGCCCCAACATTGTCATTTTTAAGAAATTGGATAAAAGTGAGGATAATTATGCTAAGGGAGAAAAAACAGACTTGAAAAAAATCACATTTTCTAATGTGTGTGTGTGTGTGTGTGTGTGTGTGTGTCAGACTTTAGATAGAAGACAAGAAAACTAGGAAGGTGGTTATTAAATAGGACCCAGTAGAAGACAGGAAAATGAGAGAAATAGGCAGTGGATAATATGCATAAAGTACATTACATGTTTATGAAGGTGTCAAATGGGGCTTTAAATGACAATAAGACAATTATTTCTCTACACAGCCAGAGTAATTGAGTTCTGTTGAATGGCAGAGAAAAAGATGGATTTTCTAATGAACTGATGCTAAATACCTTGGGAAAGCACTTTTTACAATTATAACATGGTTTATCGATAAATCTAGTGAACTGTTTCAAAGCAGTCTTTTTTTTAAAAATAATATTAGAGAAAGTTTGAGATTTAAATAGCATTAACACCTACACACCTACCTATCACATGCTACATGTTACCTACATTTTACACTGGAGAAGAGTATGGTAGAAAAAGCAAATCCTGTGCTGACAGACAGGTACTTTTCAGTTAGAAGGATATGAAACTCATGGTGGGGATTCAGTAATAAATTAAGATTACAAAGCTCTATGTATTTACTTTGCTTCGCATGCAGGACAAAGAAGTCCTTGTGTCCACTACTGTAATATATGCTATAGAGTTAGACTAAAACTGTTACAAATATACCAAAGAATATATTAAAGAAAATAATGAAAGGGGTTCTAAAAGGAGAAAAAGGCTTGTTCTCACATCCAAGGTTCACAAACTATAACTTACAGATACAGAAAGATGCATAAAGAACTATGGAGATTGTTACACATAATTGTGTTACTGTAGAAGAAATATAGACAAGTGATTGCTTTTATTTATTCTTCCACATTTTTTAATATGTGTTTTTATAATCAACAATGAAGTCACCAATAAACTCAACCTTCTTTCTTCAGTTCACAAGATGTTTGGTGCTGTAAGGCATTTTAACTCAACCTACCTGCGGACAAATTGTTTTTCTCCTTATTTATTCTGTAACAAAATACTTGGGAAATGCTTCCTCCTTTGTTTTGAGAAGACAATTTTTAAAAAAAAACAGCTCTTATGTCATTTAAAGTGATTATTAGTTAAGACAATATACAGGTAAAGGATAATAGGTCATCAAATATAAAAGATCCACATTTTGAATTGCAAACTCCTGTTCCCCAGGTGTTCCAACTGAAAAGAGGGAGGTTGTTCATCCCTCCAAAGAGGGATGCTAGGCACCACATCATTCTCATATCCATATACATTATGTATATGTATGTGTATATGTATGTGTATGTGTTTATGTATGTGTATATTCTTCACCATATTAAGGTATAGTTCCTCCAAAGGAAAATAATCTTTAAACCAAAATGGGGTGGATTTGACTCAAAACTCTGAAAATTTCAAATTCTAATTTGATGTTAAAGTCAGGAAGCATTTGTCCTCCTGGTATAATACTTAGGAAGCAATTGGATCTCGTCATGCCTGTAACGTGACTCTCCTGACCTTTCATGGTGATTTCACCAATTGAAAGGAGTTTCACACACTCAGTTGTGGCAAGGAAACAGACATTTGCTCACAGCCTGTAGACACTGGCTTAGCTGACAGGAATTTTCCATCCATGGTGGGAAGATCATGGAAATGGCCTAGCTACTCCTGGCTTTGGGTTGGCCCTATGGAAAATCCAGGCATAATTCTGTTTGTGCGTTTGTGTCCGAGGAATTTCAGATAAATCTCTTAAAAAGATATTTCTAATACTTGTCAGGGGACTTCTAGTTGTTGTATTGATAGATTCTGATCACTGTATTGTGTGTGTTTGTCTTTTTTTGTTGTGAGACTTCATTAACCTTTAAGAGCTGGGCCATTTCTCCAGCCCCGTGTCTTTGCAATGCATGGCATGGTACACCTTTCTGCTGGCGCAAGCGATGTGAGTGTTCTGCTTCGTACTAGTTCCCATAAACACTGCCATGAGTTTTTCAAGGGCTTTGAATTTTCCATAGAAGGCCAGCTTTGGAAATGTATTTTTCCAAACGCAGGTGGGAGGGTACCTGCTAATGCCTGTGTCGATTCTACAGGAAGCAAGAGACTCACAAAGCAGGAGAGTAAAACTCTCCACACCATTTCGGAAGCAGTGAAGCAGAGCTGCTGGCCAAGGGTCAGAGGAGCAGCCACCTCGTCTGTCGCCACTTCCAGTGCTAGCATGGCTCTGGTCACATGGCAACTGCACCGCTCTGACTCTCTGGCCAATATTTATCAACTTGTACTCATTCTTCAGGGTCCTAATAGCCAGGCCTCCAGCTATAGAAATGTGTGGGTGTATGCACGAGTGTAGATAAACTCAGTAATCAGGAATGAGAATAAGTGAAATACTAACCAAATCACCTAAGTGAAGTAATACTTGTAAAAGTCTT
Organism: Apodemus sylvaticus; assembly: GCF_947179515.1. Taxonomy (NCBI): domain Eukaryota; kingdom Metazoa; phylum Chordata; class Mammalia; order Rodentia; family Muridae; genus Apodemus; species Apodemus sylvaticus. The sequence continues at coordinate 50,896,323 of NC_067487.1, forward strand.
GGGGGTATTATCTAGTCCTTCTCTAGCACCATCAATATAGCAAATGAGAGATCTTTATGAAAATATAAAGTATTTCTATTTCTAGACTTGATGGATAACAATCTGTATGTGAATTGAAGGGATGATTCATGAGTGTTTTTTTTTTCAATTTATAAAATCTGTTAGTAGCAAAAGAAATGGGCTAAAGGTAACTTTCCAAAGCCCGTTTCTCTAATATCACACCCCACATGAAATGCAGAAAAGAGCCACCCAGAGAGCTAAGAGAGATCGGCTCCATCTGCCCCTCCCTTTGCCTTCTGTCCTCCTCCAGGCTTCCAGTCACTCTCTCTCAGTCCCAGAATCATGAACACAAAATGCTCTAAAGTCTGCTAGTTCCCTTCCAATCAGTCAACCCAACGACTAGGTTATTGGGCAGCCATGGTTGTGGAGATTAACTCTAATATAGAGCAGAAAACCATGTCACTCAGTTGAGGCTGTGATGCTGACTGGACATAACGTCTATTGATCCCTGTAGTTGGGAACCAAAAGGTTCCCAAAGTTATATAGCTTATAGGTCAATTCTGGTGGCATCTATCCCTCCATTACGTAATTATACCATTCTTTAGCAAAGAGTCACTATCTGTCTGTGCCCCATACCTCCCTCAGTGACATAAGGCTTAGCCATATTGTTTTAAAAGCTAACAGAATACCGGCACAAACCAAATTGCCTGTTCTAGACTGTGGTCCTTTGAGGAGTCATCTGCCAGGCCCAGAGTTGCCAACTGCTATGACAAGAACATGCTCAGAGATAGTCTGAGAAGGAAATCTCTGAGAAAAGGCATGGTAGCAATGGGAGATAAAGCTCCCCTCTACCCCAGGCTTAAGAGGAAGAAACCAATGTTTATTATTGCATACTATTGAATTTTTAAAGTTGTCTCTCTGTCTGTCTCTGTCTGTCTCTGTCTCTCTGTGTCTCTGTCTCTGTCTCTGTCTCTGTCTCTGTCTCTCTCTCTCTCTCTCTCTCTCTCTCTCTCTCTCTCTCTCTGTCTCTCTTGGTTTTCTGAGACAGGGTTTCCTCTGTGGCCCTGGCTGTCCTGGAACTCACTCTGTAGATGAGACCTTGAACTCAGAAATTTGCCTGTCTCTGCCTCCCAAGTGCTGGGATTAAAGGCGTGCACCGCCACTGCTGGCCTAAGTTGTTTCTTATGCAGCATTTCTATAAGCAATGGTTGATTAATATATTTCAGAGTTAAAGATCAACATAGAAATATGTTTAAGAATTCAACTAGTCCTCTAAATTTCTATTTTTATTTTACATATTCAGGCTTGTCCTAGAAAGCCACTCCTTAGCAATCCTCAAATCCACATCACAATGAGTGCCAATGAGACCTTGCTTTCTTCAGGTACCATTTTATTAATCTTTACATGTGAGAATCCATTAGAATTTGAATTTTTTTAATGAAGAAAACCTCAGCTTCCTGTGACTCTTTCCTTTCTAGGAGAGGTGTCTTTCCTTTCTTTAAATGCCCTTCTGGTCCTCTTAGTTTTCTCCCAACCTTTTGTAGTAAGTTCTAGTGCCTCTGGTACTGCTCCTCGATCACTGACTACTTATTATACCACCAAGCACAGAAATGTGCTTCCAGGAGCAGACGGCCACCCTCAGTCTCAGACAGAAGAGACCCCTTGACTTATGCTGTACAGTTCAAATCAATCGACCTCTAAACTGATTGTTTAGATCAATCTACCTCTTAACTGTCACTTGGAGATCCTATTTTGACAAATGCCTTCTCATCTTTCACTGATTCTAGAACTTACATGATTCTTTCTGATCTACAGTTTTCTCCCCTAACTTATTTCTGACTGACCCTCCCATCTCTGACCCTTAAATTCCATACTTAAGGCAAATTAAGTTTTCTGTATCACCCACAGACCTGTATGTTCTTGGTCATCCTCAGTCTTTCTGGTATTTTGCTCATCCCCGTCATCTGTTCCCTTGGCCATCTCTCCTTGTTCTTCACTTGCTAGGCCAGGTAATGCTTCCTGTACAAGTCGACGCTGACATTCTCCTTTGCCCTTTGCCCTTTGCCCTTTGCCCTTTGCCCTTTGCCCTAGAAGCCGAGTTAAGTCCCCTTCTCTGAGTGTATTGATCTTGTCCTGAATTTATATTCTTCCCTATGGCACACTGTGCTGAAGTTGTTGGCTTGTAGTTTAATCTGCACCCTAATCTAGAGCCTCAGAGCCTCAATGTGAGCCTCACTAAAAAGCCTCAGCCCCAGTGTCTATGTGGAAAGCACTCATAGCCAATCAATGAGAAATCAAGGTAATTTCATCTCATAGTGACTGTCTAATATTTTAGCAGGTATGGAAACTTGGTGAGTTAGACCTTAAGGGAGACCTAACCAAGGAGAATTGCTCAGAAAACAGCCATATATATATATATATATATATATATATATATATATATATATATATATATATATATATATATATATTTGTTGTTGTTTTGGAGATTTTTCAAGACAGGGTTTCTCTGTATAGTACTGGCTGCCTGGAACTCACTCAGTAGACCAGGCTGGCCCAGAACTCTCCCAAGTGCTGGGATTGCTCCACTACTGCCCCACAAGGCCTTTTCTATATTAAAAAACAGATATAGAGAGAACATTGCTTTTCTTCTGGCCATAGTTATTTGCACAGTGTCTTATTGACTTTTCTATTGCTATGAAGGGATGCCATGAATAAGGAGTATTTAAACAAAATCATTTAGTTGGAGGCTTGCTTACAGCATCAGAGGGTTAAAGCTCATGCCCATTACTACAGGGAGGATAGAAGCAGGCAGGTAGGCCAGCATGGCACCAGTGCAGCCGCTGGCAATTTACATCTGATTCACAAGCTTAAGGCAGAGACAGAGACAGTGGGTATGGTGTGGGCATTTACACTCTCAGACCCCACCTCCAGAGACACGCCTCCTCCAAGACCACACCTTCTAATCCTTCCCTATGAGTTTCATCAGCTGGGGACCAAGCATTCAAGGATATGAGATTCTGGGTCCCCCTCTTACTTAAGCTACCATATATGGAATATCTTACCTGTGGCATGTGCCTTGGGATGATGTGGGAGCTAGACAGAAAGCTTAGCATCACTTATGAACAGCAAAACAGAAATGGCTGACTCTTCAACAGGTCACTGCACCGCTGAGACACAGAGCTTCCCATTTTACGGCTGCTAAAGGGCTAAGTCAATGGTGTTCTGGTTGGTTTTTCTTCTACTTATGTCTGCAAACATTTAACTGTGTGTGTGTGTGTGTGTGTGTGGTGTGTGTGGTGTGTCTGTGGTGTGTGCGTGTATGGTGTGTGTGTGTGTGGTGTATGTGTGTGGTATGTGTGGTGTGTGTGTGTGTGTGGTGTGTGTGTGGTATGTGTGGTGTGTGTGTGTGTGTGTGTGTGTGTGTGTGTGTGTGTATGTGTGCATGTGGGGGCAGTTTCTGTCTCTCTGACTTTACTGATATGGATAAGAACTTAGATTTGAACTTAGAACTGGAATTAACTCAGAAGTCTGCAGGGCATCATATTAAATAGCAAGAAACTTTATTAATGTGGCATCCCTTGCAAACCCCAATGAGCTTTGAGGAAAGCAACACTAGTCTTTGGGTGTATGGTCAAGGAAAGATGAATTAAATAGCGAATTGAGTGGAAGAAATGGCTTCCTGATACTCCTTTCCAAACTTAGCTCTGGTTTTGTTTCAAATGCTAAGAATCTTCAACTGAGGAAACACACCAGTACCTCTTTTCTAAACTCTATACAAAATGATTCAAGGAAAGATCAAGAGGAGAGCTGAAGCCACAATACCATTACCTTGTCACAGAACTGAACACTAAACAATACAGGAGCCATTTTATTTCTGTAGAATTTATCACAAACAGGAATTTGAAGACCAGCTAGAGGCAGTATTCCGTTTTGAACTATTTTTCTATTTTTAATATTAAATATCTTTCATGGATGACCTAGAGGGCAGTCTGATAAATAATTGTGTATTTTCTGTCAATTGAACCAACTCCTCATTTTCACAAATAAATGAAAGACATTGGCCCATGAGATGGCCTAGGTAAAAGCACTCACTGCCAAGGCTGACAACCTTAGTCCAAGCCTTAGGACTTACATGGTGAAAACAGAGAACTGACTCCTGCAAGTTGCCCTCCTATCTCTATGCATCCACTATGGCATGAACATGTACACATAAACAAATAATAAAAAGTAGATGTCATAAAAATGAAGGATAATTATATGGATACCCAAAATGACTGTTTGCTAATATTTTTCAGGAGGTTAACAGCCAGGTTTTGTTCTGTCAAGGGACGCTCATGCATTTGTATGTGAACATACCCGCTCTTGCTTTCACAATAAGATCTTTGTATAGGCAGAAGGGATTTCTTCCTTGAAAGTTTGGTGTAAGTTTTGTCTACAGTTGTCTGAGCCAATATTTTAAAGCTCTGGTCATTCAATTATTTGAGAAGATGTGACCTATACTTGTGCTTCTACATTAAAATGAAGCTTTTAAAATAAGTGATAAAATTCTGAAGCTTTAAAGTGCATGGTCTTTTGTTCCCACCATGATTCTACCACCACATTGTCCTACAGACATGGAAAAACCTTCAGTACTTGAAACGCAGCTAATACGAACTGAGATGTATCCAAAATAAAACATGTAGTCTGAACGATCATCTACCATGATCAAGTAGGCTTTATCCCGGGAATGCAGGGTTGGTTCAATATACGGAAATCCATCCACTACAATGCAATCCACTACATAAACAAACTCAAAGAAAAAAAACCACATGGTCATTTCATTGGATGCTGAAAAAGCATTTGACAAAATTCAGCATCCTTTCATGCTTAAAGTCTTGGAAAGAACATGAATTCAAGGTCCATACCTAAACATAGTAAAAGCAACATACAGCAAACCGGTAGCCAGCATCAAACTAAATGGAGAGAAACTTGAAGCAATCCCACTGAAATCAGGGACTAGACAGGGCTGCCCCCTTTCTCCTTATCTTTTCAATATTGTACTTGAGGTACTAGCTCGAGCAATTCGACGGCATAAGGAGGTCAAAGGGATACAAATTGGAAAGGAAGAAGTCAAACTATCATTATTTGCAGATGACATGATAGTCTACCTATGTGACCCAAAAAACTCCACTAGAGAACTCCTACAGCTGATAAACAACTTCAGCAAAGTGGCAGGTTATAAAATCAACTCAAGCAAATCAATGGCCTTCCTATACTCAAAGGATAAGCAGGCTGAGAAAGAAATTAGGGAAATGACCCCCTTCACAATAGCCACAAACAGTATAAAGTATCTTGGGGTGACTCTTACTAAACATGTGAAAGATCTGTATGGCAAGAACTTCAAGACTCTGAAGAAGGAAATGGAAGAAGACCTCAAAAAATGGGAAACCTCCCATGCTCATGGATCGGTAGAATCAATATAGTTAAAATGGCCATTTTGCCAAAAGCAATATACAGATTCAATGCAATACCCATCAAAATCCCAACTCAATTCTTCACAGAGTTAGAAAGAGCAATTATCAAATTCATCTGGAATAACAAAAAACCCAGGACAACTAAAACTATTCTCAGCAACAAAAGAAAGTCTGGAGGAATCAGTATCCCTGACCTCAAGCAATACTACAGAGCAATAGTGTTAAAAACTGCATGGTATTGATACAGTGACCGGCAGGCAGATCAATGGAACAGGATTGAAGATCCAGAAATGAACCCACACACCTATGGCCACTTGATCCTCGACAAAGAGGCTGAAAACATCCAATGGAAAAAAGATAGCCTTTTCAACAAATGGTGCTGGTTCAACTGGAGGTCAGCATGCAGAAGAATGCGAATTGATCCATCCTTGTCTCCTTGTACTAAGCTCAAATCCAAATGGATCAAGGACCTCCACATAAAGCCAGACACTCTGAAGCTAATAGAAAAGAAACTGGGGAAGACCCTTGAGGACATCGGTACAGGGAGAAAGTTTCTGAACAGAACACCAATAGCATATGCTCTAAGAGCAAGAATTAACAAATGGGACCTCATAAAATTACAAAGTTTCTGTAAGGCAAAGGACACCATCAAGAGGACAAATTGGCAACCAACAAATTGGGAAAAGATCTTCACCAATCCTACATCAGATAGAGGGCTAATATCCAATATATATAAAGAACTCAAGAAGTTAGACTCCAGAAAACCAAACAACCCTATTAAAAAATGGGGTACAGAGTTAAACAAAGAATTCTCACCTGAAGAACTTTGGATGGTGGAGAAGTATCTTAAAAAATGCTCAACTTCATTAGTCATTAGGGAAATGCAAATCAAAACAACCCTGAGATTTCACCTTACACCAGTCAGAATGGCTAAGATTAAAAATTCAGGAGACAGCAGGTGTTGGAGAGGGTGTGGAGAAAAAGGAACACTCCTCCACTGCTGGTGGGGTTGCAAATTGGTACAACCACTCTGGAAATCAGTCTGGCAGGTCCTCTGAAAAATGGGTACCTCACTTCCAGAAGATCCTGCTATACCACTCCTGGGCATATACCCAGAAGATTCCCCACCATGTAATAAGGATGCATGCTCTACTATGTTCATAGCAGCCTTATTTATAATTGCCAGATGCTGGAAAGAACCCAGGTGTCCCTCAACAGAAGAGTGGATGCAAAAAAATGTGGTATATCTACACAATGGAGTACTATTCAGCCATTAGAAACAATGAATTCATGAAATTCTTAGGCAAATGGATGGAACTAGAGAACATCATACTAAGTGAGGTAACCCAGACTCAAAAGGTGAATCATGATACGCACTCACTAATAAGTGTATATTAACCTAGAAAACTGGAATACCCAAAACATAATCCACACATCAAATGAGGTACAAGAAGAAAGGAGGAGTGGCCCCTTGTTCTGGAAAGACTCAGTGAAGCAGTATTCGGCAAAACCAGAAAGGGGAAGTGGGAAGGGGTGGGTGGAAGGACAGGGGGAGAGAAGGGGGCTTACGGGACTTTTGGAAAGTGGGGGGCTAGAAAAGGGGAAATCATTTGAAATGTAAATAAAAAAATATATCGAATAAAAAAAAGAACTAAAAGAGGAATACAACAATAACTAATAATTTTATATTAACTTGAAGTTAATCAACTTCTATTTATTAATGTTATATAAGTTAAAATGCTAATATTTGATTAAGATGAACTTATGAGCTATTTATATTTAAAGTTCATTTCACAATTTTAAACTTTTTCAAAATGTGGTTTATGAAGTATTTCAAAACTGCATACGGAGTGTGTATTATATTGGCACTGGGTAGCACTGAGTTAGATCTTCTGCCAGCTTCTCTCCTGTGATCCCCCTCTCACATGATGCCCTGTACAACAGATTTAGCATATGGGTGATCACCGAAATATGTTGTATAATGAAATAAGCCAAGAAAAAAAAAGCATATAACTTTTGGGAGTCTCTATTGCTTCATCTAAAAATAATATCAAAGTGATATGCTAGATGACTGTCATATTTTCCAGTTCCAATATATTTATGACTTTATAACATCACTAATTTCAGCTCTAGAGATACAATGAGAGGCAGTTCATTTCAGATTCCTAAATATTTCTGGATAAGCTCTCCTGTGCCAGGACCTTTGGTAACATAATTTTACATCTAACCCCTCCTCCTGTATTTAGCATTATCCACTTTTTCCTGGAACTCTGAGCAGTTAAAGGATGCACACATTGCTACTTTGCTCAACTGCTGCCTTACACGTTAACACAGAAACTAAAATCTATACATATGCATCTGGGTACACACACACACACACACACACACACACACACACACACAGAGCTGGCTGTGAAAGAAGTATTGGGCAAAAAGAAGAATTGTAATTTTTCTAAAACAGAAAGGTAAGTTCCCATGTGACTGAATCGTCCCTAAACCCTGCAGCTTAAAGTGCTTCACTCTTCTGAACAATAGAAAATGCACTGTGAGTCTACATTAGTGAACTCCAGTTGAGCCATCTATGACTCTTTGAGGTGTGCCTGGATAGAGGACAAGCGACAGCGCTCCTAGGATGGAGGGAAGCGTGTGGGTGGGTAATGAACAACTGTAAGTTGCCTGTAACAGGCAGTAGCACAGAGCAGAGGGACCCTTGGGATGCCGCTGTTGAAGGTGCTCCTTCGGGCAGGCCACGAAATGAGCATCTGACCTGTGATACCCAGAACACAGCCTCACCTGTTCACTTAAAGATGCTTTTTCTCAATTTAACTCAATCATCAGTTACTTTCATGTTTCTCAAGTTATTTTAAGTATTTCTTCTAAAAAATGCTTCTGCAATTTTTGCTGGAGTGCTTTAAAATTATTTTCAAGTCTATTCTACAGTTGGCAGGAAAGAAATTACAAACCAATCTGATATGCTAGAAAGAGTGCTTGACACCTCCCTTTCCCCGCCAAAAACCCAGGGTATTTCTAGTTTCAGGATTACTACAAGCCTCTTAAATTAAGTCTTTTGTAGTCTGAAGATAAAAGCTATAAGTATTTTCATGGTTAGTAAGGAGATCAAATAAGAAAAACACATTTGCAACTTATAAATAGTCTACAAATGAGAAAAGAAATTTCTTGCATAATCATCAGAGAAGCCTCTTAGGAACTGAAATCTGGTGAAAAGTACCAAGTAACATATACGAGGAAAGTAGTGGATTTGTATTAGAGATAGCATAGCATAGCATAGCATAGCATAGCATAGCATAGCATAGCATAGCATAGCATAGCATAGCATAGCACAGCACACAAAGAGCTTTTAACATTTGCTGCACTGATTGAGTATATAGACTCTAGAGACAGACTAGGAGCTCATGTTGAAAAGGTCATTCCCTTCCTGTGGGATTTGAGGCATAGCATTGTGCCTTTATACGCTTGCTCAGACATTTGTAAAGTGGGGGTAATAATAACATATCACTCATATATTTGTCTTGAGGATTAAATGCCTTAGCATTCATGTAACATGAGATTGGTGCTGGCACGTAGTAGGTATTGTATAACTGCCAAAAGCAATAACATAGGTTCTCATGTGCGCATCACCTCTTGGAAGTCTTATAAGCACATTGTGGGAGAACAAAGAAAATCAGCATTAGCGCTGGGGTTCACACACAGTCACTAGGTGAAACGGGGCCATGGATTTGAATGTTACCCTTTGCAGAGCTTCATTAGGTGACAGAGTCTTTCTACGTGAGACCTGAGTGCATGTGTGGTTCTCTTTGCTCCTCCATTTTCTCCAGGTCCCGAAAGAATGAAGAAAAGTGACTTTGTGTTTGCACTGCATTCCTAAAACTCACTTTCCTGTCCATCATCTCATTACAAGCTCAGAGTCCTTAAAGGTGGACAGTGAACTTTCTTTCACCCTCACAAATCTCTTTGAGGAATCAAGTCAACTGCATATTTGTCCTTGGCAAAAAAAAAAAATAAGTGATCCCTTTGCCAGATATTTTTTGGCAGATCATAGGCCTGGGCTTTCTGTTTGAGCCAACTGGGAGGATTCAGAGGTGGGACCTCCTTGCTTCCCAGAACTCACTGCCCCTTTGCAGTGGCAGGAGCAAGGTCTGTCATACAGGGCTCTTAGTTGTTCAGTCACCAACTGACTCATCCTGTATAAGAACACAGCTTCGGGTATTTCACCAAGGAAATCTAAGTGTTTGAGGTGGAGAGAAAGGCCGACTAGCTGGAGACTGACTTCCTCCAGACTTCCCAAAGACTACACCCCATTGTATCGTGACATTTGTTGGGGTCAAAGGTGATTTTCCATGAGTGTACACCTACTGAAAAGCAAGGCATTGATATGGTTCTTATCTAAGCAGACCCACTCTTGTATAAGCATTGATTCAAAGCCAAAAGTTGAGCAGCTATGTTAGTAATGAGAACTTGCTACAAATGTTTTTATAGATCTATTGCTAGAAAGTCTCCTAGAACTAAGCTTTGGCAAGTATCCACTAATCAGGCCCCAATTCAATATAATCAGGTGATTTTCTCCAAGAAGAAACTGTTGGTGTTCTGTCTAAGCTCCACCCCACACCAACCTGGCAATAGCCAGGCATGCCCCGCCTCATAGATCTGGCCCACTATAAGAGGGGCTTCTTGCCCCTCCTCTCCCTTTTGCTCTCTCTGCTCTCCCACATACTCTCACCTCTCTGCCCCTTGGGCTCTCCTCTCCCCCTCTCCATGTGATTATGGCCGGCCTCCACACTTCTCTTTCTCTCTCTCTCTCTCTCTCTCTCTCTCTCTCTCTCTCTCTCTCTCTCTCTGCCTTTCTCTACCACTAACTTCCATCCCCTACTCTGAATAAACTCTATTCTATACCATGTCTGTGTGTGTGTGGTCCCTCAGGGAGAAGAAGTGCCTGGACAGGGTCTTGCCTGGGCACCCCATTCCCCCACACCGCCGTGCCACACTCCCTTAACCCCCATCCTCTCTTTTTAAGCCTTCATTTGGAGCCATGACTTTGGATGAGAAACACCGTGGGTTTTGCTTAAGCCTTTTCAGAAAATGTCTTCAGAAATGATGTCATCTGATCACATTTATCTTGTTTGTCTACATACTAACTAAAATACTTCAATATTTTATGACAAAGGAATACATTATTCACATGTAAGTTTTTCTAAGTCTAGAGTAATGTCTGAAGGTCATGCTTTGTAACATGTCTAGTATTTAAAAGTTCCCAATGCAAACACATCTGTATTCACTCTCACACAGAACAATTTTTTTTAATTGAGAATTCTTTCATCATTTATATTGTTTGTTTGTGTTCCTTCCTTTTACAATTTAGGCTTAAAACTGTAAAGGGTAAAGAAAAAGGTGGTAAAAAAACATGAAGGCAGACTCATTTTTTAAGCATATTTAAGTAACCCTGAATATCCAAAGGGTTTGAGTAGTTCTAACCACACTAATAATTTTTATTTATATATAGACAGAATGGTATCAAATACCTTAAATGTGATCAATATAAGTAATGTGTAAAAATATAAACTGTTGTCAGGCATAGTGGCACATGCCTTTAATCTCAGCCCTTGGAGGCAGGGGCAGGCAGATATCTGTGAAATTTTTAATTTTCAGAAACATAATACTAAATTTCAGTTTTTACAAAGTCAAAAACATAATCGACAAATTACACAGCATTATTATTAACGAGTCAAAGCCGCTCTATAAATAAATCATGCAGCATTTTTTTAAAGGGTTGGTGATGCTGCATATAAGCCCTCAGGAAGAGGGAGTCCTGCTTTTAATAGATTCATGATTTTAATTAACGTGATATAAACCATTCATGTGGGCATGATGGCCGAGCATTACTCTTGGGGATCAGGGGAACAGACACTTCTGAAATAAGAGATAATAAAAACAAAGAATACTTTCTAGACTCAAAAAAAAACAAAAAACCTCTACTTTTTCCTCCCAATTCTCCAAAGGGAACCACTTAAACACAACCTGGCACAAGGCAGAATGTATGACTGAAGTCAACTCTCGCTTGGTCCATTGAATCTGATGTTGAAAGGTAGCGAGGTGGTTTGTATTGCGTCCCTGAGCTGGCCTCAGATAACCTGCTCTTCCCGGTGTTTATATCGTTTCCCCCTGCACAGGATGAGCTGCGGATGGAGGGGCCTCTGTCTCAAAGCTCTCTTTCTTCCCGCTGCTCTACTCAAGTGTTGTGCTTGAGAAAGAATTTGATCTCAGACACCAGCGTTTCACAGGAACCCAAATCAGCCTTTTACCTTCTCCATTTGTAACTTGCTCTTTGGGTTTCACACTTTGAACACACCCATAGAAAAAGTAACAAAAAAAAAAAAACCTGTTTGTCTTCTATTTTCTGAGGGCAATTTTAAGCATTAGACATCAGAAGCATAACATTTATTTAGTCTACTTGGTTCTCATGTGAAGGCTTTTGCTCTGATATTGAATTTGCATGTATACACAGAAACTACCAATTCAGACTAAGTAATGACATCATTTAAAAGGAACTGAAAGGCTGGCTCATGAACTCCAGGCCATGACACGTCTGTGTTTAGGATCACTATTGTTGGGCTTCACAGGCTCACCAATCTTTCTGTTAGAGGCAACGTTTTGAATGCTTGAATGGATGCCTGTGTGCTGAAGACAGCACCTCCTGGGTGGGAGGGGGGAAGTTAGCCAAACTGCACCCGCCATTTCCTTCATCAGCAGTTCACCCATATTGCCTAGGTCTCAGTCTTGGGAGTTCAGCCTTCAACCATTTAAGGTCCCATTGCAGAAACTTAAAATTTTAACCACGGAAACAATATGTTTCCTGAAATTGTCCCCTTTCCATTTTACCTGTCTGAGTTAGTTTACAATTACATTACTAATCAAAGCAAGATGATACTTGGTCATTGCAGCACCAGGGCTATCAGATCAAACCAGGCTAAAGCAACTTATTTTCTCAGGGTTTATGAGAGGAAAACTCTGAGATTAAGGTCTCAGTGTGTGAGTTTCTTCTGAAGACCTCTCTTAGTTGTAGATGGCCCCCTATTTCCTTCAATGTCACATGACCTTGCCTATGTACCCTTTGTGTAAGTGTGAAGATGACATATTTGTTTTCTTTTCCTATAACAATGACAGTCATTGGATTGCAGCCTACCTAATGACCTTATATTACAAATTCATGCCTTAAAATGCTCCATCATGAAACTCAGTCCCATTCTGAGATATTAATATTGTGAGTTAAGAATATAAATTTTGATGGGATATGTTGCAATCTTTAATAATCATTCTTTCTATAAGCTATGTATTTTTAAACTCAGAATGCTATTGTTTCTAGATCCATATTGGTGATTTGTAGGCTATTTCATCCTGTAAGCAAACTCTTCTCTTCAAAACCCAAAACAACATTGTCCCTCACAAAACCCTCATTCCAAGGTACTACATAATCTGAACTTACATTTTCAAGTTCCCTTTCCTACAATTCTAGAAAGATATAGTCACCCTGGATTCAGATTTATGGTTTTCCATGTAGAGAATCACGTCATCCATAGAACATTCGATTCGACAAAAACTCAGCTACAAAGCTGCAGATCCTATTATGTAGACAACATTCTATTGGCCAAAAGGAGACAGAAGAGGCAAAATTGCAGTTTTAATATAGATGAACCATTCCTCAGCTGTATTTGATAGCTTCACTCTTTGTGGATGAACAGTAATACTTTCCTTTTGTCTGAACAGCTTATTATTTTCTGCATGTGTGGAGAGGGGACAAGGTCAATCATATGCCACAATGAAACCCAGTGGCAGTGTTTGCTCGCAAAGTGATGTGATTTGTCCCTTCCCCCCCCAATGAAGAAGGCACAGAATGGCAGGGGATGCTGAAATCCACATGCTTGTTATTTTTGACACCTTCCTTGCAGAAGACCTCAGAACTGTGACCCACAGTCGACAAGAATCAAGTTCATTTCCTATGGAAACTGCGGAGGCTTGTGGTGCCTCTCTCCAGATCATTACCAGTGTAATTAAAATTGTGGGGGCAGTGCTTCTCTTTGGGCTTTGGATTTTGTAATTTGTGTAGCCTAAGGCAGGATTCATTTGTTGGAGAGATGTTGCTTTCAGCCCTGCTGTGTTTTAAAGTGTTCTAATGAAACACTCCCTGGGGGGTTCTCCCTGCATCTATTGAATTCACCATTCTTTAGTAAATAACCCCCTGGGATTTTTTTTTTCAGGTGACGAAAATTTATCTTTAATTTTAATTTCCTAATTATGTTTTATACATACTCTGAAACCCCAGGACAGTAATCTCATTAAGTAAATACTCATTTTTCTTTCTCATAATAAAAGCAATACAACTGTTAAAGGATATATGTAAATCTTCAAATCTGGAGATTTTATTTATGTTGATATAAAATTAAGGTTCCTGAGATGGAATAACATTGCTGCTTCTTTGAATGTTAAAGGTATCATGTGTTTCAGGCTAAGATATTGGACCCTTTTTAGGTACAATTGTCATAAAATGCTGAATGCTATTGTAAACTTGATAAGGACAGTATTGTTCCCAAAGACATATAATGACAGTTGCAGTAGTAGCAACTCCAAAAAGAGCAACTAGAATTATAATTATATATAATTATATAGATATAAGATATATATCTATATTAAATATGTAGATATGATAGAGTATATCTAAGAGACTTTAATTGAATTTAATTATTTATTGGAAGTTGAATTTGCCTTGAAAGAACACCGGATTTCCTGTATATTGACTTTATGTTGGATATGTGTACACTGGGGAAATCAATGCTTCCCAAACACCCTCTGATACCAGATAGTTTTATTTAGCTTTACAAGGAATATAGAAATGTATTGATATGGGCAATATAACTAACCAAGATTTCCCCACCTTTCTCCATTCCTGGAACTAAACTCCCATATTTTAACTAATTACACTGTATGCCTATTATTCATGGAGAGAAAGATTTACCTATCTCCTATGGTTTAGTAAGAGTGATATATGTTACTTGGTTCATCCTCTCAGGATGTCTTTGGGTATGTTTTTTCAGGTGCTCATACACTGTTCAGTCTTTTCTACTTGGCTATTATCTGGTTAGCTTTCACTTTCAACTCATAATAGTATGAGTTTTGATTTCCCATATACATAGTAATTGGACCTTTCACTTGTTGGCATCTTGCTTCTCATTCTGTGTAGTTTATTAATTATGCATTTACTTTAACTGTGCATATAATGGCAGGCTAGCATATTTAATATTTGCCTCCTCCATTCCTGTGTATGAACTCTATTGTATCCTCAAAGCCGAGGCCAATCTTGCCAGAGCACAGGTACTGAAGAAGGGCCAATAGTGAAAACCTTGGGTTGCCTGCTTGGGCCCAGGTCATAAGAAACAATTCTGCTGTTTTTCAGTCCCTGAGATACTTGTTGGACAGATGGATAATATGTGAAGATGGAAGTTTTCAAAACTTGGAAAGTGAGGAAATAGTAACGAAGAATTACATCCACTTCACAGTATTACTCAAGTTCATGGCAAGATTCTACAATGTATTTTCTTGCCCCTACCAATGGACAATGCTTATTCTTTGCAATGGATTTGAGCTCCACCTTCACACTGATAATTTTCTCAAAGGGAGAAACTGAAAAAAGGGTAGATGCAAGTGAAATAATAGTGATGGAATATATATACATACTGCATATAGATGTATGAGAAATTGTTCCTATAAAACACATCCTTCTGTGGATAGGGAGGTGACTTGATTAGTAAAATGTAAGTAAGTCTTGCAAGCTTGGGAAGTGAGTTCAGATCCCCAGAACCCATATTAAACAAACAAACAAACAAAATGAGCCTAGACACAGTTGTTCATACTTGTAATCTCAAACATAGGAAGGTAGATGGATCCCTGAGCTCATTGCTTGCACATGCTCTCTCTTTCCTTCTTTCCTTCTTTCCTTCTTTCCTTCTTTCCTTCTTTCCTTCTTTCCTTCTTTCCTTCTTTCCTTCCTTCCTTCCTTCCTTCCTTCCTTCCTTCCTTCCTTCCTTCCTTCCTTCCTTCCTTCCTTCCTTCCCTCCCCCCTCCCCTCTCCTTCCTTTCCTCCCCCCTCTCAAATAAGCAAATGAAAAACCATGGGTAGTACCTGAGGAACAGCATCTTACTTTGTTTTTGACATCTGTGTGCACACATCCAATCACACACCACACACACACACACACACACACACACACACACACACACACATTTCTGTATAACCATGTGAGAAACTCCTAAAGATGGAAGGAGAAAAAGCTAGTAACAGATTATCTGTATCACAAACTTTCTATAACCCTGTCATTACATAGAAAACAGTGACAGTGACAGTATTCACATGGACAATACAAATAGTTTCAAAGGGCTCCAGAAATATATTCCTGAGGCATTCTAAGCCTTCTGGCATAACTATAGTTTGCAGTTTCCCCTATCTTTGTGGTTTTGAGAAAATGGTCTAGACTAAATGTCTGTGACTGTATCCAGATGATTCCCAGGCATAAGCCAGGAATATAGAAAATATCAACTTACTGAACACCACTAGGAGAACAAATTTGTTCAGGAGGTAACAAGACCAGTAAAGAAAAGCCAGCAAGGCACTATAAAACATCAATTTACTTGTATTGCTTTTTGCTGTGATGTTCAAGAAAGCTAATTTGATGTTGGAAAGTAGTAGCTTGCTGCCTGGAATTGGTACCCACAAGCTTCAAATCAACTGGTCAATGAGCTTAAAGTTGCCCTTCACAGACAAAAGAATACACTCAGCCCCAGGCCATTAGGGAAGGTCTAATTTCACAGGGCCAGACAGCAGAGAAAAGTGATCCTCAGAGGGAACCCTTTGCATAAATACCCTGAACTGTCCTCTTGCCAATCATCAGTAAATTCGATAGACCCATTTTAAAACTGTTTTCTAAAAATTCTTTTCATTATATTATTTTTTTTGGGGGGGAAGTCTTGCTATTAGTTGTTTGAAGGAGGTATAGTTAAGAGTCTGACAGTAATCCAAGTAACCATGGGTTCAAACTCCAGCTCATTAGCTACGCCTGAGCTATATCACCCTCAGTCAGTTGCTGGTCCACATGCCCTCTATTTTCACAGCTGTGGGAAAAAATAGCCATGGGGATAATAATGACACTTCTCAGAACTGCTGAAGATTGGGAAAGTTACTACCAAAAATGTCTGGCACAAGGTCAGGCTTAGTGCTGGCCTCACCAGATGACACAGTGTTCTTCATTTCTTTTTAGCCTTCCATTCTTACCCCCTCTCCTCCATGAATTTGGTCCAGCTTTCGTAGGTCATATAATGCACTCTATACTCTTCTGGCTGAGTGCTCCCCTGCCTCCACCAATACATGAAAATGCTCTGTGGTCTTGGATATTCAATATAAAACAGCCCACTAGGGATTTAGTCCTTTTGCTCAATTCTTGGTTCATAAAAGATCACAAATGACCTAAGGGAAAAGCATTAGTTTCTGTCTAATTCTTATTATGCTACTTTTAATTATACTAGAAGATCAAATCCAGGACCTTGTACAAGAACTGTACTAGTGACCCACCTCTCTCTCTCTCTCTCTCTCTCTCTCTCTCTCTCTCTCTCTCTCTCTCTCTCTCTCTCTCTCTCTTGGTTTTTCAAGGCAGGGTTTCTCTGTGTAGCCCTGGCTGTCCTAGAATTCACTCTGTAGACCAGGCTGGTCTGGAACTCAGAAATCCACCTGCCTCTGCCTCCCAAGTGCTGGGATTTAAGGGGTATGCCACCGCTGCCCAGCTGTCTTTTTTTTTTTTCATACTTGAATTTTTCCAATTTTCTATGAGTAGATTCTACCAGGGTAAACACGGAAAACAAAAATGGAGCAAAACAAGGCCTTGGCTTTGAGAAGCAAAGATCTGTGCAGAGCCCAGAGACGAATGCAAGTGACAGAGAGAAAGCATTCCAACACCAAACTTCCTGAATCAGTCCTTTTACAGAATCCGGGTGAAGATGCATTTGGTACTCTTGTTGGTAAATATGGCTCAAGTGCTCCTTGAATTGCTACCTGTTTGCTTTTTTATTTCTATTCAAACACTTTTTAAAACACATTTACAAAGACATAAGCATAAGTGAAAGGCCTTCATGAATCACCACGTCTAACTGTGAGGCCTGCAAACTCTGCTACTGATGGGGTAAGCAGCACTTCCAGGCCTTACAGAGGCACTTTGTAGTTAGTTCCCATGACAGCCTATGACTCGGGTATGCAGATAAAGACATGGAGCCAGAGGCAGGAAGAGAGTGCACAAGTAGGTGGAAGATCCCGCTAATAAGCATGAGTTTATTAATTGCATCCTATCTGCATGCAATTTCTACAGTATCTTGTTTCCTTTGGGTGAGCAGTCACGGAACTCAAGTCAGAATTCCATTTTGTTCTACTACACTGTATTCTATAATTGCATAACCTAATATGATTTTTTTCCCTCCAAAGTGAGGCTTAGAGGATTATGAGGAAATATCAAGAGGTCAAAGGATGTCAGTTCAACATCTGGATGGCTTGAGAAGTCTTGCCCCTTTGTAAACATTGCCCATCATCTATCAAGACATTCAGGGTGTTTTCAAGATGGACGACTACATGAGAACTGGGTCAACAGCTTAGAAGTTAAAAGCATGTGCTGTTTTTTGTGGAAAACCAGAATCTATTATCACACCAAACTCATAACAGCCTATAATTCAAACTTGGGTGATCTAACACCTCCGGTATCTTCAGGCACCTCACACACAATGCATACACATAACTTAAAATGTAAAGTAAATCCTTTTAAAATGCACAATTGTAAACATTTCTTCCTTTGGTACTAGGAAGAGATATTGCAGAGTTAGGATTTGGAATATTCATAGGTTAAAAATAAGTGTGAAGGGGGCTGGAGAGATGGTTCAGCAGTTAAGAGCACTCACTGCTCTTCCAAAGGTCCTGAGTTCAATTCCCAGCAACCACATGGTGGCTCACAACCATCTGTAATGAGATCTGATGACCTCTTCTGGTATATCTGAAGACAGTTACAGTGTACTCATAAAATAAATAAATTAAAAAAAAAAGAGGTAGGGTGGGGGATATTTAAAAAGAAATTAAGTGTGAAAACCACTGCTTTCATGTGTTTCCATGGAAATGTGGAAAACTGCTTCCCAGGAAGGACTTGAGGCTGTATTAATCCTTGCTGTATCCCCAAAATGTTGCCTCATTATATTTTACCCCCTGCACACAAAAGCACTTTCCATTTGTTTCTCACAGACAACTTGCAAGCTGATTAGGGCAACAGTCTTGCTTTGTAGAGAAAATGTTGAATCCGGAGCTCTCTGAGTATTAAAAAATCAATGACCAACAGGCACCCAGGCTCCCAATGCCAGCCAACAGCAATGTTACCAAGGCAAAAAGCCTTCTGTGCTGTAAAATGGTCTACGGCTTACTTGATGCAAAAAAAAAAAAATCATATCAGCAAACATAATTTTGCATGGTGAACATGAGGGATCAGTGGTGACGCGTCATGCTACAGTTCGGTCTGTCTTAGGAGTCCTTTAGGAGTTACATCTGAAGGAGCTGTCTGTCTGAAAGATGTCTGTGTAGCAGTGTTGACAGAGTGCATGGCATTAGCTCTTGAGGCTTCTTACCCCTGAGCAAAGGCACCTAAATGGCTCCTTTCTCTGAGGAAAACAGAGGACTGTATATTGAAATATGGCAGATGTGAAAAGGGCTTCACTAGGACAGATGTCAGGGTGCTACATGAAAGCTTTGTGTTGGGGTGGGGATGGGTGGACTGGTAGTTTCTTGTACCCAGGAAACACGCAGAGGGTAGGTAAATCCTGAGAAAGGTAGATTCCAGCCTGAGAGTCAAATAACTAACTCTTGCAATTTTTAAGGAAAGTCTCTTGTTATCTTTCTGAATGGCTTGTTTAGCAAAACTTATATAAAAGACAAAAAAATTAATAAATAATCTAAACAAAGTAAATATTTTATGAGACAATTGTACATTACGGAATTAGTATGAACCTCCTGTTTTGATATCTAATGGTGTCGACAACTCTATCTTGCCATTGTCTCTCCAAACCTTAACTCTTTACTGAGGCCTGTTGCTCCAGCTAAAGACAAGCCCGGCTCCTTCACCACCGTAAACAGAGTTGTAGGTAATGATTGGCATCAAAATAGGCTCCAGTGAGTCACTCTGGCTGTTCACTATGGATATGAGCGTTCTTAATACATGCCTTCTGGTATCTTTATAAATCCTAAGTTTAATCACTCCAATTGAACTAAAAGCAAGATACCTTAACAGCAAATTGCATATTTCTTTAAATATCTTATATTTTCATAGCCATTTCCTCTAATAGTCAATAACATGAAATGATAGAAGGTAACAGACTGTCACGGTTCAAGGTAAGGTAATCTTAGCAATCAGGAGGCCAGAGCAAGAGGATTAAAAGCCTGAGGGTACTCAGCTCTACATAGTGAGTTCTAGACCAGCCTAAGTTATATAGAAAAATTGTCTCTTAACAACAACAACAGATGGATAAAGCCAGACATAGTCATACATGCATGTAATTCAAGACCTTGGGAGGCAGATGCAGATAGATCACAAGCTTGAGGTCATCTTGGTAGAAAGCACATTCCAGGAACTGGTTCAACTGGGACTAAAGACTGAAAACTTGTCTAAAAAATGGGGGTAGGGGGTACGTTTCAGCTATTTCAGAATTTCCAAAGAATATTTATAGAAGATCAGATGTTGCATGTAAAAGAAAAAAAGAAGAAGAGAGAGAGAGAGAGAGAGAGAGAGAGAGAGAGAGAGAGAGAGAGAGAGAGAGAGAGAGAAGCACCCAGTCTGTAAAAATATCTCAAATCTTCACTTACAGCATTCCTTGTTTACAAGCATAGTGAGCAGTGGTTATTTTGCTGACAACACAGTGCAGACGAGCACCCAGCTGTCACCCACACTCTCCTTTTACACAGATACAATGTGTTTACTACCTTAGACTCCCATTACAGGGAGTCATTTGCAGTGTGAGCACATGGGGTAATCTGGAGGGTCATCCACTAGTTAAGTATTTTAAAACCACAAGGGAATTTTGGATCAGTGGGATCAGAAATTGGCTACCTGTCAAGAACTCCTTGCGTGCCTCAGGATAACCTAATCCACAATGGCCAAAATTATCATCAATTTGTAAGTAGAAAAGCTAATAAAAGTGGTTTCAAATAAATTAATAATTTCTATAATGAATATTGAATTATGATTATATCCAAAGCACCCATCTAGGACTTAAAGACCTCAGCAAAAGTCAGTAGATATGATTTTTTTTCTTAGTGAAGCTATTGAATGATAGAAATGTACATATATAACCTATATAGTCTATATCCAAATACACATAACACATGCATATGTTTGTATAAATGCCATGGCTTTCTTTTTTAAAGATTTATTTATGTTTTATATATGTGAGTAAACTGTAGCTGTCTTCAGACACACCAGAAGAGGGCACTGAACTCATTGCAGATGATTGTGAGCCACCATGTGGTTGCTGGGAATTGAACTCAGGACCTCTGGAAGAGCAGTCAGTGCTCTTAACCGCTAAGCCATCTCTCCAGCCCACGGCGTAGCTTTCTTTGATCAGCTCCAGAGGGTATATATCTTTTTAGATGGCAGTTATTATAGAAAAGTAGAAATTTAGTCTTGTTCCATAAATAAATGTCATAGCACTTAGCCTCTGTCTAATAGAATGGAACTTAAAGGCATGGAGTGATGGGTGCAGTCAGGAAAGTGTCTGCTGCAGAAGCATCGGGGCCTGAGTTCAGATCCCCAGCACTGACATAAAAAATAAAAATAAAAATCTGGGTGTGGTTGTGCATGTCTGTAGTCTCAGTGCTGGGGCTGTGAGGGCAGGCAGGGGCCGAGACAGGCAGATCTTGAAACTCGCTGGGCAGCTAGTTAAATCAACCAGTGAACACTGGGTTCAGTGAGGGACCTCATCTCCAAAGACAAGATGGAGGCTAATTGAATAAAATACTTGATGTAGACCTTTGGCTTCCATATTTATATGTGCACACCTACACATATATGTACACACACACACACTACACATGTACATATATACACATAGATATTTATAGCCTATTCTTTTGAATAATGATAACTTACAGGAACTGACTATATTAAAGGGTAGGCTATGTAGCTATCATCTCAAATTATACTCAATATTAAGTGTCTGGGTACATAGGCGACTAACAAAAGTACACTCAAGACATTTAATAAATGCCCTCAAAGCCTTACGTTATGAGCTGTTTGTTTTGTGCGAGGTGGAATTCCACAGTGTTGCCAAGCTTGCTATGAACACAGGAATTCTGTGATGACTCAGTTCCCTGAGTACCTCAGACTACAGATGCATGCTATCAAGGGAATCTTGGAGGATCTGTGACTTGAAACAAATGTCACAGCTCAACCAACCCTGAACACAAAACTACTTAAATTCATCTCAATCTACTGTTTTTTGGGTTTTGGTTTTTGGTTTTTGTTTTTTGTTTTTTGTTTTTTGTTTTTTTTTTTGGTAATAGTTTGCTAATTGGAATTAGTCACTTAAAATTCTTGTATTTCTTACAACATCAGAGATCTATGGAGATCTTAAAAGTGGGGGAATTAGTAAGGGTATAGATTTATACTTAGAATGGCCTTTCTTTTTACTTTCTTCTAAGGCACAACCAACTGAAGACTCAGCCTCAAAGCTTATCTCTGACAAATACCAGAGTCTGCAGCACGGGGGAGTTCCTCTTATCTGCCCATTCCTCTAGGGCATTCATTCTGCTGTGATGCTGATATTTTGTGGTCTGGTAGCTTCTTTGAGATGAGAAATATCTTTCTCCTGTGAACTGTCAATAACCAAATATGGACTAGGCGTCTTTGTGTAACTTTTATTAGGACATTTCCCCCCTCTTGTATATAAATGGAAACTTTAGAATGAGTAGAAGTATCTATATATCTGATTTGTCATGTTGTAGTTTAAACGATGGGGGGGGGGGTCCATTAACCAATTGAATCAGTGAGGCAAGTAAGTATCTAATTTAATCTCACATTTATCTCTTTCTTGGAATCCTAAAAAATATGACATAAGGAAGGAGCTAGACTTTATTTTCACACCCTTCTTTATTTTAAAATTCATTTAAGAAATTTGACAAATATATACATGTATGTGTACATAGGATATAATGTAATGTTTTAACACATGTATCTATTGTGGAGTGACTAAAGCAATCTGGCTAATGCATGTATCAACTCATGCTTATTCTATGGAGTGAACTCTTAAATTGAGTCAGTGATTTCTAAGAACACAGCATATGTATTATTCACTATAGACACCACACTTTATAACATAACAGATCTTACATACTGATTCCTTTTACGTGACTGGAAGTCTGTCTGACCGCCATTTCCTGGATCTTAGATATTACCACTTAGACTATGCTTATATGACTCTCATGGTTAGCACTTACACGAAAGCGAGACCACACAAACCTGCTTCCCTTGCTTAGGCTCACTAGAATTCATTAAAAAGAATAATGCCAGTGGGGCTGGAGATGAGGCTCAGCAGTTAAAAGCACCTGCTGCTGTTACAGAGCTCTCAGGTGTGCTTCCCAGCACTAGCACGGTAGCTCACAGCTATGTGTCATTCTAGTTCCAGAGAATAAGATGCTTCTTCTGGTCTCTTCCAGTACCAGGCAGATATGTGGTGCACATACATACATGCCTAGGCAAAACACTCACACACATTAAACTGACAAACAAATGTTTTTTGCTTGTTTGTTTTTTTGTTTTTTTGAGACAGGGTTTCTCTGTGTAGCCCTGGCTGTCCTGGAACTCACTCTGTAGACCAGGCTGGCCTCGAACTCAGAAATCCGCCTGCCTCTGCCTCCCAGAGTGCTGGAATTAAAGGCGTGCACCACCACTGCCCGGCAACAAATGCTTAAAAAAAAAAAAAAAAGATTTATTGTGTGATCAGTGGAGCAGCTGGGACAGAAGTCTTCCCTTGCCATTTGTGTCAGGGAGCCGGGAGACTCCACAGCCTTCTGTGCATAGCCTGCCAGGAGGGAGTGATTTCCCAGTAGGCTTTCATTTTTGAGCACAGAGGTGAGAGCTCCACCTTTTCTTGGGAGGGGACCCAGCTAGGAGCACACAGGGCCTAAGATCAGTGGAGCAGCTGGGACAGAAGCCTTTCTGCTGCCATTTGTACCAGGGAGCCCGGAGACTCCTCAGTCTTCTGTGCATAGCCTGCCAGGAGAGAGAGAGAGAGATCTCCCAGCAGTGCTTTCAGTTTTGAGCTCAGAGGAGTAAGGACACAGGCTTATAGGCACATAGGAGGAACAAACTCCAGCCAGAGACAACAATACCAACTAGCACCAAATGGCAAAAGCCAAGCACAAGAACCCTACCAACAGAAACCAAGGCCACAAGGCAACATCAGAACCCTTCTCCCACCACAGCAAGTCCCGGATACCCGAACACACTGGAAAAGCAAGAGTTGGATTTAAAAATCGTATCTCATGGTGCTGATAGAGGGCTTCAAGAAAGACTTAAGTAACTCCCTTAAAGAAATACAGGAGGACATCAGTCAACAGGTAAAAGCCCTTAAAGGGGAAACAAACAAATCCCTTAAAGAAATACAAGAGATCATGGGTCAACAGGCAGAAGCCCTTAAAGAAGAAACACAAAAACCCCTTAAAGAATTACAGGAAAACACAAACAATCAAGTGAAGGAACTGAAAAAAAAACCATCCAGGATCTAAAAGTGGAAGTAGAAACAATAAAGAAATCACAAAGTGAGACATCTCTGGAGATAGAAACCTTGGAAAGAATTCAGGAGTCATAGATGCAAGCATCAACAACAGAATACAAGAGATGGAAGAAAGAACCTCAGGTGCTCAAGATACCATAGAAAACATTGACTCAACAGTCAAAAAAATGCAAAATGCATAAAGCTGGTAACTCAAAATATCTAGGAACTCCAGGACACAATGAGAAGACCAAACCTAAGGATTATATAGGTATAGACGAGAACGAGGATTTATATCTTAAAGCCCCAGTAAATATCTTCAATAAAATTGTAGAAGAAAACTTCCCTAGCCTAGAGAAAGAGATGCCCATGAACATATAAGAAGTCTTCAGAACTCCAAATAGACTGGACCAGAACAGAAAGTCCTCCTGACACATAATAATCAAAACACCAAATTCACTAAACAAAGAAAGAATATTAAAAGCAGTAAGGGAAAAGGGGCAAGTAACTTATAAAGGCAGACCTATCAGAGTCACACCAGACTTCTTACCAGAGATGATGAAAGCTAGAAGATCCTGGGAAGACCTCATAAAAACCCTAAGAGAACACAAATGCCAGCCCAGGCTACTATACCCAGCAAAGCTTTTCAATTATCATAGATGGAGAAACCAAGATATTCCATGATAAAACCAAATTTGCATAATATCTGTTCACAAATCCAGCTCTACAAAGGATGATTGATGGAAAATGCCAACACAAAGAGGGAAACTACACCTCAGAAAAAGCAAGAAAGACATAGAGTAATGAAATATTTCTCATATAAATCGTCAATTTTATCAGAAAATATTTGTAATTCCCCTTTTAATTAATTTTTGTAATTTCTTTTATGTCTACCATTTTATCTGCATTATTTTCCATGATAATCTTCAATTTTAATATGTCTTTCTATATACTTCCTCTATTTTATCAGAAATGTTTCCAATGTAAATCTTTGATTTTATCACAAATGTTTCTAATTATACCTTCAATTAATTTAGAGTTTTTACATCCACCATTTTTATGTAAAAATTTCCATGAAATAGTCAATTTTAACGTGTTTGTCTATTTCTTGAGTTTTACCAGAAATATTTTCCATGTAAATCTTCAATGTTATCTGAAAATGTTTATAATTCCACCTTCAATCAACTTAGAATTATCCTTATGCCTATCATTTTATCTATATAATTTCATGATAATCTTTAATTTTAACATGTTTTCTATATATTTCTTCAATTTTATCAGAAATATTTTCCATGTAAATCTTCAAGTTTGTCAGAAAATGTTTATAATTCCACTTTTAATCAACTTAGGAATACTTTTATGCCTATCATTATTATATCTATATAAAATTTTCCATGATAATTTTCAATTCTAACATGTTTTCTACATTTTTCTACAATTTTATCAGAAATATCTTCCATGTAAATCTTCAATTCTATCATAAAATGTTTCTATCCCATATTTCAATTAATTTAGCAATGTTTTACATGTCTACCACTTTACTTCTTAATTTTCCCTGAAAATTGTCAATTTTAACATGTTTATCTGAACTATTTTCCATGTAAATCTTTAATTTTATCATAAAGTGTTTTTACTTCCCTTTACTTCCCTTTTCAATAAATAAAAAATTTTAAAAACGATTTATTTATTTTATGTATATTTTTGTTTGTTTATTTGTTTATTTTATCTATATATTCTATCTCATCTTCAGACACACCAGAAGGGGTCATCAGATCCCATTATAGATGGTTGTGAGACACCATGTGGTTGCTGGGAATTGAACTCAGGACCTCTGGAAAAGCAGTCCATGCTCTTAACCACTGAGCCATCTCTCTAGCCCTAAACAAATGCTTTTTAAAAATGAATGGTGTAAGTATCATAGTCACTCATGAAAATTTTTTAACCCTTGATTTAAAAAATCCAAAACATAAGACACAGCATGAACTTTGGTTTCATCAGTATAACAACTTTTATAAAAACTCAAAATATATTTGCTGCATGGATACTTAAGTCATGGATAAGTTCAGACAGACATTAACATTGAACTATTCTTTATTTTGTCCTGGGCATGTATTGACTTCATGAATACATGCTTGATTATGGTGAAACATTTAGGCACACATCTATTTGTCTTATATTTTTCTATGATGCTGTCTCTGGAAGAAGGGAATAATTGTATAGTATATGTGAATTTCCAATAAGAAGACTAAAGATCTGAGAAATTAAATACCTCGTCACAAAGTGAACATCTGTATCAGCTAGCTGCAGCTCTTCCACTAAAAGCTGACTGTTATGATGATGAGGGGAGCCCAGGACATGTGTGCAGGTACTTCACTTATGCAATGAAGAAAGTTTATACTAAAAGTAGGAAATTGCAATTTGCATGGTCAATTACAGAGCAGTACATGAATGAACTCTCATATTGAATTTGCCTATCAAAACCATATGCTGTCTTCATACAATACACAGAAGAAAAAGCTGGAAAGATTTTTGGTGGCCCAGTAGTTAGGAACTTTCTGTCTACCACACTGTGAGTGGATATGATCAGTTCTGTAGTAGTCATTATAAACCAGAGACAACAAAATGATAATCAGGGCTGAGCTCCCCCCAGGTCCCTGACACAGTAACATGTGGGTGAATATGTTTAAGGGGTCCTGCATCCACTAAGTGATCCCATTTTTAGCATGGAGATCTCAAGTGGCACAGGGTGACAATCAGCAGGATAATGAATTCTTTTCTAGGTATGGCTGTGCATCTGCTATTTGGATTGGAACTCAGACTCAGCCTTTTAAGCTTTCTTTAGCTGTCACTGGGCTCTTTGTTGCCTTACATCATTCACAGAAAAACCATAGTTCTTTAGGCTAATCGTTTGTGTGGACACAGATGGACACTCTTCGGGCCTCATTGTGGATATTTAAAAAAAAAAGAGAGCTCACATTCTCTCCTGCCCTCCACCCCTCTCTGCGTATTTTTATACACGTCCCTTTTCTTAATACCCTCTCAATATCATCCTTTAAGATAGTTTCTGTACATAGAAACAGAGGGAGACATTACAAATGTGTAGCTATTCGGACATTTACAAAAAATGATTGATTTTAGTAGCTAGGCATTTTACAAGCACATTATATTATGTTCTTTTTCTATACTAATGAGACTTATTGTTACTTTTGGAATCCACTAAAAAGATATTAATTTTAACAGATTTCACACACAACCAGTTTCTTGCAAAGTGTCCTATACTTAAAAAATTTATCCTAACTTCTGTGTCCTAAACCCTGACCAAGGACGGGGACCTTAGAATCATCTTGGAGCTCATGGGACATGCAGAGTCTCAGGCCTACACCCAGATTAACTTAGTCAAAGTCAGCATTTAGCAACCTCTCCAGGAGCTCCATGTTCATGTTCATGTTTGAGAAACCCTGGCCTAAGCCGTGGGATTCAACATCTGCTTATCAACTGTCTCCCTCTCCATAGTATACAGTTCCTCACAGCTCCTGTTCTAGATATCCTATCACGTCCATTAAATGATTTAAAAGGAAGAAAGGGAAAGTCTTCCTGAAGTGAACCTACAGCCCTCATGATCACGCCCTGTCTTTTTGTTTATTTTGTTTTCTAACGTTTTGATTGGCCATTGGTCACATCACTCTAACGTTTTGATTGGCTGTTGCTCACATCACTCACTGCAGTCTCTGATTAAGTTTCCCATAGAGGTTAAAGTGCACTGGGTCAAGGGGCCAGTCGGCGAATATAGGGGGTAGGTGTCTGCTTAGAGAATGGTCCTCATTTTAGTTTCTCCTCTTTCATATTGAAATGTTTCGAATCTTGCCACCCCTGCCCCAGCTATGACTAATGAAAACTGGAGATAAGAATGAAACAACTCTGTTTTTCTTTACTGATTTTACTCAACAGCTGAGTGTCTAGAACACGGCTCAGACATTAAATCCTGTGACACATATGGAGTAGTCCAGTCCTGTAAGTCCAGCCCTTAGGAGTCTGAGGCAGGGAGACCAGACGGTGAGTCCCTGACTCACAGTAAGGAAACATTCGGACAAATAAATGGAATCAATTCTCTGGATTTTAATTTGCCGCATTACCTTTGTCACTGAGACAGACATTAGCTGCATTTGGAACATATGAGAAACAAACCGAGTGACCAGAAAGAATGAACAGGACTTAGAAATGAGTCCAGAAACTTAGACACCAAGGAATGTTGACAGTGAAGACTGCCTTTTTAGGAAGGTCTTACTTGTGGACAATCTGAAAGAATAACAAGGGCAATGGTACCTTGCCCACCTCCTCCCAAGGTAGAAATAATGAATTACAAGCTACTTTTTCATTTGCTGCTCCCATAAGAATCAAGTACTTTAAAAATAAATGTTTTGAATAATCAGTGGGCTAATGGCAGTATATATTGCTTTGTGAGATCAAACCTCTAGAATACATTGCCTTGCTATTCCTATTTATTCCTCAATATACTACAAACCAGTGAGCCACAGGGATCCATTTGATACTGTTGGGATAGGTCCTTCTATGTAGCCTACTGTTGGCTTAGAGTCTTCATCCCCTCCTCCATTGTCTCTATCCCCAAGAGTTGGAATTATAGGTGCACACCACCACACTTAGCTAGAAGTAGGGGTAGACTTTGAAAGCTTCAAGAAATAGGACTCAGAGTAACAATCCATGCTGCTGTTTAGACATCTGCAGACATCATTTAGAAATTCATGATCACATTTGGTATGGCACAAGCTGAGCTTGGGTCAGCATACTTTACTCAATGGATATGGCAGAGATCCTAGGTGGGGCTGTGATGAACTGTAGAGGAGATGGTGTAGAGAGGAGGGTGAGGTATCAACAGAACCTTGATGATGGAAACTAGGAATTACAATAACAAAAAGTAAGGGGAAAGAGAGTGAAAGAAAAGGCTCTTTGCATCACCAAGTGGGCGGCATAGCCCAACTGATTGATGTGAGGCCCTCAACACATATACGGCAGAGACTTGCCTAGTCTGGCCTCAGTGAAAGAAGGTGCGCCTAATTCTCAGGAGACTTGAGGCCCCAGGGAGTGGAGAGGTCTAGTGGGGTGGAGCTGGGGAGAATGGGGACATCCTCTTGGAGACAGGGACAAGGCAGGGGGCGGGGGAGGAACAGTCAGAGAGCAGACTGGGAGGGGGATAATGACTAGAGTGTAAAAAATGACTAAAGAATAATAAAAAATAAAGAAAAAGTAAAAGGATCTTTGCATACACGGATAAAAGTACTTGAAAAAGTCACACGCCATGGCTTATAAACCCTATATTTGGTAGTGCTTCAAAAATGGCAGTGAAGACCAGTTCTCAAGCAACTTTTCTGAGATGTAAGTAAAATCCTGGTTAAACATGGAAATGAACTTTGATACAATGTAAAACTATGATCACGTGTTTAAACTGAGGGTATTGATTAATTTTGGTCAACCTGACACTATTAGTCACTTGGGAAGAGAGTCTCTATGAGAGATTGCTTAGATCAGGTTGGTCAGAGGGCATGTCTGAAGGGAATAGTTGTGATTGCATTGAACAACATGAGAAATCCCTGCTTAGAGTGAGTGACACTATTTTTTGGGCATGGAATCCTGGGAACTGTGTGTAAGATCGGAGAGAATGTTGAGCATGGGTAGGTGTGCATGGATGTCTTCTCTTTGTTCTTGAATGGGACGTAACCAGATGCTTGAGTTTCTGCCTTGACCTCTTACATCGATGGACTACAAACTGGAACTACAAGCCAAAATAAACCCTTTCTCCCTTAGGTTGCTTTTCTGTCAGAGTAAATTATTATAGCAACAGAAATACAACTAAGAAAACATTGAATATGGGCCAAAAGAAGGGAAAATTCCAGTTTTGTATACTCGACCAAGTTTTTTTTTTTTTTAAAATATTGACTTACTTTTAGTCAATAATGTACCATTCATTATGAGGAGACATGAACTATAAATGATTCACTGTTACCCATGCTGTTCCTGGATAAATATCAGAGCATTCAGCTCTGTAAATGAAAAACATAATGGCTGTAGTAATTAAAATGCTCACACTGACAATGGGAACCCACATAGCCTATATATCAGTGAGGTTGCAGAAAACCAGAATTCTACTTTGGGGGCTATAAATAAAGTTGCAGTACTTTGAAATGCTGTTTGCCAGTGTCAAGAACCAAATGTTAAGACGTACAACTAAGAGGTTCTACCTTCCAGAGTATACTTTGTTTCTGTGAAGGTGCACAAACCTGCACACTTATTCTTAGTTATTTGGTACAGAGTCAGTCACAGTGGCTTCAAAATGGAATGTATAAATATTTATTAATAATAGGATGGGTAAGCAAATTGCTATTGGCTGTTTCATGGAGTACCATCACAGTCAGAAGAGCCAACAACTATGCAAAGAAAAGGAGAAGAAACTGGAGAACACAAAATTGGCAAATCCAGGCTTTCAGCGTTTGTTGTGGTTAATGCAACTGCATTCATGCAAAGTTCATTTTGAGTGTGTGCATCTGTGTGTGCCAGTGTGTGTGTGTATATGGAGACTAGAGGTTAATATTGTATGTTTTCTTAAATTATTTTTTTCATCTTAGTTTTTGAGACAGGGCCTCTCACCAAACCTGGAGCTCTCAGTTTTGCCTAAACTGACTGGCTGGTGAGTTTCAGGGATAATCCTGTCTCCATTCACCATGTCTCTGTCACCTATCTTCATTAAGCTATTGGTGAGCATAACAGTGCTCTACTTGTACCTGGGTGCTAGAGACTGAAACTTGGTTCCACATACTTACTAAGATTTATCCACTGAGCCATACCCCAGCCTCCAGGTAGAGTTCAAAACAGTTACCATGTACTATGCTATTAGAAATCAAGGTAGGAATTATCTTCTGCCCTGAGTAGGTCCTGAGGGAGCATCCTCAGGGACAGATATCAAATGGCCGAGATTAGGGTCTTGTGCTGTTTGTGTGAGTGAACAAAGATTCATGCATTTTTGTCAACAGGAGCACAATCACACCTTATGCCAACTAATCTCATAGAAAGTAAAGCGTCATAAAACAGTAGGCAAAATACTGTACCAAAAGAAAAAGCAGAATGAATATAAACGTTAGGCTTTTGAAAATTCTCCATTCCTATGCAGTTGTCTATCCCTCTCCTTTCTCAGTGTCTTTGCAACATGCATCTCCCTGACGTCCATGGTATGTCAGTCCACGTGGATTTGCTTAGGGAAGAGAAACTCTCTGTTTCTTGTCCCCAGGCATGTCAGATATCAGCACATTAACTCAACAGCCTGCACAGCCTCGTGTTCTCTTCATAAGGGGAACAAAAAGACGCAAACAATTCTGCAAGCAAACAATCTCTCTGCCATCTGTGGTCATGCATCTCAAAGGTCCTATCAAGGAGCAAAGAAGAGAAGTTATGGGGGGAAATATCTCATCATTGTCCAAGGATCAGTAAGCCGTGAGATGAAGCTGAATATGAGTAACTAGATATTTCCTTCCCTTAGTGCTGAGATAGAGCTAGAACCCTTCCTGCAAATGGTGGGTGAGAACTTTGTGTCAGGTTTACCTAGAGATGACAGGAAGGCTTCTTTGTCTTTTGTTATATTTATCTCTCTCCCAAAGTGACCACCCTATCACCAGAGAATGCATTTACATCATCAGATTGATGTGATTGTTAAACAGGACATAAATCTTTCCTTTGGATGAAAACATGGATCAGGTCCAGCTAATTTTTCATCCTCTTCTAAACAATGCTATTATGCAAAAAAAAAAAAAAAAAAAAAAAAAAAAAAAAAAAAAGAGAGAGAAAAAGTCCCGACAACCAAGAATACTTTATAGACTTAAGTCTCTCATCTCAACCTGTCTATTTTGTTTCCCTCCATAAACAAACCACAGCACATCACTCTTTAAGCATAGTAATGTTCCGTGGATAAGCCACAAATCAATTAAAGACAAGTTAATTGCCAAAAGGGATCAAGCGACAAGACTTAAGAAGATAATATTTACAGGCTCCATGATGAAAATGTATGTTTCCAAGAAGAGTTTGGTCTAGCCAAGTTTCCTTCTAATGCAAGATTCAAAGTGTGTATGATTTCTGCTTTTCTTTTCTTGATACAAGGCCTACTAGATAATCTGTAGATCAGGTTGGCATGGAACTCGTAGAGATCTGCCTCTGCCTCTGCCTCTGCCTCCCAAGTGCTGGGATTTAAGGTGTGTATGGCCAATCCTGACTTGTATAATTACTTTGAAAAATGTATAATTCATTACCTCATTGACTTTCCACCATACAGAAAGACCTAACAAGACCCAAACTAATACTATGGGCTCTTCTGCTACTATTAAATTATCATTTCTTAGTTTTTTACTTAATATTTCCATTGTGAACCTTTTGGAGGAGTATAAGAAATAAAGTAGATGAAAACACATAGAAAATAATACTGAATGTCTCTTTTCTTTTTTCTTCCTCCTTCTCTTTCTCTGTGTATTTTCAGAGGGAAGGAAAGCAGAAGTATATTCACTCATGAGGGCTCAGTCTGACCTGGTTAAAGACGAAGTCACAGACTTTGGTTGGTTTCCATATGGTTCCATTGTCGTGATGCCATTACTTCTGAGTTACAGGTTTCATGCCAAGAACTGCAAATCTATTCATGGATATAGGGAATGGGTGTTTTGATTTATAGTTACATAAATGATCACTTTCCTGGTGAAGGTTTTACTAACTTTCCCATGAAAAACTCCCTTTTCCAATTCTATTTTTCATTGTTAATATGTTTCTTTTCTATAAAGACCTCATCCATTTTACTTCTTACTATAACAATATCATAAGGTGAATCTTTTCAAGGGATATCAGACATAAGGGTGTACTGAAGTAGTCTGTCACAGTTGCTGGGAGCCAATTACCTTTTTTAGGAGTATTTATACGTTAGTATAATCAGCAGCTATCAAAAACTTCAGAAAGGTAAGATCGAATAAATGATATTAAAATGGTAACAACTACTCAACATTCGCTACTAGTAAATAGTTAGACTATACAACACAATCATGTGAGCCCCAAATAACTGCACTGGCTGTTTGACTGAAAGTTTTGAGTTACATGACTTTAGGGCTGAATGGGGCTGACATAAGGGACAGAGACGTTTACAATATGCAGCTTAGGGTTTCTTAATCTACACAAGAGTACAGTCTCATCATCACTAGCCCTTCTCTACCATAAACACAACAAAGAGAATCAAAGTGCCCCGTGTTTAACAGTGGTCTGAAGATTATTTCAGTGCATATATACCAAACACTCACTGTGTGTGCCAAACACCCTTCCAGGGAGTGGAATTCGCAGAAGGAACAAACAAGACAAAAGTCACTATTATGCAGAACTTACGTCCTAGAATTAATAATAGCTAACATTTACCTCAGTGCTATTTATGTACTGGGAACTTTACACAGCCAACACAGTCCACATTACACTCTGTTTTAAAGACAAGAGACCGATACACATGGAGTTAAGTAATTTTTTTTTCTGCTGTCAAATAGCTGTCTGTAAGTAATGATGTGGAAATTTGAACTTCAGTGTGACGGGCGTGAGTGCCAGCCAACTCCCTCTGACTTCCAAAGTAAACTTGTGAGCATGTGCAAAGTGCCTGGAAGGGCTCTATCTGTAAGTCAGCTGTGCTAGAGGATTCTGGGACCAGAAGTGGTCCCTGTAATGGGCAGCTAGTCACTAAACATACTTGAGGAGGGACATCACAAAATTCATGAAGTGACAAGGGAAGTGTAGAAATTGCTAAAAAAGAGGTGGTAAAAAAGAGGTCTTGGAGTACATATTTTTACTCAATCTGCACAATGACCTTATAAAGTAGGTGTTTTCATTCTCCATTTATAGACATGGCACGGGTTTCTGGAGGCCAGGAGGACTGCCCAGCTGAGAAATCAACAGAGATGGCATTTCAGCTTGTGTTTGACTCAAAGGCCAGAGCCACCTAGTCCCTCCATAATGTCAATGACTGAAAATATTATCATTTTTATTAGGGATAAATGTGGCCTATGAATGATTGGTTGTTTTCATGGCCACTTTAGTAAATATTACTCACAATCTGGGGTACAATAAAAAGACTAGCTTAAGGATCATGGTGGTGCCTGTAGAATGGATATGCAGCTGTTGGGTGGTGATGCTGACATCGCTAACTGAGTCTCCTGGTCTTTGAGCAGCTGGCCAAGCAACAACTTTTTTTTTTTTTTTTGCAACAAAATTTTACAATATGCTTAGTGTGTTTGTTAGATGAAAAAAGTCAGATGAAAAGAGGGGGAATAAAAACCTCAGAGAGGAAAGAGAAAGAGACCACATAAAACCACATACCCTTCCTCCCTTTCTCCTTCCCTTCCTTCCTTCCTCCCTCCCTCTCTCCCTCATCCCTCCCTCCCTTCTCCTCCCCTCCCTCCCTCTCTCCCTTTCTCTCGTCTTCCCTCCCTCCTTCCTCCTCCCTCCCTCCTTCTTTTCCTACATTCATTTTTCTTTCTCCTTTCTTCAGCTCCTTCATCCACTCCTGCCACCTGTCCAGCCTCCATTTATGAAACAAGGTCTCACTCTGTAGCCCTGGGTAGCCAGCCCACTATGGGTGGAGAGAGATGCTCTTTATCTTCCATCTGCAGTATCTGTCTGCATCTTGTGCTCCTTCGCCCCTCTATCTATTCTGCATAAGAAATAAGTTGAGACTGGACATCTGGTACAGTAGCAAGATGTACACAAGGCTTTGGCTTTTTTCTTTAGACCTCAGACATGGAAACAGTTATTCTTTCATTTCATTGTTTAACACTACTTTAAGCCGTTATAATTAGGCTATAGGAAAATTTAGATATACTTAGTCATCTATTTTAATTGGTCACTATATATTAGAATATTGAATGATTATTGTATAATACACATCAACATATATCTGGTATTATATTATATAGTTCATTATATTATGTATCACATACTATAAATAATACTATACAAGTACTATATTTTAGAATAATTATCTCGCTATTGTACATAAAACTAGGAAGTATTATTTACCCAGGGGAGGATTCTGATTTCAAGAGACTGTAAGACTCACACAGAATTCCTCCTGGTATGGCAATAAGAGGACCTACTCCAGAAACTAAAGGTGGAAACAGGACTAATCTTTGGTGTCCAGGTTGTAGGATGGCCTGTCAGAGTTCACCCTCGGGCAAGTTTTTACATACTATCTAGCTTCATTCATAGAAAAAAGGTGCTGCTGATTTTGTTGCCTGAGGCTGTTTTGTAGGATTACATGCATGAGATAATGAACACTTCTGGGACCACTGTGCCCATGGTCCCAGACTACATTAGACTATTATAATATATTAGAATGTTGCCTGGTACAGTGTTCTATTATATTATAATATTCTAATTTTATATTCCAATTTTCTTTTTTTTATTGTTGTTCTTCTTGTGATATTCCAATTCTGATATTATAAATTTACATAAATGCACCTGCTATACCTGATCTATTATTATTATTATTATTATTAATTTCAAGACAAGGTTTCTCTATAGTCCTAGCAAGCCTAGATCAAGCTTTGTAGACCAGGCTGACCTTGAACTCACAAATCCTCCTACTTCTGTCTCCCAAGTGCTAGGATAAAAGGCAAGTGCCACCATCCTCTGCTTAGCTTCTGTTGTTTTGGACCCTGACTTTCTGGCACTCTACGTTTGGTCCTTGATTTCCACACCTTCCCTTCTCCCTCTACTATTTGATAGCGACTGTATGCATCCGCTCACTCACTCCAGGGAACAAAATAAGATGAGCCTGGATCAGTAGAAACAACGGAAACCACCAAGAAGTTGTCAGATCAAAGGATATGATATGTGGTAGCTGCTCCTTAGACTTAGAAAATAATGTTCCAGGTGCCCAAATTTGCTGGCAGTGGTCACTCCTGTTCTAAGAGAAGGGTTCCAGCCAGTGTTTGCAGGTGGACATTGCCAACTTTGATTGCACAGCTACTGATTCTTGTTTATTTTTTACGTTATAGTAAGATGCAAAGAGTAGCCACAGACCACGCCTCCTTTCCTATGTGCCCCCTCACACCGCTGCTGTGAAACCAGCGGTTCAAAGAGACGGATTAACGCCTGCTTTTCAGAGTACTGGGTGGTGCTTTCAGATATTGAAGCCTTTTTGCTTAAGTGGGTATTACTTTATGTTTTCATAGCACAAGACCACCTGCATCATAGGCAATGCACAGCACTCTGGACCACTGTATGGTGGTAAAATATTCTCTTGTTACTCCTATGATAGCTCACTAGCTTACTCAATGTGTTTTACAAATCGCTGTTGTGGCAATTCTGCTAAAACAATTTGAAAGTGAGTTCACCATACATTTTTGAAATTCTCAGAAAGAATTTCAGTAGAGTATCTCATGACCCCTATCAGTACAGGTGGCAGAACAGTGTCTTCTGCTGTGACCTGTGTAGCTCTGCAGCGCCACCTCTGTGCTATATAGTTGATTATTCCTTCTATAGACCTTTGTTTGCAAGGCACCTGCCCCATGGCTGCCATGTTAAATGTCCTTGTCAACAACCTTTACTGAGAAGCCATGAAGAGGAACACTTTATCTTATCTTCTGGTGGGAAGACAGGGCAATCTTTACAACAGTAGCGATTTTATTTGTTACTTTCTTGAGCATTACTGTAATGTTCAACACTAATATTTTTAAGGCAGCAAGTGAGAGAGTGAGTGAGTGAGTGAGTGAGAGAGTGAGTGAGTGAGAGAGTGAGTGAGTGAGTGAGTGACCGAGCAAGAGAGCAAGCAGACCAATTTCCTGGTGTTGCCCAGCTAGAGCTCTCTGAGGGACCAAGCTTTTAAGCCTTTGTCCCATGATTCATTTCCAGCTTCTCATATCAGGGTCCCCCCAGCCTTGTTATTCAAGAGACTAAGCTTAAATAACCCAAAGTCCTTCACATCATTTTTACAAATCTATTCTGTTCTTCTCTCTTCTCCAAAACAGGCATGAGAGGCCTCTCAAGAAAGGGGGCTCTTACTCAACAGGTCACGACCTAGGAGACCTAGGGTCAAACTTTGCGTGCCCTTGAAAACAGAAGTCACCTTTGTAAGCAGCTTCCTGAAGCTGACAGTGATCCCATGGCTTTAAACACCATTGGCACTCTGTTCTTAACCCACAGAGGAAAGTTTGTTATTATGTAATCCTGTCCTGCTCCCCTGCTCCCCACCCCCACGCTCCCTCCCCTCCTTCTTTTTCCTCCACTTCTGTGTCCTTGCCCTGCCTTTGCACTTCCCCACTGTCTTTTGGTCTCCCCACATTAAAAGCATGCTTTTATGACAATTATCTATTTAGGAGGTGTGTGTGTGTGTGTGTGTGTGTGTGTGTTATAGGTTAGTGCGTACATGTAGAGGATAGAGGACACATTTGAGATGTCTAATTTTTTCATGTGGGTTCGAAGGAAAGAAATAACTTAGCTTTAGCCCCAGAGCCCTCTTATCACTTTTTCTTTTTCGATGGAATCAAACTTACTTTAAAAAGCTATACAGAAATATTTTGTTCTGTTTCTAAAACTGTATTTTGCCTACAAAAGACTTGTCACTATTGAAAATCTAATTCCCAGTCCGTTTTGAACATTGTGTAATTATCCAAGAGGTTATGTCTCAAGGGCTACTATACTTACCACACATGCAATCTTTTCTGCCACTTTAACAAATCAGACCCATTTGCTGCCTTTCCTTTAGCCTGTATGCCATCATGGAGTAGAAACCCTAGCCAAAGGAATGCATTTGAGCTTAATGCTCCATGTACCATCTGTATCATATATTAATAGTCATTTGATATTCAAAGAAAAGCATGACCCAATACTATGCACACTTAAGAAAAATTACAGACCATATAAATACAAAAACATAAATATTGTCTTCCAGAAAAAAATAATCTTACATAGGAGGAATCTAATGAAGAAATACTGGCTAAGGGCCAGGTTCTTCACTTGCTTCAATAGTGGAATCCAACATCTCTCAAAGGCCAAGGGAAGCTTGTTATTTTCATGTTTTAAAGACTATTGTGTATTAAAAAGAAAAAGAGAACATTCACATCATGGTTTGAAATTTAATTACATTTAAATATTTTCAATGAGCAGTTTATTGCTTTGACTTCAAGGAATGCTATGCAGTAGAACTGCATGATCAGAGGTAACTGCAGTATATAAGTATAGATGCTCACATGTGCTTGTGTGTGTATGTGTGGGCACCTGCATGTGTGTGTGTGCACATCTATAGACATACAGTGACTCAGTGTATACTCTGCTTAAAATGTAAAGCTATATGGTAGCTTTATATTTTTTTTTCATTATTCCATATCACTGGGGCCGCATGCCTAATCTTTTAGAGAGCTGAGATGACTGGGGGTGACCAACTGCATTATCATTTCCGTAACTTCTCATTCAATTTATCTATGAAGGGCATGCGCATATGAGCTAGGCTTCATACCTGGGAAGCTAGGTGTTCAGTGACACCTGGGAAGAGGGAATGGCTGTGTTGCACAGACTCCAAAGGGTTTGCATTCCAGTTGGGAAGACAATGCAGATCCCACAACAACAAACACAATGTATATAAGAATTCAATTCATCACCATGCAAGAGATTGACAGATGGAGAGGAAATGAATGAGTGACAAAGGTTTCTTGGAGGGACGGTCCCTTGATGGCTACTGGAGGTGCTATCTTCAGCCTCCTCTGATTTACTCTAAATAAATCAGGTCAGAAATAAAGTGTGGGACACAGGTCATGGAGAACCCTTCTTCACTTATACTACAACATGTATATGGAAAAGACCAGAGCTTGAAGCAAGGAAATGCCTGTGTCTTTGATTAAAAAAAAAGGGGGGGGGGTGAAGATTTTATAACTCATTCATAAATCAAATACAACATCAACTCTGCATTGTTAAAACATATCTCAGATTCTTCAGTTCATCTAGCCACAGCTTTCTTCAACTCTATCTACTTGGCAGGTGTTAAAGAACTTGCTTTCAGATCTGAATGGTAAGAAAAACCTAGAAACCACACATC
Source organism: Apodemus sylvaticus (assembly GCF_947179515.1). NCBI lineage: Eukaryota > Metazoa > Chordata > Mammalia > Rodentia > Muridae > Apodemus > Apodemus sylvaticus. Next base: position 50,935,731 of record NC_067487.1, read on the forward strand.
AGATGCAGAATAATGCTTGAGGCTTAGCAATAGTAAGTCCTGTGCATGCATCACATATAACCAGGCGAGGGATGTCAATAGCGAGTCAGCCAATCACATTCCTTCATGCAGACTTTCCACAGAACCAAGCTTTCCAACCTTCAACCAAATGTCTTAATAAATCAACACCATTATGATGAACGAACGCTAGTTGTTTTTTTTTTTTTTTTCTCATTGTTGACTAGAAACTGGTGAACGCACTACCCATCCATTTTGCTCAAACTTCTTTCTCGCTTGTCAAATACTACAGATTTAGTATTGGATCTTTGTAAATTCTTTCTCCAACTTTTCTAGTTCACTAAAGAAAATTCTTGGACAAAAGTTTGTAAACAAAGTCATTACTGTTTTAATCCGGATATAAAATGTTTTCTCTGTAGACAACGCAGAACACAATTTAACTCAAAAATAATGCATCTTTCTGTGTAAGTTTGACAGTTTCTAACTTTGTTGTAGCAGACCTAAATAACAGAGACTGATTCGTAAGATTATGCAAACAATTTCCCTTTTATTTACTGGGGCTGCGTTAGCTGCCAGCAGTACAGGTAGGTATTTGGTTAACATTAACTAGCCTTTACTGTGGGACAAAGTTGACAATTTATAGAGGGCATGTGGTAGGGGGTTGTTATGTGATTTCCAGAGAACTCACTAGAAATGCAATACTACGTGTAATTTAACTTAGAATCTATGGTAACTCATTCTGCGAGACAAACTTGAAAGTGAACCACCCTGTGGACCACAGACTTAGCTTCAGTTATTCAATGTGGTTTTTGCCTGTAAATAACAGCACTGTAGTTTGCTATTGTTTGCTGGTTTAATTCAATCAGAAGTTGTTCTGAGTAGTTAAAGAATTAATCATCTTACAGTTTAACAAGCTCGTTTTCCAGGACAGGAATCGATTAGGCAATTGATTAATCTATCCATCTCCCCACCCCCACCCCCAATCCCAGAACTGTAACTAACTGACAGGCTTTGCCAAGTTTACCTTTCAACTCTCAGAATGAGCTCTGAGAGTTGGGTAACTTCCTTCGACCTCAGGAGGTCCCCACATACCCAGGACAGTTTAAAGGCTTACAATAACTCAGCTCAAGGGCTGAGCTGGACATTAACCCAATCGTGTGAATTAAATAGATCCACAAAGCTTTACTTGCAAGGGAAGTAAATACAGCAGATGAAAAGGCCTCCCTAGCTACCAAAAGGATACTGCTGTACCTGTAGGATTTGGAGAAACGCAATCTTGTCCTAGTTCTTGGAGATGGTCCTGGCACTGTGACTCCCAGTGGATCCCAAACAAAAGCCATTTGTAGAGAGAGTGCTAAGATCCCCAGGAACAGCTGGAAATCAGAGCTGGTACAGGACCCTGGGGCAGGAAGGCCCTTCAAGCTGCAAGAGGCACTTGTGGCTGAATGAGGGCATTTCTTCAGTGTGGTGGTATGCGCTGACAGAGAGGTGGCAGGCCAGCTGAGGCAGGGTTGGAACGGGTGGCCAGCACTTCCTGCTGTGTGACACTTGCCCTTTGCGACAGACAGAGCTTGCTTCACCTAGACTTTCTCTCGTTATTAATGTGAGAAACACTCCCTTAAAACTTTGCTTTTAAACATAGCCCAGATTAAACAGCAGGGCCACAGGCCACTCCTGAAAGGCAAAGCCCCCTCGCAGCCCCACAGGCATGCAGATGCACAGACTAGGAGAAATGATTCAATGGGTCAACTTTGTGAATGTTAAAAAGTAGTGACCTGTCGTTAAAGGAAAAATTAAGCACGGACCTAGGGCTGGGAAACTTGACAAGGAGTATTAAATTTCAAAGTTGGCTACCAAAATGATTTTTCTTATTCCAAATTCTCTTAGATACATGGATGAATGTTGTTATTAGTGGGCTCTACAAAAACTTAGTAATTGTTAAAAAAAACAAAAACCCTCACCTCCCTGCCAGTCAGTGTGAGAGGAAAACAGGCAGATCACATTCAGAGCTTCTGGCAACTTTTCCCTCAAAGAGATGTCACCGTGTCACCTTGCCGAGTGAGTTATAACGAGTGACTTTGACAACAGAGATCAATGTCTTGTCCCGTTTTCTGTTCTTCGCTCTTGAACAAATCCCTTAAAACAGCCTTCTTTCAAGTCACATAAATGGTGGAAGCTACACAGAGTTCAGTTGCATGGTTTCTGAGTTCAGCACGACGCGGCAGGGAGACATATATTTCAAGATGTCCTCAAGGACTCAAGAGACCCTGATGTCGTCATCATTTCTCATGACTAGCCAGAAGTATTTAATGTTGACAACACAGCATAATTCCATCAGTCCCTGCCTAAGCTCTGGCCAGCCTGTGACCTCCATTGTAAACCAAGGCAGGGCTCCACTTGTCCAGGATAAGATTAGAGAAGCTTGGAGAAAGCCTGAAAAAGATGTTAACCCCCTCCTAACCAGACACAATTGACTAATTGCCCTAAGAGACCATCTCCATGCCTGCCGGGGTTAAAGACCCTTAACACTCTGATAGACCACAATGCTCATATGATTTCCGGGGGGGGGGAAGAAATTAAAACATTAAGCAAGGTGTTTATTTCCACAAGAGCATCAGACACAGTGCAGGGAGGGGTTTCTGAGCAAGCTACACGTTTTGGAGATGTGCAGTACAGAACGTTTTGACAGTTGCATTCCTTCATTATCTGCGTCACACACTCAGTAGGTGAGTGGTAGCTGTCTGGCAGATCAATAACACGGATGTTCAAAGTTCTAATCTAAAAGAGCACTTCTGGGGTCAGCTTGCTGTATATTACTGTTTCGCAGATGGCCTTTGTACTTTTAGGCAAGACTGTACTTCATATGAGGAAGCCAGGTCCTAGGAGTCTGAGAAAGTGCCATCCCTAGGCCTCCTGTCTTTATGCTGCGTGAAATTCCACAGGTGACTCTTGGTTTCCATTGATCTATTAATTTCCATTTAGGGCCAGCTCTTGGACAACGCAGCCCCATTCCTAATATAGTACCACAGAGATGGACAATATCTGTGTTTTGCAGAGTAGCTTTATATGATACTAGAACAAAGCAGTGTACGAAACTGGTGGACTTGTCAGGTAGACAGAGAATGGTCTTGAGAGTTCATGGCAAGGGGAGGCTAGGTTTTATCTTTTGCAGGTAAAACAGCCATCATTGCTATCTAGTGCATGAAGAAAGTTTCTGAACCCCAAATTGTTGTCTGTTGTCATGGTTTTACTTTTTTAACTTGTAAATTACATTAATCTTAGCGCTGTATGGTGAATGGGAAAGACATACATGCCAGAGGATAACTGGTAGGAAGAAGGTGGTTCTCTCTCTTCCTACCATATGGGTCCTAGGTATTGAACTCAGGTCATTAGGCTTGATGATAAGAACTTTAATCCACAGAGCCATTGGGACACTTTTTCTCCTCCATAGTTTTCATAGTTTCATTGAAAATAACATAAATCTTATTTTTCAGTCCAGATCAAATCTTCCAAATAGAATTTCCACTATTAATCATATATCATATCTCATCAATTGTATATAATAACACATACACACAAACATACACACACATACACACAAACATGCATACAGAGTTTGTTAGTTATACTTTGTTGATTTTTGAGACTATGTAGCCTTGGGTAGCCTGGAACTTGGTATGTAGACCAGGCTATCCTTGACTTCATAGAGTGCTGGGATTAAAGGTATATACCATTAATCCCACTGCTAAATTTATATTTTAAAATGCAAATGTCAATACTGATTTTTAGGAATGTCCATTACTCCACAGATGTGAGAATTTAGGCAATTTTAACATAACAAACAGAATGTTGTCTAGATATACCATTGCTGTGTTTGTATTTGTGCCAGCAACTTTATTTATCCTAGTATATGGAATTGTTATCCATATGTTTCTGAACCGTCCTAAACACCCACCTCCTGTAGCGACTTAAACTTTATATTCTGCAGAGTTCTAAATAAAGCTTTTTTCCCCCTTCTGTCTTTGGAATAGTTCTACCAGTTTTGTTCCAAGATTCCAGATGCTGCAAATGACAGATTTGGGTTTTGGTGTCTGACCTAGAAACTCAGAATTTCCTTTATAGGGAGACAGTCACTCTAAGTTAAACTGAGACTTGTGGGTATAAATATGGGAGAATTTAAATGTAAGCACACATGAATTCTCTTACTTCCATACCAGGTCATGAGTTAATAGGACTTGGGGGGAGGGAGGGCTGGAGGGTGGGAAGTAGACCAGAGAAATAGAGTTACATTAGCGGGGCTGTGCTATGTTGAAATATGCTGCCTCAGGAAACCAGAACAGTCAGATAAAAGGGTGTCAGGATAATGCTGCATTTTGAAATACTTGTTGGTCAAAGACTCAAAGCTAGAAGTCATAGATGCAAACATTAGCTGTGTAACTGTCAGCTATCTCTGATGAGAGCAGCATCATAATAGTGGATTTTCAAGACCCTAACACTGACAATAGATATGCTAATGTGGAAGGGGAGAAATCTCATGGGGTCCCACCCCTAGTCAAAGAACTGCAGGAAAATAATGACTGCTTCCTGAGTGGAACAAGCCAGCCAGGGATGAGGCTCTTAAATCAGTTATTTTCACATACCTACAGCTAGAGGGGGGAAAAAAGACTCAGCAAGCTGTATATAACAACAGGAATCAAAGAAAACGAGAGGCCATCAACTTGAGAAGGATGAGGATGAGGAAGTGGCTAGGGGAGGGGTCATGGGAGAAGTCAAACGAAGAAAAGGGGAGAAAGTGATTGAATTATATTTTAATCAAAAAATAAATTCATTAAAAGATTGCATTTTCCGAGTGATCAACCACAAAGACGTGTAAGAAAAGGAAGTTTAACAACCCTTGGGTACATTTTTAAAAATGAATGAATGCTCATTCAAGACAAGTTCCTGTGACTTACAGGGGGCTTTATTTCATTCATTGATTTTGATCATCAATGATCATTTATTCTGGTAAACGGAAGCATTGCAATTCAAAGAGAATCCTAGCATTATTCTACATCAAGCACTTCACTTTCATCTGTGGAAATAAACTATATTCATTGTATACCTTATGTGAGTTTAGTTGATTACAGGTCAGTGATTGCATGTTCTGAAATGGAGACCAATTACTTTATGTGCTGGAATGCAGTTGAGAGCATCAGAGGAACATGGTGTGTGTTTTGATCATCTGTAAATATATCCTACTCTCTTACATGTCCCAGGATTCAAATAAATAAATTGCCATGGAAATGTCGAAGTCAATAGGACATGATATAAAATAATGAGTAAAAGGCATGCTTAAATATAAGAATAATGGACCATTTCCACTGTGGATTGTGGACCAAAACCTTTACTCAAGTGTTCCATCTATCCTGACGTGTATATATATAGAAATTAATTGGTAATTTGAATGATAATTAGGTCAAGCCTTTACTGATAAGGTAATGAAACTCCTAAACCCTTAAACAGGGTTGGAAGAAGAGCTAGAGAAACAGCTCAGCCATTAAGAACCTGTGTGTATAGCACTAATTACCTTCCCTTTCCTTAATAAAATAAAATGAAATAATGAAGTAAAAAAGAACACACTATCACTATTAAATCCAAACTATTATTACAGGAATGTGCCATTAAGAGTTTTACCTTTTAAAGGAAACACCATCAGGTAGATGTTGAGGGAAGGGGCAGTCCAAGCAAATGGTCCTCAGAGCTACAGTTATGCAGAATGGGCCACATGACCTTGCTGGCTTTCAATGCCTCCCCCATCTACTCTGACCTCAGACCTTTTCAGGGTTTTTGAGAGGACTAAAAAGTATTTTACATAAAAACATCCTAGACATATACACATGCACAAACGCATATGCACATGCATGCACACATGCACACATATGCATGCACACATGCACACACATGCATATGCACATATGCTCTGGACACCGCCATTAACAATGTAAGCTTTTAGAAGAGGTCTAGAAGTTAATTTTATCCTGTTAAAAGCATTTTCATTTTTTGAAAAGTAATCTTTTAAAATTGGTTACAAAAATTCTATTTGATCAATTTTTTAAAGGTATCAAGGTTTACTTGCCAGGGGTTTCTCTATTTGTAAGAATAGGATTAAGCTTTAAAAGGTTTACATTTTATTTACAAAACTGAAATCGTCCCTGCCTTATTTACGAGGACTGAATAAAAAACAATAAAGAAAAACTCAAAGCTGTAAAGGATACTACCAGAATTAGCTGATGGAATGGTTCCTAGTTTTTTTTGCCTGTGCTTCAAATGTAGAAACAATTTCCATTCTTTCTGTCTCTCTCTGTCTCTGTCTCTCTGTCTCTTTCTCTCTGTCTCTGTCTCTGTCTCTCTCTGAAAGCATATGGGTTATGAGGACAGGTTGGTAAAGCATTTGCAACACTGGATCTGACTACATTTCCTAGTTGTTGCCTATCTGCCAATTAAGGCCAGAACCTGTTTCTTCCCACTTTTCAGACCCATGCTAACAAACAAGCAAAAACAATTTTGGAATTGCCAGGCTGCAAAACAAAATTGCTCCCTCAGGACTAAGACAAAAAGAGCTCAAATACCAGAGGTTTCTAAATAACAACAATCTCATGTGTCCAACTGTGGTGGCATGAATTTTTTTCCACGACATTGTTTATAAGCCAAAAGCCATAAACTTTCCTGTTCTCAGGCCCTAGCTGGTGATCATCTCCTTCAGACCCTGCTGTGTCCCAGTACATCTTGGGCACTGACTGATGGTACAAAAAAAAAAATCAGCCAAATGTCAGATGACTTTCCTCTAGTTCCTCATTTTGCCAACATGATTTCAATAATGAATTTCTGCTTATTTTGTAATGAGAACTAGAGATATGTTATATAATCTTTAATAATCAATTTCTGGGCCTCCAATTACTTTTTATTCTGCTTGATCACTAGGGAAATTGCGGTTTACAAAGCTTGAATGATTTGTTCCTCAAAGCATAAAGCTAATGAGTAGCAGTCCCATTCACTGAAAAACAAACTACAGTCTATTTGTCTAGAAAGTAAAGGAATGGACAGGAAGAGGCTTCTCCCAAAAGAGAGGCAAATCATGGTGCAATCATGGCAGACGCTTTAGATTTTCACCTGGAATGAACCAAATATCATGACTAACAGTTACATGACCTTACACAGCCAAACAATGCCTCTAGCCACTATTGCCAACACTTAGTAGATGGAGAAACTGAGGCTCAAACACGTTAAGTTTCTGATATCATAATGTCAGTATATGGCAGATGCGTGACTACAATTGAGTTCTGTTCATCTCTCGGTCATGGCTTTGCCCTTGCTGACAAATGCTCTTTCAATTTATAACTCCTGGAAGAAGACCATGTTTGGCGTCGTACTGAAGCTGAAGGCAGAGCCTGAGTGGACCCAAAGGTGAAGAGTCATAGAGACTGGGAACTTGGGAGGCACGTCCTGAGGAAAGGCTGGGGTGTGTGCTTAGGGTCCGGCATGTTCCACGTGGGAAAGAAATGGAAATGCTTTTTAATTTGTGTAGTCAATGACTGCAGCTCACCAAGGGCTACAAAAAAAGAAATACGGACATCTGCTTTAGAGTCGTATCTAATCATTTTGCTAATTTGTTCTTAATTCATCACAGGACACGCAAAACATAGAGGTCTAGCTCTCTCGAAAAAACTACCCAAGAGAGTAACAGCAGACCTCGATATAATCACCATTTGTGAGGCAGTAGGGAAGGGCTTTGTTCCTGTGCTACTCCCATTGCATTTCTACAGAGACATTAAATGTCTTTCCTACATCTGATGATGGCAAGCAGAAGGCCTTGATAGAGATCCCAAGTCTCTGCCAACCGTTAGAGATTAGGTTGTTTCCATTAATGTATTAGAAATCATGAACGCTTAAGACAAGTTCCTGGGTAGGATGACTGTGTGCTGTTTGTCAGACGTTTCTTAAAATCACATTCTCAAGTTCTTACTTCACAGTCAGATAGAGTGTGGTTTGATGTTAAGTGGCTGAAGGCACAGAGACCTGGTACCCTTCACAGACACTTGAACTCAGAATATCCTCTCAGGAAAATGACACTCAAACATGTGATAGAAAACTCCTCACTGTACAGTCAGTACCTAGCACTGCACTAATACCATACCACCACCGCCATCGCCATTGTCACTGCCAGCACCTCCACACATCACTACCACCATCACCACCACTACCATCATCATCACCATCACCACCACTACCATCATCATCACTACCACCACCACCACCACCACCACCACCACTACCATCATCACCACCATCACCACCAAACACCAACACATGAAACAGAGCAACACAAAGTATCAATAGTGCTCATAACTGAAACCTACATCTTTATTTATTTCACAAATAAAGAAAAAAAAAGCATGCTATAAGTGTGGTTAGGAGGCCCAGAACAGGCTACCATAAGCTGAGTGCTGTCTGAAGCCCAAAGGTGATGGTAAAGAGGGCTGCTCTGAGGGCTATGGGGTATCCCAACTGTGGACACCTGACTCTTTGGGAACACTCAAGGATGTAGTAAAACAGTTCAGTGTAATGCCAGTGGATTGTAAACAGTATTTTGAAGCATTATGGTGAATGATTTGTCAAGAAGTGTATTATCAAAAGGAGAATGGGAATAGAATCTCAAAAATCATTTACTACTTAAAATATGCACCAAAATATTGACACTTTTTTTCTGGGCAATAGAATTGTAGAATTTGTATATGGTCTTTCCTGTAGAGTTGTCATGTCACTGACAACTACCACAAATTACTGTAATGGACAGATAAAATTGGATATGTGTTAACAAAAAGTTTAGTGTCGAAGCCACCTTTCCCCTCACTATGAATTCTAGAGTTTTAGACAGATTTCAACAAAAGGTCATGAACAAAAGGCCTTTGGGTCTCTTTTAAATTAGGCATGTCTCAGAGAAATTTCACATGTTGTTGAGATGTTAAAGGTGCTGAGAGAAGTGCTCAGAAAGCAGACAGGATCTCACATCACTTAGCACTTAGAGTGGTGTGATCTAAAATTAAATTAGAAGGAGCATGGAGAGGTCTACAGAAGCAGAAGTGTAAAGGAGAGAGCAGTCCGTCTCCCAGTGTGGACCAGCAGCCATGGTCCTGACAAAGGAAAGGAGGAAAGGAACTGAATCCTTTAGAGATCTAAAGGGATGTGCCAGGTCTGAAAAGAAATTCTCCTGCAGAGAGACAGAGACACAGAGAGATAGCAGAGAGGGAGGGAGGGAGACAGAGAGATAGAGACCGAGAGACACAGAGAGAGCCACAGAGACAGAGACAGAGAGCTGATGTTAACACAGTGCCCCCTAGTGAAGACAGAGTTTCACAGCTATCCCTCCAGCAGGTCATTTCCTTTCATTTCCTCACTCAGCCCAACTTCCATCCAGTCCTTTAGAGGATGCAGATGTGGAAACACGGAGCCTGTGATACCATTAAATATTCACACATTGCCAGAGACAGGGCTCAGCTGGTGAAAGCGCTTGCCGCCAATCTGAAGTTTTGCTCTACATCCATCCCTATGAGCTATGTGGTGAGTGGAGAAAACCAATCCCTCCAAATCGTCTTCTGCACGTGGATGCACACACACACACACACACACACACACACACACACACACACACGCACACGCCTGAATTTTAAAATTAAAGATTTGCATTAATGACCTGTATAACTATATTTATTAATGGTAATGTCTTGAAAAAACTTTTAAAAATAGGAAATCTGCATCTGTTTGTCCCTACTATTTCTAACATTTGCTCTTTTCCCGTAATAAAAGTTTTTGCCCATTTCACAAAACAAAGTAGTGAATATTGAAAATTACACACAACACTACAGTTAAAATACTGTCTTTTTGTCTTAATATAGAGTCAGCAAGATATAAAGAAAACAATCTCAAACTGATGAGGAGAGATTTGCCCGGTGTTGGCTAGCACAAATATCTAAGCTCTGGGCCTAGCCTAGATTCCATAGATGTTCAAGAATCCACCCTGGTAAGTGCCTGGAACCTCTCCTAACAGTGGTATCCCCACCTTTCAGGCCTTGAAGTATAGCCAGTTCTCTGGCATAGTCCGAGACAGTTTGAAATCTTACAACAGCCACTCCCAAGGAAAGCAATTCACAAGCTCATGTTTTATTGTAAAACCCACAAACAAAAGGCCAAGACATCTTATCTCTCCCAAATCTGCTAGTCCTATATAAATGTTCCTCAATGAGAATTGCCTAGATGGACTCCAGAACTCAAAGGAGCAATCATAATGTCATCTAAGAATTCAAGGAATTGAAAGAGGTCAGTAAACAGTTCATTGAACTTAAAAAAAAATTAGCCATAAATGCCTGAGTGATAATGTCTAGGAAGATAGAAATATACAACTGAATGAAGTGACAAAGAAAATCCAGGATTTGAAAACTGAATTCAATAAAGAGATAGAATAACTTAGGAGAACTTAAGCTGAAGTGATGATGGAAACAAAAACTCAATAACTCAAACATAAACCTCACGGGGAGCCTTATAAGAAGAACAGATCAGGTAGGTGATAGAGTACCATGACTTAAAGATAAAGTGAGAAGCTAGACTACACATTTAAAGAACATTAAAAAAAATAAAAACACAAGAAAAGAACTTGTAAGGAATATGGGAGACTGGGCAAGAAGGCCTAGTCTCTGAATTCTAGGCATAGATGGAGAAGAACCTCAAGTCTCTAGAATAGTCCAGATTTTCAATCAGATCGCAGAAGACAACATCCCCAAAGTAAACAGAGATACATCCACACAGAGAGGAGCCACTTACAGAACACCAAATAGACAGGACCAGAAAGGAAACTCCCATGGCATATCACAGGTAAAATGCCCAATATTCAGAACAAAGATGTTACTAAAATCTACCAGAGGGGAAAAAAAATACAAGTTACATGTAAAGGAAAACCTACCAGAATAATAGCAAATTTCTTCTAAGAGCAGAATAATAGAAGCTTTGAAAGCCGGAAGAGCTTGGAACAATGGACCCCATGTTCTAAGAGCATGACTTTCAGACTAGGCCCCTGTGCCCTGAAGAACTATGGAAAGGAAGTAACTTTAGATTTGTTTAGTAGACACAAGACTGGTAAGATTATCAGTTTGTTTGGGTGTATGTAATGAAAGCAGGTATGACAGATCATGAATCACCCGAACTTATTCTAGGAAAGGCGGATCTATTTCACTATTCAGAAATCCACTCAATTCAGCTCTTCCATTAATAAGTACAATAAGTAGTATTTTATTTTATTAAATGTAGAAAATAGTTTTGCAAAGTTTGATAATAATTTTTCCTTTTATCCATGTGCAGTATATGTGTATATGTATTATTATACGTGGGTGCATGCATATGTGATGTTGCACATATCTGTATGTGTACATGCTTGTGGACACTCAAGCTTGACCTCGGGTATTTTCCCTGATTGCACTCTAGGAGGAAGAGACAACAGCGATGACAACTATTTGTCACCTTTGAGTTGAAAGAAACTTCAGCATAATAAAGTAATATCAACCAGAAGTGGAGGGAAGTGAGATGCCTCCAAAGGTTTCAGATTAAAGAAAGGAAAGAAAGAAAGAAAGAAAGAAAGAAAGAAAGAAAGAAAGAAAGAAAGAAAGAAAGAAAGAAAGAAAGAAGAGAGAAAAAAGCAGAATTCCTCAACCTTGTTAATGCTGCGACTGTTCAATAGAGTTAGTTCCTCATGTTGTGGTGATGCCCAACCACAAATTTATTTCATTGCTACTTCATAATCATATTTTTGCTACTGTTATGAAGCTTAATGTAAATATTTGATATGCAGGATATCTGATATGTGACCCCCAAAGGGATCTCGACTTATAGTTTGGGTACTGCTGATTGATGGGGATTCAGGAGGGATACTACACAGGAGAGACTATGGCATGACGTCAGACTCACACCCCACCACCATTCTCCAACATCAAAGATGTCGGTACACACAATGCTGCTTGTGTCTTTTTCAACATAGGTTTTTAGATGACTATGTTATTGCCTATATTTTATTCAGCTAAGTTTTTTTGTTCTAACTATAGATGTGAACTAAGATTGTTTACCTAAATAAAGACCTTTCTTTCCAGGGTACCTCTAGGATTGGGAGTAAACCTATATTCCAAGTGTGAAAAGCTTAGACCTGAGAACTCATAGCTATTACACTGAACTGAGGATAGTCAGGGCAATGCTACTGTGAGCTGGTGAGAGGCAGATGTAAGAAAGTATTAGCCTTATTTTTTTTATTAATCATTTTATTCATTTACATTTCAAATAATATCCCCCTTCATGGTTACCCCTCCACAAATCCCTCCATCTCATCCCCTATCCCCCCTCCCCTTTGTCTCTATGAGGGTGCTCCTCCCCCCACTCACCCACTCCCACCTCACCCCTCTAGCATCCTCCATATGCTGGGCTATCAAACCTCCACAGAAGCAAGGGTCTCCCCTACCATTGATGTCATATACAGCCATCCTCTGCTATCTGGAGTCATGGATCCCTCCATGTATACTCTTTGGTTGGTGGTTTAGTCTCCAGGAGCTCTGGGTGGCCTGGTTAGTTGATATTGTTCTTCCTATGAGGTTGCAAACCCCTTCAACTCTTTTAGTCCTTCCCCTAGCTCTTCCATTGTGGACCCCAGGCTCAGTCTGATAGCTCACTGAGTATCTGAATCTGTATTGGTCAGTTGCTGGTAGAACCTCTCAGGGAACAGCCATACCAGGCTCCTGTCAACAAGTGCCTCCTGGCATTGAAACAATGTTTAGGTTTGGTGACTGCAGATAATGCCATACAAATGAAAAGAATTGCCAAACACTAGTCTTATTTGCTTTAATAAAACAAACTTTCTTAAAAAAAAAAAAAAAGAAGAAGAAGAAAGAAAGAAAGCATTAACCATGCCCAAAGCATCTGGTGGTTAGCAAGGATTCCTTGCATCTCCAATTAGGTTCTTATCTAGTATAATGTAAGGCATATTATAGTCTTCTACTATCCGAAAGAGTGTTTACAGAAAGAAAATACTCTATGCTCAGTTTTCTGCTGGACTCTGAACTTCCTGTAGCTTTGAGTGCCTGGGACTGCCATGTATATATAACAAAGCTAAATACATGTGTGAAATGAATTTTTTCAGCATTCTTAGAAGACAGAGATTCTTAGAAGACAGAGTCATGGACTCTGTGAGGAGTAGGAGGTGGGTGTGTCAGTGATTGGGATGTAAATAAATGAATAAATAAGATGTGGATTGAAAAAGAAAAGAAGACAGAGTCACAAGAAATTTCATTATTTTGATCTAAGCTCTGCCTTCCTTGATGTAATAAATATTTAATTCTGTGTTGTTCCAGAAAAGACTTGAGCTTCTCCATTTCCTTTGGCAATTAGTTTCGATAAGCTGGCTCACCCATTTTCCCACCTACACAGTGCTCATCAGTAAAGGCTTATGGTTCCCCCAACCCTCTTTGTACTTTAACTTGGTTGAGACTGTTACATAGATGTGATTATGCATTTATCACTTGAGGTATAGACATACTCTTATCATATCCAGCATATTTTTTTAAAAAGTCATGTCAATTCATTTAAATTTTTAAAAGGAAGTAAAAGATGTATAGAATTTAAGAACTTTGAGATATGCGAGCAAAAATTGCTAGAAAGAGGCTATGTTCTTCACTATGGAAAGAGGCAATGTTCTTCACTAAACCTTCTGCAAGGTTGATGAGCTGATTAGAACTTCAATGACTGACTATAGAGGGTTTGCAGTGAACAAGTCCAGAGCATAATTATCTTGGGCTACCTTCAGCACTCAGTAACTGTCTATTCCCATTCTCTGTACCTGACCTAAGATCTTTGTGACTATTAGGTACCTCATTAGGAATGTCTAAACAAATACCTGGCAGCCACAGACCTGAGGCTTATACTGTCATTAGCCTTTAGCTCTGTATTTTTGGGTTGACAGCTGTTTGTTGGAATTAGCTAGCGTATTAGTGACATTTCTATTGCTTTGATAAAACACCATGACCAAGACAACTTAGAGAAGGAAGGGCTTATTTGAGGCTTACAGAGAATGATACAGTCTGTAATGGTGGGTACAGTGTGAGCGGGAGGCTGAGAGCTTAGGGCTCACATCTGGAACCACCAGCAAGAAACAAAAAGACTGAGTCTTCAAATACCAGGTATTTATGGGGAACATCTCATTCAAACCACTAAAGCTAGTTAGTCCCTGTTCTAGCTTTTGACTGGTTCATCAGGTTGTTCAGTTTTCTAAATCTTTAAAATATTCAAAAAGCTTTAAAATATTACAGCTCTAAAAGTGAGTTTTAAAAGTAAAAAGGTTCTATATACTTAGAAGGTCCTATTTAATAATCCTACTTGATAATCCTACTTAATAATAATTAATAATAAATAGTAAACTGAAGTGTCCCACAATTTTGCTTTGTGTAATGTTATTTATGAGACTTCTTATTGTCTGTGAGTCAGGACATTCTTAAGAATTTCGGGACTAGAAGTCCAATTTAGCATAGACCTTGACTCGCCTGCTGCCTGTCCTTAGCTTCTATGCACATATGTCCATATGTAGGGAAATACAAGAATAGGGTGTGTGTTAAAGGGAAAGAGATGTATAATGGGAGAGAGGAGGGAGAGAATGAGGGAGAGTAGGGGAACTCAACTAAGCAAACACTATCTCTCTTTGCCACTTTCTAGTACTTTCCCCAGGGCACAGGGACAACATATACTAGATATTAATTTTATATGCTTTTCTAGCTGGCCTTGCTTTCTGAGTTCCCTCTCTCTGGTCTCTGGCCACTGTCCTTTCTCAGTGTATGGTAACTCTTCCACAACACAGAACCCGAGACAAATCATTCCTCTCTGGGATTAACAAGTTGATTCTCATGATGTATCTGCTTAGCTACAAGATTCTATTCCAATAGTCTCTGATGCAGAATACAGTCATATACCCTGATGCTTTTTTTCCAGCACTGACCTAAGCATCGTGTCCAAAACCAGATGGTGGGATGCTAAAACAGGCTCCTGTTTGAACAACACATATTAGTCCAATGTGAATGATGAATATTCATGAAAGAATGTTTAGAAATTACAGAAAAAAAATGAGATGAACAAAAGAAATGGAAATCACACATACCAGAACTAAGTTGGAAATCTGGCTCATTTTCACTTTTATATGTAAACAGATGCGATTATGCATCTAATTTTAACGTTTAATTGAGATTTTAATGTCTGTGATTAATTTTAGACTCTATTCTAGTTTTTTTTATTTTATAAGAAGCATTTCCTCATATTATCTGACTTTATTTGAGAGTAAAATTAAGCCAGGCAGTGGTGGTGCACACCTTCAATCCCAGCACTTGGGAAGCAGAGGGAGGTGGATTTCTGAGTTCTATGCCAGCCTGGTCTACAGAGTGAGTTCTAGGACAGCCAGAGCTACACTGAGAAACCCTGTCTCAAAAAACAAACAAACAAACAAAAAATCAAGGAAAGAAAGAAAAAAAGAAAGAAAGAAAAACGAAAATAAAATTAATGGTTGCTGTCTTGCTATAATACCAAAATTTATCGAATAGTTCATATGGTATCTTTATGTTTCTGTGTCATCAATAGTACAACTAATTTTGCATAAATATCTTTGAACACATATATTTTCAAATTCTCAAAAGATCTCTGAAATTCAAATTTCTTAAAGCAGAATTAATAAAAAAGTAGGCTTATTTTTGGAGCCCGAGGTACCTAATGCTTTTTATTTATTTTTCTAAGAAGAATATCTTGAGTTGGCTTAAAAATTAATGAACTAAACTACATTCATGTGCATGATTTAGACTTTAAAAATATTTGCAAAAGGTAAGATCATTTGACATAACTTGCTATGTGCTACACGGGATTCACTCCATGACAATTAGTACCGAGAATAACAAGACGGTGATTTCTTCTC
The DNA here is from genome assembly GCF_947179515.1 of Apodemus sylvaticus. Classification (NCBI taxonomy): domain Eukaryota; kingdom Metazoa; phylum Chordata; class Mammalia; order Rodentia; family Muridae; genus Apodemus; species Apodemus sylvaticus. The sequence continues at coordinate 50,951,740 of NC_067487.1, forward strand.
TTGTGAGGTAGGAGAAAACAATCCCACCATGTGAGTAGTTAACTTGGACTATATTTTATAAAAGAGAGCAAGAAAAGTGAAGGAAAGCAAACAAGCAAGCCAGGAGGCTATTATTAGAGCAACCGGAAGTGATCAGCTGCTGCCGGTCCTTGTGGCTCTCGAGGTCGACCGAGCTGCAGGCCAGCAGTTCAGAAAAGTCATGCCCACGCACAACGAGGTCACAAGGCTCTATCTACTTGGGACAGGTTTTCATAATTGGAACGTTCTGTTGACAAGAAGTCCTTGACTTAAAAGTATCCTTTTGTGCCCTCTAGTGTTTGAATTCACACTTTGGAGAAGGTTAACTGAGTTCATAGGGACTGCTTTGCCATTTAATATCTCACATTTCACAAGAACCAGAGTTGCAGTACTACCACAGAGCAAAACTTGCCATGCCCGCTGCCTCTAAAGAATGAAGCTTTTTATTGGCACATGCGGTACACCCCTCTAAGGGGTCATCGGCGGACACCTGCATTTTCTCTTCATGGCAGAGTTGAATATTGACTTACCAGCTGACAATGCAAAAACTTTTACTATCTGGATTTGCATCAACTGACCCTTGCTTGGGCCAGAGGATTCGATATTAAGTTAGAGACATTTTAGAAATTTAAAAAATTCTATTCCCTTCTATCAACCCCCCCAAGACACTAGTTAAAATAGATAGTTCTAAGTCAGGTGATTGACCAACCACTTACTTCCTTAATGAAACACGAGCTGTCCTAATTCTTGTAATATATGTTCACTGAGATGATATATACCGGATCCTGATGACTTTGATACAATTATATCAGAGGGAACAAAATAAGATCAAAGGTCCTCCTCACCCAATAAGGCCAAAACCAGACAAGCTTTAAGATCCTTGTGTTAATTCATCGTGTTAGCAGCTGCCTATAATTAGGATTGGACCCAAGACAGCCAGCCAAGTTAGAAAGGTTACACACAGTTTGGGGGGTTCTTGTCCATACTAGTTAGCGCTGTTGTTTTGGGTGGGACAGCACATTACAGAAGCACTCTGGGCAAACAAAACCACTCACTTCACTGGCAGAAAAGTCCTAAAATTCCAGCACCCCTTTTAAGGGCACATCCTAATGACCCAAAGAAGTATGACGGGGATGTATCTTTTAAAGTTTCCCCCACCACTCTCTAGATCTGTCATGTCTTTATTGCAATAGCCCTCTCAGAAGACTTTAAATGCAAACTTCAGCATCCATTTACTATTGATTAGCCAGAGCACAACTGATCAACACCTCCATTTTCATGCACTTAGAAAGCATTATCTTATGTTTAGATACACACGCAGTATTTCTGCACTCTAATATACCTAATCAATTGCAAATACAGAGTGTATCTGATTTTGTGTTTGAGTCAGTTCCTACGTGATTGGTATCTTATGTGCTATCAAGGGTATAGGGCACCATGAGAAGGTGATAGCTCTGCGTGGGAACTTCACTGGCTAGTGAACTTATCTGGTTCAAATCTCAGGTCTTACCGGCTTGTTTGTGTATCTCATACCTTTATCGAAATTCCCCTTCCCCACCTGATTTGAAATGACCACTGCATAGCTCATTCAAGTTTTGCATAACATTTCTCAAGAAGGGCATGCGTTTTCTCTTTCTAACTTTAAATCTGATTTCCATCCTGGTCACCACTCCTCCCCCCTCAAAGATACACAGAAGCAACAGCCTGGCCAGATAGTTTATAGAATCCTTTAAACACAAACCCAAGCACAGACACGGTATAGACTTACAAACCTCCGAACCAAGTAATGTAAACCAACATCATTGCTTCTAATCTGCAGTAACAACCATGAGCTTTCTTGTGAAATGTCAAGAGAAATTTAAATAAAATTCAGGGTAAATTAACACCATACCTTCAATCCACAAGGAAAAAAAAGTATCCGAACTTACCTGAAAAAGAAAAAGAAAAGCAATAAATTTCAAAATAAATAATTAAATTTATAATAGATGGTTAAATTTTTGTAAGGATGTTACAAAATTAAATATTTTTTTTTGGTAAAAAACAAATTACCCTTTCTTTTTTTTAGTTTATGTTGATGTCAAAATGACTGGCAGTGTCATTGGCCAAATCTGCTGATGGGAATAGTTTTTGAGTAATTTCAAAAAATGAGCACTTAAATATGCATTAGGTAAGGAGAGGTAAGTTCTAGCAGTGGGAAAACAATGTGTTTCACAGTCAGATTGACTTGGATTTAAGCTTCAGTTCCATTATAGGCCTGATGCCCCTAAGTCATGTTAAAACCTCCGAGCCTCAGTATTCCCATCTATAAAGTAGGAGCAGTATATTTACTTAATTGGATCACAGTGTGCAGAAAGTAAAGCCATTATGTAACCTCAACAGATATCAATGACTTTCTTGGCCTTAAAGCTTGATTTCATGCTGATTCTTTACGATTTAATTTAGCTTTATAGAATGTAAAAGGAATATGTAGGATAATGAAGGTCTTCATTTTCTTATCTTCTTTGTAGGGTAGCCAGGTGGGTTTATATGAAATACAGGCCATCTAGGTGCTGGATGATCTAACTTTCCAGTGAAAATTCAGCCACTTAATCTAGATTTTGGTTAACTTGGAATATAGCAGGCTCCAGCAAGGCTTTCATGTCTCAGGAAAACTACACCAAGTCCCCAACATGTCCATGTGACCCTCCCTGCAGCCTTACTGGCCATGTAGCCATTGTGGGAAAGCAGTAAGGATCTTCCAGCCAACGTCCCTGTGGGCCCTCACTTCTCTGTGCGCCCCCAAGTCCCCACGAGTATCTTCAAGCCTTGCCTCTGGGCCTCCTTCACAACAAAGACTGCCTGACTTCCTTTGTGGAAATTCCAGGCATCTTCCAGCCTAAGCTTTTACCTCTTCCCCATTTGCTTTACATTTCCTGTGGCACACTAGAAACATTTATTTAATTATGTTTATGAGACTACCTGTCCTTACATAAGTGACACTAAATACCACCTTCCTAGATAAGCAACTTTGTGTAGAGACTGGGGGTTCTACATGTTTTATTCACTATTGAACACCCAGGACTGTAAGATGCATAGGAAAGAGAAGTTATTCCAATAACCATTTCTTTAAGGAATGAGTGATATAGCCACAAAAAAGCTAAACATATTTAAATATATCTAATAAATTTTAATTTACACATTTATGCAGAAAAAAACCATATTATTGCCATATCTTACTTGTACGTTTATAACGTAAGGACTCTGTGTTCGTTACATTTACAGATATTTAGTTCATTGTTTAGTTAGAAATAAATCATTTTACTAAACAACTTCCATGGGGAAAATTGTGGTCATGACTGTAGCTGCTGGCGCGATCTTTTCAGGTTTTACTCATTGCTTCAAGGCCATACTAATGCTTTTGCCATTGAAGCCTTGGCTGACAAAGTACACATATCAATACAGACAGGCTTGCTAGTGGGACTGATTGAGCCCGCTAGCACACCCATCAGCTTTTCTGACTTCAGTCTGAGGTCACTGTGGAGCAGAGCTCCCAACTGATTACAGCGTAGCACCAGGAAATGAGAGAGGAGGATATCCCAGTGGGGAGAAGGCTAGCCCCTCAAGCTTGAGAACTTGAGTTCAGTCTCCAACAAGCTAGACATAAGCCCTGAACACCACAGCTGACCCCAGAGCTAAGGGTAGAGGAGGCAGAGACAAGAGGATCTTGGAGCTCCAGGTTTGTGGTCGAGCCTTTCTACTGGGAATAAAGCAGACTGACAGAGCAGGACGTCTGACATCCTTCTATGCCTGCCACACACTGGGATACTCACATTTACATACATTCATACAACACACACACACACACACACACAAACACACACACACACTTGTGTGCACCAAGAATAAAGGAAATAAAATCCTTTGCTTATATATGATTTGGAGGAGGGCGTTAAGGCAATGATATAATCATCATAATGAATGGAAGAATCATGCACATTGCACATATAATTTAGAAACTGTTCCACAAGCTTGGAGGACAAAACACCCACTATAATGTGTGTGTGTGTGTGTGTGTGTGTGTGTGCGTGTGCCCATTGTCTTTTTAAAAAAATTGACTGTATATATGTGTATTTGAGAGTGGGGGTTAACACAGCATGGCTTCCATGTGGTAGTAAGAGGAAAACTTGAGGGAGTTCTTTCTTTCTACCACATGGGCCCCAGAGATCAAACTCAGGCTGCCAGGCTTGGTGGTAAGCACCTATACTGACTGAGATACCTGGGCAGCCAGCCACTCACGCTATGTTCCTTTGGGGGCCAGAATCCAGGGTCTCACACATGCTGAGCAAGTTCTGCCAATGTCCTTTATCCCCAGCCTGTTTGGGTGTCACTCTAAATACTCATTTTCAGATTACTTCGATTACATTGGTCCTTAACGTTACCATCCAAACTTGTATGCTCACATCCTGTCTTTTCTTTTAGTGATTTTAGCTCTCCCTTCTTGAAATTGATAAGGGCCCGAGTCTTTTCTGATCTCTCATCCCCTTCTCTTACTTAGCTGCATTACAGGTTTTAATGAAGTGTTTTACACATATATAAGCATGGTTTGTGAATTATTACTGTGACCCACTTATTTACTATGCATATATGATACAGCTTTGGCTTTGTAGTTAAACACTTTCTTGCTATACATCCCTCAGATGATCAATCGAATTGGATAATCTGTTACTTGTGTCTTCTCCTTTTGGACCTGGCCTTGGCGCCCTCTAATCTCCTGTTGTGGTCTGTACTTTCAGGTTAGTTGGTTTCCAGGTATCCTGGTAATGTTCTTATATCCTGCATTCCTCTCTGTTGTCACTTGTGCGGACTCTGTGGCTTTCTTTAATAATTCAGCTAATAGCTTCCTGTTTCTGTTTAATAGCTGGTCACATTTTACCGAGTGAATAACTTTTAGCTTTCTTTATTCCTCGAGTGACTAGCATCGGTTTCCTCTTGCAATTACATGCTGAAATCCTGGCTGCATGGTAGTCTAGCATCTGACACTGCTGTTTGGTTGATTCTTTCTCCTTCCCTCCCCCTACTCCTCCTAGACAACCTCTTTCCATCCCCGCCCATCCTCATGTTCCCTCTTCTTCTTCCCTTTTCTGTCAAGGTCAGTCAGTGCTGCCCAAAACCATTCCTGGGTGTGTGGTCCTCTACTGGGGTGTGGCTGATCTACTGGTAATCACACTCTGAGAGAAAGTGACCCTTTCTTCTCTAGCAACTAACAACTGCTCATAGTTTCTCATTGGAGCTAAAACCTGCAGCCCAGCTCCCCTTGAGATGCTGGGATTTGGTCTAGCTTGGGCTTAAATGTGTGCTATGCATGCTGCCACAACAGCCATGACTTCACATGAGCAGCCACCCTCCTGTTTCCAGGAGACACTGCTTTTCTGTAGTTATTCACTACCCTTGGTAGCTATATTCTTTCCAATCTACATCTCTGTAATGGTCCCTAAGCCTTTGGGGGGTTGGGGTATGGCACTATACTCCCCTGGGACTGAACACTCTAAAGTCTCCCATTCTATGTACTCTGCCCAGTCGTGGGTCTCTTCATGCCAAGTATCCACGGCAAACAGAGCTTCTATAGTGAATATTAGACATGCTTTAGTCTATGAGAATAAAGATAAATCACGAAGAGAAGAGTGGGATTAATGCCATACCCATTTAGCAGATCAATAGTAGCAAGTTCTCTTCTAGGTCCATAACCTAAGCAGCCATGGGCTCTCTGCTGGATAATGGTACCAGGCGCCTGGGTTTCATCCTGTGAAGTAGGCTCTAAATGTATTCAGAGCGTGTTTGTTCACTCCAATGACATCTGTGCCAGGAATATGCCAGAGATGTCCTCTCAGTGTCTGAGCTGGGGCTCGAGATGCCTCTACTTTTCACCTTTGGTAGCTGCTAAGCCATTTTGACATCAATTTAATTCTCGTGGTTTTAGATATTTTGTCTTCTCTACCCTTTCTCTTATTGTATTATTTTGAAGGTCTTAATGTCTGCCTATGTCAAGTGCTATGAAACATCCTGAACGTGTTTTTTAGCAAGGTCTTTTTTATGTTTTAACTTTAAAAAAAGATGTATTTATTTCATGTATGTAAGGTACACTGTTGCTGTCTCCAGACACACCAGAAGAGGAAATCAGATGCCCAGTACAGATGGTTATGAGCCGCCATGTGGTTTCTGGGAATTGAACTCAGGACCTCTGGAAGGGTAGTCAGTGTCCTTAGCCACTGAGTCATCTTTCCAGTCCAGTCTTTTTTTATTTTTAATTCCTCGCATCCAGTGTTCCTTTTTAGGATCTAAAATGTTCTTTCCATTTGCTTTACTTATAGGAAATTTTCTTGTTTTATTAATATATTAGGGCTTTTGTTTGTTTGTTTGCTTGCTTGCTTGTTTTAGAGACAGGGTTTCTCTGTATAGTCCTGGCTGTCCTAAAAACTCACTCTGTAGACCAGGCTGGACTTGAACTCACAGTGATCCTGCCTGTCTGCCTCCCAAGTGCTGGAATTAAAGGCTGTGCCACCACACCCAGCTTCATATGCATAACTATTTCCTCATTGTTTAGCATCCTCCTCTTCAAGGATACCTGCCAGTCCCAGTGCCTCCTGCTGTTCCCATCTTCTCTCTGAAAGTTTCTCTCCTATATTTTTGACTTTTCATCGTTTTTTATTCTGGTAGTATTTTTAAAAATCATTCGACAGACATTCAATTCAGTTTGGCAACAGAAACTCTCAGCTTCTACAAGTCTTTTCTTGAGTGAACATGGCCTTTTGTCATTCTGTCTTATTCATGACTACTTAGGTGTCACTACTTCCTATTCTGAACATATTATTTGGTTGGTTGGTTCTCAGAGGGCTTTAGATTTTTGTTTTTTGGTTGTTTTTTTTTTCCTATGGCCTCTTGCCCATTATTGGTTCTCTGGAATTCACAATGGTGCTTACCCATTTACATTTGAGCAGAGGCATGAAACAGCATGGATGAGTAAGCTGCCTGTAGGATTTCGATACTGGGCAGTGGGGTGAGGACCCAGCATTCTTTAGACACCCACGGGAATGTCAAAATGTGCAAAGGTCTATTCACTGAAACAGGCTTCCTTTTCAAGAGGGGTGCACTGCCCTCATCAACCTGAGGTAGAATGTGCATGGCTTCTGCTTTAGATTCCAGTGTTCTTGGTGCAGCCCTTCCTGGATGCTGAAATGCAGATGTCTGGGTCTCTTGCATTGTGGAATTGTCCAGCAGAGGGCACAGTGTGCTTGCACAAGATCCATGCCAAACCTTCTCACAGAGAAAACTGCAGCCAATGACTGGCTAAAGGAGAGCTGGACAGCTAACCCTGGAGTCTAAAGCCTTCTCCATTTTGAAGCCTCCAAGGCGCCGCTTTAGGATTTCAGTGAGCCTTTAACACACCTCCTCCACCTTTGATCCGGGAAGCACTTCCCTACCCCTCCAAATGTGCCCAACCCCAATTTCTCCATCACCCTCGGCTTCCCAGGACCTTACAGAATAGGTCTCCCCCATTTGTCCTTCAGTCCTCTCTCAGCTCTCAGTCACTCTGATACCATGTCCATGGGAAGCAGACCTTGGGTATTTCCGTGGTAGAGGATATAGGTACGGACTGTGCCTCAGATAAAGGTACAATATCAGTCTTCTTTCCGATCCCTGCACTCTCTGTTTTAAATTCACACTTTTAATAATGTGAGCACGTGTGGCCAGTTCATTACAATGCAACAAAAGAGCACATTTCTAAAGATTATTGATGCAATAGTTCTCAGTGAACGCGAATTTAAAAACTATGTTAATGATCAGGAAAAAAAAAGCCAAGGAAATTTCCTCAGAATTTGCAAGGAATCTTTATCTTTTGAGTCCAGTTAAACACTATCAAAAATCCCCCACTCCAGGAGTCAAATAATTGTTACAACACTGGCTTGGCAATTGAGACAATTTTCTAATGCACTTTTAAGAGTTTTGGCTATGCTAACTAGAGTGTGACTATTCTGCAAGATGAGAAAATTGAGAGGAACAGATTCACCTTCTACTTTTAAACCATACTCAGAGGTTTGCTGCACATGCATCTGAAATAATTTCCCACTAACCTTAAATCCTACAGGATCCTTGACCTTATCTGGGGAAGCAGAATGAATTTCTAGTCACCTGAAGAGCAGCGTGACTGTACCAGGGAGTAAGACAAGTTAACCCACTGTCACGTGAGAGCTTCCTCCATTAGAGTTAATTGCCTGCTAAATTAAAATTCATCATAATATTTGAATCACGATCATTTAATGTAAAAACATTTCCACTCTTGGCGTACTCTACCCTGCAAGGCAATTTCCCACTATCCTGAGGTTTGTTTAAGAAATATGCCTATATTTCCCATTCTGGATATGAAAATATTCTCTCGGCTCACTCACACCATCAGAAAGTCTAACAACAAATTTAGTAATGTTTAGGATATTTTGCATAGAGTATTTTCTCTCTTCCTCCAGATTTAAAATATTTATTCAGCTTAATAAAAGACACAGGGAATCCTCTGGTCACGTATCATCTCAAGACTGTAAAGTTGAACTTATTGATAGTGCAATCATTTTTCATGCAACGTTAATGAAAGGGGAGGAAGAAGGCAATCTGTCATCAATACTAGAGAGTAAAACAGAGCCCCCAAATTCCTGAATAGATGAGGTGATTTTTGAGAAGGTACCTAATGTCTGGATTAAAAGGGAAGAAACATGGGTAGTTTGACATTATTTATGTACTTATAGAGCTGTATTATGCAGGACTTTTCTCAGATGTAGCAGCCTCATGCTAAGGCTTCAGTTGTCCTAAGGTTATGCTATAATGCCAAGACACATTATTTTTATTGGCAATAGTTGTATATGTTGCAAATAGATGTGCAACATGGTATTTTGATATACAGATACATTGTAGAATGACTAAATCAAACTCGAAGACAAAAGTATTGCATTGCATACTTTAAACTATGTGATGAGGGTGCTTATGCTCCACTCTTAGCAAATCTTCCGTATGTAATAGTTTGTTATTAGCTAGAGTCTTGTTGACTTACAAGAAGTCTGTAGAACTCCTACATCTGATTGAAATTCCATGCCCGGTGACCAATTTCTTCTTCATGCCCAAATTTCTTGTGACCATCGCTTTCCTATTTATTTCTGCCAGGTGAACTTTTTCTAAGAGTCCACATAAAAGCAAGCCCCTTCACTGTTTGACATTTCTTGGATTATCCCTTTTACTATAACTCCTTCTGATTATATCTTTGTTGGTACAAAGGAGTGGATTTTTAAAATAAAGAACCCAACACAAGAGTCAATAAGCAAACTGAAAATGACAAGGGACCCTACTCAGGTAGGAAATCTCACAAGTGAAACTTATAGAGGATTGAGTTGTATTTACAGAGGCATGGGAAGTTGACATGGAGATTGGATTCGAAAGTTGGTAGAACAACACAGACAACTCTCACAAACCAACAACGAAAGCTCAAGAGAACTTTCTGTTTCACAGCAAGGTGACTGTATCTAATAACAATGCTCTGTATTCTTTTTGTTTGGTGGTTGGCTTTTTTTTTTCTAGACAGGGTCTCACTATGTGGTCTAGGCTTTTGCTTGCCTGATAGTCATTATGTAGTCTAGGATGGCCTTAGACTTGCAGGAGTCCTTCGCAGTTTCCTAAGTGCTAGGATTACAGGTACACACCATCATGCCTGGCTTTCACTGTATTATGCCTGGCTCTGAGTAAATACTACACGCTCTTGAACTACGCTCAGCTAGTGGATGCATTTTTTTTAAATAATACAAAATTTTAAATGATTCAATGTTCACATTAGTAGATATATTTAAACACCAAAAATGTGTTCATAGTTCCAAATATACACAATAAATGTTCACAATATTATCTGTTAATTGTTAGAGGTACAAGGATTGAAATATACATTTCTCAGAAAGCACAAAGAGACAGCAGGTAGATGAACAAAAATGAAAGAAAATTCAGTATCACTAACCATCAGGAAATGTAAATTAAGTTCACAATGACAAATACATCAGAATGAATATGATTAATGAGAGCTGGGTGGTGGTGGCACATGCCTTTAATCCCAGCCCTCGAGAGGCAGAGTTTGCAAAGGAATATCTGAGTTCAAGGTCAGCCTGGCCTACAGAGTGAGTTTCAGGACAGCCAGCACTGCTAAGAACTTCAGGGGGATTTAGTATCCCAGACTTTAAACTTTACTACAGAGCAATAGTGATAAAAACTGCATGGTATTGGTACAATGTCAGGCAAGCGGATCAATGGAATAGGATTGAAGACCCAGAAATGAACCCACACACCTATGGTCACTTGATCTTCGACAAAGGAGCTGAAAGAATCCAGTGGAAAAAAGATAGCCTTTTCAACAAATGGTGTTGGTTCAATTGGAGGTCAGCATGCAGAAGAATGCAAATCGATCAATTCTTATCTCCTTGTACTAAGCTCAACTCCAAATGGATCAAGGACCTCCACATAAAACCTGACACACTGAAACTAATAGAAAAGAAACTGGGGAAGACCCTTGAGGACATGGGCACAGGGGAAAAGTTCCTGAATAGAACACCAATAGATTATGCTCTAAGATCAAGAATTGACAAATGGGACCTCATAAAACTACAAAGTTTCTGTAAGGCAAAGGACACTGTCAAAAGGACAAAACGTCAACCAACAGATTAGGAAAGGATCTTCACCAACCCTAAATCCAACAGAGGGCTAATATCTAATATATACAGAGAAACCCTCTCTCAAACAATTAAAAGAAAAATGAGGATGTAAAGGAAAGAGTATCTTTGATTTAGCATCACTATTACAGGGAATCATCGAGAGGTGTCTCTAAAATGCCAATTAAACATCATGCAGTTTAATATTCTAGGAATTCAGAATGAAAGCAGTACATAGAAGAGTCATATGCTCTCTTGATTTCAGTGCCTCAGTGTTCACAACAGCCAGGCTACATAATATATACTGAAATGTCGATCAATGGAAGAACCAAAAATGCACACATGCACAAATACACACAGAGAGACAGAGATGGAGAGTAAGGGGGAGAGGGGGGAGGGGCTGAAGGAAATGGAAATGCTTTATTTTGAATGGAAGGAAAAGGAGCACGAAAGATCTCTGTGATGCACACTATGACATGAGTCCAATACTGAAAATATATCTTTGTCGAAGACAGGAAGAAAAGGAGATGGAGACTATAACTATTATGATTCTGCTTAGATACTCAAACAATACAGCAGCCATATTTCAATTAAGGAATTAATGCATTGATTTATTTTAGGAGAGTAATGTGAGGACGAGTTTTGAGAATGAGACATTGATAGTAAATTTTAATTTTGTATCTTTAGACCCTGCAAACCTTCACTGTATATTATATAAAATACATGTACTGAAAGCATGAAGTCTGTGAATGGGTTCATAGGTGAACTGGAAGAGACTGGGGATACCGCTGGCATCATGCTAAACTGTGGCCACATTTTTCCCTTCAAGAGAGTGAAGCCATACATTTCTTCTGCTTTTTAACTATTCTAAGACAACTCCAGAGAGAGACACATTATCTAAGTAGTCGTTCTTTGTGAATGAGGAACTCAACTTGCCCTCAGGATGGCTCTCCATAATCTTGGAATGTGAGGTTTTTGTTTCTCAAGAAGTGATTTTTAACTTCTTTTTGTCCCCTAAAAATTATTTATTTATTTATTTATTTATTTATTTATTTATTTATTTGGTTTTTTGAGACAGGGTTTCTCTGTGTAGCCCTGGCTGTCCGGGAACTCACTCTGTAGAACAGGCTGGCCTTGAACTCAGAAATCCGCCTGCCTCTTCCTCACAAGTGCTGGGATTACAGGCATGTGCCACCATGCCTGGCTTAATAATTTATTTATAATTAGCAATTATTTATCATTATTTTAATTTTATACTTGTAAATTTTTTAACATCTAAGAAATTTAAAAAAAATGTTACTACTTGGGCTGGAGAGATGGCTCAGCGGGTAAGAGCACCGACTGCTCTTCCAAAGGTCAAGAGTTCAAATCCCAGCATCCACATGGTGGCTCACAACCATCCGTAAAGAGATCTGACACCCTATTCTGGTGTCTGAAGACAGCTACAGTGTACTTACATATAATAAATAAATAAATATTTAAAAAAAAAATGTTACTACTTACATATATGCAACTAAATTTTCTCTGCCTCTTTCTTTTTCCTCCCTCCCTTCCTTCCTCCCTCTCTTCCTCCCTTCCTCCCTCCCTCCCTTCTTCACTTACCCCCTCCTCCCTCCCTCCCTTCTTTCCTTCCTTCCTTCCTCCTTCCTTCCCTTCCTCCCTCTTTCCCTCCCTTCCCTCCTTCCTTCCTTCCTTCCTTCCTCCCTTCCTTTTGTCTCTCTTTTTTTCCACTTCCACTTCCTCCTCCTCCTCTTGCTCTTCCTCCTACTTTTGAGATAGGATTTCTCTGTGCAGCCTTGGCACTCGTGGAACCTGCTCTCTAGACCAGGTTATACCCAAATTCAGAGCTCTGCCTGCCTCTGCCTCCTGATCAATGGGACTAAAGGCATGTGCTGCCTTGCTTGGCTAGTTAAGTTATTTTTCTTGTCATCTATTCTACCTGAAAGAGTAATGCCTTGAAGGTAAATTTTTTATTTGTTCCATTCAAAGCAGTTTCTCTTCAAGGAGTAACATGCCTTCAATGGACATTTAAAAACTTTAAAAAATCTGTACATCTGTGTTTAAAACAAACAAACCCCAGAAAAACCTATGATCACTTGTTTCTACCCTGCAGTCAGCTTAGGAACTCCTACATTGCTGCCTACACAAAGCATAGGTCTGTTTCTTCAGTGTTCCATTCTCGCCTTCCTTCTTTATTGGGATCACCTTCTGACCACTGCCGATGTGTGATTGCAATGTCTGTTGGAGGAGCCTGAGGATGGAGTTGTGTCAAGGCAACGTGAAAGGCTCAGTGTTCCGTGTGAGAGCCATGAAGAGGCTTGGATGTGGCTGAACGTGGACGATCTGTTAGGTCCTGTCATCCAATGCCAGACGTGAATGCATGGGAATGAAAGACAGGAGAAGGGGAGTTTGGGAAAGACTTACTAGGATTTGGATGTGGGAAACAAAAGTCAGAAAAGGATGATGATTGCAAGGTCTAGGCCAGTTGATTAGATGAACGCAAGAAATACAGAGAAGCTGAGAAATAAGTGACCTAGGACATGTCAGGAAACAAATGTACAAGCAGAAGGTGATATAGACTGAAAGGTGATGGATGAAAGGCAGACTTTGGGATCAAAACTAGGAATGATGGATGAGTTTCACAGGTTGTTTACACACTTCTTACACTTCTTGTAGTTTTTTTTTTTTTTTTTTTTTTTGGATGGGGACCACCTCAAGAACAGAACACAAGGAAAATGGATAAAAACCAGAGAAGAAAGAAAAATTCAGAATGATAGGTACAAATTGTTGGTATGAGATGGCGAAAACAGACTACATAGAGTAAATATTTCTATACAAACACATGCTAATGATTCAGTGTGCAGAAACTGGCTGCTTCACACTCCGCCTGAGGCCTCACCTCCATTTTGGATCTAAGTTTACCTCAATCAACAAAGGCTAACCTTATACATAACAATACTGACTTAGCCCAGGTTACCCCCTTTTTGTTTGTGGCATGTATTTTCAAATAATATACATTCGGTGTGTACCTCCAAATGATGTGATAATAGTTAAACCTAATACTTTTTAAAACTAAAAGATGCTCATTACTTTTAATTCAGGTATCATAAAGAACTCATCTTCTCTGGCAAATGGCACGTATTGGGCACAACCTCAGGATTAGGGTAGTTGAGTATCCTTCTTTTTTCCTTTCCTATGAATCTCAAATTCACTTAACTCTTTAACATCCCAGAAAGCGTGCACTGTAGTTAAATGTGGATGATGCTTTGGTTAAACTTTTCTCTAAGCTCTTCAAAATATATTTAGGCTTGTAAGAGTTGAAAATATTATTTTCTGTTATCTACTGCCATTGGCTTGTGGAGCTTTAACACTTCCAGTTTTAAATGACTGTAATTTTTCAGCTTGAAGGTATCATGGATGTTTTCCACCTTTAACACTCTGGGAAGGTTAACTTGAATTATGAAAATACAGTCTGTCATGGTGGTTGCCAAAGACTAGCCGAGGTCCACTGTGTGCTTTGGCAGTTGGGACGGAGCATGCGCCCTGGCTCACTAGGATGATGGCGGCATCAGAAAAGGGATGAGCCTCTGCAGCACTGTGTGGGTTGTTCCCCTGTCATCAGATCTACTCTCACAGTTGCTAAGAGGAGATTTGGCAAGGCGCTCTGTGTAGAAGGCAAAACGCCACCCTCGCCTCTACTACACTCGTGTTTCTTTACTTACATCTTATATTTTTGCCTAGGGAAGGCTTCTGGGATAAAATGATTGCCAGCCTGAACTTTTCTGAGCCAAGTATAGAGAGATAATATTATCTTGAAACCTTGCATTACCATTAATATTAGTTCCTATAGGGACATTATTCTCGTAAGAAATGAACGCAAAAGCAGACCAACAACTTTTCCAGCACATTCCATTTTACAGATTTGTTACACTGGACAATTACATTTTTAAAGTTAGTCCAGAGGAAATAGTAAAAACATGCCTGTTTAAACTGCATATCAAATACAAGGCACAACTTTTCCTGGGCTCCTTTCTTTCTGTTTGTTTTGTTCTTTTCTGATGTGGTAGTTTTTGATTTATTTTAATCCCTTAGAAGCCTATTTGTTTTCTATTAGGAGATTAGAATAAATCCTGATGGGTTGGGAGGTTGGGAGGAACTGGAAAGAATATAAAGACAGATAACTATAATCAGGTTATATTATATGGTTAAAAATTCTATTTTCAATAAAAGGAAAAAGAAAGGAACTAAGAATTAGAAATGCACAGTTATGTATGGTAGTCAAACATTCTGCCTGCTGCTAAGGTCTATCATAACCAATCCACAGTGAGTACATAAACCTTATATGAAAATATAATGTATAGGTCCTTCTAAAAAGTCTAAGGCTTAATTTAGAAGATTAACAGGACAAGTTTCTAAAGCCTTACAATGCATATATTATTAACTTTATTTTATACACAAGATAAAATAATAATATAATAATAGTTGCTACTTATGTTATATAACAACTATATGTTATATTATACATGTATAAGTTGTTTTTAAATTCAATAAAATTATTGAACATTCTTTCTCTTAAATCATGCTGGTTTAGTAAAGTAGTGTTTAAAGGTTTTCCCTGTACCAAGATCCATTAGCACCAAGATTATTATATAACATTTAATATATATATATATAAAATGTTATATAACAACTATATCATAATAGTTGTTACATTGTTAATGACAATAAGAGATGATATTAATAAATACCATGTTAGATATTATATATGTGTTATATAAATACACGCACACACTTACACATTAGAGACATGTATAAATCTGAAATCACTTCTCATGATGTCCTGTGAATTTGACATCATAATACTCATTTAGAAATGAACCAATGAATAAAAGGAACAAGAGACCATGCTACTAATAGTAAGGGCAGCCAACATGAGGATTGAGGGTGCATATGCTAGGAAGCACAGAGGTGCTGCCATGTGGCCTATAACTAATGTTGACGTCACCATCTTCCTTTTGAAATGATGAAACTCTAGGATTTCAAGAACAAACAACAATGAGGTGCTGTGTCTTAATACCAGATATTGAGTTGAACACATGGTCCATTCATCATATGTGTCAGGTAATAGGCAGCATATTCTAGAAACACAGGAGAAAGGAGAGCATTGGCTCAAGGAGTTAATGCACACAGAGATGCATGTATATTGAACCTGTTGGAGGTACAGCATAACATGTTTTCTGAGGGCCCACTGTATACAAAGCTGGACATAATACATGGTCATCATCATTGTCCTAGGAACTTGTGGTCTCATGAGGGAGGCCACATCTGTAAGTGATACAAAGGCAGGAAAGGAGCAGCAGAGCTGGGAAAAGACAAGTGAGATGAACTGAGCCCAGGGACACTAGCTTATGGCCTAGAGCTGTGAGTACTGTCCTAAAATATTTTAGGTTTTCTTTGGCTTTGTCTCTGTATCTTGAACTCCATTTGTGTATAGCTCTGCTGATTTTTCTCTTTCAGCAGTAGCTCTCAACCTTCCTAATACTGCAATCCTCTAATGCACTCCCTCATGTTGTGCTGACCCCCCTCAACCATAAAATTATTTCCATCACTACCTCATAACTGTAATCCTGCTACTGTTAGGAATTGTAATGTAAACATCTGCATTTTCTAATGGGCTTAGGTGACCCCAATGAAAGGGTTGTTCAATACCCAAAGGGATCATGACATGTGTTGAAAACTGATATCGTATAGAGAATAATTTCTCTGATTAAAAGGAGGATAGCAAGAACCTGGTAGCATTGCTACTGGACTCTGCAGAGAAACCTCTGAGCCCTGGGGACTCTGTTTACTCCATTCTCAACACACTTGTCTTTCAGGAAACCGGGAAATTAAAGAAGCAGATTTCACTAGTGTTCTAGCAAGACCTTACTTTCAACCAAACTCCAGACTTTTGTGCCATAGGTAGGAGCCCTCACAGGACCTGTTCTGTCAACCACCCACGTGTCAAAGAGACTGTTCTGGATGCTTCTGAGGCAAAGGCAAATGTAAGCTTGCAGGGAACACTCTAGGCCATAGAAATTCCAAGAGAGAGGCACCACACTATAGGCGACAGCGGTACTCTACAAGGTATGCACAGAGAACTAACTTTCTCTGGTTGGACTGAGTAAAAAGCCCCTAAGGAGGATCTCGTTAAGCATGGGTGTAACAAGTCACTTCAAGGATAGTGAGTATCCTGGCTATTTTACAGCAGTGTCCTGCTTGCTAGTTCAAAGCCTGGTGGGTGGGAGACACAATCCCACAACAAACTTTCTTTCCTCTGGTCTGCTCTTCTACAGTGATCACGAGCGTTAGGTGCAGAAATTCTATTATATGGAACCCTTCTCCCTGAGGACTAACTTGCATGGCACCTTCTGGTGATGAGTACTACTTCTAAGTCCCTTGAAGAGGTGAGCTGAAATAAAGTCAAATAACCTAATATCTGAATAATATACACTGCTTTAAACAACTACTAGCACAACATCACCTAGGCTAGATGCATCAAGTTTAAGTTGACCAGGTATCTTTGTCTCCTCCACCTTCTAAAACATCCTAGAAAAGTTGCCTAAGTTTCTTTTAAATTCAATAGAAATTATTAAACATGTTTTCTCCTAAATCATGCTGGTTTAGTAACGTGGTGGTTATAGGTTCTCCCTGCACTAAGATTCATGGCTTCACAAGCACTCAGTAGTTGGCTATTTCCAGGAACAGGCATGAATTCCTTTTCCTTGTGTGGAGCCTTAAGACCAATTAGAGATGGTTATTGCCAAGGTATACATGCCACTATTATACCCTTAGGTTATCATGCTATGTTGGTGCCTGTTTTGGTTCGGAGATATCAAAGCTGAGTATGACTATCAATTGCTCCTCACTGGTAGAATATTTTTCCTGATATGTATAAAGTCCTAAATTTAATCTCCAATACAACAACAATTAAAAGCATTGCCCATCCTTTTACCTAAAGATACCAGGTTTATCTACCCACATCAACAGCTTCTTGTGAAATCACACACCTTTCATTAGCTCACTCTTTCACTAATTAAATGACAACCATTGAATAGCTCTTTTTTGTACTTGCTACTTAGATAAAAGATTCAAAATAAACCAAATAAAACATCTATATTGAACGATTTTATGGTAAGATAAGGAAGAGCAGGAGAATGAGTGTCCTTCTGTGACAGACTTTTAAATGACAGTGAAAATACAAAACTTTGCCAATTCCTCAAGGGTAATTTTTATAGGACACATAAAATATTTTCAAGAGATACTAAAATAGTGCATTGTTTGTATTAAATGAGACATCTTTCTTTTGTTTTCTTCATTTCTAAATACCTCTTTTGTTACTCAGTTTTAAAGGATACTTTGTATTATATTGCTTGGCCACCATTACATTTCAGGGGATATATTTGAGCCCACTTTTCAAGTTCAGAACAGAAAGTGGAGAATTAAAGGCCATTGGCAGGACTTGGCTCTGCACAATTGGTCTTTGCCTCAGGGCAAGGAGGGCACACTGGGCTTGGACAGAGCTACTCAGAGATGAACCAGGGCTTTTGACAAGGCTCCCACAGAGCCCATGATGGAACCCTAGCTGAGTTGGCTCATGACTTCTCACTTGGCAAGCACATGAAATCGAAGAGCTCTGCCTCTCCCCCAGTTCCTGTGAGGAATTGATCCATGGAGAAAGGTTAATGTTTAACCTTAACTTGGGCAATATAATGAGTTTGTTGCTTTATAATAACAAATTTTGGCTTGAGTGACTACAGGAATCACAAGTAGAATGAGGATAGAGGAAAAAGTCTATGATCATTTTCTCCCAAGATAAATTACTGCAGTCCTTTGCAAAATATGACAGCCCATTTTCTAAATTCAAGAATTCATAGTTTATCCTGAGAATGTTCTATGAATATAACTCTGGCCTATAACTACAGGTAACTTTCTACACATCTAAAGGCAAGCTTCGGACAATAGGTATTTAGTCATGGTTTTCTTTACTCTGCTTCAAAGGAAAATGTTTGATATTTTGACACGGCTAATGGTATAATGTTTGGATACAAAACATAACTAAATTTAAACTTGTCTGATTTATGTTAGGGAATGTTCAGAACAAAATTATTTACCTTGTAAGTTTCTCTCACTCCCCCAAATTTCCAGAGAACACTGGTCTACAGCAACATCTTATTATTCAGCACGTAGATTTACTAGTGGGATTTACCAACACTCAGATCTTATCTTTTCATAGAAAGAAGATGTGAGTGTCATGTGTTTCTCCAGACAGAAACTCTGAGTGGCCCAAAAAATTGCCATAGTTGTCATTTTGGAAGTCCTCCTTCTTTGTACTCCATGTGGTAGGGCAACCTTCTAACAAGAACCTCCCCTCCCTTCTTCCTCCTACAATCCCCATGGACAATGCTGCCCAGATAAAAACACATATTGATCTAGGCAACAGGTTGCCTCACAGATGTGACATGTAGTTAAAAACAAAAATCAAACAGAATTGAGAAAGACACTATTTGGCATCCCTTTACGGTGACACAACTTTTAAGATCTGCACTGATTCAAGAGGAACTGATACTTTTCAAGTCTTAGTCCTTCATGAATAAAATAGGAATATCATCAACTTCCTTTTGAAACCAATGTGCACAGAAGTGCCTCTCTTTTGATGTCTATAAATATCCCTGTGTATACATGTGTACAGGTGGTCAAGATATAATTAAGTGTAATCCATTACCCAGACACTTATATGCTAGTTTAGAAATCAATCATATGTTACATAGTAGTCCAAATCACAATATCTTACAGGGAAAGATGTTTTCAAAGCTGCATTTTAAGTTCCCTATGAATATACTGCCAACCACAGAAGTTGAACACACTCTCTAAGTCCTCAGGGAATGTCATTTATATTATTGTTCATAGTGAAGACCCTCCTGTAACTTAGGTTTTGTAGATCTAACTAGCAGAAGACTGAGTCTCAGAGAGAGTAGGAACTTTGGTTAGGGAAAACAAGGAAACAGAAAGATTCATTTGGGCCTTGGGACTGGACTCCTTCCATTAGTCAAGCAATTCTGAATTTTTAATATTGATGGGATTTGTCAGGCTATGAGATTCATTGAGGCAGAGTGACAATGGTGAAGCATTTGGGTAGGTTGAGAAGAGAGTGAGTGGGGGGTATTGCAGGAGAAAAATGTCACAAGGCACAGTCATGCAAACACAGAGGCATGTTTGTGTCACAAAGCAAGCTGCCTAGAATGGCAAGGAATAAGCCTACTACAGGGTTATAACCAGCATTTAGTAAAATGGCCAATCTCTGCAGGTGGAAGAGATAAAAGAGGAGGAGGACATTGCATCTGTCTGGGCAAGAGATGGTGAGAATGGAGGGGATGAAGAGCTAGGGAAACATGAGATGCTGCTGAGAGAAATGTTCTCAGGACAAACTGGATGTGAACTGGCTAGGACAGGCTAGTGAAGGGAAGGGAGGCACAATGACAGGGTTAAGGATTGAGTTTGGGGAAATGGAAAGATTGTAGTATTCTCACAAGGACTTTGAGAGTTCTGCTGTGACAGTCACACAGGGAAGTATAAAGACCAGTAGACAATGTCTTAGAGTTTTAATGCTCTGAAGAGACACCATGACAACTGAAACTCTTATAAATGAAAATATTCAATTGGGCTTGGCTTACACTTTCAGAGGTTTAGTCCGTTAATATCTTGGTGAGAACCATGGTGGTGTGCAGGCAGACATGGTGCTAGAGAAGGAGCTGAGAGTTCTACATCTTGATCCACAAGCAACAAGGAGAGAATGTGTGCCTCAGTGGGTATATAAGACCCCAAAGCCTGCTAACACAGTGACACACTTCCTCCAACTTCGAAGTGCTAAGGGTGCCACTCACTAATGGCCAAGCATTCAAATATATGTCTGTGGGGACCACTCCTATCCAAACCACCATAGACTATGATATATAGAATAGGAAAAGCCTATGTTTCTATCATTTCTCTGGTCTCTACCTGCTTTTCAGACCCAGAGTTAAGAAAACTTATTCAGATATAAACTTGGTGGTGACATAGGGACATGAGGAAAATAAAACCATGGTAAAAGCAAAAATGATGATAAAAAGGGCTAGCCTCTGGTGATAATGCCCCAGGTACTATACTAAGTATGTTATACTGGTATCATTTCATTTAATTTTCTTGATAACAGTTATAACCTTACGGGTAGTAGTTCTGACAGTAGAAGTGAACTCTACAGAAGCACGGGAACCTGGACTTAATTCCAGTATACACATAAGTAGCCCTGTGTGGTGATATACATCTGAAATCTCAGCACCTGGGAGACTAAGACAGGAGGATCCTCAGGGCACCCTGGACAGCCAGGCTAACCTCCAGCCTAACTGGTGTTCCCCATGCTACCAAACAAGACCTTGTCTCAAGAAAACCAAGTAGATGGCTCCTTCTACTGCTGGTTCTACATATACATATACATATGTATAACTGCACTTGCACATATATATGTTTGTATCCTCACATATACCTGCATATATGTGACTATACCTAAACAGATACTAACTTTACACACACACACACACACACACACACACACACACACACAATTTCAAGGACAGTATCATAATAAGCTAATTGATTGGTCACAAGGTAAACTGATTTTTTTTTAATTTTAAAAGAACTTTTAATTAAAATATAATTACACCCCTTTCAGTTTTGCTTTCCTTTCTCCAACCCTTCTCTTCTCTTCATCTAACCTCTTCTATGTTGCCCCATATTGATGCTCTCCTTTTCTTTATTATTGTTATATATATATACATAAATATGTATATATACACACACATGCAAGAATGCATGAATACAATCTGCCGAGTCCATTTATTGTTGTTTGTGTGAATATGATTCTAGGAATGAACCCTTGGTATCAGATAACCAGTAAGAGGCTCATCCCCAAGAAAGAATAATTCTCCCTTTCTTGGCAGTCATTTGGTTGCCTATTATTTTGACATTTTATGTAGTTACTTTGACAACTGTTTGTAAAATTAATTTCACCAAATAATTTTACTTTTCAATTTATTCTACCATACAGCATAAAATATAGATGTGTACATGGTGGATTCAAGTTCTACCCGCTCTACATACAATTGTCTCAAGAATAAAATAAAATAAAAGTAAGCAAAACAAAGGATAGTGGTTCACATCTTGCTATTGCATGGCCTCATTTCAAATACTGAGAAATAAATAGATGAGTGTCAACTGTCTCCGATTGCAAGTGATGTAGACAGAGAGATGATCAGACCTGAGCCTGTTACTCTACCTTTACCTCATGTCTGGGATAGCTGTCCTTTCTAGTGTATTCGATGTTTGTTTATCTCTTGAAGGTGTGTATTGTGTTATCCTTGGCTGTTTTGTCTTTAGGCCATGGTGGTGGTTTGAATGAAAATAATCCCCATAGGCTCATAAGTAGTTGCATCAATAAAAGATTTGGTTTTGTTCTCTTGCTGGAGTAGGTATGGCTTTGTTGAAAGAAGTGTGCTCCTGGGTTGGGTTTTGAGGTTTCAAATGCTCATGCCAGGTCCAGTATCTTCTTCTCTTCCTGCTGATCCAGATGTAGAACTATTAGTTCTTTCTCTAGCACCATGTTTGCCTATGCATTACCATGCCTCTTGCCATGCTAATAATGGAATAAACTTTTGAACCTGTAAGCCAGACCAAATGAAATGGTTTCCTTTATAAGAGTTTGGCATGGTTATGCTGTCTCTTCATAGCAATAGAAACCCTCACTAGGACAGGACTCAACCTCTGTCTTCACATCTCTATTTAGAGCCAGTCCTATCAGAGAGTCCCAAATGAAAGCTTCAGAGACTCCCTTCAAGCTTGCTGAGAAAATGTTGAGTAGAAAGCTAGGAACTATGTAGTAACAAAGCAAAGACACTACTGCTTGGCCTCTTCTGTGTGAAGGACTCCAATCTAGTCATGAGCTCTAAACAGTTTTAGAGAATTGTAGAAAATAACCCAGATGTTTTGATCTAATAGCTATATTCATGGTGATTAAAAGAGTTTAATTAAATAGGAAGAAAGGCGATAGTTTGACATATTTTAGGTACTACAAAAACCAAGAAAGTGCCAACTGATCAAAGGAAAAGTAAAATTCTATCAATCTTCACGCATTCAGTGTATACAAGTAATACGACTAATTGACCTATTTAGAAGTATCTTTTTCTTCATTGTTTACTTTGAGCCCAGGACCTCACGCTAGGCAAATGTTCCACTAAACTCTGTCTCAGTGACCAGACAGTTGTTTTAAATTGACTAGAGTAAACATTTTATTTATCCCATGCTCATCAAAGTCACAAATGAAATTTATATCTCCTATTAGTAGAGAGTAGTGCTCCTTTCTCTGTGTCAGCTGTCTTGACAGACTTAGCATCTTTTAGCAGAGTAACAGTGTCATTGCACTTACAGTAAAATGTTAGTACAGAAAAACCTAGTAATACTATATGGATATAGCTGTATGATATATGGGTGTAATAGTTCAACATTCAACAGATACTCCAACTTTTATGAATATCAAATATAAATCACAATTTGCAAGATACAGTGATCTAGATTACTCCTTTAAACTTTGTTATTTTAATGTATCAGTTATATCCTTTATATAATTCTCTATAAAAGAGGTCTTGAAGAATAGGTAAGCTATATATCTGTATTTATAGGTTATTATATATAACATTTCCAAACCATATTTGGTATACTAAAGTGCTATTGTGTATAGATTACAGCAGGGAGGTAACTTATCTTAAAAGACAAATGAAAAGTAGCATCCTCAGCTCAAAGCAGCTAGGTAAACAAATCCATTAACAAGGATACTTCATGCATTTGAAACAGCTTCAATAAAGTCCTAGGAAAACAATGTAAACTACTGATAAAACCACTGAAAGGAAGTAACAGAAATGTGTATTTCTCACCAAACATGACAGCCCCGTGACTATTCAACTTCTAGTTAAGCTGAACTAAAAAATACTGTTTTCACTTATTATTTAAAAACAAAATAAAGCCACATAATAGAAAATGAGAGAACAGTTGATCTTGGGCAGACACAAGCATCCATCTTACCAGTGACTGGGGAACAGCACTTTCTGTTGATAATTTATTCTCTGTTATTCTCTAAAATTCTAAAATTGTATAGTTCTATCATTGCCAACAAATTCTAATCATTATGCAGGTTTTTATTGATTTCCAGCAACTATACCTAACTCACACAATCATCTAGAAAAATGTATCAGCAGAGGTCCAGAGATTGGAACTGGGTCATCTACACCTTGAAGTTAATCATAATTTTCTTTTATAAATATTTGTTGATTAACCTCATTGAATATAAAGGTTAATGATGACTTGATTTTTTTTTTGTTTTTAAATCAAAATGTAAAGGTTGGCTATAGTGTAAATTCATTTTTGTAAGGCACTTGTGATTTAGGAAGGTTGAGATTTAAGCAAAATCTGTGGGACCTCAATAATAAAATATTTAAGAATAAAGGCATGATAAAACCATTTGAATTCTATGCAAGATGCCTAGAAAGATCTACACCATAGAGCACGTGGTAGAAATGCTGTTCTGCATTGGGGAAAAGCAAAAGGCAAATGAACAGTAATTCATCGTGACTCTGAAAAATCACTGAACCTTGACTGGCGGGTACAAGTGCATATATTTCCCACAAACCTCGGGTGATTCTCTTCTTTCATATCTTTAATTCAACCTTTTTCTCTCTAATACATATGTATCTGTTTATCTCTTTCAGATTGCTCATTCTGATTCTCCAAAATCAGCCTCTTTTTCAGCAAGCCCTAGCCCACTGTCCAAGCTGTTCCTGTCCCAGATCTCTATTTCTGGTGAGTGTTAAGATCTTCTGTAAGACATTCGGAGTTTATTAGAAACCCAGGAATCAACGTGTAGCATGCATTCTCATGTTTTTTAAGCACACTGTGAAATCTTGCTAATCTGTCCTCAGTGTCTGCAGTCAACATTCTCTCCTAAAGGATTTCTTACCAGACACAGTGACCTGCTCTCTGAGAAACAAATGCAAACAGTATTGTTCCCTTTATACTTTCATGTCCCCACTATGGAAAATATACAAAGCATCAAAGTAAAAAGTTATACTCTAACCCATCATTCCTGTTTCTCTGTGAGCACATTGTTTCCTTTATGGAAGATTGCTTCTGTGTGCCATCTCCTGGTTCTTCTCCTGCTGTATTCTGGTTTGGGTCACCTGCACTCTGCGCTTTCCTGGAGGATGCATCTTTTAGGACTTCATCCAATCTTAAAATCTTAAACTTTAGGAATGAGGCAAAATGGTCTATGTCATCATCGATGCCACTTGTTCCTTTTTCTAAGCAGTTGTGATTATTGGTATATACAAACACCTTCAAGCATCCCCTTGCTTTGGAAAATATTAGTGTCAATATCATGACTCTAAAAGTATTGTCCCCTGTCCCTTTTCAAATCGTCCCCTGTAATTACTTCACAAAACTCTTAAATTCTGGCCACACACAATTTGCCCCTGTAAATGTTCATTTAGACACATTCATAATTTTGACAGATTTCTCCCAGCGGTAAGTATTCATACACACACACACACACACACACACACACACCTTCACCTCTGCAAAGCTAAGCATAAACCTTGTTTTGCCTATGAAGCATTTGGCAGCATCCCAAGTTACAAGTCAAAATTCTCTCAAGTCTCCTAAAAGGATGGCTTCTGCTTCTGCCTAACACTTATAATAATACAGAAGACAAAATTCATAAACCATCTTGGCCCTAGTGCTAGCTTATATTTATAACTAACCTATGTTCTGGTCGTTTATGGACCACCAGGACCTAAGTGTTTCATTAGTCGATGCTGAAAACAAGCAGATAATAGATGAAAATCTAAGTTGCAAACAGAGCTGGTACCCTGAGAAGAATGGTCACTTAATTCACTTCTCCTATTATGAAGTCCTCAACTGATATTTTTGGTTGGATGTGCTCCTAGAAGACTATGGAAATCCTTATCTGCTTATACCTTTATTTCCTCTTCTATTTCTTCTTCTCCTTCTCCTTCTCCTTCTTTTTATTCCTCTTCCCCCTCCTTCTTTTCCTCCTCCTCTTCTTCCTCCTTCACCTCATTCTTCTCCTTTACCTAAGCAGTTGCATTATTTTCTTTTGAAATCATTGGAAATCGTCTCTCTCCATTTTACATCTCTAACAGACATCTTTAGGCTCAGTTCCTATTCAGTGCATTCTTGTTGAACAAATAAATACCAAAGGGAAAGAAAACATGAATGATTATACGGACCCCTGGATTATGTTGTAGCTGTTTAGTCATTTCCATGTCTCTTCGAGTGGGATCCTCATTTTCGTCCTTATTATTGTCTGTGCATGATAGGGTTGAACAAACAGAACTGTAGCTAAGGTGGGTCATACTCTTCTCTTGCATACAAAGCTTTTGGATAAGGCTGTGCTTTTTAGAAGTGTATACAATCATTAATACCTTAAACTTTGTGAATGAGGCAAATTCCACTTACTGTCATTGTAAGAATGCCATCTCAATCTGAATTTTTCAAGTGTCTGTTTTGATGGTGTATTAGTAAAAAGTTTATTGGTGGGTCTTTTAGACACGTCCCAACAGGAGTCCTTAGTACACTTGTATAATATAGTGTAGCTTACCATAGACAGTTCTTTAAGCCATCTGAATACAAGGCTTGAAGATGGTCCTCTGCCAGGCCTACTAGGAACTGAGATGGGAAAAGAGCTGCTGACTCATATGTTGCACTCAATGCTTAGGAGTGAATGTAGATCCATCACAAGTAGAGGCAGGTGGAGCAAGTGCAGTTGCTCTATGTAAATTTCCACTCTCTCTGTCCCTCTAATTAGCCTAGAAGATGTATTTCAATTTGCATTCTTAAGTGCAGCAATGGGGGCCTCCTTTGTCACAGCACACATAAAACTCCCTTTGTATCCTAGAAAGACAAATTGGCCTGCATAAACCTTATTATCCTCTGAATGACTTAACTGTAATCATCTCCATAGTCATTGCAATTCTAGACTGACAAAGGATAATCTAGAGTGGCAAAGTCAAAATGCCAATTTAGCTTTAAAGACTACCAGTGACATAAGGTAGACTGACACCTTCCTATTCTGCTTTGGGGTTATTCTGGATGCATACTGCAGTCATACAAAGGCCATTTCAAGGTTGACATGACTTGCTTCTTCTAGGCTCATCACCTGGCATTCAAACATTCTATCAGCCTTAGGATTCATAAAACATTTTCCCTTAAAAGGAAGAAGACTCACCAACAGGGAGTAATACCAAACATCAGCAGAACCTCTTGAAAGGCAAAATGCCCAAGAACTCCCTTAAAGGGAAGGGGGAAAAACAGAAACAGATAATCAGATTGCTACTGTTCTATTATAGCCCCCGGAATGATGACACTCAAAAAGGCAAAAGAAAACAATAGAAATTGGGCAGTGTTCATAATATTCTTGTTATAATCAAAATGGGATTACCATGGTAACTCGTATCATGTCTTACATAAAATACCAGCATATATTGTTGAGAAATGATAGTAGAAACCCAAACACATATTTCAGTCTTTTAAGGGGAGGGGACAGAAGGAAAATTGCAGATTTAGGGAAACTACACCTTTGTCATAGGGGTTAGCTATTTTATTTTTCTACAGATTTGGGACTCCTCTGAGCGTATGCATTTCAAACTTTTGCCAGAAATAAAAATCAATAGCTAAATGCCACATCCTTCTACTAATCCCCACAGATTATGGTAAACTGTTGGCTGTGTATTTTGAGCTTCTATACTCTGCATTCCCATAGAATAAGAAGGTCAGATTTCAGGAAATGTCAAGATAGGGTTTCTGTGTGTAGCCCCGGCTGTCCTGGAATTTGCTATGTAGATGAGGCTAGCCTCAAACTCAGAGATCTGAGATTGATCTGCTTCCTGAGTGCTGGAACTACAGGTATTCACCACCACTGCCCAGCGAGAGAATTTTGGAGTTTTTAACTATAAAAATCAAGCAAATTCTTTGTAAATTGAAAAACCATCTCCAAAAGAATATAAATGTATTAACTTATTCTAATTACTTCCACATTCCTAACTAACAAAGAACACAGGAATTTATTGATTGGATGTTATGTATCAGGTCCTGTGTGAATTATGGGACACCCTTAGGCTTTAGCATATAGACTTCTCTGTTTTAATGGTCCTAAGGTTGGAGGTGGGAAGAGATTAAGACCAAGAAAATATAGGAATATGCTATTACATTAGTAAGAATGGCTCAGTGGCCCCCAAAGATGATATAAATAGGCACCTTATCTACTCTGAGTATTCAGGAAATGTTTACCTATGGACCATGAGGCCTGGAAGTATCAAAGCTCCTAAGAGACCTGTGATGGAAGCCGTGGATATGTTTTGATATTCAGAACTTATTCTATCATGTTTGAAGAGCTATCTGTCCCACAATACCCTCCTCAACAAACTATTTTTCTTAAGGCTCCTTCTCTGTCACCACTGGCAAAACTATCTTCCTCAATGGATCAGGCTTTCTCTTGGAGTTGTACAAAAGGCAGCACCAAGCCCAACTATTATAGCATCTGGTTATCAGCAGATTGATGGCCCATTGTTCTCTATTTACTTGCTTTTTGGAGGATGTCCTACATGCATGTAATGTGTTTGATCAAATAGCCTCCATCCCCTCCACTCCAATTTATCTGCTATCCTCTTAGCAATACATTCCCCACTCGACTTATAAAGAAATCCTATTGAGTCTACCTAGTTCTGCCTACAAGTGCACAGGTGTAGGACCACCTATTCTTGAGGGCAGGTACAGGAAAGAGCATGAAGTGGGAGAAGTAATAGTAAAGACCTTTGAAAACTTCATATGGAAACTTACTATTGTAGAAGCTTACATGCACACATATGCATACACATATGCATATGTGTATATGTGTGTATATGTATGTATACACATAAACATACACATATACATATAAACAGGGAGTCTGAATGGAATTATCACTCTATTCTATACTAGAACCATCGTATGGCTGGTTACCCTCAGCAAGGAGGGATGCTTCAGCATAGGCCTGATGAAGCACCCCCCCCCACACACACACACATCACCATAGCATGCTCTACAAAACATACCATTGGCTTTACAAAACATCAGAAGCAATGAGACTTTAGAGCTAGTACTCTGTAGTCTTTTATTCTCTTCATGTTTAATAGATGCATCTGTATTAATCACCATCTACTGAAAAAAAAGTCCTCTGATGAGGAGTGAAAGATACACTAATCTGGATATAATGACAAGAACTTAGGAGGTAGTTGACTACTGTGCCTATTTAGCAGAATAACAGTATTAGGTTCTCTCTGAGACATAAAACCTAGCCAGTCATGAGTCTACGGCTCAGTTAATAGTGCCCAGTTTAAGTTCTGTCTTGTACAGTGGGCTGTATATTCAATCAGAAAATAGTTAATTATATCTATAATATTTGTGTCACTATTACACCAATATTTTTAGGGCAGTGGTTTTTGTAGCTGGCAGGGTTCACAGTTAAGTGAGATTATTGTTTATTTTTCTCCCCAAGTCGAATCCATAGTACCTTTCATCACTATGAAAGATAGCTAATTCTGTTAGAGCTTCAAGGCATGTGCCCGGTTGGTTGTCTTCGCCGTCTCACAACTCAGAAGGTGGTGTCTTCAGGAATGGGGTCTTACCATTAAGTTCTGGAGAGTATCAAAGAGCAGCAAATGGGGTTCTCTCTGACCCTACTGGCCAATCATTGAAAAGAGATAACCCATAGCTGGACTGTTTCTGAGTCGTCTATGATGTCTGTGAGAGGCCCTCTCCTCCCATTATAGAGTGACTCAATTTAAACTCCATCAGGGAAATGCAAATTAAAATGCTGAGCGATCACATCCCACTCTAGTCATAATGTGGGTAGCAGTGGAGAGCAGCATATCCACCATAGAAATCAGGTAATACTTGTTCTTCTGTGTTCACTGTTGCTCTATCCACAAGAGCTAGCAAATAGAAATAGCTAAGATGTCCACTAAGGCATCCACATCCACACAGGGAGGCTGAATGGAATCGCTGCTCTCTTGTGTCCCTTCACTCTCACACCTTCTCCATGCATTCACTGCAGGATGACACAGTGCTAGGCCACGCCATGCACCTCAGTATTCACTGCTCTATCACAGTGGGCAAAGGAGGGGCGGTGGCCGGATCCTCCCTTTGTAGTTCAAATTTACGTAATGATTTTTTTTTTGACATAGAATCAAAACTAAGAAAATTGTAAAGTTTTAAAGGAAGTTAAGTAAATTAATATCTAATTGGCCTAGCATGTGAAGGTCACTCTCCTGTGGATTCTCCCTCCAATCCCTCTTGAAATAGACATTCTAAGCAGTCTCTCCTGACCTTTCTCTCCATTCAGCAATGTGGACTCTGTGCAGCCAGCCGGGTGAAGGGAGAATGCTGAGCTGAAGCAGTCCAAAGGTTGTCATTGATGACTTGTTATTAATCCTCAGTCATTAGGAATAGACTGTAAATTTGACCTCTTTTAAAATTGCAGTTGGAAAATATGACATTTACAACATTGAAGTAACTGTGTCATATTCAAAACTATGCTTTAAGTTATATTGCTGATGCATAAATTAGTAGATCAGAGTATCATTTAATTTCTCCCCAAAATGAAATGTTTGAATTACTTGGTTATTTTAGAAGAGTAAGATCCTCTGTCTGCCTGTCCCCCACTTTCTGCTTCTCCCATGCTCTGTCTTTAAGACACCATAGCTTTTAGCTTACAATTCCTATCATGGATTCATTCACTTGACTTCATATCATGGATCTCAGTGGACCTTGTTATTCTTAGGTCACATCATCCCTAGAGGAACAACTATGTTCAGAATCGTGTGTGTGTGTGTGTGTGTGTGTGTGTGTGTGTGTGTGCGTGCATGCATACATGCGTGTTCCTAGTGCAAATTTGTTGTTGTTGTGTTTTTTAAAAGCTGTTCTCAAAATTTTTTATCAAATAGTTGGCTTTGTATTCTTATTTTAATGAAGTGGCCATATTAGGAATTCACATTGCTTGCTTCTATGACTCTTTTCTATTGCAACTTATGTTGTGCACTTTTGCCAAGTTCCTCTCTCTAATACAATAGTTTCCATCACGGGATCTTAAATGTAAAAGACAGAAAATGGTGCACATAATTGAGATTCATTATTGTAACACTACAACAGTATAAGAAAACAAAAAGCAGTTAGCTAAAGGTAGCAGCTCAGTTTCAAATTAAGATGTAGGAAAGTAGTTAATGCAAAGGGTTTATAACATGAGCTAGAATTCATTGAGACAGAGAGAAAGACAGAGAGAGAGAGAGAGAGAGAGAGAGAGAGAGAAGAGAGAGAGAGAGAGAAAGAGAGAGAGAGAAGAAAGCTTTAGGCCAATGGCAAGTATTTCTTTATACTTGGATATAGGAGGTGTGCAAAGGCAAAAGCAATTTACAAAAGAGTTTTAGGAAGACTCTAGCATGATTGTTTTGAGCACCCTATTAGTACATACATGGGGATATCATGACACTGGTTCATAAAGTGATCCTTTGGGTTACAACTAGGGAAAGGAATGCGAACACTGAAATCAGTTATGTAGGTACCCCACCTGTAAGGCAAGAGGGGATGAGGATGTGATGTAGCATGGCAGCAACTGGAATGGAGATGGCAAAGAGGGTAAGGTCGAGGGCCAAGAACAGCGCCGCTCCTACAAAGTGGGAGAGTGGTAAGACGTGAAGAATAGGAAGCCCCGTGGGGGGCCTCCAGAGTCCATGGCGTGCATTATGGAGGACACAGGACAGTGTGAACATCCCTGGAAGATTTTAGTTTCAAATAGATGAAGTTTGAAAAGCCCTAGAGAACATTTGGGGACTGGAAGGATGATTTTTTAAAACGTTTTATTTAAAGAGGAAAAAAAAGGGCCATTCATCAAAGAATGTCTTCTCGTGTCCCCTGTTGGCTGCTAGAGGGAACTGGTTATAATGGAAGCACCTACATGACTCACATGGTCCCAGTTATGTGGGACCATATGTCCAGGCAGGGGGACAGGTATCAAGACTTCAGGAGAACTGCACATGCCTGTGTGTTCCTACGTGCATGCATGTGTGTGCACACCCATCGCTCTCTCTCTCTCTCTCTCTCTCTCTCTCTCTCTTCTCTGTCTCTCTCTCTCTCTCTCTCTCTCTCTCTCTCTCTCTCTCTCTCTCACACACACACACACATACACACACACACTAACTTAATGTCCATTATCTCCTGTGCAATTTTGCCTAGTATTTTCCACTTCACTTTGAAGAGTAGATCACAGTTTAGCACCTTGCCTAGAGCTATAGGGCTGTATTAGATCATTTATTCATCTTTCTTTAATGAGACCTTAGTAGAACCTCTACTGAAGAAACAACAGGTCCAGGAAATACAGTAAAGCTGTTGATTTAGATGAACCAGAAGATAAGACAGCTCAGATTACCAAATATTTTAGACTATTGAAAAATCAGAGCTGCTTTCTATTTTTAACCAGGACCAAGAAAGCAATGGCTTCATGATACACACACACACACACACACACACACACACACACACACACACACACACGAGAAGTAGGGCCTCCATGAATTTATAAAATATATTAGTGGCCTGCATGTTATTAAAGGTTCAGGGAACTGTGAGGCAACCCAAGTTCAGCACTTTGATGGTTCGGTACTTATGTATTGTAGGAAGCTTGTCTGGTTATCACAAGATAGTCCTGTTCTTTTATGTTTGATATGACCAAGCAAACCACAGACTAACTCATGGTAACCAATTATGTTCTTAGACTTTCTAAATGTCCTTAGGTTGGAGGGGAATAACATGATCCCAGTTAAGAAGAACTTGGGAATATATAATTGATTTAATGTTCCCCATTCGTAAATTATTTCACAAAAAAGAAATGTTGAGCTAAGAACCGAAATGCTGATCTAATATGGTCAGAGTAGTTATGGAGCACAAATTTAATTTCTGTTTGGTGAAGATTTATTGTTTCAATGTGTACTTGGTTCTTTTGGTCCACAATGTGGGGAGAGTACATGTTTCTAAATAAGATTATATCACTAGGAATGATAATGTTCTCTTCAAGAGACATAGACCACTGAGCCAAAACCCCACTAACCAGGTATGAGAAATTTCCTTTTGAGTTTGTTAGGGGAATCCAATAGATCCTTAAAACGTTATAGTGTGGGCTGGAGAGATGGCTCAGCACTTAAGAACACTGACTGCTTTTCTGAAGGTCTTGAGTTAAAATTCCACCAACCACATAGTTACTCACAACCATTTGTAATGAGATCTGACTCCCTCTTCTGTTGTATCTAAAGACAGCTACAGTGTACCTACACATAATAAATAAATCTTAAAAAAAATTATAATGTATTGAAACTGCCCATGGATGCCTCCAAGAATACTGCTGAAGATACCACATATATTGGACATAAGTCTTAGAGGATTTGGGTTGGAACTACTTTGGAAGCCTCCTTTCTGAGATAGCTCTCACAGCATGTGAAGGTTCTGTATATGCTGCAAGAGAGAAACAATGAATAGTCCTACACAATGGTGGATACTTACAAACCAGCATAATGAGCAGCAGCCCAGCCAAGGCAGCACCAAAGGGTGCAAGAGTGGCATTTACATCTTAGGAGTAACCAACAGCTGCCTAATTAGATTAAGACTCTCTCAAAAGGAAGACATTCATTCCTGATGTTGTGAGCCTACTCCAATACCTGTGACTTAGAGGAGAACCTGTCAGTGACAGGTTCACTTTCTTAGGCCAGTATAGTATCTAACTGTATTGCAAAATATATATCCTTATCCAGATACAGCTCTTATTCCTTATCGAAAAGGTATCTTTGCAGCAGACAGAGCCCATTACAGAAATCCACACCTTGCCAAAATGCAGAAAACAACCAACTGGGATACACAGCCCCAGCTGATACATTCAGACGCAGTCCATATACCTAAGGCTCAGAGAACATCATGAAGGGGTGGGGAAGGGCAGAAAGACTGCAAGAGCCAGAGGACCAGGAAAGCTGGTGTAAGATTGTGTACTCACAAAAAGCAGTACCCATGAAATTTCAGCAATATCATTACCTAAGCAAGACCTAAACAATGGGCAACTCCCAGGGCATGCCAGTGCAGATAGGGAAACCTCACAAATATAAAAACTCAAGGGGAGGACTATCCAAGATAACTGATCTTCCCATCTCTATGCACCAAAACTGAAATACCAAAATTTTATAAATTAAAAAAAGTTATAGTTTTGCAAGGTAAAAGTACAGTGCTCTAGAGTTTGTAGAGACTATAAAAACTCAAATATTTTAGAAATTATAAGTATAGTAAATGCTGGTAATTCCAGATGGCAGACCTGTCATTCTTGTCAACGCTGAGCTTAATTAAGACTTGTGTCTTATCCGCCTTGATGATGTCTTCATTGTCACTTGAGATAAAAATGGGTAGCTATGAAATGGCCATGTGGCTGTACTTCTAATGGAGCTGATTTTTCAGATGGAAACTATTTTCCTGCATTCTAATACACGTTTCTTTATGTAAGTCATTATTTGATGAGGATACACCTGGATATAAATGGAACTATATTCTGAATTTTTATAGTATATACTCTTTCATCCTCCAACCCCAATGGATTTCACTAAAAGGTCAGATTTCTTTTTATTAACTCAATATTATGCTTCATTGGGTAGGCCGAAACAACATATGGCCATTTTTTATTTTACTCCACTCCTCCCTCTCTTATTCTCTTACTCCTTCTTTGCCTCTTTTTTTTTCTTTTTGTGAGACAGGGTCTTATTATTTAGTTATAAATGTTCTTCAACTTACTATGAAGTCCATGCTAACCTTGAACTTCTTGCAAAC
This sequence comes from Apodemus sylvaticus, assembly GCF_947179515.1. Lineage (NCBI taxonomy): Eukaryota > Metazoa > Chordata > Mammalia > Rodentia > Muridae > Apodemus > Apodemus sylvaticus. The sequence goes on from NC_067487.1 coordinate 50,986,491, forward strand.
CCCCTGTCCCAACCTTCCAAGTACTGGAATTATAGGAGTAAACTCTCACATCTGGAATTTTTATTTTTTTGACACAAGGTTACATACAGCCTAGACTATCTTCAAAATCAATGTATAGTCAAGGTTGGCTTTGAACTCTTGATCTTCCTGCTTTCTCTTCTCAAGTGCTGGGATTATAAGCATGTGCCGCTGTGTTAGAGCAACTCTTCCTTATGAGATTTTTTTTTCCCCTTTCCCTTTCCCTGCCCGGCTACTGCATTTCAGGACAGCTTGCCCTACCATAGTCCCATGAGGCAGAGGTGTTAAAGAGAAGAGGCTAGTTATACATTTGCTGCATAAGAAGGCATTTAATTCATTGAATGAGGTTGATCTAGTATTTTTTTTCTTGCAAATTTCATAGTCTATGCTCAGATATTGATTACTATCACATGCTTTTAAAACTGCTTACAAAACCAATCAGACAAATAGGGCCTCTCAAAGTTTTCAAATTTCTGGTATGTTTCTCTTTGAGATTCAGGGATGATAAATCAAGGCTTTTCTTGTGACTGTTGTTTGGTTTTGTTTTGTTTTTTTTTAATTTTGCATTATAATTAATTGGGAATGGCCTGAACTTTTCTGAGTCCACATATATATATATATCAACTTACATAAAATATAAAGTGACTTACATGAAAAGGTGATTACCTTTAAACAAAACAAAACAAAAAACCGAGGTGGGTGGGTGGAGCAGGGGAATAAATCAGAAAAGAAAGGCAGAAAGGGGAGTTGGCAGTGACAGTCGAGACAAAATGTAATGCCTTTCAAAATTCCAAACATCCTTTTAAAAAATTATTATTATTGTGTGAATTCCTAAAACTAGGAGCACTGTTATCCACAGGGAGAATGGGACTTTTTTTTATCAAACCTTCTAGCTCACTGCTAAATACTGACTAAAACGATAGTTTTAGTGAACGCAGAGGGATGATTTCCAGATGTGTTAGCACTCACACCTCTGTTCTGCTGTGGCTTTGCAGCTGCAAGGGCAGAAAGGATCCCTTAAGCATGCAGTCCCTTGCTCTGAAAATACTGCCCTCATCTTTGAAACCACAGAGCATAGGTTTGCTTGCGTGGCTGGGATAGGGCTCTGGAAGAGGGGCGGGAAGTATGAGTTAGCAGAATTCCGGAACATGGGTCTAGAAATCACAACTTCTAGATAGGAAAAAAAAATCTATTGCTCTCTTCTGGAGTGAGCTCATGAACATGTGTGCATCCTGTGGAACTATCACATACTTATTACTGGGTATAGGCATTAAGGAGAGAGACGGAGCTCTTGGGTATCTCATAATATGGGTTGCTAATAACAAATCCATTCTTTTGCTAAATCCCCTTTCTAGTTATCATCTTGGATGATTCTCATGGTAACACCGGCATTAGCAAGCTCTCGATTCTGAAAATCCTCAGACCTTGAAACGGGATTAGGTTCTTGCCAAACTAAACAACTAAACTAAGAGAATTTGTCAGCTCTCCTCTCAGGTTAATTTTTTCCCAGCTCCCCCAGTATGCTGACTTGAACAAGTAACCTCGCTCCTGGACCCTTCCAGTACAACAGATCTCCAAAGCCATTACCAAAGGGGAGCAAACACACTTTCACTGACAACAACTGAGGGAGGGGAAGCAATTGCAATTACCGTCTCCTCTGTGGCTTAATATCAATTGGCTTGTTGATTGCATAAGGTGATCCGTGAACATTAGAGCTTCGGAATCTAGCCGCTTTCCTCAGACTTAGGTGCTCACAGCTGGTTGGCAGGCTCATTGTATCCCAAATCAGGAAGTAAAAGCAAATCTTAGTGGCCAGCTCAGCATTCCTGGGAAGGCTGGAAAGAGCATGTCAGATACTGGATTTCACCATATGCTGCTCTGGTCGCTGGGTGCCGTTTTTCTTCGAGAGTAAACGGGTGTCTCCTGGAGGCTACGCACTGTACCTTGCTTTCTTTTCTTGGATACGGAAGCTTGTTGCTTGCTTCTAATCAGAGTTGTGCTCTAGCCAGTTATTGGCTGAGCAGATGCAGGAGAGATTCTGTAGCTCCACAGAAGCCTGTTTCCACTCAGATGTACCCGCTGAGGGGACGGCAGGCTTTAATCCATTTTCATTTAGGTCTAAGAGAATGACAACTAATGTACTAGTGATTAAATAGCTAGTTGTTTATTTATATATATATATATATATAAAATCAAGCACACATGTGATAGGCAGAGCATAATCAATTATAGCTCCACCATCCTAAACTGACTATAAAGACTTAGAAAATGGATTGGGCACGTGGAAATGATTATGGGCAGACTTTCCAATTATTAGGATCTAAACTTGTGGGTTCTCCTTCATAAAGTACTATTCACAATGGCAGCGAACTCAGCCTCTTGGGGACAGAAAAATTATAATCTGAGGTCCACGTGTGACAACACTAACTGAGTATTGATTTCTCCCTTCATTAGCAACATTCAGATATGTAAATTCTCCCTGCTCTTTGGGTGACGAACTATTGAAAAATCTAATAGCAATGCCTTTGCTAATTTAAAGAAATGAAAGAGAAGTTGGAGAAATTAGGAAAGATTGCAAATAATTCTGCCCAAGCCCTCAGTCTCATGAGGAAGTTACAGGCTTAACAAGCCCACAGCTTTCAAGATTCTTCATCTTCTCCAACGAAATCCTGCAAGCCAAGACAACAAGAATGTAGAGTATTGGGCAATGTCAACAGTTGAAAATGATTTCACGCAGAGAGTGATGGGGAAACACTTGAAATACCATCCCTCAGAAGGCTGAGGTAGAGGGGTGTTGACCTTGATGCTAGCCTGAGTTACATAGAAGACAGTGCTGCAAATAATTCTTATTTAGGATTTGAATACACTCTAAGGAATGTGAAATCCTTTAAGAAGCTTTGTTATGCTGGGCGGTGGTGGCGCATACCTTTAATCCCAGCACTTGTGAGGCAGAGGCAGGCGGATTTCTGAGTTCGAGGCCAGCCTGGTCTACAGAGTGAGTTCCAGGATAGCCAGGACTATACAGAGAAACCCTGTCTCAAAAAACCAAAAAAAAAAAAAAAAAAAGAAAAAGAAGAAGAAGCTTTGTTATTAATGTGTGCATGTTTGCATATATGGTATATGTAAGTATATGTGTGTATGGTGTGTGTGTGTGTGTGTGTGTGTGGTGTGTATGTATGTTTCTGTGGTGTGCATGTATGTCTGTCTGGTGTGTGTGTGCTTGTGTGTGTATATGATATGTGTGTGTGTGTGGTATATATGTATGTGTGGTGTGCCTGCATGTGTGTATGGTGTGTGTGTGTGTGCATGTGTATGCATGGTGTGTGTGTGCATGTGTGTGTATGGTGTGTGTGTGGTATGTATGTATGTGTGGTATGTGTGTACATGTATGTGCATGATATGTATGTGTGATGTGTATGTATGCTTGTGTGGTGTGCATGCATGTGCGTATGATGGGTGTGCAAGTGTGTGTATGGTATGTATGTGTGGTATGTATGTATGTATGTTTGTGTGATGTGCATGTATATCTGTATGGTATGCATGTGCATATGTGTGTATGGTATGTGTATGTGCATGTGTGTGTATGGTGTATGTGGTATGTATGTATGTGTGATGTGTATGTGTATGTATGGTATGTATGTGCATATGTGTGCATGAATGTGTGTATAGTATGTGTGTGTTTGCATGTGGTGTGTGTGGGTATATGTTTGTGTGGTATGTGGTGGTATATGTGCATGTATGTATGTTTGTGGTGTCTGTGTGTGTGTTTATACAAGGATATATGTGCTATGGCATGCACATGGAAAGAGTAGAACCAACCATTGGGAGTCAGTTCTCTCTTCTCGGTTAAAGCCTGGGAATTGAACTTGGGTTTCATTCATTCACAGTAAGCACTTTCAGCCATTGAAACATCTGATCTGTCTTGTCTGCCCTACACAGACAGTTTAAGAGTCATAGATGGGAGTGGTGATGCATGCTTTTAAACCCAGCACTCACAGAGGCAGGCAGACATGTATGAGTTCGAGGGTAGCTTGGTCCAGGTTAACCAAGGCTATAGAGTAAGATTTTTGTCTCAAGATCAACAACAAAAATGTCTTGGAGCCAGTGACCAAATATATAAAAAGAAAGTTTTATTACTTTTAATGAGGTGGCTAAAGTCAGACACTAAGAGTTTAAAAATGTAGATGATTTTTATTCAACTATTTTATTTTATATATTCTGAGTTATAAAATGATGAACTAGGATTTTTTTGAATATGTTGTACCTGTCTTTGTTTCCAGGCTAGCCATGAATTTATAGGCTTTGGTTATTGCACCTCTCTGACCCTTCTAAGTTGCAGGGACTATAAATAGTTGCTACCCTTCCTGGCCATACTTGTTTAAACCTATCACATTACATAGAGATATATAAACAAATATCTTCTCTTTTTTCACATTAATTGTATTTTTCTCAATGTTTGCTAATATATTTATTTTTCTTAATGTTCCAAAATATATTTAAACATATGTAATATATGCAAACAAGCATATACATAAAGAACATACAAACACACTTATATATGTATGTGCATGTACATGCATACATACTTATATATGCGTATATGTACAGATGTGTGAGCGTGTCTATGTTTGTGCTTGTGCATGTGTGCTCCTTTGGGTAATTTGTTTTTGGGAATTTGGATCTTGTCACACATAATCTATACATAGTTTTGTACCTAATGAACAATTTTCTAGTCAAAGCATGGCAGTCTAGTAAGTGTTTTTTACATGAGAGTACATAACATGGCAGAGCTAATATTTCTTCAACTAGTCCTTTTTCGATACTTGGAAGCATGGCTTCTATTAAGAAGAAACAAGTTTTCAATTTATTTTCTGATATGTGCTTTTATTTCTGAAACTGAGATACTGTATGAAAATCATATGTATTTTCTTCTGACTGGGCTATGCTAGCTCACATTTTCTGAGTCCTGTTGACACACATCTACTTCATTATACTACTCCAAACATGACTTGACGATATTCAAGTCTATTTCTTTATAGTTTAAAGACAGGTAAATGGGTCTGGAGAGACATCTCAGTTGATAAATCTATGGTGTGCAAGCCTGAGGACCTGAGTTTGGTCCCTAGCACCTATGTAAAAAGTTAGGTTTGGTGGCACTTCTTTGCAACCCCAGCACTGGGGAAGCAAGATAGGCAGATCCCTGGGGCTTGCTGGACATTCCCAGGTAAGAAATGATGTTTCAGAAAACAAGACAGATGGCTCATGAAGATTGATAGATGAGGATAACCTCTGGCCTCCACATGCACATGCAAACAAAGGCATGTGAGAAATATCGCACATAAAATGCGCACACAGACATACAAATGTGATAAAATGTACATAACATTAAGTATGAGGCAATTAACCTCAATAACGCAGAGGGATTGCATAGATTACTTGTTCTATTGAAACTCTTACTAAGGTGCCTGCAAAGCTAAGGGAAGATGAAAGCTACATGTACCGGGGCATAGAGAAATGGATTATGAGGAATAATATTGTATAATGGGGCAGCAGCCCCAGTTTTATCATATGAGGGTAGGGTCTACATTGATATATATGTGACCATTTAATGTACTTTTAATGTCCTTTAGGTTTAAGATAGCCTTTAGACTCCCTCCTCCATTCCAGAATATTAACAACAACAGCACAAGAAAGCAAGATAATTCAAGGGTGTTGTGCAGTAGATTTTTCACATGAAAATTTCCACCAAAGGGTATAAATCAGAATCTGAAGGGTAAGACATGAACTTTCTGGGAGCAAATGTAAATCCTCTAAGGGTGAAATTCTTAGCAGGGACAGTTCTGCTTGTACTTGTGCAATGGTTTACCAGAAACCTGGCAGGGACTCCTGGGGATTAATTGTACTTAAATGGGGACGAGAAGGGATTACTTTGAAGATTCTACTTGCCAAGAGTCCAGAGTCGATGAGAACTCTGGCCAGTATGCAGGTAGTAGCCTGGGGAAACAGAATGTTCCTGTTTTCAACAACTTCCTGCCTGTGGGACTAGACAGGGTAGCTAGACCCTTGACCTTTGAGAAAATAAAAATATTCTGAAGAATCGAGTCTCACAGAGAGGTCTAAACCAGGCTTGTAGCAAAACCAGAGCTTAACTCTTGGTAAAGATGACAAGACTGAGCCATCTATTCTATGTGGTTCTGTACACTCTGAATCATTGATTAGACGCATGGAGTCCAAATAAATCCCATTCATCATGCCGTTAGTCTGAACTCTTGAGAACATTCAGACAAAGGCAGACATAACACAACAGTACGCAGAACATTAATATTCTGCAGCGGATCAGCTCTGCTGCTGGAAGTGACCAGCACAGCAGTTAACACAGATGCCAAGAAGTAGCAATTTCAGGCCTTGGTATTTACCGTATTCTGAGCTCAACAGTATTTATGAAAGAAGATTCTTTTGGCTTTTAGTCTGGCTTAAATTTGGCAATGGGAGAATCTGGGGGAAACTCTTTAGGACAGTAGGGAATCCATCACCTGTTCATGACTGTACCAGGGCATAAACATAAACTCAACAATTTCTTCTGCTTTGTAACTTGGGTTCCAAGTTACAGACTTTGTAACTTGGGGTGTATAGGACTCTCCAGATTCCTTCCAATCAAGGGAAAACTGGAGATCAAAATTCCCTTTAACTTTCTGGGATGTTGGTAATTCTGCCTTCTACATTTCCTGGACAAGGAATCCAAGGAGAGGCTTTATACATCCACTTATGTGATAAACAAAACAAAGGGAAACACAAAACAAACAAAAAACTAATCACTACCAACAAAACATATCTTTATCCACAGTCTATACCTTCCTGCTATTACCATGAACCACTACTGAGAAAATTCCACTTGGAAGCCCCACAGATGCCTCATTCAGCATTTGCAATTTGATTCCTATCTACTCATTTCCCCAACATGTTCTCTCTCCCCATACCCTCTCTTTGCAGTTTCTAGTACTACCATCATCCAGCAAATGATCTGAGCTTTGATAATTGGGCCTCAAATGCTATAGACATGAATATCATTACTAAAAACAACAGTAATAAAAGATAGCTAGTGCTGATCATCTGCTTCTGAGATTCTAGGGAGTGTTACTGGAATGAAATAATCCATGTAATTAGCATAGTAATGTGAGTTTAGGCAATCCTGGCAAGCTCATTTTTCACCAGGGATTTAGATCTACATCTTGAGTCATGATGAATGTTAGTAGATAGAGTAGGAGTTAGATAGCAGTTAATTTGGTCCATAGATCAGATCAGACTATACAGTTTGCCTTGTATGTACTTTGCACTTTCTTAGCTAACATTATGCTTTCTTGACTGGCATATTAAATAAGACAGCCAAAGCTGTAGAATGCATGTGTTTCAAAGATCTCTTACCTCTTCTATTAACTTGATCTCAGTTGCTCTTCAGAGCTAAAGATACTAACTTCTGAGACTTGAAATGTTAACCACTGAGACACATTGGAAATAGTGTAGATTCCATAGTCAGCATTTATGAGCAAATATGATCTACTTCTCCAAAGAACCCACAGAAATACAAAGACAAATACCTTTTCTCAGGGAGCTGGGGGATGTATAGATTTTAATTAGAGGTAAGTGACTAATGCTTGCCTTATTACTGATATTTCCACTTAATAAATATGAATTATCCAAGTAGAAATTCAATCATTTGAATAAACATGAAATCCTGTTGAGTTTAGAAGTTCATTAAGTACTAAAATTTGTTAGTAAATTCTCTTCTATGAATTATTATTTACCTGGGATGAGACACTGTAATTTCCTGGTAATCCATTCTGTACATATAGCTTCAGACATTATGCAGCCATGTGCACAATGGTTACAATTGGGGATAAATAACAAAAGTGCAGATAAAGAGTTAACAGCCATGGAAGCTGTTTCAATATTTTCCTAAACTAGTAAAAAAAACATGGAAATTGTTTTATTTCCCACTGAAATGAAGAAAAATATTGTCTCAGTGTGAATCACATGTATCTATCAAAATAATGATGTTGGAAAATTACTCTTGATTTTTTTTCCCCAAGGAAGTTGAAAACGTTCATCCAAATCAGCATCTTTAGCAGTAACTGGACCACTTCTGATAAGGAATGTTAGGATCCTATTATGTCAATAGGCTCTTGGGATTGGTAAGGCAATTTAATTTTCCAGTCATGAAGAACATAGAGGATGAATTTTCTGTAAATAGCCTTGTTTCAACACAGTATCATGAATCCAAAGTATAGGCTGAACTAAAGTAGCAACACAGTCAGCCAAAGAGAGTGACATTTATTCACTAATGTTTCAAGCAGGCCTTGATTCAGGCCTTCCCATTTGCTACCAGCGATTTAAACCTTAAACACAGGGACATTTTCCTCTAGAATGTATGGAAGTGGAAACAAGTGGGTTTAATATACACAACAGGAACTGAGAAGATAGTTTCCTTTGACAGATGTCCTACACTACTTCCCACACTTTCATACATAAAAAGGTACAACACTTGCCAAGATGCAAAATGTTGCCAATGTTCATTTGTTAATGAATTTCTAGCAGTAGGAGCCAGTGGAAAGAATTAAAATGATTTAAGCTGTTTCCAAATAACCAAATGTCTTGTATCATTATAAAATCAGGAGATGAAAAATAGTCATCCTATAAGTTCATTCTTTGACGACAAGTTGGTTGAGCAAATAGGGGTGCCTTTGGCAAGCACAACTCTATATTTGTTTGCCAGATGGTTTTTTTTTTTTTTAAATCTCTTAATTCATTTGACTGCAGTTAGTCAGCCAGGCAGCATTAGCTGAACATATATTTTGTTTACATACTAGATGATGTATTGTCTATTGAGGAAAAAATACAGAAATGCACACAAATAATTCATTTCATGTCCGGTTGAATGCTTCAGGAGAGAACTAATTTCAGTTGATATTAGAAGGGAAGAAGAAATATGCTTTAGCAGAAGAAGCCTATTTGAAAAATAATATTCTTAAGCTTATATTAACCCTATTCCATTACTTTTTGTCTCATATTGTAGTTTCAGTATCTTTTATTTCTTCCTGGGGTGGACTATAAAACACCTGGTAGGCAGTTTTGCAGCATATTTGTCTTTGAATCCTCTGTAATACTCAGTGATTGCTGTATACTCTATAGCGTTTCATTTGTTTCTCTGTACAATGTTGGCACCAAGTAGATATTTGTTATAAAAAAAAAGACACATACCTATAATTGATCATTAATTCTTTAAAGTAGAGGACAATGCTCTCTAGTTTGCCTGAATGGCACACATTTGATCTGTTGGAAGTTATTAAATAACTACCACCCTTGGCTCTCAGAAGCCCTGAATGGGTTATAAATTATCTGGCTGTCAATGAACTTGAGACATATAATACACTTACAAGACTGCCTTAGACACATGGGTGAAAGCGGTTCCAGACCAAACACTGAGTATTACTTATCATTTTGTCTTTAAATTTTGATGACTCATGGGACTATAATGGATAGCAGAAAAACTCATGATAAACTATGAGATTGATGAAGTCTAGAGAGGATACACATGTAAAAGGGGGATCTTCATGGAAACTATGTAGACAAATATTGACCTGGATCACCTCTTAAATTTAGATCATAAAGAAAGCATCCCTTTGCAATAAATCCATATAGCTCTGGGACGTTATTCTTGTTGTCAAGAATTTATGAAAGTCAATTCAGGAGTTATCTGTAACAGCAAAAGAGATCATGAATGAAGTTGTTCGTTCACAACCCTGCACTTCCATAGAAAGCTCAGGCAGCTGTAGGGGAGAATGTGTGCGCTTCTAGCATTTATTTACTTGATACTTGAACTTCATTCGCTTATCCCACAAATATTTGTCATGTTACTGCTTTGGTGACTGGGATTTGAGAAGTAAACATACTAGACAGGTAGGCCTGCTTTCATGGAACTGATGAAGCAGAGGCAGAGTGACAGGAATATCACCAGGTCAAGCCCATGGGGTGGGAGGCCTCATAGAAAGAAAAGCAGCAACAGACAGTCAGAGGATCTCAGTGATGGAGACAAGAATAGGGTCTGCCTGACTGCCGTGCGCTAAGGAGTGCAGCTGGATTCCTATGATGACTTATAAAGGAATACATAGGATATAGAGGCATGGAAGCAGGAGAATGTGCAGGGCTTGGAGCAACGTCTATTATACAACATGTAAGCAGATGCCTTTAACACATAGTAGGTGCAAATGTAAAACAGCAAATCTATTCCACCAAGGAGTAAAAGTCAGCGATATAGAAATTATTGGCGGCACATGCCTTTAATCCCAGCTCTTGGGGGGAGGGAGGCAGGAAGATTTCTGAGTTCGAGGCCAGCCTGGTCTACAGAGTGAGTTCCAGGACAGCCAGGGCTACAGAGAGAAACCCTGTCTCGAAAAAAACCAAAAAAAAAAAAAAAGAAAAGAAAAGAAAAGAAATTAACTATTACTGAGATTTAGAAATTCCTAAACTGAAATGTCTCCTTTACTTAATGGAAGAGAACCATTTTTTTTCCTGTCATGACCACTCCTTTGTCGATGAGCTATTTCTGTGTTAGTTACTAGATAATTTAGTAAAAGAAACTGATATTTAGTTTTCCTTTTAAATTTGCTGAATGAATCTCAAATCTAGGTAGGAGAGAGTATAAAGGCAATAAGGAAGTGTAAATTAAGACTGAATCTGTCCTGAAGAGCACAGGATGTTGTTAACTATCTTAATTATTTAACAATAGAAGCAGGTTCTAAACCTTTAAACGGCTTTTGAAAAATGTAAGCATCTTTCCTTGTGACTCTCAGACAAATGGTAAGTTACACGGTCACAGACAGTCACTGCAATCACTTGTGTAGCTAAAACGTCTCCTGAGCGTTTGCTTAGAGTTGTCAGATGTCACATTAAGGATTTTTCACATAATAGATTCTCCTGGTTGGAGCTTTGCTAAAGCGCTGCCTTCTCTCAAGGTGTCTCTCAAGGTCTTCTCCACAAAGGGGAAGACAGCTTCAGTGCCTGGCCCAGCATCACACTGCTGCTGGAGATGCCAGGCTTCTCTTTGTACAGATGTAAATACTAAAGACTTATTTTACCTTCAGAGTACTGTTGCTTAATCTGAGATCTTAGGGCCCTGTGATTGGCTTGAGAGATTTTATTCTTTATTCTGGCCCACATGGATCTAATTGAAACTCTTTCTATTTGAAACTCTTTATGATTTCACCACTTGGTGTTTCTATTTGCTTTATTTCTTATCTTTTAAAAGACAGGGCCTCATGTAGCTCAAGTTGGCTTTAAACTCTCTTGCTTTGTCACCAGTGACAACCTTGAAGCTGGCTTCCACGGCTCCTCCCTCCAAGTACTGGGATCTGAGGCACGTGCTACCACATCTAGTACTGCAGATTTCCAGAGGTACCACCACCCTGGAAACGTGTCTCTGGAATGATTCCTGTTTGTTGGTTTCTCTTAAAACGTGATGTCAGAACTAAATCTAATTCCCTGTGTGTGACGTAAGTCTCGTGGGTCAGAGAGAGAGAAAGAATCAGCTTCAATTATGGTCATACTGGAGAATGCTCACGGCAGTGTCCGCACATCCTTAATTCAGGTTTTGAGCTGGAAATCTTGGTTACTTTTATTAGCAAATGTTGTTGTTGTTTTTTTTTTTTCTGCCTCTTTTCATTGTCCCTTCCAAGTCCTCGCTGCTCTGTTTGTCCCGTTGGATGAATGATCTACCATTTAGGAAAATCGCTTCCTCGATTTTCTTCCTTTGTGAGGTTCACCCAGTTACCCATATATCCACCTGGATTTCCCAACCAACCAAATAAGTCACCATTATATGGCTATACACTAAGAGACCCTACAAATACCCTACCCAAATAAAAGTACATAATTTTTACAGTATTTTCATGAGTTTTCACACAACTGATATTATGAGTGAGTTTTTGGATAAAGAATCAGTTTTGGATGACAGTTACATCAGTCAGCAATGTAACTGATGGAGAAAACACAAACTGGTCGCTGCAAACATGATTTTGTTTGCAGCTGGGACTGGTACACAAGCCCATAATTCCAGGAACCTGGAAGTCAGAGACAGGAAGATGGTAAGTTAAAGTCCTGCCTGGGTAACTGAAGGTCTTTTGACAAGGATGAGCAACTCAGTGAAATCTTGTCTCAAAACTAAAAGTATAAAAAAAAAAAAAAAAGGCTTGAATTAAGGGGATATATCTCAGTGCTCTAGAATGCTTGTCTAACATTTCTGGGACCCTATACTCAACCCCTAAGTGCCTCCCCAAATATAAATATAATCATATACATATATTCATACAAATTATTTATACAGTTATACATGAATATGTACATTTATATACATATGTGCACATGTATATTATATATATATATTTATATATCTTCTTATATACACATAAACACAATTATTCATATACACATATGTATATATACACATATACACATATATACATATCTCCTTACATACACATATACATACATATTCATATACACATATGTATACACACACACACACATACACACACACACATACACGGTTTACCAACATCAGGTATCAAGTGAATATGGATATATAAGTTGGTAATAGATCAGAATGTTAATAACTTAATATTAAGAAAAGGACAAATTCCAACATACACCTCTTGAGTTCACTCTGTCACAGCCTTCTTGAATAAACAAAAGCACTCTGAGGGTAAGAGTGAGTGGCTGGCAGAGACAAGTCAAAGGAGAGGGCGATGTGACTAAGAACAGCATTTATATAAATGGCACTGTTTGCCTGGAGATGAGAAGACAGGGTGATTTAATGACCATTCTGGAGACGTTTTAACAAAGAATAATGATGTCTCCTGACTTCTGTCTTCTGCCAGGAAGATTTTTTTTTAATTGCAATTAAAATAAAAGAAGCAGATGGGATACATGTAACAGCCAAAGATGCCTGACAGGAGAGGGCAAATACGAACAGTACTGGGAGTTCATTGGGGATGCCCTCAAAATATGCTCAACAGCGACCCTCTGAACACTTTCTGCTAGGGAGCATCACAGAGGGCCAGCCCAGGGTAAGGAGAGTGGACCTGACACATGAATTACACGTGGTTAGAGCCTATCATTGGCCGCTATTTTGCACTATTGACTAACAATCCATTTAATTATTATTGTCCTTCACAAAAAAGAGACACAAAAGGAGAATGAAAAGGATGTTATCCTCACTAAGTGCACAGTATCTTTTGAGGAGTATACAGTGCTTCAGCATGTAAATAAACTTTCAGTCAATGTGAAACAGTAGTTTATGATTCAGACACAGAGCGTTGCAAGGGTTGGGGGACCATCAACATTATCCCTGAAGTAATCTCGATCCATTTGCACAGACATCCTCATACTCTGTCATTCCGGGCACATCTCAGAATCTCTGAGATGAAACCGATCACATGACTTCTGGACTATGAAGGGCAATTTGATCAATTTTTATAGAGCCGACACAAGGATGTCCAGACAGCACACTTTATTCACAAATCATAAGCAATGTCTTCTTTACAGCACATGTCTGCACATTTTACTTAATGTGTTTTCTATTATTTTCTCTAAAAGAAATGGCAGCATTCCTGGACTGCTTGTTCTACTTAGGAAAAAAAGCATGTCCTGTGTTGTCCCCCTTTCAAATACAGGAAAATCAATGGTGTAATTGCACGGAAAAAGAAAGGGCAAGGTCATCTGAATTACCAGTGCCATTCCCGTTACGAGCAGCATGGTCCTATATCTAGAATGTATTTAATTTGATTATTTTGCTATCACAGACAGTATTAAACCCCAAGAGAACAGATGGTACCAGTATATTTTAAATCATTCAGTGACGTGTGCTTTCTAAAGCACAAATGTAGATTAGCAGAGTAGATACATTCGGTATTTGACCTTTGCTTGTATTTTCTCGCTACATATTCTAAAGCAATTATCTTCCTCAACTAAGACGAATCCTTTTTTCCTCCCCCTGACATATAGTTGGATACAACTATATAGAAGACAAGAAATAGGAAAGAAAAAAGACACTGAACTGAGTTTGTATAAAGAAAACACAAGAACAAAAGAAAATAGATAAACTTTGTTGAGTGGTACAACAGGGCAATAACTTTTTTTTTTTTTTTTGACAAGCAATAAAGGCTAAAGTATTGGCACCAAGGAGAAAAATGGCTAAGCCTACTGTCTACTGCCTTTCTGGAGTGATACCCTCTTCATATGAAGCATGTGTTGCAGCAAGTGCCACACTGCTTGGAAGCTCATAATTTAGCCAAGGGACATTGTCTCTTATCATTCATGTATAATATTAATTTTTTTTGCAATAGAAAGAGATAAATAATTTGGTCCTCTGGGAAGTTTGATGGGATTTTTCAATTTTATTTTTATTATATATTAATTAAACATATTAATGGGGTTGCATGTGGCATTTCAACACATATATACCGTAAGTAGTAGTCAACTCCAGGCTATCAGATGCCAGCTCACATCTTGGGGCACAGTCTCTATTTGCATGAACAGTTCATATAGCAGTTTCAATTGCTATAATAAAATAAACAAAGCTAGTTGCTTTTTAAGACAGGAAAAGCTTATTAGTTTTGGAGGTTCAATGGCATCTCCCCAGCACTGATAAGCATCTTCTGTCACCACAATGGTGCAAATGTGCAATGAGGAGAATCATAACATGAGACAAAGGGGCAGAGGGCAAAGAGGAACATTCTAGACCATCACTGATGCTTTTAGAGCAGTAGTTCTCAGCCTTCCTAATGCTGTGACCTTTTAATACAATGCTGTGGTAGCCATTCACAATTAGAAAATTATTTCCTTGCTATTTCATAACTGTAACATTTACTAATTATTAATCATAATGTAACTATTTTTGGAGATAGAGGTTTGCCCAAGTAGTTGCAACCCACAGGTTGAGAACCACTTTTTTTTGGCAGGAACAACCCTAACGAGGAACCATCTTTTTCTGGGCCCCATCTGCACAGGATGCAGTGTTGCTGACAGTGCAGTGCTCCCAGCATGTGCAGCTAAGCATGCCTAGTTTGGATGAACAGGAAATGATGCTATCATAGAAGGGAAACAAGTGTGGTGGATGGAAGAAATATAGAGTGGGCTGGGCAACATGGGTTCCTGTCACCTACAGACTAGGACTGTGTGCCTTCTGCCACAGAGATTCACACACACCCAACATATTCTCAATTATTTCCTTTGATATGATATTTAATGAATGTAGAAAATGCCACATAAGAATTGAAATTTGAATATTAATAGACTCTAAGACATGAGATTTCCCCACCTCCATACAGGTGGAGAGTAGTCTACTTCCTGGGCATAGGTATGTTCCAGTATGACAAGACCTATACATTCTGGACATCATTACCTCTTTCTTGCCTTTATAATCACTTGACTTGAAGACATGTCAAATCAAATTAACACTGACTTGAATTGCGGTGGGAAATAAGGAAATTTGCTTAATGTACCTGGTCCTCCCGTAATGCAACTATCACACCCAGCAGTGACCTAGAACTTCTTGCAAAACACTTAACTTGAATATCAATTGTCCTAGAGTTATCTCATTTATTGAGTATCAATATGCATGTACCATATTATTAAAAAAAACAGTATTTATTCATTAATATAGACCTGTATTTAAATCAATGTTAAAACAGCTGACAGTGAAAGATAAAATATTAGAAATGAACATTTTTCATATATGTAAGAAAGACATTGGGTTTTCTTCAGGAAATACGTTTCTAAAGGCACTGGGACAGATTGTTGATACGGTTTTAGTTTAACATGTCAAAAGGCTCTGATAACAGTTTATGACATTACATTGATTCCCATCCAGATTGAACTGCTTGAATATACATCCTGTTGTAATTTGTCTGTAGTTGTATAGGCAATCAGTTACTTAATGAGAATTTAAAATGGTTGTCCACATGGCCTTGGTATTAGCAATTGATGTAGTCAAACTTACTAGATACCATGCAGACAAAATGATTCATGGAACAAAAGACAAGTTTTCAGGTAGTACTTTCAGCTTCAAGGCATAGCTTAAATAATGAAGACTCAATATATATAATATAGAGCATATATGCTATATAAAATATATATAGAATAAATAGCATATATACTATATATATATATGAATGAATGAAAAGAGGGCATAAAACACCTTGGAACACTAATACTTCTTTCTGCATTACAATACAATGGCTAATAAAATCTAAAAAAAAAAATGGCTAAGATGTCCTTGAGTAACATAGGACCATTTATAATGAGTAAAATAAAATGTAAAAAATTTAAACATTTAAAAAATTAAGAAAGCAAAGCATGGCATGGTAGAGACCTTTAAAATGCCTTTTTGTTACTAACTCCCTTCATTCATGTGCTTGTTCACACACTGCTGGGTGTTGATTAAGCGTAGTGTTTTAAATATGGAATATGTCCCATTAAACTCATAAGTCTGAACACTTGGTCCTCAGCTTTGGCGCCCTTTGGGAGGTAACAGAGCCTATAGGAGCAAGAGCTTGTGGAGCAAGGATTCCGTGGAGGAGGAGGTTTAGAACTTTGCCTTACCTCTCTCTTTTTTTTTTTTTTTTTTTTTTTTAGTGCATACAAAGTGTAATCAGCCAGCACCCTTCTCTGGTCCAAGCTTTCCCTGTCTGTTGCCATGTATTTCCTGTCAGGAGATGAACTCTGTCACCCTGGAATTGTGAGGCAAAACAAGCCCTTTCTTCTCTAAGTTGCTTTTTCTCATAGTACATTTATCACAGCAACAGAAAAGAAACTAACACCTTAGATAAAAAGGAATCCCCTTGGTTGGCTCAAAGACAACCCCTATAACTGAAAGGCTGATCTAATACATTTTGACAACTTAGATTTTTAATACTCTTGGAGATTGGTTTTAATGCTTGATTCAATTGGGAATCTGAGTGTCCAAATGCTAAAGGTCTTTGTCCCCAATTGGTTTTTGACCAATCAATAAAGATGGCACCGTCCAATGACTGGGCACAGGGTGGGACCCTAATTGTTACACTGGCTAGGATGCAGAGAGGAGCAGAGGAGAATAGCCAGGGAGGAAAGATGGAATGCAGGAGCTGCAGGAGAGAAAGCCAACCAGCCACATGAGAATTTGGGTGGGTGGCCACTGGACACTTCCCTGATTGGACCTGAGGTAGCAGGGGAAGGTTTTGGGCGTGCCCAGTCATTGAGTTAGCCAAGGCACTTCAAAAATAAGTTAATGTATATATGTCTTTCATTCATGAATCCAAAGAGTTCCTGAGTGGGTGGCTGGAAGCATGTGACCCACTGGGAGTACAAAGTGGTGTAGCTAAAACACATTGCTACATAATACAGCACAGGCATTTGCTCAAGAGCACTGTATAAAAACTTTCAATGATAAGAACAATAACAGTTTTCATTTACCAGTGTGCTATGTGTACATGTATCGTATAACAAATAGAAAACTTGTATTAAATATTTATACAGACAATACTTATAATCTATAGTCTGTTTCCCTTATATTCATTTAAGTAAAATCCCTGTGAAATAGTGTGAAGGATTTTTCAAAACCTATATGCAGCATTGCAAATTCAAAGTAGTATTTCCCAAACATTTTATTTCAAAGGATAAAAAGATCCTGTTTGTTGAGTGAAAATGAGTGTCCTGGGACTAAAGTCATGGGGGCATATTTTGCGGAAATATTACAGTCTATTTCCAGTGTACATAAGAAGACAGTCTTTTGATAGTTACTTTTTATTGACCCCAAATGCCATTAGCTAAGTGGATCATCCCCTTTAAGCACAGATTTATTGCCAAAGAACTTTTGGCAACCTCAAAGAATCAGCTATACCTTCACAAACGGAGAATTGCCATCAAGGAATTAAGAGGTGTGACAAATGCTCTGAAAAGGAAGTCCAAAGGGGAAACTGCTGAGACATCCTTACAACAGAAACACCTCTAGAAGTTACTGGAGTGCGATACTGCCATATCTAAGATTTACAGTATTGTGAAAGTCCAGGTATGCATTAGTTCCCCACTCCCCACCATACGCACACTATTTCACTCTGTTCTGCTTCTCTCTTCCCCCTTCTCTCATCTCTTCTGCCTTACGCATTTGAAAAAAACATAATGTGGTGCTTTGAATATGCTTGGCCCAGGGAATAGCACTATTAGGAGGTGTGGCCTTGTTGGAGGAAGTGTGTCACTATGGGGGGTAGGCTTTGAGACTACTGTGAGCTGCCTGAAAACAGTCTGCTCCTGGCTTCCTATGGATGAAAAGGTAAATCTCTTAGCTCCTCCAGTGCCATGCCTGCCTACACACTGCCATGCTTCCTGCCATGATGATAATGGACTGAAACTGACCCTGTAAGTCAGACCCAATTAAATTATAGAAATTGCCTTGATCATGGTCTGTTCGCATCAGTAAATCCCTAATAAACATAGTGAGCCCTTTAGTTTGTAAAGTTACTTACTGATACTCTCCTGAGATGGTTTAGTGAAGGAGATTTTACTTAATTTAATTAATACACATGCACCCAACAAAATGTCACATTAGAAACAGAGAACTAGATATTGGTTTAAAAATTCCTTTTGTGACTTAGAGTCATCTGTGCCAATGTAAGAAAAAAATCTGGTTTACTTTGGTGGGTGGGGCTTGATTAAAAAGGACATACCAGACTGTGAGGTAACAAAAACATGGCTAGTACTGATGTCAGAATATCAAATGTGCTCAATTAATTGAAAAACATTATATTCCCAGTTCTCTGGTTCTATGTAATGAGTGCTAGAGTTGGTGGTAGCTAGACATGAAGTTATATGAACTCTCATATGCAGCACTCGTGTACACACACACACACACACACACACACACACACAAATCTATCTTCAATCAACTAGAGTAGTACAGCTGAGTCTACTGTGCTTACCTTCTGTGTATTTGCCTACCAAAAGCTTCCCATCTTACAGCCCCCAAATCATTCTTTCAAATGCCACAGGGTTTTTACTCCTCTTACAAGACTTAATAAAGTAGAAGAAATAAACAGAGGAAGGACCAAACCAACTGTCTCTGACTTATCTCCTAACTCATTAACAGTCAATGGGCTTTCTGTTTTACGTCAACCACATAGATGGGTGCCATATTTCTCCTGTCCTCTAAAATCCTACATTGAGTGACAGAGACAAGCTAAGGACAGCACACTGTGTAAAGCATTGCTCAGATGAGTGAGGGAGAAAGCATGGCTAGGGAAATAAAATGAAGAATGATGCAAGGACAAGGAAGTAATATCAGGGCTAGCACCGGTAGTAGCATACCGAACACGCTTAATCAATTAAAATTTTAGTTCAGAAAATAGCATAGATTGTGCTGTAATTAAACTACCCAATGACTCTCTGGACTCATCCCTGAACAAAATCTAGGCCTCCTGGCTCCACGTCTCAACCCAGTCCATGTAACCCAACATGCCACAGCTGAGAAGTAGTTGTGATACTTAAGTTCATGTTCTATCTCCCAAGTACTATGATTTACAGGTGAGTTGCATCATATCCATTAAGCTATTAAAACCTTACAACATGGGGCTGGAGAGATGGCTCAGTGGTTAAGAGCACTGACTGCTCTTCCAAAAAGGTCCTGAGTTCAAATCCCAGCAACCACATGGTGGCTCACAACCATCTGTAATGGGATCAGATGCCCTCTTCTGGTGTGTCTGAAGACAGCAGCAGTGTACTAACAAAATAAATAAATAAATCTTTAAAAAAAAAAAAAAGCTTCTTTGCTCGCTAGGCATGTGTTATACCACTTGTCTTTAAAAAAACAAAACAAAACAAAAAAACCCTTACAACATATTTTCTCTCTCTAGTAGCAATAAAATTTTATGTCAGATTTGTTATTATTCCATACTACATACAAAATTTTGCTTGGTTTTATAAAAAAGTCAGGTCAAAATATTATACTTGGTTCTTCTATTGCCCTATTTTTGGAATAGTGTACAATTTTTAATTTGAATTGTGTTTTAATTTTTGTTGTAGTTTTTCTGCTTCTGCCATTTTAAGAGACATTTTGTTCAGAGATAGAAAATGTTTTAAAATTTTATGAAAATGTCATGGTTCTAATGCATAATGTTCTTATAATACAACCTTTATAACTTTCAATTTTAATTAATCCTATTAAACTTAATTTCCATGGAGGGGGTGAGTATCAAAAGTTACTGTGTTCCTGGCACTGCCACCCCATACACTGTGTTTTTCAGTCTTCTCAAGATGAGGTATTCCTTTCTTTCTTTCTTTATCTTTGGATCCAGAGCAAAAAGGTTAAAGAACAAAGCCATATGGGTTAGGTATCAGTATGTTGTATAGAGGAATCAAAGTATGGTGGCAGCCACTGAAGTATCTGAGCCACTGATCAGCAACATCAGTGCCCCAAACTCACTGAAAAAGTAATTCCTTGTAGTTGTGGTTGAGATTGTGAAGCCATTGCAACAAACTGACTCAGGAATTTGAGGTGGGTTCAGGAGAGGGAAGACTGGTCTGGATGGGACAGGATGGGTAGGGGTTGTGTGGGACATGAAGGCACTCCATTTTTTTGTTTGTTCATTTGTTGTTTGTTGTTTTTGTTTCTCTGTTTCTCTTTCTCTTTCTCTATCTGAGGCAATATTATTGGTCTTTTGGATAGAATTGACTTGCCAAGAAAGACAATCCTGTGAAATTTCGGCTGGAATCTGCACATGGCCACCTCTTTGCTGATTGTGATTTTGGTCCCCATGTAGCCTGTCCTGTGTTTCATGTCTGCAGTGCTGAAACCTGGTCTACACATCAGCACATAAAGTTCATGCTATAGATCTATTGCTCCGGCCATAAGTGATGCTCAGGTCAATGTGATCTTAAATTTCAAAACCAATGTTTCTGGTATCTGAGAAGTCAATTTTGTATCATTTATTCTTCAGCATTTCCAGACTTTTCCCTAGATTTCTTCTACCTTGGCTCTACATGCTGTGCAGGGCACAGCAGTTTTTTTTTCTAATTTCTTCTGATGTCAAAGGACCTGTCAGTGTATCTAGCTTTGAAAAATATAAGGCCTGTGAGCTGTTCCAAGGCCTTGGCAGCTCAGATCAGTTTGTACCCTTAGCCTGACACAGACATCAAGAGGATCTTGTGGATGTGAAATTTCTGCCCATGCCTTTTCTTTTCATCTTGATCTGGCACTATTTTGGAGAAGAGCAAGAGAGTTGATTACATTTTATAAAATAAGATGGCATCTTCGCTGGCTTTTTGAAAGGTTTTGGAAGGTCAGTTTTAAGAAGATCCTCTGGTTGTTGAGCGAGGCAGGGATTTCTGTACCATGTCTCAGGACTCCTTGGCACACTGAGGAGGGGGTTTGTGTGGTTGTTAGTTTGTTTTCTGATTTCCCTTCTCCAGTGCCTCCTTTCCAGTACTCTGGGCTTTGACCTTCACACTCTCTCTACCCTGGTGTTGTCTCATCATAGTGCTGAAGGAGTCCTAGCTGGGCTGGCCATGAAGTTCCTTGTATTTTCAGTACACCAGGGTGTTGTTACTAATGAATCAGTAACACTTTAAAATTCTCAGCACATGCAGCGTCATCTGCAATCCAAAGAACAGCCTCAACAGTGCTCAGCCTGAACTTTGTTTACTTTGGATCCACACAGAGAACATGAAAAGATGAAGTAGTTTGGAAATGCTAACAACAGCAGAAATGTCCCTTTTCCTGGGTGCCCATGATACAAATCTTTACTTTCCCCCTTTACATGGTTCTGCTGACCTAAAATTCAGGTCCAGAGGTTCTGTTTCTTTCCCAATATGAAAAATTCCTAATTGGAAAGCAAAGCTGGTGATGTACTGAGACACCTAAGTGCTGGTACTAGATGCAGTTCATGCTCAAAGATGAACAGCTAATGTGCCTTCACTCAAGGAACTGCATTTGGTACTAATAATTGCCTAGTTTACCTGGGATAGATCTGCTATTCAATGTTCCTTGATTTTTTCTCCTGTGTTTTGTTTTTTGGTTTGTTTGTTTTTTGGTTTTGGGTTTTTTTTTTTTTTGTTTTTTTTTTTTTGTTTTTTTGTTTTTTTTTTTTTTGGTGATTATGGTGGCTTGAATAAGAATGGTCAATAGATAAATATGCTTGAATGCTTGGTCCCTAGCTGGTGGAATTGTTTGGGAGGGATTAGGAGGTGTGGTCTTGTTGAAAGAGCCCTGTGCCACTAGTGGGAGGTTGACTTTGAGGTTTCAAAAGCCCACGCCAGACTTCTTCTGCCTCCTGCCTCTTATGAATCAGAACTAAGGTCTCAAATGCTCCAGTGCCATGCCTGCCTACCTGCTACCATGTTCCCTTGGCCATAAACTCTCCTACTGAAACTGTAAGGAAGTCCTTGATTCAATGCTTTTCACATTGCTTGGCGATTATAATACAATGGCAACATTCCCACTTCTACCCCCTCCTCTTTCTCCCTCTAAACCTTCCCCCATACTCTAAGCTACCCTGGTTTTTGTATATCTTTGCAGCAACAGAACAGAAACTGAGGCATTGAAGGGGGGGATGGATTTGCTAAGCGATGTTGCTGGGTTTACTCCCGTTTTCTTGTGAAATTATTGGTAGTCACGGGACCTGGTGGTACTGTGGCAGGAAAATGCCGCCCACTCCGTGCCGTTCCACTGATATACATTGTCAGCTTGAACAAGGCACTTGTGAGGAGCTCCATGGTACAGCTGATTTTCTCAAGTCAGGTCACCTTATATCAGGTCATTTCTAGACAGTCTAAAAAGCAGATGGAGATTGGAATCTGTCACTTCAACTACCAAAGGACACACAGACACAGATACACAGACACACAGACACACACACACACACACACACACACACACACACACACGCACGCATGCACACACGCATGCACGCACGCATGCACGCACACTTTTAGCAGCAGAGTGACAGAATTCACCTGCGGCATGCTATGGCCCATCCAGTAGTTACTTTTCCAGCATTCTGGTTCTATGTACAGGCTGATTTCTAGAGTCATGCAATTTCTGATTTATTCTGAGACAAAATGCAAAGCCAAAAAGCTCTACTCTGACTATGTAAATGATCTGTCAGTTCCAACTCATTAGCATTTTTGAGGCAAAGGTTTGGAAGAGACTTTAAGAACATCCCGCTTAGTGGGAAAGCCGGTCATCACTAGGTGGTACCACAGTCTTTCTCTGCTCTGGAAGCCGTGCATACATTTGAGAGAGGTGTTAGGAATTTTTTTTTTTCAGAAGCCATCTTGATTCCAGTCAAGATATTCACTACTCAGTATGTCAATCTGTCAGTGTCAGAGAGTAACCAAAGGAGTAAGCACTTTAGTACAGGGCACACTGTTGCCCTCTAGTGACCATGGGCAATCATGCAATCTAGAAAGGCTAAGGGAATCGAGTCAACCTTTCTTATACTTCAGCCCAAGCAACGCTTGTATATTTTTAAATTCTGGTTACAATTAAGGAGTCCCATCTCCTAGTTCCCCTAAGGATCACGGCCAATACCGTTTCTTCCTTCTTCTCAAATACTTGGGTTCCCATTTCCTGCACATGACAGATGATATTCCTACTAAATAGAAAAGAGTAGCACACAAGAGAAGCATTCTCCATGTCCAGTCAGCAATGTGATGAACTCATGCACACATCTATTACTTCCACCACACACACACATACACACAGACACACACACATACATACACACACACACACATATATACATATACACACACACACACATATACCCATATACATACACACACACACAAATACACATACACAAGGAGGGGTGAGATGCATACTCACACACACATACATACACACACATATACACATATACATACACACATATACACATATACATACACACACATATACACATATACATACACACATATACACATATATATACACACATATACACATATACATACACACACAAATACACATATACATATACACATATACATACATATATATACACATATACATACACACACATATATACATACACACATATACACATATACATACACACACAAATACACATATACAGAGGGGGGTAGATATGCCTACACACACACACACACACACACACACACACACACAGAGTTTACCTCCGCGGGTAAACCCTTCCTTTGATGTTTTAGATCTGATCTCTTTATAACATCTGATAAACAGATCTGATCTCTTTATAACATCTGGTAAACAGCCTCGACCTTTATCCTCCCTATACTTTATTGTCAAATCCTTCCCCTAAGGATAAAAAAGGGCTTGATGACACTGAATTATTATTTAAAAAATAATTTCCAATATCTCTGTTCAAAAGCTTACCACCGCTTCCTCATAACAAGCCCCATTTGTTAAAGTAATTCATCAGGCTCACACCCACTGCCTCGATTCTCCCCTCTTATTTAAACACAACCAAGTTCGATCTGTTCTCTGCTCCTCCGGCTGTAGGACTTTCCCTTGCCAACTGAGTTAGGCTTCCCAGGGACCATGTCTAACCTTCCTGCATGCCCTCTTTTCTGCAATCCTCCTTCCTCTTGGTTTCCGCACACTGAGATTTCTTCACACCATCTGCACTCTGTTTATTTGGTTTCATTTTCAGCCCTTTTTCCTTTCCTTTCCTTTCCTTTCCTTTCCTTTCCTTTCCTTTCCTTTCCTTTCCTTTCCTTTCCTTTCCTTTCCTTTCCTTTCCTTTTTCCTTTCCTTTCCTTTCCTTTCCTTTCCTTTCCTTTCCTTTCCTTTCCTTTCCTTTCCTTTCCTTTCCTTTCCTTTCCTTTCCTTTCCTTTCCTTTCCTTTCCTTTCCTTTCCTTTCCTTTCCTTTCCCTTCCCTTCCCGTCCAGTTGTCAGTGTGCCCCAGGCTCCTGTGTTCTCACCTTACTCATCCCTCCCCCTCCCCCAGTGACATTGTTGACTTGAATGACAATCACCACCTCCCACGATGGACATCGCCCAGGAAAGCTCAGTGTCTCTTCTGAACTCTAGACATGTCTGCACACCTGGCACACAGTGAGCTCCACCAGAGAAGCTTCCAACCAGAGAGCACCACCAGGGAGCACAACAAGGGAGTTCTCCCTCCTCCAGGTCTCTCTTGCTGGGTTCTGTTTTATTTGCATCTTGGGGAAACCCCTATCTTCTTTCCTAGTCCTGCTGCTTAGCCAAATACTGACAAGTACTGAGGCCTCTAGACTTCACAGCTCTTCCATCAGCTCCTTCTCCTCTACCTACGCCATGGCTCTGCTCCACATCTACATCGCCATTTGCAACACTCTTTTAAGTGGTCCTCTGTTAACTTTGCAGACAGCCCTATACAAAGTAGTTACTGAGTTAAAAAGAAAAAGTCAGCTACCCATGCAACCCTAGCATTACTAACTTACTGGTGTGAATTCTAGTATTCTTACCTGATAAACCCACTCATCAGCATACTGGATGTTGTTATGCCTTTCTGCATGCAATTTCAGTGTTCTCAGACTGGGCAACCCCAGCCCCCTCCTTCCCTAAGACATATGGAGGTGATTCCCTGCTAAGGTATAAAACTAAGACTAGTAACTAACATTACCAGGCAAACTTCAGCTTGTCATCTGAAGGCCTTCAGCATGTGCTGCCTTACATGGGACATCTGGCAGGGGTCCCATGGGAGCATGACAGCTGTGGGGGAGTTAGAAGGCATTGAGAAAAACACCCAAAATGAAAAGCATGAGGAGTACATATATGCTAAGTGGGTAAGAATCGCAAAGGAATATAAACATAAAAAAAAAAGACACAGGAAGTGAATTAAATTTCATTGCAACGTTCTCTTAATGAAATAATAACGAAATTTCCCAATCAATTAAAATACACAGAGATGTTAATTAAAGGGGTGCTTTTCATTATCTTGTCCTGACAGAAGACAGCAGGATAAGACAACACTAAATTATCTGGAGTAAGGATTTGCAGAAGCCAACTGTGCTAGGAAATTAAAGAGGGGCCACCAAGCATCAAGGTGATGCCAAGCCATGAGGTCTGTTACGATTCAAGCTTATTTGTGACTAATGATTTACCCAAGGTGCACCTTGGGTGAGACCACCCCAGAATGACCTCACTACCTCATGCTGAGTTGTCTGGACAGTGAAACAACTGTTGGCTGCATCCGTCTTCCTTCATCTGGGGATGCCTTCCCCAGATAAAGCCCGTTTCCTGTCTACAGGGGCTTCTTCTCGCCCTGTTTCCTAAAGTATCCAAGCACCTGGCTTTCCTAGTAAACACTTATAAATGATGACACTGTACATTCTAGAAACCAAAAGGTTTGCCTGTATCTCCATTAGAAGATTCCTGTTTCTATTTTCCCTAAAAGAGGGCAAGGCAGAAGGACTGAAGTAGAACTTAAAGCAGAAGCCTCTCTTTTCTGATGACTGCTTAAGTAGTACGTCACTAAAAGCCTAAGTCTTTACCCATTCTCTGTATACCTTTGATAGATAGAACCCTTATTTATATAGACAGTATTATTATTATTATTATTATTATTATTATTATGTATCATAGACAATATAATAGTACAATAACAGTGTGTTAAAAACAGAGCTGGTAGGAAGAGTAAGGGGAGCAAATACCTGCTAAAGATGTCATAGTGCAGGCAGAACTTTCATCATTAAACATTTATTTGAACTTTGTATCTACAGATCCCTCTATCTCTGATATAGGATCTTTTAAGTATATATAGGAACTACAGTCTCCTTGGTTAGTCGTTAAAATCAGTGAGTATTTATTTTTATGACTAGAGTATACATATCACAGTTCAGGGTTCATATAGGGACCTTTTATTGAAGTTTGATGAAACACATTTGTCAACTAGATTCAATAAATTAGGAGTGAGGAAGAAGACTCAGTAGAAGTAATAGGAGGTAGCTGGTCTAGATAGTGGGGAGTGCTCTTACCTGGAGCCACAACAAACATTCCATTGAACTGGAAGCTCAGATTTCCCCCTGGCCATTTTGGGCTTCTAATGCCCTTAAACCAACAGGCTAAGAAAGGAATAACAGTGTTAGGAGGGGGTGATAGATCCAGATTATCATGGGGAAATTGGATTGCCTCTCCACAATGGCGGTAAGCAGGATTATGTCTGGAGTGCAGGAGATCCCCTAGGGCGTCTCTTAGTACTACCATGTCCTGTGATTAAAGTCAATGGGAAACTACAACAGCCTAATCCAAGCAGGATGACAAAGGATAACCCATCAGGAATGAAGGTATGGGTCAATCCTCCAGGAAAAGCACCAAGACCTGCTGAGATGCTTGCTGAAGGTGTAGGAAATACAGAATGGGTAGCAGAGGAAGGTAGTTATAAATACCAGCTAAGGCCACGTAACCAGTTGCAGAAATGAGGATTATAAGTAATATGAATGCTTCTATCTTATTGTGTTAAGGATACATTTGTCTTTCTTCCAATTACTTTAACATCAATTGGTATTGAAACACTAAAAGAATGTTCCCAAGGGACATTGCCCCTTTGTAAATTTACAAATGCGTTTGCGATTGTATGAGGAATAGTTATATCATGTTAGGCGTATTCATGACCTTGTTATTGTTTCATGTGGACATGAGATATTGTTTGTATCAAGTTGACAAGGGGTGGATTGTAGTGGCTATTCCTGGTTGTCAACTTGACTATCTGGAATGAACTACAATCTAGAATTGGAAGGCTCACCTATGATCCTAATCTGGAGGCTCAGAGATATAAGTTTCTGAGCTGGAACTTGGCATGGAGATCTTGAAGCATAGTGGCTATGAATTTCAGAATATTAAGACAAGGAGATCTCTTGGGATTAAAGGCATGGAGGCACACACCTTTAATCTGGGCCATACCCTCTGTTGGAGACCTACAGTCTTTAATCTGGGTTACACCCTCTGCTGGAGATATATAAGGACATTGGAAGAAGGAAGATTTACTCACTCTTCCTTGCCTGCTTGCCTCGTGGGACTGAGCAACTGCTAGATCCTTGAACTTCCATCCAAGCTGCTGCTGACCATTGTTGGGGAGTTGGACTATAGACTGTAAGTCATCGACAAATTCCCTAACTACATAAAGACTATCCATACGTTCTGTGACTCTAGAGAACCCAAACTACTACACCCATATTACGTGGATCAGGAGTGTCCCCATCAACACATAGGCACCATGAGGGAGTCTCCAGTGACCTGAACTTATGGTATGAATCTTCACTCGTTATGGTATTCATTGTCCCAGAGGGAAGGCATGATGATATCAACACAAACACCCCACCCAAGCAAGGTTTGTTGTTAAAGAGACAGAGCAAAAGCTTTGCTCTGTTAAGAACTGTGAAGGATATCAACAGCATTCATAGGCTGTTCTGAGGGTGGAGAAAGGCGGCCACTGGGAGTCATTCAGTGGCTTTCTCTTCTAGCGTGTGGGCAAAGGTCCATCCATGACAAAAATGTCACTATAAGAAAATAATCACAATCATGTCATCCTCTGGGTTCGTCATCACTAGAGCAAGCAAATGCTCAGGGAAATCAAGAGAGCAGTGTGTCAGGGAGACTCTGCTAGTAGAAAGAATCAAATGAGCTTAACTTCCTTTCTGGATGTTATTTACTTAAAACATAGTGTATCTTGGGATGTTAAAAAAATCTCAGGTCATTTAGGACACATGCAAAGATAATGCAGCAAGAATATCTATAAGGAACTATCAATGCGTTTGCTCTAAGTCCACATGCTTTGAATTTATATCTAGGCAAAAGAAGAACAGTGAAGGAGGGAAAAAAACCTTCAAAGCATGAATCTGAATGTGTATGGGCCGTGCTTCCCATCCTGCTAAGCCTTTCTCTGGCTTGCCTTCCTGGCACTCATTTGAAAAGGTCTTTAAATTTTTTATTTTTTATTTTTTATATATTTATTATAATAATTATTTTATTTATTTATAATTATGTGTATGAAGTTATATCTACACTTGCATGTGCAGGCATGTGTGTGTCCATGCATGCGGGTGTGTGTATATGTGTGTGTGTGAGAGAGAGACACAGAGACACATATAGACACACAGACACACACACAGATACACACGCACACACACACACACACAGAGACAAAGAGAGAGAGACAGAGAGAGAGAGAGGGAGAGGGAGAGGGAGAGGGAGAGGGAGAGGGAGAGGGAGATCAGGGTTCTCTTTTTCTGTGTATCCTCAGGATCAAACTCATGTTGTTAGGCTTGGGAGCAAGTTCCTTTACCCACCGAGCCATGTCAGCTACTATCATTCTTTAGAAAGAAGACAAACTCCTTGATAATGTCTGTAAGGCTGCATCTCCGCTGGTTCATAACCATTGTCTTTAGCTTCATCCTGAGTGACCTTCATCCCAGTGACAGCAGCCTTCTTCCGGCAAGCTGTCTTGGTATGGTTTTCCACATCTAGACTTTGCATAGCTAGCTCTTCCCAGGCACTCGTCTTTTTATTTACTTTGTTTTTTCTTTTATCCTACCGCCTTTACTCTAACCATTATCACTAAGGGAACACACATGAACATATGTGTACATATGCTCACACATGGACACGAAATACCCTCAGGCTCTTGCTCTTTCTTACATACATACTAACAAAGTGCTTCTCACCACCTTTTACATACCTCTTGAAAGACAGCACTGTGTCCTTTTAATCCCAATAGGTAAGGCAAGCAGATCTCTGTGAGTTCAAGGCCACCCTGGTCTAGATAATGTGCCCCATGATGCATAGGGCTACAAAGTAAAACCCTGTCTCAAAGCAAAGCCAAGAAAACAAAGAACAAAACCAATAACCACCATCAAACAAAATAACAGGTCTCCATGTCACCAAGTCTCCTAGAACCTGCATGCATTTGCTTTTATAACACTTGACCGAGTTAATTTTTTTTATAAAACTTTGGAACTTTTAGCTAGTGCCCATCTCTTTCTGTGGGTTAGAACATTGCTTCTTCTCATTATTTATCTAATATGTCACATGGAGTAGGAACAGAGTGGAACTAATTGTAAGATGCTCAAGAGGGAAAGGGGACGAAGGAACACGTAACATAAACCAATCTTCTCCCTTTGTATTCTTTTGCCAGGAGTGGGTGAACATTTTTGTGGACTTCCATTTAATACCAGAAAGTTCTCCGTGGATGCTTTGTTTCCATTTTCCCAGGTGGATAATCTCCGACTGATTATGCAGGTGAAATAAGTAACCCTAAAACATGTTCAGTCATCTATAAAACACAGCTATCTTAAAGTTTGCTGGATTTACATTACCCTGAAATTTTCTATAAACTAGTAGAACCATACTTATGATTTAATTAAATGAGCACCAGTGTGATGTGAGTTTGGGGTGATCCTACTTTAGGGTGCACAAACTATGTTCTGAATGCTGGCCCTAGAAATTATGGATAATAGACAGAAGCAGAATAAGGTCAGTATAAATGGAATCAAGTGCTCAGTGATGACATTTTATCATGAATGATTATCTTATGCTTGTACTAGGATGTGTGAAATTAGACGTGGTAGAGTGTTAGACATGATTTAAGGACTTTAAAACACAATTTCTAGGACTTGAGTTTGACTTCTAGAACATTTCATCTCCTACCTCAGGTTCACACATACGTTCACAAAACTCCACCTAACATTTAGCAGTCCCTGAATTAGGTAGCTACTTCCTAGAAGCCTGAATTGGTTTTGGTGGCATGCATACCTCAGTGCCTTCGTCTCTTTGACCCAGGTACGCAGGTCAGATTGTCTCTGCTGACGAGAATGCTAACTGGCCCACAGGAATGGATTTGAGACGATTCACCAGAACACTGCCTAATCAGGGGTTTATGCTTTTATTTTTGTTTACCCTTGTGAAAAATAAGGGAGCAGACATCATCAATAAATGAGTAAAGGACACTCATTTGGTCTCCCCTCTTACTAACAGTCTCAGTATCTTCAAATAATGTGTGTGTAGTGTTAACGGTCGTGTGCCTCAGCTCTCTGTGTACTTTGCATGAAGTAATAAAAGTCAAAATATGATCAGTACGTTTGATAGACCTGATTCTAACTACAGAATAATACACATGGAACAATTTGACAAGAATTAAGCAAGAAACCATGTGTGGACTATGACGGAGTAAACTACATACCCCAAATTTACATACAAAAGTCCCGTCCCTTTAACCTCAGAATATGCCTGTACTATCACACTTTACTTACTGATGGAGATATATCATAAGAAAGGCACTGTTAGAAAATTTGGTGATTGTCTATATATCATACCTAGAGAAATTAAGAAATTAGTTGGTGGTGTACACTTAGGAACAACCACACTGCATATTCAGTTCTTGACTGATACATGGCTACATGTCACCTGGTAGTTTATAGTAAGGAGAGCTTTAAAGAGGTCATTTAGTTAGAATGAGGTCATTAGCAGAGAACCTAACATAGGAGAATTTATATTTATATTATGAGAAATCCCAACACAGATACCCGGAGGTCCAGGGAGACGACAGTCACCTGTCTTCCAAGGAGAGAAACCTACATCAAAATCAACCTTGAAGACATTTCAGTCTTAAACTTCTAACCTTCAGAACTGTAAGGAAGGAAATGGTTCTAATTTACATCATCTCTGAAACAACCTTGCAGACATTTCAATCTTAGACTCCTAACCTTCAGAACTGTAAGGAAGGAAATGGTTCTAATTTACATCATCAGTTCATGGTAATTTGTTCCAGCAAACTATAGCAAAATAATGCATGTCCTCTACTGAAGAATGTCTTAGGGTAAGGATAGGCCAGTTTGTGTTGGCACTCCTGCGGAAGGGTTTGTACCACACATAGTGTCTGAATTGAATCAACAGCTGGATGATGGAAAGGTAGATCATACCCAGGGGGACAGGAAACCTGATGAGGCCGATGTAACCTGGAGAGAACTCTATTTCACCCCTGGATCTTGTCTCAGAAATATTTCAGCCTTTACAACTTGTTCATCTTCAATGTTAAACATTTTTTTAATAATATAATTTCCCTTCATGTAGGATCATTTATAATTTATATTGAAGGTAATGTATTATCACCAGAAGTTCTATCCTGCTATCAGCATGAGGACAATGTTTAACAGAGATGTTTTAAGATCTTGAAATATGTAGCCACAAAAATGACTACAGGTGTGAGCAAAATAGCACTGAATCATTATAACTGCATTTCGCATAGTATTTGACATGGGACGCAGAAGTCACCACGTACAAAAGGAGAAAAGAACAAAGGAGCAAGTCTTTTGAGAGTGCTGGCCTTTCTCTAACTTCTCCAGAATCTGGATGGAGCTTTTATCTCCATATTCATGATTGCATGTCACACATGTTTAAGTTTCAGCAGAGCTGTATAAATGAAAATGAAATAATAAATATATTTCCTCTACCTCAGCTCCCCGTTAGAGACAAAGACTGAGGAAAAAGAGTATCGTTAACATAACCCCATTTGTTTCCATCTGGGAAAGGTGTAAAAATAGTATTTGAGAGAATAGTTTCCAGCCAAGGGGTGGTGACCCACCTCAGAACAGGACTGTTTATCGAGTCACTAAGCAGATGTGAATGAATATTTCATGAACATTCTTTAGAATCTTCTCTGTACTTGCACAGCAACAATCCACCCCACCTATCCCCCATCTTCCCAGACTGACAGCGCCCTCCCTTAGGAAAAAACAACTCGTCTTAATGCCCCTTATTTTCTTACCAGCATCAGGAATACGTCAATTTTTACCATTCACACCGGTGTCTCTCTTTTTTTTTTAAGCCATTGGTTCTACGTCAGGCAGGCATATTTTCCTTTCAGCATTGATAAAGGAAGATATCAAATTACTTACCTAAAAAACAAAACACAAAAAAGGGAAAGATTACAGTGAATTCATGATCACATTCGATTATTTGACAAAGCTCTGAGACAGGGTCAAAAAATTACCAACAGTGTGTAAAGACCTCGGGACATATGCAGACAGAACACACAAATGAATGCGTATTTATCATACATATACGCTTTTCTGAAACTCTAAAGAACAAAGAGTAAGACTCAAAATAGAGAAAGTTTTGATTTTTCTCTCTTTCTGGTTTCCTAGACATTATCTGACTCTATCCTGAAAGTCTAATATATCACCTTCTTTGGAACATTAACAAGTTTGCTAATTGCCTGCAATAATGTTTTCATCACTAGAACCAGAACACCTTAACTCAATATTTGAACCAGGGCTTCAGTTCTGTATGTCCCAGTAGCATGGAACATGGATAGTGGTATGTTACACACAGTTGGGTTATAAGAAAACAAAGGATTTGATTATGTCATTTTCCCAAGTGGGAGGCATTGCTTGTTGGCAGAGTCTGCTCTCAGAGACCCTGGGAACCACTAACTAACACAGATGACACCAGAGTTAGCATGCACAATAGAAACAGTGGGTAAGGGAGAAAAGCGATTTTGTAGACATTCGGGAAAAGCTGTGATGAAATTATAAATGACAGATGTCTCTGACTGTCATTAGTGTGTCAGCTGAATATGGGCTTTGATATCTTTGACATTCTGCGAAGCACAAAAGTCCCAACTATCTGCGCAGGGAAGGCAGAAATGGCATTAGCATAGCTCCAGTGAGTGACAGTTCTGGATTGGATGGAAGAAGCTTTGGGAATACCAAATGAAGAGATCTGTCCCTTCTGTCAGTTGTCAAAAGCCAAAGACAGTGATCCTTCTGAAAAATGATTTCTTCAATTCATCCTTGGCAGAGCAGAGCTAAACAACAGAAAGAATCCCAAGGGAAATGGGACTTTAGTGCGATGAGTATGGAGACTCTGTTTTACACTAAGAAGGGAACGCCCATCGGCGTTTTCACGGAGGCAACAACATAGAACTGCTTGGTATGGTGCAGGCTGAGGAAGGAGAGGCACTTAAAGGCAGCGCCTGCAGGAGTCTCCTGGCCTACTTGGAACAAACAGGATTGCTCGATCAGCATCTTTACTGGAGAGGTAAAATGAACGAGAACGGCTGATAAATGTATATATTACCCAGCCCCTCAATACGCATCCTGATTTAGCACTGGTACCTTCTCTATTAGTGTGAGGCTTGCAGAGAGCATCTCGGAGGCTTTGAGCTCCATTATGATGTCAGGACTTAATGAGGCATAATTTAATGAAACATCAGGAAACGCATGTTTTTCCTCTTAGCTTTTATTCATCATCAAACTGCTTATAAGGAAACACATCTTGCATAAAACATCTCATTTTAATTGCGCTAGGCCACGAGTGAAGACCGTTTTCCAGGCTTAGAATAGGATATTTAAAAGATGCAGTTTGCATTCTTACTCATAGAGGGTGCTGTTTTCTTGTTCATTCTATTACAGGCACTTAAAAAAAAAATACCCCTTCAACGCTGCATCAGTGAAACAAGCCCACAAACTGCTTGACTATAACAGAGTATAGGGTAACATTTTTTTTTAGGGCAGATTCAACTGACTTTAATTTTTAGCGTAGCCATTGCTTGTACTATTTTTTATCTGAGTAAGACGTGGAGAGAAATTAAAAGTTTCGTTTTCTTCAAAAAATTGTTTTGTTTACACTCTAAGATTTAGTTACTTTGCCCATTAATAAATGTTCATTAAATTTCTTGTAGAAAAGTGTTTACGGGACTGTATAACAAATTTAATATCCCATGCAGAGATATCTTCAAGCAAAGTGCTTTACTATTAAGTGAAATATAATTTTAAAATGAAGTCATAAAATGCACAGAAAACCCTCCGCGTACAATCTGTAATACATCAGATCTGCAAGATGTGCTGCCGCAATGGTGTGTAGAACTTGTGGGAGTGGCCAACAGATGCTCCCTTTAACTTGAGAGCCACACCACCAGAGGGAGCCCATGCTCTATTTACCTGGATGGCCAGGACTCAGCAACTAGAGAGACTAGATAGCCCTAAGGCAGAACCACGCTACTGGGGGAAAAAAAACCCTGAAGATATTCTACCATACTCATAGATGTGGTGCCTTGTCCAGTTATTCTCGAAGAGTCCATCTTCCGTCGCCAGCAGATGGAAGAGGCTAGAGACCCACAACCAGACATTCTGTGGAGAGCCTAATTGGAGGTTCCCATGGGGTCCTTCTCTTAGGAGTTATGGAAACCCCGTGGAAGAGCGAAAAGGAAAGATTATAGGAGCCAGAGGGGATGGAGAGCACCAGGAGAACATGACCCACCGAATCAACTAAGCAGGGCCAGCGTGGGCTCACAGAGACGGAAGTGGCAAGCACAGGGCCTGCATGGTCTGCACCGGGTCCTCTGCATGTTACAGCTGTTAGCTTGCTGGTCTTGTGGGACTCCTAACAGTGACAGTGGCTGTGTCTCTGACTGTAATGCCTGTTCTTGAGACTCTTTTTCTCCTATTGGGTTGCCTTGTCCAGCTGACTACGAGGGCTTTTGCCTCTTCTTATTACATCTTGTTTTGTCCTGTTTAACTGTCATCCCTTAGAGGCCTGTTCTTTTCTGAAGAGGAAACTGAGCGGGTGTGGCTCTGAGCGAAAGGGGAGGTGGTGGGGTAGCTGGGAAGAGTGGAGGGAGGGGAACTGTGACCTGATATATGAGAGAAGAATCTATTTTCAAAAAAAAAAAAAGAAAGAAAGAAAAGTAGTTTATAGAACTGTATGAAATTTAATGTTACATATAAAGATGAATTCTTGAAGGAACGTGTTATATTAAGTGAAATGTAACTTTAAAATATGACCATAATGCTGGCAAACTGTGAACTGACCTTAATATTTATGGTCATTAGCGGTGAGGTGGAAATACCTTTATGTCTCCTAGTTGCAGGTGAAGCTGCACTCTCATTTTCAAAAGAGTTTTCTAAGTGTCTATTTTGGTATATTAGCATTCATTTTCTGTCCCTCCACTGAGCAGAGAACTGTGAAGATTAAATCAAAAGAGTTAACAGGGTTGGTCTGGAGCACGGAAACACGGGGCGAAAGGTGGGAGAAAGCAGAACCTTACACTGATTTTTTTTAAAGCATCTGTCGTTTAGAAACTGAAAGCAGAGATGAAATATTAACTGACACAGGGCGCACGGCGGCATAAATAACTTGAAAGCTTGTGCAAATCCCAAGGATCATGGTAAGTCTCACACCTTTCTGCACTCCTTCAAATCCCATTCGTTTTCCCATTCCATTCTAACCACAGTGCTGACAACAGCTACAAAACGCATCATCCCAAAGGAGGGAGGCTAAAAAGGCTTAAGGGGAGGTGACAAGCAAGGCAGGCGAGGTGTGTCCTCTCTGGCCTGCAGCACATGGAGTGTTATATTTTTATTTTCTTTAGTTGTGAAGTGGTGAAATAAAATCTACCTGGTTGAGTACCCAGAAGTGGTGGTTCTGTAAGACAACATCTATAGCATGGAATCCTTTAAAAAAAAAAATTTTTTTTTTTTTAGGCTTTTGGGCTGGTGAGATGGCTCAGCGGTTAAGAGCACTGACTGCTCTTCCAGAGGTCATGAGTTCAAATCCCAGCAGCCACATGGTGGCTCACAACCATCCATAATGAGAAACAAATTAAAAACAAAACAAAACAAAACAAAACAAAACAAAACAAAAAACTAACACTGGAGCAAAGGGGCCCCAGAGCAAGCAGGGCTGGAGTAAGAGGGGGAAGGGGGGAGGGAGGTATGAGATGTGGAACAGTTAGAGGGTGGACTGGAGGTGGCGGTAGGAAAAAAAATTACACGAACGACACACTAAAAGAAAGTGTACTTCTTCATTTCATACTAAAGTGCTTTAAAAAATGTTTGTCATAAGACTGTGTCTTTGGTCATATACCCAGAGAATCCCCCAGCATGTAATAAGGACACATGCTCCACTATGTTCATAGCAGCCCTATATATAATAGCCAGAAGCTGGAAAGAACCCAGGTATCCCTCAACAGAAGAATGGATGCAAAAGATGTGGTGTATATACACAATGGAGTACTATTCAGCCATTAGAAACAATGAATTCATGAAATTCTTAGACAAATGGATGGAGCTGGAGGACATCATACTAAGTGAAGTAACCCAGACTCAAAAGGTGAATCATGGTATGCACTCACTAATAAGTGGATATTAGCCTGGAAAATTGGAATACCCAAAACATAATCCACACATCAAATGAGGTACAAGACGAACGGAGGAGTGGCCCCTGGTTCTGGAAAGACTCACTGTAGCAGTATAGGGCAAAACCAGAACAGGGAAGTGGGAAGGGGTGGGTGGGAGAACAGGGGAAGGGAAGGGGGCTTATGTGGCTTTTGGGGAGTGGGGGGGCAGAAAAGGGGAAATCATTTGAAATTTAAATTAAAAATATATTGAATAAAAGAATAAAATAAAATAAAATAAAGAAATGTCAGACAGGCTATACCCACAAAGTCTTATCAACATGGCTGTCTAGACAAGACCTGAACAACCATGACACCAATGGAAATCCTAATTTGAAAAGGGGGAGGGACTAGGGGTCTCAACTGTAGACAAAGCCACTGGAGAATGCTGACATCAGGAGGAATGGTTCTCTCAGAAACTGTTTTCTGAGAGAAGAAGTCCTCCACTGGTCATCCAATGCTAAGTGGTCAGCCTTGAATTGTATGTATATGGTAGGTAACCTTATACAGATTGAGAAGGCTGTACTTATATTTTATAAGAATATATAAATTGTGTGTGTGTGTGTGTGTGTGTGTATACACAACAATAATCAAAGGAAAAGAAGCCATTAATTTGAAAGAGAGAGCAAGGAGAGTATATTGTATAGGAAGGTTGGTAAGAAGAAGTGAGGGATCATGCAATTAGATTATAACTTCAAAAAATAAAAGTTTCAAAACAACAAAAACATCCACTCTCAGTAAACATAACAAAAATTCCCCATCATAGGCAAGCCAGAAAACACATGGCAGCAAGATAAAGGTGTGCAAGGAGCAAGGTCTAAGAATTTAAAAAAAAAAATGTGTTTTCCAAAAGAGAAATCACATTTTAATTCCATATAATGTCTTTGAAAACACGTGTTACTAAGACCAAGTTAGCTGCACATAGTAGTATGTGCCTGATAGACCAGCTACTTGGAAGGATAAACCAGGAAGGTCATTTGGCCCCAGAAGTTCAGAGCAGCCAGGAGGACACAGTGATACACTGAGCCCTCTCTTGCCCAAGAACCAAATTCAGGAGACTTTGTCTGCGTTGAGCTATTTCAAACTACATAGACTAAGTAAATCCAAACCCATAGGAAA
The DNA here is from genome assembly GCF_947179515.1 of Apodemus sylvaticus. Lineage (NCBI taxonomy): Eukaryota > Metazoa > Chordata > Mammalia > Rodentia > Muridae > Apodemus > Apodemus sylvaticus. Next base: position 51,024,840 of record NC_067487.1, read on the forward strand.
CATGCCTGCTTGCAGAACCATCCGGTGATCTCCTTAGTACCGATCCCTGGTAAGCACAGACATGCTGGGAAGCCATACTTGGAGAAAATGGCTTGTGTACGGAGGCTGATGTTTTTCCAACAGGAAAGGACAGGGAGACAAAAGACTCAGGAAGAGTTCTGCCAAAATCCAGTCTGCTCATGACCACAGTGGAGTTCAGGGTCCTGCTGTGCTGTGAGTCACTTCAGCTGTGACCTTAGGGAGCAGGTTCCTGTTGGTTTTCCAAGTTAGACCTTCTGTGTTGTGCTGTGCTGTTCATCAACAGCCACGGGAGTGTGCCGATCCTCTCTAGAACCTTGACTTTGAATTTCCCCTTCAAAATGGGAATTTTACAAATTGATTTGATAGGTTGCATTAGGCTCTTGACAACATATGTAAAACTTACCTCCCTAAAGGCTTTGAACTTAAAATGATAAGCAGTTCTACTTTATCCTACTAATGTCTACCTAAAACCTATGCTGAAGACTCTTGGCTTGGCATAGGGGGCCCAAGTAGAGGGCTAATATTACACGGGGGGGGGGGGGGAGGGGGGATTTGAAAGTTAGATTTAATTCTACTTGACAACAGCCTAAAACAGAGACCACTGAGGAGTAGGAATGCTCTTGACTTGGGAGGAAATGGAGGGATGAATGAAGAATGCAGGCAAACGATTGATTTCTTACAGATTTGCCTTCCTCAATCCCATCAGACACTATAAATAGAAGGAAATTCAATCTGATAATAAAAAACATAGGTTTTGATGTCTGGATAGGCCAGGTTCATGACCTTTAATGTAGTTATACCTGGTTTGCGTTTTCTTTTTCCTTTTATTTCTCATGAAACAAAGGAAAATGATCTTGACTTAGAAGAAAGTATGGCACACACTCAGTAAAAGACTTGAGTCTTTTGTTATGTAATTTAACTTACTAGATTAACTCACTTTCACAGTTTAAAATTCTATGTTTCTATACATAGCTAGACTCTAATTTCAATTTTTTCAAACTTGTGTATTATTGTGTATTTCTAGTAGATGGAATATAAATATCATATGATAATCATTTTAGAAGAAAACACATGTTAACTTAGGAATTATTTAATGAGATACATGCCTGAGGAATTATTTGTTTGTTGCAATCATTTGTGCTACTGAGAAAACTGTCCATGCTGTCAAATTTGTTCATAAACTTTACCAAAAGCATTTTTGTTTCTGATGGGAAACGGTTCCAAAGATTCAGTTAAAATGTCTCCTTCTTCAGCAATGAATAGAATCTTTCTTATTTTGACTACCTTCTCTAAACACAGCTTACAGTATTGCCCTTGCTTGACAGATAATGCCTTTGTCCAGTGATTTTTCACGTCTAGATTTCCAGAAGTAATTATTCCTGACAAGGGATCTCTATTTATTTCAGATGTGTTTAAGAAATTTGTGAAACTAGAAGTCATTTCACCCATCACCATCACTCTCCCTCACCCTCAAGCAAGAAGCCAAGCTAAGAGAGCGGTGCAGACCACTATAGGTGCCCTAAAGTCAACTGTTAGGCTAGGATGACTGATTACATTAGCCAGGCTGCTCATCACATCACAGGTCAAGTAGGATAACAGGAGTTAGGTCTACTGAAACAAGATAGGCAGCAACATTGCAATTGTCCCTTTGATCTTGACCTTAGAAGGCATAGTTTAGACTTTGTAGACTGACCAAGTGATATCAGGGTACTGTATTCACTCAATTTACCTTTGCCACAAGGATTAGCCTTGACTAAGAATGTTGACTGTTATAGAAAGAGACTTGATTCTATGAGACTGGCATGACTATGCCCATGTTATTTTAAGGGTTAGGTAAGTTTTGGTGACTTAACACTAATGCAGCAGAACTATAGCCATTTTTATTTGTAATTCCTCCCTACTCTTCATTTTTTTCCTGTTTGTCACATATTTTATATATATTAAATAGAGTAAAATATGTCATAGTTAACCAGTACAATATGTGATGTAGTTAACCTGGAGTATATTTTTCTATCAAAAATAAACAATAAACCTCTTTTTGCTCTGACTTACTTTAACCAGATTTCCATTAGAGACATTGGAGGGGAGTCTAGAAAAGTCAACACTGGTTAACTGAATGCTTACCCAATACTCTGACCTTTCTTATTTTGGGGCAGATGGTAAGATTGCCTTTACCCTCCCTTCGGATGTTAGCCTTGGCCTTGTGATATATTTTGTCTAGTGGATATTAGCTAAAGCGGTAAGTCCCAGTTCTGGGCATAAACTTAGAGCAGCTGTAACTTATTTATTAGATTCTTTCCCCCTGGTGAGGGAGCCTAGATTAAGATAAAGCATCAATTCCTCTGGTCCCATCTTGAGTACAGTTCATAGACTTTGGCCTATAATCCTGAAAATGGAAGAAGAATAGGAAGTAAAACCCTTGCCATCTTAAGTCATTTAGATTTCGGACCACTGAAGAACAACCTAGTTTATCCTGGTTTGCAAAAGGAGTAACTGAAACAATAAGATATTAACAACTGAAGCAGCCACGAGGAAGTTCATGCACAAAACGTTAATTATACGCAGATTTTTTTCTTAAGTTCAAAGAATGAAGCACAACTAAGAATTCACTTAATTACTATCATCCAGCACAAAAACAAGACTTGTTTGTTTTTCTTAACCTTTCCCAAAGAAATATCTTTCTGTTTAACAAGAGGATGCAAACTTGGACCAGGATAATTTAAGGTTTGGATAAGAGAAAATAAAACATCTTCAAGTCAAGAACAAAGAGCAAGAAGCCCAGAACAGGTCAGTGAGGACAGTCTTCCCTGAGGTGACCACAAGGGAGGACACACCTCATAACTTCAAGGCTGGTCCTCTTGGAAAAAAACTGTAGATTTTAGAGTAAGGACTTTAGAAGAAGACCTAGAGATTTCTAAAAACATTCATCAATTAGCGTAGGCAGGTCTGGGAGATGATTTAGACAATGTTGAAGTCAGACATCCCTAGCAGAAACTTGGACTTGGATGTACCTTTAATCAAATTCTCAAATAGCCAAAGCAAGGTTCTGAGCTGTGATTTTAGAGCAACTATAGGAAAATAAAATAGGGGTAAACAAGCACAATCCCAGATTTTCTTCCCTAACTCCTTCAGAAACAGCATGTCCATATTTTCTTTCCACCTTCAAATCCCTGTGCACATGGCATGGTATTTTACTTCTGCATGCTAAAACTACTAATTAAGTTGGCAAAGCAGAAACTCTAACTTGAATTCTAACCAGCATGGTAATTATAGTTGACTTCAAAAGGCTTGGAAACAGTATTTTTCAGAGGCTGGGGTTTTCCTTTTCCATTCCATTGCTCAGGTCTGTTCTTTTTCTCCTCTCTAGAAAGGTTAACAAAGAAAGGTAAACGTATCTTCCCACACTGTACTTTGCCACAGTGCTGTGTCAGGCTGTCAGAAGCCAAGATCTCCAAACTCTCTTGGCATAAGGCTTTGACTTGCTAACTGTTCTGCCCCCCAATATCCCCAAACTCTACCGACTACAGATTCCTCAAATAAAGGGAAGGAAAGCCATTCAAAACCATATGTTCTTTTCCCACAAAAGCAAAGCAAAACCAACCAACCTGAAAGCACAGAGAGAATCAGGTCTCATGTAAGTGTGGGAGGAGTGTGGCAGGCACTTGGGCTCCTGGGCATGGGGGCTTGGTAGTGTTCTATCTGTTGATTCATTGACATACGTGGATTCCATTTTCAGAATACTTCAAGGTGAATACCGAAGTTTAAGTTCCTTTCCTTTCATAGGTTAAATTTCAGTAGTCCATTTATCTCTTAAAAATGCTTACTAGCATTATCACATGGAAGGTAATTGGGTTTATTCACACAATCAGGTATAACCATGTGTCAACAGCTACTCAGACTCAGATATAATAGTGGCATATTAAAAAGTACAATAGGTTCATTAGTCTATAAATATGAACTAAGAACACAGAAAGCACATGATTTCCAGTTGACGAATTTTATAGCTCTTCCTGCTTAAAAAGGAAACTTTTAAAAGCAACTGGAAAATATAAACACAGACTTTAAAATGAAACTCTTCTGCTTTTGAAAAAAATAGAACTTGGCTGATACTGAGATAATTGTTTCTATAAACACCTTAATTTATGAGATTAAATGACAATGGCTGTTAATATAAAACAGTCTTACAAAATCACATGTCTATGATATTTCAATTTTATCATCAAAAGATCACAGGGACAATTATTAATGTTACACAGGTATGTTAAGGGTTCTGTGAAGGAAGTATGCTCACTTCATATCCACTGAAATAAATATGTGAAGGCTAAAACTGAGCTACATATAACTTCATGAGATGAACAGAAATAGGTTGATGAGGGTCAGGTAACACATTCTTAGAGAATTTCAAAAAGTGTGCATTTAGCTGATACCTCCAGTCACCACCATTACATTGTTATGAGTAAGACTGCAGAAGAAATGTTGAGATTATATAAAAGAACAACTTGTTTTAAAGTAACCTCTTTACATGTGTAAATGGATATGCTAATTACTAACCCTTCTCTTGTCTTATTAAATTGGGCCCCCAAATTTTTCTGCTTGTCAGTATCTTAAATTTCTTAATTAGTTGACAGAATGCTTTAGACATATTTGTAAAACATTTTGGCAATTCCATGTCATATATTACATTTATATGATTAGAATCTATGGCAACAGTTATGATACAATTATAGGATAAATTTAGTTTTGAAAGATAATAGATAATAAAGACTATGTAAGCATTGTAAACATTTGTATCTATTAAAACTATATATTTGACTCAGTGAATTAAATAATTCTGGGTCTACATTCAGTTAATAAAGTAGTGTTTAACATATAACCTGATCCTCTCAATGTACTTTATGAAATTGTAAAGCCATTTAAAGTTCTAAGCTTATTTGTACCTGCGGCAGTGCTGTGAGTGCCAGTGCTTCCTCAGGCTGGAAAAACTCAGGAACAGGCCGTTGTGAGCCTTCTGACCCAAGTCACAGTATGCACAGTATGCATACTGTGCACTTCTAACCACAACCATCTCTCCAGCCCCTCTCTTTCTACATTTTTAGATGAATAAATTGTGGCTGTGGCGCTATAGTGATAAATGTCCTGAAGTGGTTCAATGTTGCGCCATTTCCTAAGGTTTATCACATTTATTTAACAGTCATTGCTCCTGGGTAATGCACAGAACATACCTTTAAACATGCCAGGAGAAAGGTCACCAGTATGACAAAGTAATCAACAAACAAGGCCAAAGCATCATCACCCTAGGGTGGACAGCGGTGCTCTGGACTCCGGTCTCAGGTTACAGTAACCTGGGAAGTATCTTTAAAACAATGATTTTCACCAGCGGATGCTCAGATATTCCAGTACACTCATCCGTTTTATTCTGCATCATTCACAGTACACCTGCGATGACTACAGAACACTGTACAGGCTGGGAAAACAGATTCCACAGAGGCTAAATCAGATTCTAAACAAAATTCATCACCAGCGTTCTCTAGCTTCTCACAGCTAAGTCAAAACAATATAGGTAATTAATAATTTGAGACTATTTACCTTGTGTCTATCCTTAGTGGAAAAGAAAGAAAAAAAAGAAAAAGAAAGAAACGAAAATCTGTCCCCCCTTCAATCTTGGTATTGACTCTTTACAATTTTGGTTGTTGGGGTCGGTTTGCGCACTGTGCATGCATACACTGATTTCTGTACCCCAGGCTGTACTCTGGTTGCAGGTGGACTTGGCACTGTCATCACTAAGAAGAATCTCCGGTCCCAATGTTGGGTAAACAATGTTCATCACCTCTGATTGATTAGTAAAGAGCTGATCAGCCAATAGTTGTGCAGGAAAGTTAAGGAGAGACTCTGATCCCAGTGAGGGAGTCTCTGGTGGAGAGAGTTGCAGTGGAGTCCCCCACGAGGGAGTCCACATAAGAAGAGCCAGGGAACAGGAGTAGCCAGCGCAAGACTAAGATGGCAGGTAACTGGGCACGAGGCTGGGAGGTAGCCAGCACAGCCAGGTTAGAATAGAGACTAAGATGGCAGGTGACTGGGCATAAGGCCGGGAGGTAGCCAGCATAGCCAGGTTAGAATAGATGAGTACTGGCCCAGATGCAGTACAAGAAACTTATTAATAGATATAAAAGGTCTCTGGGCTATTGTTCAGGAACAAGGGAGGCATAAAAAAGCCCCAAATAGTACTTTTACACTTGATAAGAACTCTAATCCCATTTAGATTTTAAACAGCATATTGAAACTGTGGACTCAAATCCATTTGGGAGGCTGGTAGAATAAATTTATTTTAATTAGCAGACAAAATTATATTTAAAATCACTATATGTAGTAAGTAGAGTTTTGTGAAATCCTGGGCTTAGGAACATATATACATGTATATGTGCATAAATACAGACGCCCAGGAAAACTTTGGTTTGGCATTCTGGCCTTCACTGTAGTGCTCTCAGCTAAGTCCAGGTAGGTCTTCAAGCTTTTCCACTCTTAGAAAAGATTTAAATGCCTATAATGTTTCAAAAACATAGGTGTTTATTAACTCATGATTTCAAAGTAAGCAACACTGAACAAAGAAATCTCATTGTAGAGTATATATGACAACATGCTTATAAGCCCAGCACTCAAGAGACAAAGTTCTAGGCCAGCCTGAGCTATAGAGAGCAAGCCAATTTTAACATCTGTAAGTAAGTAAGTAAGGGAAAAATAACCGTGAAGTAAACACAGCATATATATTAGATATGCTTATTGCAGTGTATTGTGCAAATTAACATCTAATTTCTTCTACTAAGAATTTTCATGGCTAATTGTTTCACTGACACCTTATGGCATATGGATTTACCTTTCTACTTAGAGGAACATTTTGTGTTCTCTTCTCTCTCTCTCTCTCTCTCTCTCTCTCTCTCTCTCTCTCTCTCTCTCTCTCCCCTTTCTCTGTCCTTCCTTCCCTCCCTTCCTCCTTTCCTTTCTCCCTCCCTCCCTTTCTTCCTTCCTTTCAATACTTGGGATTGAATCTAGGGCCTCATACATCGGAGACAAGTGCTGTACCACTGAAGTATGCCCTTAACATTTTTTTCAATATAGAAGATTTTATAGATCTGAACACTAATCTAAAAAAAAAAGGAGACATTTTTCAACATTTGATTTACTAATATTCTAAATCTTAGAGGATAACAACTTAAGAAAAAAATCCCTAAGCTATTCAGAAATGGCTTTATGTTTGTAAAGTTACAAAGAGTAATTTACATCCAAGAAGACAATATTTGTCTTTGTGATATTATTGTCAGTGTACAAATAAATCATGGGTTTTTCTTTGAAAAACTCTTCTTCCTCAAGAAGCAGTGTAACGTACCTATGGAAACAGCTTCCCCAACGTCTCTGGATAGTCTGGAACTTAAAACATTGACTTGTCGATGTCTCAGTAGACTTCTACTATTTTACTCCCCAGCACAATCACCTGCCATCCAGATTCTGGGCCAGTCCAGGCCACTCAAGATTGCTGTTGCTTTTATAGTTCATGATGGGTACTGAAGCTGTAGTATCATGGAATATGCTGTGATTATTTTGATTCATGATCAGGAAGGCCAGTGGGGGATCCTGCCAGGATGAGAGGCGTCTGCAAAGCATGCTTTACTGCGTTCAGTTCATGCCATTTGCATTTCTTAAGTGTTTCGAGAAATGTCTTTTAACTTCCATTAATTTTAATAAGGTTCTCTTTACTTTCTCCCTTACTGGGTGAATTCTGTGTTCTAGACAGATGATGACAATCTACATGGGAAGGTAGTTCCTGCCTTTATCGAAACCCCTCCTCCTCCACATAATCAAACCTGCCTGACGAAAACAATTTATGTTATTCTCCCTTGACAAGGGCTTATAGTCAAGACCTACAGAGGTTTTCCTGTTTGCAAAGTAACCAGGGCAGCATCTTATAGGCATGGTACTACATATGTGGCAGCATCTCACAGGCATGGTACACATGTGCTAGCCTACAAAGCAAGAGCTTTGTGAGGCTTATCATTTTGGATTTCATCACTGGTTAAAAAAAAAAAACAAGGCAAAGCAGTCAAGGTCACATGATCCCAACTGTGGGAGTTGGTTGCCAACTCATCTCCCAGGACTTGCCCAGTAAAGCTACTCTGACCTTTAGCTGACATCACACATGCAGCTGGTGAGAAAGGCCAAAGGACAAGTTCAAAAGAAGCTTTCCTTTGAGGGCTGGTGGCTGGCTGGATCACTCAGCACTGGACTTGAATGGCAGCAGAAAATAATACAGATGTTTTCTGACTGGACTCATTGTGATACTTCTCCCACATGGAGGTTACACACTGTAGAGGAATGAGGAATTATAAGGAAATAATAAGAATACAACTCAGGAGAGCATGAATCAGGAGATTTTGGTCTGGGATTGATGGCAGTCTTGCCAAGGGTCTGAATATATCAATAGCCTGAGATTTAGCTGTTGCTTAGTTCAAGTGAGTTGAATTTGTCTATTGAAGTTTTGGGATGGAAATATTTAGCATTCACAGTTCCTTCTTTTCTGATATATGGATATAGTTGGATAGTGGTAGGGAAAGAGTATCCAAAGGCCCATTTTTAAACCCCCTGAACATTCCTGAATTCCTTTGCTTTCCACTATTGGGATTCAAAAGGTTTTGCACTGTCTTTTAATGATGCATGCAGGTTCTAAAATAGCCCTTCTGTCCTGAGGGATCACAGCCATTTCCATGAATTTAGTAGTTTAAGAAGAATCACCATTTTTTTTCCATTTCTCCAGTTCATGCTGATATATATTTTTATAAAACTTCTTCATTTTCCAATGGCTCTTATCACTTGTCTCTTATCACTACAGGAATAATTTGGTCTCAGTGTTTGAAATAACATTACAAAATGACTTCTCTCACTGCTGTAGAAGCTAATTTTAAAGAGAACCCTTTAAAGAGCAGCCTCATGACAAAGAACTCCCCCCTTTGCCCTTCGAGGCTGTTCCCTAGAAGAGTGGTACTCAACCGATGGGTTATAATTCCTGCAGTAAAATCTCTGTCTCCAAAATTGTTTACATCGTGATTCATAACAGCAGCAAAATTACAGTTATGAAGTTGCAATCAAAGTAACTTTACGGTTGGGGGGAGTCACCAGATGAGGAACTGTGTTAGGGGGTCATGACACCAGGAAGACTGAGAACCACTGCTCTAGCAAGTGGGAGGCCATAGGCAATGCTTGACTCAGCATTTGTTGACAATACACCATCGCTCAATTATAACCGAAGCTGTTCGAGATAGGGGTTCCTCTGTGTAGCCCTAGCTGTTCTGGAACTCACTCTGTAGACCAGGCTGGCCTCAAACTCAGAAATCCGCCTCCTGCCTCTGCCTTCCAAGTGCTAGGATTAAAGGTGTGTGCCACCACTACTCCCCCCACCCCCACCCCGGGAGTTGAAGACTAGACTTTTACTCTGTCAAGTGTGGCAAGCATAAAGGCACATATACATATGCATTGGTGTGTGTAGATATGTAGTGGGTTGGTCTAATACTGCTTGTATTCTAATGCTAAATACACCGACTTTAGTAGGAAAGATGAGTGTAAACTTTTTCTCAGAAATATAAGCATTAGCTTTGAAGGAGAAAGTAATAGCAGAGATTCCCAAGAAAACAATGTGTCAATGCCTTTGCTTCCAGCTAACTAGTTTCAAGACATCCCACATGGATATAAACTCTGGGTGTTTACTCTGGCACCATCCAGAGTCCACACTCTTGGTAATCTGCCCCATCCTCGTCAGTCCCTGGTTGTGATGACCCTGTCAACACCAAGTAGCAAGGGCAAGGTTGACTGCTTTACTCTCAGCAATCTTGAGAAGTTCTGCTTTTAGCTTTTAGAAAATCAAGGGAAAAAAATACAAGGGAAACTAAATTAAATTGTAGAAGAGAGAGGGGGGTTGTTCTGGCCCACAGAATTAACAAGGCATGCTCCCATGGGCTCACAGAGACCGAAGGAGCAGGCACAGATTCATTTGCATCCTGCTTTCCCACTTGTAAAGTGTAACCTGCATGAGCACTGAATTCCTCAAGGTATTCTGGAATTTTATGAGTCATCAATCACTATTTGACAGCTAATGATATCTGCCATCGATATCAAGTCATTAAATAACCAAGTAGTCAAGCACTCAGCATGAGGAAATTAGCACTGGCTTCAGATTTCCAGTAATTTATGCAATGCTGCAGCCACCAGCTACCTGGAGTTTATTTTCATTGTATAGCACTGCTGTTTATTAATGTGTATGAACACTTAATAAGTCCTATTTATATATCCACACTGAAGTTATCTTGTCATTGTAAAGAAATACCGAGGAAATTAACATGATTTAGACATAAAATCTGGCTTAATATTGTTTTAATGTACCAATCTCTACCAATAATGTTTAACATCATAACCTCTCTTCCCAAGGACAATGCTTTGGATCCAGGCTCCTGCTTTGGGTTGGTTATACGGGTATTTGTATTTATTATGTTGCTATATGCAATCATATTGCAGGATAATTTTCTTGGAAGAAATACCTTGCTTGAAAATCCAGGAGGGTAAAGTTTCTAAGTTTCTAAATGCTTTCCAATCATATAAGATCAGAGCCAACACATTGAGAGAGTGACAGCCCCGCTGCTGTCAAAGCATTTCACAAAGAGGCAGAATGCAGAAGCGCCCTGAGCATTCACAGCCCCCTGACGTCAACTTAGATCAAATTCAGATAACCGCTATGCCAGCTGCTTGATTCTCTTGGGTTCTGTGAAAATCCAATTCACTATAAAATGAGGTTGCCATCTAAATACCATCAAAGCTCCTTTGAAAAAAATTGGCAGAAGGGTTTAGGTTTTTTGTGAATGCCTTCCACCAGCCTACAATAGGCAGCCTGGCGAGAACGATCAATTCTTTCTGATTCCTCGCTATTTTGATCACTACTGCTATCTAAAATTCTGTTTCTGTGCTCTATAGTATGATATACAGTGAAAGACAATCTGTGTTCCATTAAAATGTAGGTGATATAGGGCCTGAACATGATTTGCTTGCTGATTCTGTAAGGCCAGTACCACCTCCCAGCATTTGAAATCAGGGTTGCCTAGGCAACCCTACTGTTTGATTTGTTTCTCCCAGAGTTCCCACCTTTTATCCTCACCTTCTCTGGCCTTTCTTTTTTTTTTTTTTTCCTCCCCCTCTCTGACTATCTAATGTTATTAGAGACTTTCTATATAGCTCTTTAGAAACAGAAGAGATTTTCATATACTAAAATACATATAATACTCTTTGTCTTTGATCAACTGTAAACTTTGTCATAGGCCATATAAATTCTACTGCTCCATCCTCTGTTAGTTATTCACAAGTTAATAAAATTATCTCATATTGATAAAATACTTCTATGTTCCCTACTATACACATACACACACACATGCACGTAAACACACACATACAAATACTTTTCAGTTAATTCTTACAACATTTATATGAAATAGGTATTATTATCACTACTTTGTCCATGAAGAAGAAATCTTGACCTTGAGCTGCTAAGTGAAATTACCAAGCCACATAGCTTGTGAGTGTTGCAGTTAAAGGAAATCAAATTGCCAGATGAAAGTATCCTTGGTCTTAAAAATCAGTGGTATGTACTCGTACTGACTGTTCTGATTTGCTTCTCTGTCACTGTGGTATCTACCATGACCAGAAGCAACTTGGGGAGGGACGAGTTTATTTTATCTTACATGTCCAGGTAACAATTACATCAGGGCCTGAACTGAAGACCATGGAGGACTGCTTGGCAGCCTGCTTTCTTGTGTAACTTAGGACCACCTTCCCAGGGATGGCAATGCCCACAGTGGGCTGGGTCTCCTCACATCAATCATTAATCAAGAAAATGTTCCATAGACATGCCCACAGGCCATTCTGATGCAAGCAGTTCTTCACTTGATGTTCCCTCTTCCCAGCTGAGGCTAGACTGTTCAAATTGACAAAAACTAACCAGCATATACTATACTCCATATAGGCACAAAATTAACATAAGGGAAAAGCGTTGTAAACCTGTGACATGTGGAGAATATCCAACACCTTAGTGGCTAGCCTAAAACTACATAGCTGTGGTTAAGAGTTGATTGTAAACCAGCACTGTCAGAGATTTGTAGATATAAAAAGAAAATAATAAAATACTTGATCTGTGCATCAAGAACATAACCTCAAAAATATAATCCACTTTTGCAAAAACAATATAATAAACCTTTTTGTTTGTTTCCAGCCAAGTCTGTCTACTCCTAGATTGTTTATAAGAGGAGGGAAAGTGATAAGGATCCACCATATAAACTCTGAGGATCATAGTTTAGTATCTGTGATCTGAACTAAAACAAATAATATCCCATTCAGTGAAATGGATGGGGATGGGATTAGAGGGAGCTTCTAGCTCATATACTGTTAAGTACAAAGTAAGAGAAATAAGAAGATAAAGAATTGTGTAAAGTTTTCACCTGAACTCAGCCAGAAATATACTAATAAAAAATGAGGCTGAAACACACAAATTTCTGAGGTATTAAGCCAAAGACATATTACCTCCCCCCAAACATACACAAAAAGAGATTTGGAAGACTTTATATATGCTATCCATATGGGACTTCATTTGGGAAATAGGCTATTTTTCTTTCCAAAGGAAAATTTGGCTGCATTAATAAATTATTTTAATTTATATTTTACTAATTTACATTTTTTTGCTTATTATACAAAGGAACGGGCATTATTGTGACATTCTCATACATATGCACATATGCACATACACCTACATATATGTTATATTTTGTTCTTTTTTGTTCCTTTATGTACATCCTTGTCCTGTAAAACTGTGTTGTTCATAAAAGGGTTCAAAGTATTTTGTAAGGACATGTGAAATGAATAAGAAATAAGCAGGTTTCCTGAGAACCCACAGGCCACTCCAGTCAGGGAAGCATCCAGGCTAATTGCTTACACCACCTCTCCTCCTTTGGCTCCCCCAAATCCAATCCTTTGGTTTTATACGCAGTGCTATAGCAGACTACATGCTGCAGCTTCCCTTCCCCCACCCCTCTCTCCAATGGATTAAATAGCTCTTCCTCTCCTAACTATCACCCTACTTGTTTCTTTATCCCAGTCTCCGGCTCCAGTACATACCTCCTAGGAACCTCAAAACAAAACAAGATACACTGCATGTGATATAAGAATAAGTGGGGAATAGCCTTAAACACACTGGCACCAGAAGAGACTTTCTGAACAGAACACTATTAGCACAGGCATTAAGATCACAAATTAATAAATGGGACCTCATGAAACTGTATGCTTCTGTACGGCAAAGGGCACTGTCATTCAAACAAAGCAGCAACCTACAGAGTGGCAAAAGATTTTACCAACTACATTGCTGATGGAAGGCTAATATCCAAAATATATAAAGGACTCAAGGAACTAAATATCAAGAAATCAAATAACCCAACTAAAAAGCGGGGTAGAGATCTAAATAGATTCTCAAACTAGGAAACTCAAATGGCTGAGAAACACTTAAGGAAATGTTAAATATCCTTCACCATTAGTGAATCTAGGATCAAACTACTTTTAAGAATTTTTATCTTACACTGATCAGGATGGGAAAGATCAATAAAACAAGTGACGGCTTATGCTTGCGAGACTGTGGCATAAGGGGAAAACTCATCCATTGTGGTTGGGAGTGCAGGCTTGTACAGCTGCTATGGAAATCAGCATGGCAGTTCCTCAGGAAGATAGGAATTGATTGACACCAAGATACATCTACACAATTCTTGGGCATATGCCCAAAAGACAATTTATCTTACCACAGAGACATATACTCAACCATATCTATTGCTCCTCTATTCATGATAGTCAAAAATTAGAAACAACCTTCAATAGAATAGATTTTTAAAAAAAACTATGACACACTTACATGATGGAAAATTAGCTGTTTAAAAGACAAAGGCATGTAATTTGCAGGTAAATTGATAAAACTAGGAAAGAAAATCATCCTAAATGAGATATCCCAGATGCTGAAAGAGAAATATGGTATGTATTTGTTTGTGTGTGGATATTAGCTGTTATGTCAATGATGGCCAAGCTACAATATAAAGAAGAGAAGAGGTTAGGTACACAGTGAGTAGGTAGAACAGTTTCCCTTAGGAAAGGGAAATTGAATAGACAGTTAGGGACATACTGGGGAACAGGGGCTGAAATTGGAGGATCAAGTGGGGAGAGGAAAGGGGGATGAAGAAGGGAATACAAGGAGTGGCAGCTAAAATTAAGGGCCATTTGATGGGTATTATAAAAACTTAATACAGCTTCCTAAAATATATACACATATGAAGGCAATGTAACAAATTGACAAATAATTGGGGGGACAGAGCCCCAACTGGCCACCTCTTGTTACCAAATGAAGCCTGCAGTCCCAGGATTGGGGCACATTTAATTGAGTTGTTGGTCAAAGAGGTCCCATGGGAATTCTCAAACAACTCAATCTGTTGCAAAGACTATAGGTTGCTCTCCAAAAACTGACATTCAGGGCCCATTGCTGAAGAAGACACCTTCACAATTCATTAAACACAGAGAAGTTGAGCCAGTGCATACAGTGAGCCCTGTCCCTGACATAGAAAGGTACTCTGAATATTACTAAAAGACATGCTAACACTAACCTAGCCATTAATCCTTTGATCTACAATGGTATCCTGCAGTATATGCTAGGGCAATGGTGGCCCAAATCTTGCTGGCCCAACCAACCGGATTCTGATTTGACTTAAGGCCAATTCCATGACATGAAACCTATATTCAGCACTTCTGGGTGATCAAGAATAAGATATTAAATAGCCCAAGGACCTGGTGTAAAACCAAGTACTACTGGTATTAAAAAAAAATAGTAACAATAAAACCATTCCTGACATTCTGTTACACTCATCAGAGGATGATACTTTGCAGAGAGTGAGACCTTGGAACACACAGCATGATAAGAGATGTCTCATCACTTCATCTCTCCCTGACTCAGGAAACCTCCTGGAAGAAGAGGAGAAAGAGTATAAGAGACAAAAGGGGCAGCACTAAGTCCTCTCCATACATATTATGACTTCCATGTCAGTTTTTATGGGATTCCTGAGCATGCCAATGAATGAGTCTCTGATTCTTGGGCCTTTTCTGGTGCTCTTTTCCCACAGGCCTTAATAATTACAGCACTTTCAAGTCTGTTACATTTCACTCTGCGTCAACTGTTAAACTTCTTTTTTAAGTTGTCTTGTTCAACTCCTATAAGATAAATTTGTTTTACCTTATATCTTGGTTTGATATATTTTATTTTTAGCCTTTAGAAGTCTGCTTTTTTTTTTTCTAATGGCAAAAAGGGAGTGGATGTGGATGGATGGAGAGGTGGAAGGTGGGAACCGGGAGGAGGAGAGGTAGGAGAAACCATAATCAGGATATGTTATGTAAGAACCAATCTATTTCAATAAGAGGGGGAGAAAAGCAGCAATCAGGAAGAAGTAGTACCAGAAATGAGGCTACTACTCAAAGGTACATCATGAAGAGCTATTCCCTATGAACTTGACTCCACACTTGGATCAATTATTGGTCAAGTGATACCTCATGAGTCACACACACGAGAAGATCATTCCCAGTGCTGCAAGGATCAACTGAGTTCCCATATGTCACTGAGTTCCCATATGTCACGGTGGGACCTTTCTTCTCAGTCTATGCTGTATAAACGAATGTACCATACCAATCCATGGGCTCAGTCTTGCCCAGACTGTCCCAAGAACACCCAAGATCCCTCTGCCCCTGCATTGTCTCCCTGTCTGCTTCAATCTTTGGATACTACTCTCAGTTTGTATATGGGTGGGATGCCATTTTCCATCGCACACTGCGAGAAGGATTCTGAGATCACTGTGGGTCCAGCCTCTGCTCTTTCATTTCCTCAGGGTTCACATGGTTGCTTTTACCAGTGGATGGACATCTTAGATAATTACCTCTCCCGATATCAGCAGAGAGGAAAAAAAAATTGTAACAGTTGAAGCAGAGTGAAATGTAATGGACTTAAAAGTGCTGTAATTATTAAGGCCCGTGGCCATGCTTTAGTGTACTGTTTTCATCTCACATTTTTATGCTTTACTAGTTTCAAATAATTAGAGCTGACGCAAGCTGAGGAAAACAGCTGAGATGTGCATCTTGGAAGATTTGAAATACAACTGTTTAATCTAGCAGGCCTGAGTTCGAAGTAGACAAGCGGCTTAGATACACACGTGAACCAGCATTGATGGGAACGTTTCTTTACTATCCAGTATAGATTTTTTTTTTTCTTAAATAAATTTGGCCGCAGCAGCACTAAAGCACACATAGAAGTGCATGCTGTGTTTGACAGTGACTTGATCCAGGACTTTCATTCATAAGAAGAAAAGTTAGATCTGCACCCCACAAAATGATAAACTTTTAAATAACCTATAGCCACCAGGAGCTGTCTATTCTGTGGGTAGGCATCCCTCGGAGAGCTTTCAAAAGGTAAGATTGAAATGTTATATGTTTTCAGAAAACACAAACGCTGGGCAGTGGTGGCACACGCCTTTAATCTCAGCACTTGGGAGGCAGAGGCAGGTGGATTTCTGAGTTTGAGGCCAGACTGGTCTACAGAGTGAGTTCCAGGACAGCCAGGACTACACAGAGAAACCCTGTCTGGAAAAAAAAAAAAAAGCTCACCACTACCAGCAACAAAAAACACAAATGCCTTTGGATTCAATAGTTATTAAAATCATGGCCATGGTAAGATACTGGTGGATGTGTTGGGAATTTAGCTGGTAAGTAAAATTTGAGGATGAACGGGAGAGGGAAGATTGGAAAATTAAAAACAAAAGGAAAATGACAAATATTCATGTCAAATAAACTTTGAAGTATTTCCTATGCATGTCTTTTTTTTTTTTTTAAATTAGAACCACAGATGGTATCTCTGATCCCCATGTGACTCACACTGGATCCTCTGCTTGGTTCATGTTCTGTTATTTACAAATGCAAGAACCTCTAGAAAGTACCCATTTACCACACTTTTAACACGTCAGAGTTATCCTTGAATTAAACACAATTTCATTTGATAAATGGAATTATTGGGTATTGACCATGTGTGTATGTGGAGTGTGTATGTGTGTGTATATGTATGTGTGTGTATATATATATATATATATATATACACACTCCACATACACACTCCACACACACACACACACACACACACACACACATACACACATATATATATGGAGAGAAAGAGAGCGAGAGAGTGATATTGCAAAGTTGAAAACTGCTGCCATAGAGAATTCTATTTGGAGACTACGTTTGATGTAAGACTCTTGAGATCCCTGCTATTTTAACAAAAGAAGATGCATTTCTCCCCAGTGTTTCCTTTTCTTTCTTTATTGCTTCAATACTCTCTCCATTTTCATGCACACGATTTGAGCTCTTCATGCATGAATTCTCATTCATGTCTTTGTGCCCACAGAAATGAAAAAGAATTAACATGATTCATAATGAGAAGGAAGATGGAAAAAGGAAAGAATTGTTTCAAAGCTGAGTCTTGAGAGAGTTGACAATATCAGGCAGTTTTCATTTTTTCCCCTTACTTCTTGTATTTTAATAATCTACCATTTTCCTAAGGAACACATTTTTCCCTACATGGCTGTTTTCTCTCATACATAGTAACAATAATAGTTTTCAAAGACTTCAACTTTTCAAAAGTATGTGTTTAATAAAACCTCTGATATTTCTCTAGAGAAAATGAAATTAAAGTAATAGCATTGCCTTAATAAAATAACAATAGCACTTTAATTGGCTATTACCACTAGTACAGTAGGAAGTTGTTTCTCAGATACTTACCTACTTGCACTTTCTCATGTGACAATAAACATGAGATACCCTTGCAAATGATATTTTCTCCTTTTTTCTAAGCAAATGTGGTTATTGCACTAAGTGAACTTTTTATGCTAAATAATTGTCTAAATAACAGATATTGATCTTTAATAATATACTGCATTTGCACGCATATATTATTATTATATAATTGTATAATAATATATCATGCACGCACACACACACACACACAAGCTTGATTTGTTCAGGTTATTACAACAAATCGGTGTTTACTACTTCCTTTATGCCAGTCACTCAACCAGAGACTTTTGTAAACCTGCATCTTAGTGCTTTATGGGAAATGACAAGCCCCACCTTATAAATGGAGTGTGGAAGGTACCTAACAAATGTAGGAAAGAGTCGAATGAGCACAGTTCTGAGCTTAAAAATAACTCCACCCAGAGGATGCCTGCTCATGCGCAGAGCTTAAACCATTTACGAATGCAAGCTCCACCTCTGTGCTATGGCATACCCTTGTCTTGGCCAATTCATGTACATGTCTGCGTTTCTGTGTTCTAAGACTAATAACACAAACGAAAGCAAACTATCACAAATAGGTTAGCGTGTTCTCACATGGGCATATAAAATAATAAACAAATATAAACTTAAAAACAATATGTTATTATTACATATCAAAATAATGGCAAATAATGTGTCCATGAACATAAAGAGTTCCTTCATGTTCCTGCTATAAGACATGTCATCACGGGTCTCTCTTGCCTCTGTAAAGTCATTAGAAAACAAACAAAAATGTTATAGTAAAGAGTGACACTTGACTCTGCTTCCTGACCCCAGAGCGTAGGTTACGGTCATCTCCTTCTGATCTTGCTTTTTCTCAGCTCAAACTTGTAGGGGTATTTACCTTCAATATATTCATGTGCTGTATTATTATTATTATTATTATTTTAATTATCTGACGCATGGTGAATTCATGAGGAGATATTAGCATCATTTGAGTTTTTGGGTGATATATATATATAAGTGAGACTTTTATAGTGTTCTCTACCCCTTGTTGTATGTTGGGAATGTCTTATCAGCCTTTAAAAAAATTAAATCAGTAAGTAAATACCATGATGATCTATAACTCTCCTAGAAGGAAGATGTGAATGCCTTTAAATCAGATGTTATGTTATATAGAAATACATTACAATGAAACATTTTAAGGAGTATTTTATTATTATTTTGAAATGCGACTGATAGCCAGGTTCTGGAAAGCTGAAGTCTTTTTCTTGTGTTCTGTCCAGAAAGATGCTATAAAAATTATCATGAAATTTTTATTTGATGTGCATGGTTACAGAAAGATCTTCCATATGTTGCTTTGACACTGTTCAATCATAATAAATATTGTAGCTAAACACTGGGTGTGATATAGAGATTGGTATTTACGGTAATGAAATGGGAGACAGCGGATCTTTTGTGACATAATAGGAGGAATAAAGGATTGTTTGGTTACTCAGAACAGAAGTAGAAAAATAAAAGGCCATAGCTTCATGTTAAAGTTACACAGATACGCAGATACGCAGTCAGGTCTCTGGTTCATCTTCCTGCAGCAGCTGCCTGTATTCACACTTGATACCAGAGAGCTCTCAGCTAAGTCTCTCACCCAAAACTGCCTTTGACTGGGGACAGCTGTGCCTGCTTGTTATTGCCCCTACCCCTCTCCTTACCCAACAGCTACAGATATTGAGAAAAGTCCCAACACATTTCCCATGGGTAAGTCTCTTGTAGAGGACTTTTAATCCAGCAGCAGCATGGCTGCTCTGGCTGGAACCCAGGCCCACCCTTAGTATACACCTTTAATCCCAAACAATGTAGGTAAGGTTAGTTTATAGAAGGAAGCAACCATTTCTTGAGCCTTCTCTAAGTTGGCAAAAGTGTGAACACATTTAGCTACATCTTTGGTCACCTCTGAAAATGACTTGTTCACCTCCTTCATTACCACACAGAAACTGGGCTTTCTCTGGAAGCCACTTAACATTTTAAAATGGTTTCTACCTACATGTTTTTCTCTTTGTGCCTTCACAGCCCATTGGCCTGCCTTCAGAGGCCTCCTTTTCTTCAAGCCAGCCTACATACATATGCCATTTTTTCTCCACTTCCCATTTATCCAGCTC
Source organism: Apodemus sylvaticus (assembly GCF_947179515.1). Classification (NCBI taxonomy): domain Eukaryota; kingdom Metazoa; phylum Chordata; class Mammalia; order Rodentia; family Muridae; genus Apodemus; species Apodemus sylvaticus. Next base: position 51,044,930 of record NC_067487.1, read on the forward strand.
TGGAACTGTGTTTAACTTTCTTGATGGAACTACCAAATGATAACGGACTTCATTGAAAGAGTCCAACTACCATTTGTCAATTTTAGGTTTATCCTTCTTAAGTGCAGTTGTATCCACCACTCCTCTGTGACAGAACCATGTGCCCTTTCTAATAATGAGTCCAGAAATTCTTATCTGCCAGTCACATATATAATCTTCCCTTCAGATATTTTTTCCCAACTGTCATTTCAGGACTATTATTTATTCTCATATTACAGCTTCCTCTGGCATTACCAACTTCTCTTTTTCTTTAGTTAGGCATGCTACTGGAATTAAGTAAGGGTAAACACCTGTACTAGGACGCTGAGGCAGGAAGCTCACAAGGCTGGAGCCATTCTGAGCTACACAGTGAAACCCTGTCTTGAAAAAAAATAGATTCTAAAATTAAATTTTCTAACCATGGTCATATTACCACTTTTGACTCTCATCCCTTGGTCTTCAGAAGTCTTATAATGAGAAATACAATCTGTTTTCCATCATTAATTTTTCTACCAATAATAACTCCATAACCCTGTTACTCACTATTTCTTTAGACTGTTGATAGTCTGGTTTCTATGGAACTGTGGTTGTTATTACTATTTTTTCAGGCATCCTAATCCTCTATCTTTTGCTTTCTGTGCCTATTCTTTTTCTATGTATTGAGACCCCTTGATTTTAACAAACATTTACTAAGTAGGGCAGCAATAGGAAGACTGTATGGGCAGAACATTTCCTGATCTCTAGGAACTTATAGTGCTGTGTGAAAAGTGAATGCCAGGACAAATGACTATAATACCTCATAACAGGTACCAGTCGAGATCTCCATCAGTATCTGAGAGGGAGGGCCCATAGAATCTTAGAAAGCAGAAAATGAAGGGAACAAATCCAGAGGAACAGGGCATAGAGTCAAAGGAATCTACACATCCTACAGCGACACTTTTCATCCCTGTTCACTGATGCTGTAGAAGTTAGAAACAGCTGATGAACATCAGTGGATGAATGAATAATGGAATTCTATGACCTATATACAATGAAATAGTAATATGCTGTTAAGCAAAATGAATTGTAGAGGGATAACTAACATTAAAGATATTTTGAAAGCACATGTAAAAACCTACTACTGCAGAAGCTTTTTATAATATAGGTGTATGCAAAAGGAATTTAAATAAAGTTACCATACAATGGTATGGAGGAGACAATGCCCAATCTTGTATATCACATGCTACCAAGTGAAAATTCCAGCACCAAAATTACGTTACATCTTTTTGAGTCATTGGCCAAAGGGGTCTCAAACACTACAGGCTAGTGACAATGCTATAGGGCACTCTCTACTCAGGATGGAAGGTACTCTTCACATTACCCGAGGTGAAAAGAATTCATCAATTTCATCCAGATTACAAGCCATCAAATTCCAGTAGAGACCTCCCTGCAAATCTACTTGCAGTATACTTGTATATACTTGTGAGAATAATTTATGATGAGTTCCGAAATGCTTATCTGCCAGTCACATTAATATTTTTCCCTTCAGATGTTATACTAGGATAGTATATTAGTATACTAGTAGCAAAATATATGCTAGATGTACTAGTATAATCATGGCAAAAATATTATGGGAGCAACCAACCACATTTGATTAGACTTAGGAGGCAACTAAGGATAAGAGAGAGAAACTGATAATCTATGTATTAAAGCAAATTTTGCACAAGTAAAGGAAACATCTAGGTAGAAAAAATAGAGTGATGTTCAATTATCTTTTGAGCCATCTCCCCCAATAGAATATCTAAACTCAAAATTTCTCAAATCTCAGTAACTCCTCTCCAATGATACATTAAGTTATATTAAGAATAAATCAGCCTGACGTGATAGCCTATGCCTTTAATTCCAGCATTTGGGAGGCAGTGGCAGATAGATCTCTGGGTTCTAGACCAAGTTGTTTTCTACACAGCAAGTTCCAGATCAGCCATACTATTCAGTCTAAAATAAATGGTGGTGGTGGTGGTGATGATGATGATGATGATGATGATTCCAACAGTCCTAACAGAACTGATAATAGTGATGAGAAGGGAAGGGCTTAAGAAATATTCAGAACATAAGCCCTGCCTACCATGATGATTGATGTGACAAACCTTCTAACTATATGGGGGAGGGGCAGAGGGTGCTTAGGGAATGATGTATGGATTCTGATAAGCAAAGCCGTTAATTAGAATGTAAACAAGAATGGGCACCCCAGAGTCTAAATTTCAGGGAATAATTTAGCAAATGAAATAAAACCTGGAGCTTTTCATGTATGTTTATGAAAACTAAAATGCTGCACATACTCCATTTATCCAGGATGGTTCAAAGCAGAGGCCCAAAGCAGCCACCCTGCTCTGCTCTGTGTTCCAGCTCTCTGAGGGCTGAGGCTGTGCCTTCTTCATGACCATGCCCCCGATGTCTGCTGAGAGTGGGCATCACTCAAAATAAAAGTTTATTAAATTAAATGGCACTTAACAGCGTGGACATATGGCTAATGGATGGATTACGTTTATGTGGATTCCCAGAGGACAGCAAAGTGCCTATATGCACATGGCCAGTCAATGTGCAAGTCCATCACACACACAAAGAGACATTAGATATTTGTGCCACAGTTGCAGAAGTGAAACACCCAGCCTGCAAGAACAGATCACAGTTTCATCATCTCTACTCCATAGAGAAATTGGGCCTGTTTCAGGCCATGTGGCTCACACTCTGAAAGTTGCAGATAATATCTGCAGTAAGAAACTTTTCTATGTTCCTCCCCTCCATCCATGAAAAACAAGGAGCGAGTATCAAAAGAGAGCAACGACTTACTTGCTTCAAGACCAAGATAATCTACTTGCTTCAGTTCACTCAGGGAAGTTGAAAGGACCATTATTTTCCAGTTAGATAATTTCTTTATTCCTAAAGGTGTTGTTTTGTCCATTGTAAAATTCTCACTGGGGAATATGGCAATAATTGTTTTTCTTTTTGTTGATGAAGTTGAGCACAGGCTACTCCAGTGGAAAGGACATGCTGACATCCGATTCCACTCTATAGCTAATGGATCACCTTTCCAATACCTTGATTAATTATGACGCCTTTTCCCAATTAAGTGTCTTTTCAATGTATGGGAGTTCTAAGTTGAGAGAAAAGAAACTACAATGATCTGTTGTCTATTGTTGAAGACATCAGCAAGTGCAGTTTTGGGAGAGCAGACTGGAAAACCATCTCAATTTAGTATCATTTAGAGTATGAAGAAACGTTATCAGACTACAGTATTACTGAATGCTACTGCACCCTCTAGAGTGTGGAAAGAACTCCATCGAGTATGTCAAACAGGAAAAGGCGAACAGCTCCCATTGTTCATGTCTCCTCCAAGAGACACATAGAGACTGCAACAAAGCTTTAGAACTGTACAGACCACAGAAGAGGCAAACGAAGGGTAAAATCACTCTGCAGAGTTGGTGGAAGTTCAGATGCGGTTTTGCTCAGTAAAGGGGCCCTCGTCACTGGCACATGGCAGAGTCCCAAGAAACCAAGGCTGTACAGCTGTGGAGTTGTTGCCTATAGGGGATGCTAGGTACACAGGTGCGTGGCTAAAGTACTTTGGTGTCATGATATAAGACACATATGTAGCATGTGCTAGAACACATTAATCATAACCTATCCTAAGTGTTACTAACATGAGCTCTAGCTGCTTCACCTATAAACATCACAGCATGCTCTTAGATCTCACCTTAGCATTTCATGAATTTTCAGGGTTGGTTTCATCCTGCTTTTTAATATGATAATGCCAGGATTGGGGAGTGTACTTGCTTTAATGCCCTTCCCCAATTCAGAAGGTGGTGAACTCTCATTAGAATCAAGTGCTTTTTGTGGGGGTCATGGATATCTAGGTCTATATAGGATAGAAGGCAAATCAATATATTGAGGTCCTTCCTCACCATAAGGACACCCTATCCTGTTAAAAATATAAGTTGGGGAGGCAAGAAGGAGGGGGAGCACCTGAAAGTATTTAAAGAAGGACAAAAATAAGATCTAAAGATAGTGCATGGTATTCTCAAATAGGAAATAAAATAGTATTATTATTATTTATAGAGTAACCACAGATTTAAAGCAATATAGTCAGGATGACAAACAAACTACTAGAAATCTTATGAACCAGTCATGTTTGAGGACATGTTCTAAGGAAACCATCACTAGGTACTTTTATCATATGTAAGCACAGAATATATATTTACAAGAAGGTCACAGCTCATCAGGTAATATTGTTTTATAGGACAGTCGTCCTGTCCTGTGTATGGTCAGAAACAGAAGAAATGTTGATATGACAATGAAGAATGTATTGTGTATTTACTCTCAATTCTGTATTTCCATTTTCCTCCAAATATGGTAGACTTCTAAAAACATGGATAGAAAATTTTCTTAATTGTTAAAGATTGGGTCTGGGATGTGTTAAGAGAACAGCAAAACATTGAATGAGCAAAATCAGTTTGTGATTATAATGGTGCATGACACACACATAATGGGTCTTACACTTGACATTTGAACTTTGAAAGGTACAAAGAAATATAGGACCCCTTTGAATTCTAACACTGGTCTCCTGCTCTGTTTAGTTAAGAAGTTTCCATTTCATAATACAATTGCACAAAGTAACAATTTTGTACATATACACATTTAGCCAAGTCTGTTTTGCATTTGCTGGTATACTATAGTACAAGTAATTAGAGCAAAAAGGAATTCTTTGTCTTATATAAGTGAGTTTCAAATGGGATAAACAACGAAGTTATATTTGGTTGAACTGTGCAGGGCAATCAATCTCATTTTGTCCAAACCTCTAAGAGCTCTCTATGGTTTGCTCCTTTGGTACTGTGGGAAATCTCGAATCACACATTTTTGTCCATGCAAAACACTCTGCTTGGCTCCATTTTGTGAAGTCATAGAACCCCAAACCTATATCCTCCCTCTCAAACTATTTCCTACCTGGTGTGTCAGACCCACTCTTTCTAGAAAAGCATAGCAATGAATCTTTGCATTTTTCTTTAGGGGAGAATGGTGTCATTTTTGGTGGGAGCTCACACGAGTCTACAATGACTTCCTCCAGATCCTTCTGTGATTTGCATTCTTGCATCTCCTGTCTGCTCTTCTGAAATGACTATAAAAATTAATCGTCTTTTATTTTTTTTTGTTTTTCTGTTTTAGGGCTACAAAGAACTGAGCCTAAGTGGGCTCCACTTTTAATAATTGGGAAAGGCATAGGTGGGGAATGGGGAACTGACATGCGCATTAGCTGAGGTTGGAAGTATCCACCTGCCTGACTCTGAACTGGCTCTTTCATGGGCACCTTTCCAAATATGTTCAAACAGCTTCATTAACTTAAGGCATTAAAAGAAACACAAAATCGCTCTTTTTACACCTGCATTTGACTGGCTTCTTGCAGTGCATTAATATAGGGGTATGTGGCACCATTTCCAAAATGACTGTGAGGGAGATTAATGTCGACAGGCAAAAAGTCAATCTTCAGACCTTAGGTAGTATATTCCCATGAGAGACAGTTCACGCCAATGATGGCAATGTGTTTGGACCCATACCCAGGAAAACAACATATGGCTCAGTTAGTTTGTCTGGCTTTTAATAATATGAAGCCAGAAAATAATAAGCATCTCAAATCTGGTATGAATTAGCCTTCATTGCCAGTAGAATTGGTATTTGAAGTTATTAGTTCATATCATATGTTTCTGTTCTTCATGGTGCCAGGGATCAAATATTGGATCTCTGGAATTTGAGAAAATTACTGCACCACTGCCCTATGCCTCCAGCCCTGCAGTATCCATTTTAAAATAGTTTATTTCTTAGAATTACAAATTAGTAGTGAAATTAAGAAGGTGCATGGATTTCCCATATCTGTGGTACTAGCTTTCGGCATTAATTTCAACATTTCTTTTATCCCAAGTCAATACTTAAATTGATGTTACAACCTGCTGTTTGGATAAGAGGGGCTTCTGTTAAAAGAGCACCATCTAAGAATCTACTGTTTTGGATAGGACATCGGCAGGGGGAGCTCAAGGACAGGATGGGCAAATGAAAGCATCTCTTGAAAGGCTGTAAAGGAATAAGGAGAAGTTTGGGCAAAAATAGAACATCATACTAAGTGAGGTAACCCAGACTCAAAAGGTGAATCATGGTATGCACTCACTAATAAGTGGATATTAACCTAGAAAACTGGAATACCCAAAACATAATCCACACATCAAATGAGGTACAAGAAGAAAGGAGGAGTGGCCCCTTGTTCTGGAAAGATTCAGTGAAGCAGTATTCGGCAAAACCAGAACGGGGAAGTGGGAAGGGGTGGGTGGGAGGACAGGGTGAGGGAAGGGGGCTTACAGGACTTTCGGGGAGTGGGGGGCTAGAAAAGAGGAAATCATTTGAAATGTAAATAAAAAATATATCAGAATAAAAAAAAAGAAAACAAAATGTAAATGAATAACACTACCTTAAGATTTAAATAATTGTTTGTTTTACTTCTGTTTCATGTTTTACTCCTCAAAAAGAAAAATGGACATTTCGAGTGAAAATTATTAGATGATTTTATACAATGTTTTCCAGCAAAGATCTAGCTACAAATGTGTTGTTGTACATATAAATGTTTTTTTTCCTTTAGTTCATGGAATCAGCAGCTATTAGTAGAACACCATGAAAACAAAAAGGGAGAATGAAGGGAAGAAAAGATCCTGGCTAGAGTAGAGAACAAACCAAACACTGAGTCAGCCATGGACAGAATCTATGTTGTAAAAGTGACCTCAGAAAACCACTGTTTGCTAGCACGATGGAGTATACAATCCTCCTGAACAAGCAATTTCAACTATCTACGAGGCAGAGCTACAAACTCACACACACCTAGATTTGTACAATAATGTTCATAGCTGAGTGATTCATAATGACTTACAATAAAAAAAACTAGAATGTCTATCAACAATAAAATGGGTAAAGACTATATGGCTTACTTATATGAGACAGAAAATGGGCTAAAAGTATATAGAAGACAGATGGCTCTTACAGATAAGATGCCCAGATATGGTCTGCATTAAAGAAGGAGGTTCCAGGGAACAGTGTTTAGTGAGTAGCAGGAAGATGGTATTGAAATTCAGAATGTCAGTTTCCACACTGAAAGACAATAGCTAGAAGGGCATGTCAAAGATACTCTGTAGGTTGGGGACGCTCTGCTTCTTGATCTAGCTTTGGTCCTATAGTTTGTCCCCGTTGTGGGAATCCACCAAGCTCTACCATTTATATCTGTTTTCTTAATTTTTCTTTTTTTTCCTTTTTTTTTGGATTTGGTTTTTTCAAGATAGGGTTTCTCTGTGTGGCCCTAGCTGTCCTGGAACTCACTCTGGAGACCAGGCTGGCCTCGAACTCAGAAATCTGCCTGCCTCTGCCTCCCAAGTGCTGGGATTAAAGGTGTTCGCCACCCCTGCCCAGCTATATCTGTTTTCTTTATTTGTTTATTTTAGAGGTTGACTAAAGTTTACTCCAAAAAATTATATTGGATTATTGCATGAAAAACTAAGAGTTTTTGAGTCTTGAAATTAAGAAAATATAATTTTTTAGAAAGAGTTATCAGTGTTGATGCTTTTCAAAAGGTATTTGCCAATATGCTGTGTGTATCAGAAAAACTCACAGCCCAAAACATGGAAGAAACTCAAAAGTCACTGAATGGAAATTTTTACTCAGGATAAGCCTGTGTCTTCCTAGCAGGCACCTTTGATGGCGTCCCACTGATTGGCAACTTGACAGAATCTGGGAAAGGAGCCTTTGGGCATGCCTATGAGGGGTACAAAGAGTAGGTTAATTTCTGTAGGAAGCCCTGTCCTAAATATGGGGCTTTGTGTCTTGGGCAGGGTCCCAGACTGAACAGATGCACAAGGGTTCTGATTAGCCGTTTCCATTGTCAGGGTTGCATATTTGACTATGGGCACCAAGTGGTAGGCTTCCTCACGTCCTTGCTCATGTCTGTCAGCCCGACAGACTATACTCTAGAAGTGTGAGTGAAAACTAATCCCTATCCCTGTCAAGTTTCTTTCATCAGTGCTTTATTGCAATGAAAGAAAATGCACCTGAGACAATACCAATTTTCTTTCTGTCAAAAATTCTAATCCCAAGTGTCTACTGTGGTGGGGTACTCAAAAGTTGAGCACATAACCCAGAATAGGCCCCTGATCTGTAGATTTGGGCAATTAAAAAAAACATAAAAGCAAATTCTATTAAAAAATTATAATTTGCATGTAAGTAATTTCTTCACATAAAATACTAAGAAATTAAAGGGAAACCATTACATGAATGAATGAATTTTTATGAAAGACAATTAGCAGAAATACTAAAGACGAGAAGTATATAACAAGTTGAAGTATTTAGAATTATTGAAGTAGACTATTTAATCCATTTAAAGAAATTATAGAATGTTTGTCATATGAGGAATACATCATTAAAAACTCGTCAGCTATATTTAAAATAAAAGTAACAGAATCTGAAAATGAGCATTTAATACATAGATATCTAGGGTTAGGCAACGAATTAGACTCCTAAAGTTTGAACTTGTGAGTTTGAAGCCAGGTGAAAACAAAGGTAAAACAGAGTAGACAGAGGGGCGGAAGGACGTGAGGGGGCTAAAGAGAAGATTCACTAGAACAAGACAACAGACATCTTGGCTGGGATTCTACAGGACAGTAAAGTGAATGGCAGTGAAGTAGCACCTCAAATCAATAGCTAAAACTCTTAAAATTAATAGCATACACAAACATTCATTAAAGATGGCTAATACATTTTAATATATTTTTAAAGTAAGCCTCTGGATCCATCGTAGTGAAATTATGCAATAACAAAGTTAAGAATTAAAGCATTCAGAAACAAGAATAAGAACCAAATATTAGTACTTGTATGTGTCAAATGACAATTTAAGCGATTTAAACAATTTATTGTCTTTAAAGCATTGGAGAAAGTTGCTGCAAATCCAGGAAAGCATAGGAACAAAGTATCTTTAAGTTGAAGTGAAAACTGAGGTTTTTAAGAAGGTAGGAAAAATAAAAGAAAGAAAAGAACTTGATTTCTTGACCATAGTCAGATGCCAAAGTGAGGTCTGACACTGCACTCTTAAGTAAGGGCCAAGATACAAGAAAAACAAAAACAAACAAACAAACAAGCAAACAAAAAAACAGAGCAGTGTTGAGCAAAACAGAAAAAAACTTGACTTATTAAAGCTACAACAGTAACATCTAAAATGTAGGGTATAGAGGAAGAGGAGGAAATTCTAACCATTAGTTATTTGTTCAGGAAATAAGTGAAGACATACTCAAATATTGGATTTTGTTAAGTGAAATGTTTAAAAAAATGAATGCTATTACTGATAAAAGAATTGGCTCTAAGACAAACTCAGAAACATATCTAACCCCAAATAATGAAAGAAAATAAAGTTAAAAGAAAATAGCTATCAAAGGGAAAAATCTGTGGAGCATCTAGAGTATTTTGAATGGCATAATGAAAATTGATTAGATATTATTGAATAAGAAATTATTTCTTAAACCATCTCGGCAGCACATTTAGATAGGTAGCATTATATGCATAGATACAGTCTCTTCCTATATCAAACAGTAAAACAAAGTTATGAATTAATGACAATACAAATATGAAAAACTGATGTCTTTGGGAAAATGTTTAACAATTCAAAATAAATTGTGTCAGGAAAAAAATCATCACAAAACTTTAAGGTACTGAAACTAGATGGTAAATATATCATATATTGAATATATAGGAGCAGTAGGAAAGCAGGATGAATTAAACCATTGTGCAAAAGATAAAGGTTAAAATTAATATCTAAAGCCACATATATAACTGAATAGAAAAAAAATTATAGATCCAAAGAAATTAAAGAAAGTGTGTAGCAATAGTAACAATAGGCCATAATTTCAACCAAACAAGTTTGAATTGAAGCTGTGACTGTAGAAATGTAAAGTCTCGAAACAATTGAGGTAATCAGGCAAGTTGGCAAAAACAAGGCAGAGAAATGTGGGAAGAGAGAGAGGAATAACTTGGCCTTTTTAAAGTCTGAGGAAACAGGAAAAGAATGGGCAAAAGGGGAAGGTCAAACCCAGCCTTATTGTAAGAACTGAAGGGCAAACCCAGTCTCTTTTCTAAGAATTCATAAACATACAAGCATCTAAAAACATACAAGAATAGGAAATTTAAAAACACAGCTTTCCAAATTTATTTAAAAAGCAGAAAAGTGCAAAGAAATTTGAAGAAATGATGACAGTTTTAGTGAAGACATTGTACAAATTTACAAAAGGGACACCATTGAAAATGGTCTAGTATGTCAGAAGCCAGGCGGTGGAGGCGCACGCCTGTAATCCCAGCACTCTGGGAGGCAGAGGCAGGCGGATTTCTGAGTTCAAGGCCAGCTATACAGAGAAACCCTGTCACAAAAAAAAAACAAAAACAAAAAAAAAAAAAAAAAAAAAAAGAAAAAGAAAATGGTCTCGCTGCTGATCCAACAGCTGTGGCAGAAAGGTCATGTTTTCTGCATTAATAGAAAATCTAAGCATGAGAACTTTAACATGGTAGTAACATTTAATTAGAGAAAATAGAATTTGACGAATCTTCACTGAAATGCAATCAAATTTAAAGTATTTTATTAAGTAGGTCATTCAAATAAACAGCAGCATCGTGAGGGTTAAGAAAAACACAGAAATATGATTATAGACTGTGATCTAGCAATTTCGCCATTGAGGATTTACCCAAAAAAACTCATTAACATGGCCAAAACCTCTTCTAAAGATGCTTCCAGGACAGTTCTGAGGGCAGTAAATGAGAGGAAAAGCAGGTTTTAATTTAATCAGGCATCATGTAGCAACTGAAATGCGTCTGCAGGGATTATGGTAGTTGATAGAAAAATGTTTAAAGAATAACGTGAGTTTGGAAAGCAAAAATGGCATGTATTTTCTTAGCTATGCAAAATATATATAAACAACAAATATATAGAGAGAAAAGGATAGAAATGATTGAATGTTGGTTATAGTCAATGCTCAACCAACTTTTAAAAATATACAAAATATAAAACATAGGGGTATGCATGAATTTCAGAACTAAATACAATTTTTAACTCATACTTGAATTCAATTAGCGAATACATGCCATTCATTACTATTTCTGTAAATTCACAAGAAATCTACAAAGCTAGAAAACAAACAAACAAAAAAACTTAAAAATATCTTAGGTTAAAGCCTTATGTGATTCTCTTTGTTACAATATGAGAATCAAGAGTAATTTTCAAAACAATGTATTTAAGGGCAGTGAGTTAAAAAGCATCTGCGGAGGCTTCCTAATGAGTGATGTCTAATCCGTTTTCTTGGATGATGTACTACAGTAACAGGCCAGGTTAGTGCCAGTGGGAACATATGACTTTGGAGATTTTCACACATGACATTCTCATTAGCAATTACAAAATGAGAGAGAGATGTGTGTTCTAGTCTCATCACTTCATGTGACAGTTCCAATGAGCTTTTTAAAAGATTGTGATAACTTGGGGAAAGTTGCTAGCTTAGCCAGGAAATTGTTTGCCACACAAACATCAAAACCCCTGTAAAGATGTTGAGTATAACAGCCCTGGGGAAGTTGAGGCACGCAGAGCCCCAAGAATTGCTTGTCAGCCTGCTAAACCTACTTGGGAAAGATAAAGGAAAGATTTTTTTTGAAAACAAATCAAAACCAAAAAACCAAAGTAGATTGCACCTGAGGACTTTTCTCTAAGTGTTTATGGGAAATGTACATGCACACAGGCACACAGAGGCACACATACACACACAGGCACACAAATGTATATACATGTACACACATGTACACACATGCACACATATGCACACACATGCACACATATGCACACACATGCACATAGGCAAACAGAGGCACACATGCATACATGTGCATATACGTGCACACACAGGCATACACAGACACACACAGGCACACTTATACACACATGCACACATGCACACATATACACATAAACACCCAAAATATAAACAAATGAGGACTGGACTGGATTCAAAAATGCAAAAGGATTTGAAGCTTCAGAATAGAAACAAAATTTAGCGTGTGTGTGTGTGTGTGTGTGTGTGTGTGTGTGTATGTGTGTGTGTGTGTGTGTGTGTTTCAATCAATCTTCATGTTTACCTTAAAGGTACTGCTATGCAAAAGTTACTTCTATAAGAAAGGTCTGAAGTTTTATTGACCTTACAATAAGAAAAAGAAAATTCAGTGTTTCTAGGAATAAAAGTGTATTAAATCTCAATCATTAGAGGTTTCAAAGGCGACAAACAATCTACTCTGGCTCTGATGTGGCAGCTTGTCTCCTGGAAGGAGTGAGCTAAGGTAAAATAAGCTGGGGATCATTTGTCTCCACTCCTGTCCCTCCCTCTTCAAGTCGACGATGTCACATTTACAGTGCACAGGCAACACACGAACACACTTGTCTATCAATGTACTCTCGGCTGCTAAGTCTTAGAACCATGTGTGGCTCATAAGCTCTGTAAAGACACTCTATGATGTTACTGCTATTTTCCCCTTTAAGATTATTTTTTTTAACCTTGCCCTGAACTGGTAAAATCCAAATTCTAAGTATTCAAGAGGGGGCTTCCTCTGTACTGACTTGCTTGACATTGAATTTTCCATTTCAATGGGACAGAAGCTGAGATGATTGTGAAAACACATTCAGAAATCAGTTGATAAAAGTCAAGTCAAGAGATATTTGCTGAAAAGAAAATATGCTACTGTTCAATACAAACATGGGCATTTCCATTATTAGGACATCATTTTACAGTAACAGCACCAGACAAGAAAGTATGAAGGTCTGCCGAGGAGAAATAAAGAAAGTCAGGAAAGAGTTAAATATTTGGGAATTATTCCAAATATTTGGAATATTTGGAAAGAGTTAAATGATGTCTAGCTAGTAAGAAAAAATATGTTAAACTATAAAATTGGGAATTTGGATCGGCGGCGGCGCGGCAGCAGCGGCAGCAGTGGCTGCTCCAGCTGAAGGGCCATCAGCAGTGGAACCAAGGCGTCACAGGGACAAGTTAGGCCCTGCGCCCACGACCACTGACCTTCGCTGACCAGCCGGACAGCAAGCAGCTGCAGTTGTGCGGCGCCTTTCCTGCACGGAGGCCACTTCAGAACTCGGCCTCCCACCAGTCAGGAGAGGAGGATCCATCTTGGTTCCGTACTCCAGGAATCGGACAGACTGAGGTACACAAACATAATCCGAGGCCAACACCGCGGTGGTCTGAGCCCGACGGGCGTTGGCCTGCACCCAGGCCCTGGGCGGGTCGGGGGGCCATCGGGGTACCAACCCAACCAGGAGGTTTTTTGCCCAGGCCTGCGAGCGCGCCGCCGCCATTTTGCCTGCAGGACGACAGAGAGCTCAGGCGGGCAGACCTGTAACAGGCATAGCCTAAGGCTAACAAAGCGGGGGTCCAGGCCCCAAAAGGCACAGGACTGACCCCAAGAACTGGGCGGCTTGGTGGGCCATCTGTGAGTCAACCCGCCCAGGTGATTGTTAGCAAAGCAGACTCTCCCGGCGCTTTCAGGGAGCACGGGCGCACACGCCCGCCATCCTAGTCACCTGGCAAACCCAATTAACAGTCAAAGCCGTAGGGGAACTTTGCTCGGACCTTGGCCTCCCAGGCTTTTGCCTGGACTCAGGGACTGGGCGGCCAGGCTAACCTTGTGTGCGATAGCCCGGTTGGCAGATCGGCTGCCCAGCGGAGTGAGCGGAACTCAGGGGAGGTCACAGTAGCATACACCGTCGGCACTCCCTGGGAGTGCACACGGGCTCCATCTGCTCCACAGACACAATCTGGGGCAAGGCCTCAGGCAGAAGCCCTTAGCTCTACTCTCTCCGCTTCCGGATCCAGATCAGTCTGGGCGGCAGCATTACATCTCCAAGTCCTGCAAGTGGCTAGCTGGGCTTCCGGGCGGCCAGCTGGGAGAAGTCAGTGTGCTCCAGTGAATCCAGCGGGCCCCAGCGGGAGCCTTCGGGTGCCTGCTTTGGGATCTGAACAGCCTGGGCAGCAGCACACTGTCTACAAGCAGTGCAGGAGGTAAGCTGTGCACCAGAGGCCAACTGGGAAGGGGCAGCTTGCACTGGTGAGTCCAGCACTGACAAGATAAACTAACACCAGTGAGATCTAGATGGCAAAAGGCAAACGCAGGAACGTCACTAACAGAAATCAAGGCAATATGGCAACATCTGAACCCAATTCTCCTCTACCAACATGTCCTGGATACCCCATCACACCAGTAAAACAAGATTTGGATTTAAAATCACTGGTCATGATGCTGGTACAGGAACACATGAAGGTCATACATAAAGAAATTCAGGAGACAATGGATCAAAAGGTAGAAGCCCTTGCAAGGGAAACACAAAAATCATTGAAAGAAATCCAGGAGAATACAAAAGCCAACAAGGAGGAAATGCAAAAAACACTTAAAGAAATACAGGAGAACTTTGCTCAACAGGCTGAGGTCATGAAAGACGAAACACAAAAATCTCTTAAAGAAATACAGGAGAACTTTGGTCAACAGGCTGAGCTCATGAAAGAGAGAACACAAAAATCTCTTAAAGAATTACAGGAAAACACAAACATGCAAGTGAAGGAGCTAAGCAAAACCATCCAGGATCTAAAATCAGAAGTAGAAACAACTAAGAAAACTCAAAGGGAGACAACTTTGGAGATAGAAAGCCTTGGGAAGAAATCAGGGGACAGAGATACAAATATCAACAACAGAATACAAGAGATAGAAGAAAGAATCTCAGATGCTGAAGATTCCATAGAAACCATGGACTCAACAGTTAAAGAAAATGCAAAATGCAAAAAGCTTGTAACCCAAAATATCCAGGAAATCCAGGACACAATGAGAAGACCAAACCTAAGGATTATAGGCATAGAGGAGAGTGAAGATTTACAACTTAAAGGGCCAGCAAATATCTTCAATAAAATTATGGAAGAAAACTTCCCTAACCTAAAGAGAGAGATGCCCATGAATATACAAGAAGCCTACAGAACTCCAAACAGACTGGACCAGAACAGAAATACTTCCCGTCACATAATAATCAAAACACCAAATGTTCTAAACAAAGAAAGAATACTAAAGGCAGTAAGAGAAAAAGGCCAAGTAACATATAAAGGAAGACCTATCAGAATCACAGCAGACTTTTCACCTGAGACTATGAAGGCTAGAAGGTCCTGGGCAGATCTCATGCAGACTCTAAGAGAACACAAATGCCAACCAAAACTACTATATCCAGCAAAACTCTCAATCACCATAGATGGAGAAACTAAGATATTTCATGACAAAACCAAGTTTACCCAATATCTATCCACAAACCCGGCCCTAAAAAGGATAATAGGAGGACAACACCAATACAAGGAGGGAAACTTCACCCTGGAAAAAGCAAGATAGTAACCTTTCATCAAACCCAAAAGAAGTTAAGCATTCAAATTTAAAAAATAACGTCAAAAATGATAGGAAGTAACAATCACTATTCCTTAATATCTCTTAACATCAATGGACTTAATGCCCCAATAAAAAGACACAGACTAACTGAATGGATACGTAAACAGGACCCTACATTTTGCTGCTTACAGGAAACACACCTCAGGGTCAAAGACAAACACTACCTTAGAGTAAAAGGCTGGAAGACAATTTTACAAGCAAATGGTCTCAGGAAACAAGCTGGAGTAGCCATTTTAATATCAGATAAAATTGACTTTCAACCCAAAGTCATCAAAAGAGACCCTGAGGGTCACTTCTTGCTGGTCAAAGGAAAAATACAAAAAGAAGAACTGACAATCCTGAACATCTATGCCCCAAATGTAAGGGCACCCTCTTTTGTAAAAGAAACTTTATTAAAACTAAAAGCACACATTGCACCTAACACAATAATTGTGGGTGACTTCAACACTGCACTTTCCTCAATGGACCGATCAGGAAAACAGAAACTAAACAGGGACACAATGAAACTAATTGAAGCTTTGGACCAATTAGATTTAACAGATATATATAGAACATTCTATCCTAAAACAAAAGAATATACCTTTTTCTCAGCACCTCATGGTACCTTCTCCAAAATCGACCATATAATTGGTCACAAGACAGACCTCAACAAATATAAGAAGATCGAACTAATCCCA
Source organism: Apodemus sylvaticus (assembly GCF_947179515.1). NCBI lineage: Eukaryota > Metazoa > Chordata > Mammalia > Rodentia > Muridae > Apodemus > Apodemus sylvaticus. The sequence goes on from NC_067487.1 coordinate 51,061,186, forward strand.
TGCCTCCTATCTGATCACTATGGAGTAAAAGTGGTCTTCAATAGCAACAGAAACAACAGAAAGCCCACATACACGTGGAAACTGAACAATACTCTACTCAATGATACCTTGGTCAAGGAAGAAATAAAGAAAGAAATTAAAGACTTTTTAGAACACAATGAAAATGAAAACACAACATACCCAAATCTATGGGACACAATGAAAGCAGTGCTAAGAGGAAAACTCATAGCCCTGAGTGCCTCCAAAAAGAAAATGGAGAGAGCATACATTACCAGCTTAATGACACACCTGAAAGCCCTGGAACAAAAAGAAGCTATTTCGCCCAGGAGGAGTAGAAGGCAGGAAATCATCAAACTCAGGGCCGAAATCAATCAAGTAGAAACAAAGAGAACCATACAAAAAATCAACAATACCAGGAGCTGGTTCTTTGAGAAAATCAACAAGATAGATAAACCCTTAGCCAGAATGACCAAAGGGCACAGAGAAAGTATCCAAATTAACAAACTTAGAAATGAAAAGGGAGATATAACAACGGAAACTGAGGAAATCCAAAAAATCATCAGATCCTACTACAAGAGCCTATACTCAACACAACTGGAGAATCTGGAGGAAATGGACAATTTCCTTGACAGATACCAAATACCAAAATTAAATCAGGACCAACTAGACCATCTAAACAGTCCCATAATGCCTAAAGAAATAGAAGGAGTCATAGAAAGTCTTCCAACCAAAAAAAGCACAGGACCAGATGGCTTCAGTGCAGAATTCTACCAGACCTTCAAAGAAGAGTTAACACCAATACTCTTCAAACTATTCCACAAAATAGAAACAGAAGGAACACTACCCAATTCCTTCTACGAAGCCACAATTACGCTGATACCAAAGCCACACAAAGATCCAACAAAGAAAGAGAACTTCAGACCAATTTCCCTTATGAACATCGATGCAAAAATACTCAATAAAATTCTTGCCAACCGAATCCAAGAACACATCAAAACGATCATCCACCATGATCAAGTAGGCTTTATCCCAGGAATGCAGGGTTGGTTCAATATACGGAAATCCATCAATACAATCCACTACATAAACAAACTCAAAGAACAAAACCACATGGTCATTTCATTGGATGCTGAAAAAGCATTTGACAAAATTCAGCATCCTTTCATGCTTAAAGTCTTGGAGAGAACAGGAATTCAAGGCCCATACCTAAACATAGTAAAAGCAATATACAGCAAACCGGTAGCCAGCATCAAACTAAATGGAGAGAAACTTGAAGCAATCCCACTGAAATCAGGGACCAGACAAGGCTGCCCCCTTTCTCCTTATCTTTTCAATATTGTACTTGAGGTACTAGCTCGGGCAATTCGACAACATAAGGAGGTCAAAGGGATACAAATTGGAAAGGAAGAAGTCAAACTATCATTATTTGCAGACGACATGATCGTCTACCTAAGTGACCCAAAGAACTCCACTAGAGAGCTCCTACAGCTGATAAACAACTTCAGCAAAGTGGCAGGTTATAAAGTCAACTCAAGCAAATCAGTGGCCTTCCTATACTCAAAGGATAAGCAGGCTGAGAAAGAAATTAGGGAAATGACCCCCTTCACAATAGCCACAAACAGTATAAAGTATCTTGGGGTGACTCTTACCAAACATGTGAAAGATCTGTATGACAAGAACTTCAAGACTCTGAAGAAGGAAATGGAAGAAGACCTCAAAAAATGGGAAAACCTCCCATGCTCATGGATCGGCAGAATCAATATAGTTAAAATGGCCATTTTGCCTAAAGCACTATACAGATTCAATGCAATACCCATCAAAATCCCAACTCAATTCTTCACAGAGCTAGAAAGAGCAATTATCAAATTCATCTGGAACAACAAAAAACCCAGGATAGCTAAAACTATTCTCAGCAACAAAAGGAAATCTGGGGGAATCAGTATCCCTGACCTCAAGCAATACTACAGAGCAATAGTGTTAAAAACTGCATGGTATTGGTACAGTGACAGACAGGAGGATCAATGGAACAGGATTGAAGATCCAGAAATGAACCCACACACCTATGGCCACTTGATCCTCGACAAAGAGGCTGAAAACATCCAATGGAAAAAAGATAGCCTTTTCAACAAATGGTGCTGGTTCAACTGGAGGTCAGCATGCAGAAGAATGCGAATTGATCCATCCTTGTCTCCTTGTACTAAGCTCAAATCCAAATGGATCAAGGACCTCCACATAAAGCCAGACACTCTGAAGCTAATAGAAAAAAAACTGGGGAAGACCCTTGAGGACATCGGTACAGGGAGAAAGTTTCTGAACAGAACACCAATAGCGTATGCTCTAAGAGCAAGAATTGACAAATGGGACCTCATAAAATTACAAAGTTTCTGTAAGGCAAAGGACACCATCAAGAGGACAAATCGGCAACCAACAAATTGGGAAAAGATCTTCACCAATCCTACATCAGATAGAGGGCTAATATCCAATATATATAAAGAACTCAAGAAGTTAGACTCCAGAAAACCAAACAACCCTATTAAAAAATGGGGTACAGAGTTAAACAAAGAATTCTCACCTGAAGAACTTCGGATGGCGGAGAAGCATCTTAAAAAATGCTCAACTTCATTAGTCATTAGGGAAATGCAAATCAAAACAACCCTAAGATTTCATCTTACACCAGTCAGAATGGCTAAGATTAAAAATTCAGGAGACAGCAGGTGTTGGAGAGGGTGTGGAGAAAGAGGAACACTCCTCCACTGCTGGTGGGGTTGCAAATTGGTACAACCACTCTGGAAATCAGTCTGGCGGTTCCTCCGAAAACTGGGCACCTTACTTCCAGAAGATCCTGCTATACCACTCCTGGGCATATACCCAGAAGACTCCCCACCATGTAATAAGGATACATGTTCTACTATGTTCATAGCAGCCCTATTTGTAATTGCCAGATGCTGGAAAGAACCCAGGTATCCCTCAACAGAAGAGTGGATGCAAAAACTGTGGTATATCTACACAATGGAGTACTATTCAGCCATTAGAAACAATGAATTCATGAAATTCTTAGGCAAATGGATGGAGCTAGAGAATATCATACTAAGTGAGGTAACCCAGACTCAAAAGGTGAATCATGGTATGCACTCACTAATAAGTGGATATTAACCTAGAAAACTGGAATACCCAAAACATAATCCACACATCAAATGAGGTACAAGAAGAAAGGAGGAGTGGCCCCTGGTTCTGGAAAGACTCAGTGAAACAGTATTCAGCAAAACCAGAACGGGGAAGTGGGAAGGGGTGGGTGGGAGGACAGGGGAAGAGAAGGGGGCTTGCGGGACTTTCGGGGAGTGGGGGGGCTAGAAAAGGGGAAATCATTTGAAATGTAAATAAATTATATCGAATAAAAAAAAAAAACTATAAAATTTAGCCATTTTATCAGACCTGATCATTTTTCTTACTAATGTACAAGTATATTACATGTAGTTTCCTTGTCTAGTGTTTTTAAGACATCCATGGTGAATAGAAAGGATAAAATATTGATATACAAAAATAGAAGCTTCTCGTCCTTTTAAAAAATATAATTTATATTGAGTATAGGTTACTACATTTATTTTTCTCTAGGATAAAATTTGACATTACTTTTAGATTTTCTCCACTAGATCTTCCATTGCAAAATTACAAATACAGATGTATGCAGAGAGTCAATTGAGATTTCTAAATATTCCAAAGCCATGGATACCCTGTTTATATGAGTGGCATTGATAGTGACAGACAATTTTATCAGTTTATCACTGTGTCTAAGGAATGGATTTCTCACTAGTGACAGTAATATATCATATTATCAATTGTGACTACTCATGCTTTAATGACAAAATGCAGTGTGGGGGTGAACTGAATCTCTAATGATCCTAGCCAGTGGGTATGTCAAAGGATGCCCTTTCTAGCTGTTCTCATAAGTGAGGATATTAAACCATTCAGGGACAAAGTGATCTGTGCAGCTTAGACAGCTCATGGGAGAATGACACCACCTTTCCTTTCCTTTTTACTGCTCTTTCCATGGATCAAAGAAAACTTTCTGAGTTAAGTAAAAATGTTTTCAATGGAAAGGTCCAGCTCTCACAAACGAAACCAAATCAGCCCAACCCAACCCAACCCAACCCAACCCAAAACAACCCAAAACAAACCAACCCCAACACAAACCAACACAAACCAACCCAACTGAAACCAAACCAATCCAACCCAACCCAACTGAACCCATACCAACCCAACCCAACTCTACCCAACCCAACCCAAAACAAACCAACCCAAAACAAACCAACCCCAACACAAACCAACACAAACCAACACAAACCAACCCAACTGAAACCAAACCAAACCAATCCAACCCAACCCAACTGAACCCATACCAACCCAACCCAACCCAACCCAACCCAACCCAAAACAAACCAACCCCAACACAAACCACCACAAACCAACCCAACCGAAACCAAACCAAACCAATCCAACCCAACACAACCGAACCCATACCAACCCAATCCAACCCAAACCAAACCAAACCAACGCAAACCAAACCAAACCAATCAAGGAAATACACCAGGAGGATCTCACAAAAGCCAAAACAGACATTTCAATGTCTGTCACAGAATTTCATAAAGGATGTGATGGCCTTTCTGTCTTCGTGAGGTAAGGTTGAAGAGCAGTTTGTTTAAGTGAACCAGGCAGACAGAGATGCAGTGATTCAGAGATACATAGTTCAGCTAAGTATTAGCCCACAATGACTAGGTGATTTCCCAAGGCTTATGCAAGGGCAGGAATCCGCTCATTTAATTGTATAAACTACTGCTAGATTGAGAGAAAGCTAGAGGGTAAAGGAAATCACTGGGAAAATGTGGCTTTAGGCCTGGTCATGAAAGAACAGAGGAAAGTGTTCATATTCTTAAGTTTATGATCCAAGGTCTGGCACCTCCTCTGCATGGAGGAATGGAAGCTCTGGGGTGCTAGCAGGCGCCCTCCAGGACCCCATCACAGCCTTTATAATAGTAATAAACCTTGTGCCATGGATTAAATTCTAGAGCTGTACTCAAGAATCTGGGAGAAAAGGAGCCATTGTCTTCAGTTGTGTGTGTGTATGTGTGTGTGTGTGTGTGTGTGTTTGTGAAAACACTAACTATACAAGAAGAGATCATGACTTTGAGAGAGATTGGGCAAGGAAATTGGACTAGAAAGGGGATGGTGGAAAAGATGTGACTACAGTTTTTACATTGAGATTCTTAAATAAACCTTTCAATGAAATCCTTTTATCCATTGTATAATTGACACCACAAACTTCTGCTGCATCCTTTATGGGCTTTGTGACTTTGAGGAACTTCAATGTATTTCAACTGAGTCATAAGTAAGGATGCTGATGATAATAGAACACTTCTCAAAACTCACTCCAAGAAATATAAAGTTAATATAAAGGTTAGAGGACAAATGTCTAGCTTGCTTTCTGGTATTTTTTTAATATTTTTATTTTCTATATTCTTTGTTTACATTCCAAATGATTTCTCCTTTCCTGGATCCCCCCTCCCCATATGTCCCATAAACCTTCTTCTCTCCAACCCTTCTCCAATCACCTCCCTCCTTTTTCTCTGTCCTTATATTCCCTTCCCATGCTAGATCAATCCTTTCCAGGATCAGGACCCTCTCCATACTTCTTTATGGGAGTCATTTGTTACGAAATTTGTGCCTTGGGTATTCAGGGCTTCTGGGCTAATTAATAGCCACTTATCAGAGATTGCATTCCATGTGTATTCTTTTGTGATTGGGTTACCTCACTTAGGATGATATTTTAAAAATAAAAAATTTTTGAGAATTACATAAAACTAATCCACATTATAAAGATAAATTAAGCCTTATGTATTCAGAAATAAATCAGCAAAGTACATATATGAATGCGTATAAGTAAATTTGAACTACTATGAATTATCAGAAATGTAACAAGATTTTTAAGGGGGAAGGGACTTATTTTAGAAAATGAAAATGTTATAAACACAATGGAATTTTATCCAATCACAAAAATGAAATTGCAATATTCTCAGGAAAATGGATTGAAGAGGCCCATAAAGACATACATCGTATGCTCTTCCTCATACTTTTGCTTGTAGTTTCAAATTATTATATTTCTATGTTTATATTGGAGTGAGTTTTAGCAGAGACCTCACTCTGGAAATGGGCTGTTAGATCCCTCCAGGCTGACTAGCACACAGCAGCAGAAGGTGCTATGTATATTCCTGAGTAAGAAAACTCATTAGCAATTGTACCTAACTGGGGTCCTGGGCATTACATTATTGAGTTACAGGAAAGGTATGTTCACTGTTCGTGTGGCTTGACTCTTTTGGGGGTAGCTACTCACTTACTTTGAAAAGTATTACTTGTAAAAATATTTATATTATGAAATAATGAAATTTCATCATTCTCCCCTCCAAAGCCCTCCTTTTAACCTTCCTTGCTCTCATTCAAATTCATGGTTTTTCTCTTCGTTAATTGTTTTTACATGCATACATACATATATACATAATCCTAAATCTATAAGTACATCTGGATCAGTCTTTATGTTACTTGTTTTAATAATTAGTGACATCTCTAGCCTAAAGGAAAAAGGACAAAACACACACAGATTGCCAAATGAACAAAACTAATATATTTCAATAATCAACAATAAAATACTATAATTTGCTGAAATAGAAAAATATCATGTATCTGTAGCTAACCTGACACTTCAAAGTAAAACATGAAAAGCATGCATTTTTTTTTAAACCATAAGAACAAGTCAAAAATTCTTGTCACAGACTTTTAGTTAATTACCTACCAAAACAATTGTCATTGTGGACTAAAGCTGTAACTATTGTCAGGGAACTTGCCAGAAATGCAAACTGTCTGGCTATGACCTGCTGCTGAACCATTAATTATACAATCCACCGAGAAGTCACTTATATTTTATAGTTTGAGAAGCCTTGGCCTCACAACTGTAGAAAAAGCAATATCCACACATATTTTTAAAGGTGCGCTACAATGTACAGTTGAGAAAAAAATGGAATGAAGGAAATAAATCTTTTGTTATTATCCATAGAGACTCTGGCAACAGAGACTAAATGACAGGCTCAGAGGTATAATCACAAAAGGTCAAAATATGGGTATCCTGGTACACATGCAGAGTCCCAGAACACAGGAGGCAGAAGGACGAGCCTGAGCACTTCCCTATTACATCACACTCTAGACAAGCCTGTGATACTTGAGCTCTCCCTCCTCTCTGCTAACAAAAAGAAAGAAAGAAAGAAAGAAAGGAAGGAAGGAAGGAAGGAAAGAAGGAAGGAAGGAAGGAAGGAAGGAAGGAAGGAAAGAAAGAAAAAAGAAAGAAAGAAAGAAAGAAAGAAAGAAAGAAAGAAAGAAAGAAAGAAAGAAAGAAAGAAAGAAAGAAACCTGGAAAGAAACCTGGAAACTTTAAAGTTTAAAGTTTAAAGTTTAAAGTTTAAAGTTTTTTCTTAGTATATGAACAACATCAAAATATACCGGATTTATATGCATGTGCCTCTGGCCCTTAGAAAATGACTTTGACTATTATTCTCCTCTCGAGGGGTACAGAAGCATTCATTGTAAATGGTTAAGACACATGAAAGAGTCAGTCCTGCTGTTCCAAAGCTGCAGGATCTGTGTGACACTGGGAGGAGTCCCAGTGAAGATCTAATATCGATGGTGTCACAGAAGACAGACCTCGAACCAGACCAGACTCTGCAACAGTCATTTGCAAGTAAAGTTGTGTGGACAGAGGGATGTACTATGTGACGCACTGTGACATGCTACAGCTTCAATGATGTTTTCTATGCTCTGTTTTTGTTTGTTGGTGTGTTTTTTATATGGTGTGTGTGTGTGTGTGTGTGTGTGTGGTGTGCACATCTCTACCTGTTTGTTCTCCTGTAGGCAGGCAGATAGAGGACAGTGACTGACATGAGGTGTCTTCCTCTACTATGTAAGCTCTCTCACTGAACCCGGACCTCACCATTTAAGCTAGGCTGTCTGACCAGCAAGCTCCTAGGAGCTGCCTGTCTTTGCCTCTAGTTGGATACCAGCCACAGAATACATGCCAAACTCTTCATGTGGGTGCTGGGAATTCAAATAGGTGTTTGTGCTGTAAGCCTTCTGACCAGTCCCTAACTGGGTTGAATTTTATGCTTTCAAAGTTTCCAGGAAAAATATGAAACTAATACCATTGCTAACCTAAAGACTGAGAAGAGTTCTTCCCACAGAACCAGCAACCTAAATCCATTAGCTGGAAAATGTGATTTTTGTTGCTTCTCAGGTCCCT